>NC_056690.1:52738552-53357552 GCF_018350215.1 Panthera leo | reverse complement strand
AGTTAAGGTAAATTGACCTTGCTGTTCTTATTCTTCAAACTTTGTATAAATAGGAGGATCTGGGGATATTTTTGTAATTTACCTATATGGCCTTCTGGGGGTTGATCTGGAACGTCTGAGTCGAACCATCCACTTTTCTTCACTGAACATCCACTCTAATCCAGTTTCTGCTCCGCAAGTCTGCACCTGTGCAAGTCTGCACCCAAGGTGAATTGTACAGTTAAAGGATGAGGAAGGTCAGCCAAAGCAAGATCTAAAGTTCTGAAGATACTTATTCTGTGGCATCCCTTTAAAGGAAGACATAAAAATAACAGGCGTGTCCTGGGAGACAAACCCAGGCTTCTGGGACTGATGGCCTGATGGTCACCAGAGCCGTGGTACCTTTTTCATTATGTTAGGTTGGAGACCTTACCTTCTCTTTACTCCAGCTTTTCTCTCTGAAACATTGTAGAATGTCAAAACATTTGTCTAAAGGACCGTTGCAAATTACCAAACAAATAATAAACGAGTGACAGCCCCACCTCATCCAGCACCTCTGCTAGCCCCATTCCTGCATGAAGAAGAGATCCAGAGTCCCCAGGTATTTCCTTTCTGACTGGGAGGATGGAAAAAACGTATCAACTAGAAAAAGATGTAAATTAGTGATACAAATACATATGTAAGTCCGTTATTTACATTATATTTCTTAATAACTATTAATTATAGAGAGTAGTTCCCCTTTTACTAAATGGTTAAGGAATACCCATAAATTTGTTGCCAAACAGTTTTATTGTAACAGTGTTACACTGTTAAAGTTTTAGGGTGTACTGTTTAAAATTTATAATACATCAAATAAAAAGACAGTTTGAAAATTTTTTTTTTTTTTTTTTTGCTTAAAACAATTTTTATTTTTGGTGAAAAAATACAGATACATTTTTGCTTTGAGTTTACTTTTACATAGCAAATCAATGTTAGGACCTCCTAGACAAGACTAATCTATTTTTATTAGAAAACACATTTATTTGCACTTCCTCCTCACATAGCCTTTGCTGCCATGACATAGATTCCTCTGCAGTTTGGCAATGCAGCAACGTTTCCAACTCACCTAAGTTGGGTTTTAAGAGGCAACATTAAAATACTTTGAGGATTCCGAAAATACTTTTGAACTTGGGATAAGGATAATTATGATTATTATTTAATTCCCACGCATAATAGAGGCACAAATCAACCATGTATGATCTAGACCCCAGAGCGAGCTTCCCAGTGGTACCAGCAAGGCAACTTCCTTAGGACCTGGCAGCTGCTCCGCAGAGTCTAGTTCCCTCCACAGTCTAGTTCCTCCACAGAGTCTTGTTCCCTCCACAGAGTCTAGTTCCCTCCGCAGAGACTAGTTCCCTCCGCAGAGTCTAGTTCCCCCCACAGAGTCTAGTTCCCCCTACAGAGTCTAGTTCCCCCCACAGAGTCTAGTTCCCCGCCCCCCCCCAGAGTCTAGTTCCTTCTACAGAGTCTAGTTCCCTCCAGAGTCTAGTTCCCTCCACAGAGACTAGCTCTCTCCACAGAGTCTAGTTCCCCCCACAGAGTCTAGTTCCCCCTACAGAGTCTAGTTCCCCCCACAGAGTCTAGTTCCCCGCCCCCCCCAGAGTCTAGTTCCCTCTACAGAGTCTAGTTCCCTCCACAGAGTCTAGTTCCCTCCACAGAGTCTAGTTCCCCTCCACAGAGACTAGTTCCCCCCACAGAGTCTAGTTCCCTCTATAGAGTCTAGTTCCCTCCACAGAGTCTAGTTCCCCCCACAGAGACTAGTTCCCTCCACAGAGTCTAGTTCCCCCCACAGAGACTAGTTCCCTCCACAGAGTCTAGTTCCCCCCACAGAGTCTAGTTCCCTCCACAGAGTCTAGTTCCCTCCACAGAGTCTAGTTCCCTCCACAGAGTCTAGTTCCCTCCACAGAGACTAGTTCCCCCCACAGAGTCTAGTTCCCTCTATAGAGTCTAGTTCCCTCCACAGAGTCTAGTTCCCCCCACAGAGTCTAGTTCCCTCTATAGAGTCTAGTTCCTTCTACAGAGTCTAGTTCCCCCCACAGAGACTAGTTCCCTTCGCAGAGTCTAGTTCCCTCCACAGAGTCTAGTTCCCTCCACAGAGACTAGTTCTCTCCACAGAGTCTAGTTCCCCCCACAGAGTCTAGTTCCCCCTACAGAGTCTAGTTCCCCCCACAGAGTCTAGTTCCCCGCCCCCCCCCAGAGTCTAGTTCCCTCTACAGAGTCTAGTTCCCTCCACAGAGTCTAGTTCCCTCCACAGAGTCTAGTTCCCCTCCACAGAGACTAGTTCCCCCCCCAGAGTCTAGTTCCCTCTACAGAGTCTAGTTCCCTCCACAGAGTCTAGTTCCCTCCACAGAGTCTAGTTCCCCTCCACAGAGACTAGTTCCCCCCACAGAGTCTAGTTCCCTCTACAGAGTCTAGTTCCCTCCACAGAGTCTAGTTCCCTCCACAGAGACTAGTTCCCCCCGCAGAGACTAGTTCCCTCCGCAGAGTCTAGTTCCCTCCACAGAGTCTAGTTCCCTCCACAGAGACTAGTTCTCTCCACAGAGTCTAGTTCCCCCCACAGAGTCTAGTTCCCCCTACAGAGTCTAGTTCCCCCCACAGAGTCTAGTTCCCCGCCCCCCCCAGAGTCTAGTTCCCTCTAGAGAGTCTAGTTCCCTCCACAGAGTCTAGTTCCCTCCACAGAGTCTAGTTCCCCTCCACAGAGACTAGTTCCCCCCCCAGAGTCTAGTTCCTTCTACAGAGTCTAGTTCCCTCCACAGAGTCTAGTTCCCCTCCACAGAGACTAGTTCCCCCCACAGAGTCTAGTTCCCTCTATAGAGTCTAGTTCCCTCCACAGAGTCTAGTTCCCCCCACAGAGACTAGTTCCCTCCACAGAGTCTAGTTCCCCCCACAGAGTCTAGTTCCCCCCACAGAGTCTAGTTCCCTCCACAGAGTCTAGTTCCCTCCACAGAGTCTAGTTCCTTCTACAGAGTCTAGTTCCCTCCACAGAGACTAGTTCCCTCCACAGAGTCTAGTTCCCCCCACAGAGTCTAGTTCCCTCCACAGAGTCTAGTTCCCTCCACAGAGTCTAGTTCCCTCCACAGAGTCTAGTTCCCTCCACAGAGACTAGTTCCCCCCACAGAGTCTAGTTCCCTCTATAGAGTCTAGTTCCCTCCACAGAGTCTAGTTCCCCCCACAGAGTCTAGTTCCCTCCACAGAGTCTAGTTCCCTCCACAGAGACTAGTTCCCTCCACGGAGCCAAGTTCCCCCCACAGAGTCTAGTTCCCCCCACAGAGTCTAGTTCGCTCTACAGAGTCTAGTTCCCCTCCACAGAGTCAAGTTCCCTCCATAGAGTCTAATTCCCTCCACAGAGTCCCCTCACTTCAAGATGGGCACACTGCAGCTGTTGTTGAAGCAGCAGGATTGTCTTGACAGAACAGATCGCCCACACTTCTTTCCTAGCACATAACCTTCCTGTCAGTCATGGTGCCAGGGAGAGGGAAGAATGTTAGATGTAGGGACATTTAGGAGGCCTCTACCCACCCAGGTAGCCTCAGGACTGTATCCTTCTGTGTTAAAACACACTTTATTACTTTGCATTCCATCTGGAAAAACAAATACGTTTTGAATATGGCAAACAAACAAACAAACCCAGAGAAGAGTATTTTATGTACAATTAGAGATAATGGAGCTCAACAATGACCTTGTAAAGACTCAGCTAAGACAAAAATGTTGATGAGCAGACAGAGTGTTCTCTCTGGGCTAAAGGCTGAAGATCTTGAATGACCAGAAATGATTTGAAGAACTGCATTGCCATCATGGCCATGTGCATGAAGTCATAACTTCTAAATCTAACATTGTTATGCTAGAGAATTAAATTTCTGAAGCTGTTTAAAAGGAGTGAGGCTTAATAGAGGTTACTGACAATCTCTTTCCATATCCATTTTTGACTTGAAATGGTGCTTATCACACACATTCAAAAATTTCACCATATGCTATTCTGGTCAGATGCCTCTTTTGCTTATGAGAAGAAACATGTTTTGTATTCTCACAAAGTCTGTGGACATTGTTAATGTAATAAACATCGCTATATGTCATACGTAAGCTACATCTACCTACTGACATTAAAAAAAATAGAGTAAAGTTCAAGAACTATTAACACAAGATTTGTACCGAGAAGGGTGTAGGAAGGAGCTCGATGTAAATTATTTTCTTTGGATGGATCATTTCAAAGTAGTTTACAAGAACACAAAATATTATTTACACAATACTAAACTTTTCCTAAATGTTCTATGATATTTCTATTTCAAAACTGTCTTATTTTGAGAATCGAGGAATATACATACAGCAAGTTTAACGCATAAGCCAATAGCCCTTAGCTTGAGCGAAAGATGTATTTAGAGTCTCCCAACACCGAGAAGGTGGCAAAAACTCAGCTGCACCTACGTCCTTTTTCCAAGCAGCTCGAAATGCTTTAGCAAAGACCTTATGACTCTTACATCATTATTAGTGACATAAGAAAAGGTGACAGAGACAAGAACTGGGGCTCTTGACACCAAGTGCCTAATCCACTGAAACACACTGCATTTTGTTTAAAGCGACAGATACCTTTCACTGGCACTGCCCAAATAGAAGTTTAAAAGCTGTTAATTGTTAAGTGAAAATTTTCCCACTGAATACGATCTTAAGGTTTTTTGAGAAACATCAAGATTTACTACCACCTGAATGGTATTTGAGAAGTAAGAGTGACAACATGTTTGGTTTGGGGATATTAACTAGAAAATTTAAACTAATCATGATCAGTTTATGAGAGTACCAAATTAGTGCCCAATTAGACCAATACTGTGAGCTTTGCTATGCTACTTTGAACAGTTTGGTCCAAATATCTATCTTCAGCTGCTATGTTTATTCCAGTTCATTCTGGTCATATCAGATGGGAACAAGGATCTTCTGTACTGATTGTATTATGTGACCCTCATAGCTCTGCTGGAGTTTGTAGGTTGCCAGGAACACTGGCAATGGGACAAATCACTCTTTCTGTCACTATCACATTTTGCGTGAGACGCGGCTCAAAGACTGTAGTGGAAGGTTGCACGAGAGAACCAGAGGCCGAGTAAGTCTCTGTTACCAAATAGCTACCAGGCTGCAAAGGGTCAGGCATGGCAATGGCTGGCTGGAGAACAGAGCCGGAAGCTGGCAAAGCGGAAGCTCCTTGACTGCCTGGCACAGGCTGGCCCCTAACGGATTCTGACTGTTGGATGTCTATGGAATAGCCACAGGGTTCAATCCTAGAATGGCCTTCTTGGGTAGGTGGCTGAGATTGTTTGGCTTCATCATCAATCCCGAGGCTAATCTCAGCAAGCTTTTTGAATTTGGGGCCAAGTGAGTCCAAGAAGCTGTCATCCAGCTCATCGGCAATAAAACTGCAACAACCCACGGAGCCCACGGGAGAACTGGGGGCACCCATTCCTTCGTTATCATAGATCAGCAAGCAGTCATTTGCTTCCTGGGTGTCGTCTTCTTCTGCACAGGCAAATGCTTTCTAAAGGTGGAGAAGAGTGGAAAAAATGAATTTTAAAAGCGTGTCAGTTGAAGAATACGGTACAGTTCGCAGAACTCAAGGTTTGATCATGAATGTGTGATTTAGGTAATCCATAGAAGTAAAGGCACGATTTGTATATCGACAGTCTTGTTACAGAAATTATCTGGTGTTTGGAGAACTGTATAGTTGACATTCTTTCAAAATTGAATCTGGCCTAGGCTCGTGTTTTAATTCTGGGTTTTGAAGGTACTAACGTGGATTTAGGCCTACAAAACGAATGTGTTCAAAGCCGGGAGGTTATTCACTAGGACAAGTGTGGGGTTTTCTGTGTGTACCTCTGTTAATGCTAGACTCCCCAAACCTTGTGGGAGCCTGACCCCTAACTAAGGCTCACACCACACCTCAGAAAATCCCAAGAGTCCTCATCCCAAACAAGTTCTCCCTGCCAGTCACTGTGTCAGGATCTGCTTTCTCAGCAACAGGCCACATCCCAGGACTTACCAGCTCTGATACTGAAGCTGTGTGTGAAATCTGTTCTAATGATGCACCAATCAAGAGGCAAGACCTTCCTCTTAAAGTCTTCTCTGTTCCTGAACCCTTGTTCCTTTCAGTTCTATGCTTCCTCACGCTTCATCTGATCTTCGATCATGTTCTTTTTTCCCACTTTGATTTTTGGGTCATTTATTCAATGGTTCTTCAACTTTTGGGGGCAAAGACCCCTTTGAAAATGTGAAAAATACTACAACCCTGTCTCAGAAAACTATGCATGTGTGTTCTGGCATACTTTATGGCATAGGAAACACAAAGTAAGCTGCTTTGTATTCCTAAAGAAGTTGCTGCTGATCCTGACATGCAAAAGATTTTGCTTTCCATTGTTATTCCAGCTGGGGGGATGAAGTTCCACTTGTTATATGATCTCCCTTTGTGTCTAAATACCATTTTTCCTTTTGACTAGTAGCCCCATTGTGGCAGCCACCTTACATCATCTGTATTATTTTGGCAAAGAACCCTATTTTTTTCTTACATTTTAACAAGCTGTAAATAAAATAACAACAACAAAAACGAATTGCAAAACTGAAGTATAGTCAAGTGAAAAGACATCTAATGTAAAGATAACAAAGCCACAGAGTTTTCGACCCAATTACCTGAGAAAAATAGGAGTCCAGGAAATTCATGCTTACTGCTCCTTCCCCATAGTCCTTATTGGTTCCTCCAGTGGAATGCCTTGTTCTCATCGTTCCAGACTGTCCTGCAGAACCAATGCCAAGTCCGGTGCCTGTGCCGAATCCTGCAGCAGCCCCAGATCCTGTAGCTGCTCCAAGCTTGGTGCTCAGTTCCATTCCCGAAGCTCCTTCCACCACTGTCCCTCCGGCGTATGTATTCATACAAACTTCTAAAAACGGGAGAAAATTCTGTAGCATCTTATGCTGTAATTTTTTAAATTGTTTTTTGATATCCCTGAACAGATGCCAAGTAAAGCAAATAAGTATGTAAGTGGGAGAAATTACAATTAAATGACTAGAGGTGGTCAGAACATCCTACGGTCTGATATGTGAGAATAACAGAGGAGATGAGGCTGTAACAGAGGACCTTAGCAGATGAAGTAGCTCTGCGAACATAGTAATTGAAAAATATACACAGGAAATAGGTTTTCAGTGACAAAAGCCAGAAATAATAAAGTAAAAACAGAATATTCAGCACATAGCCATGGAAAGCTTCTAAGGCAATGCTTATTTGTTTTCAGGAAAAAAAGAAATTGAAATTAAGCTGTCATATTGCTGTAGTATGGAAACTAAAGAGGGAACATGCATAATATAATCAAGCAAATTAGCAGGCACTAATTTAGTGTCTTGGAGCCTAAAGAAAATTTAACGAGTTATGACTATTCTATTACCTTTACATTACACTTTCATGGAAAATTATATTTTTTCTAGAGAATTCTGAATATAGTTTTTGCTATGTAAATAAAACGGGAGAAGCAGGTGAGGATCTGGGGTAGCTGATAAAGGCAGACATTTTGGGTGATCTCATGCAGACTTTGCAGGCTAGATATTTAAAAACAATCTGTTGCTATGTGTGGAATTAAGAAAAAATTTTAATATTAGGCATTAGTTCTTGTTCCTCCAGTGTATGCCTTAGTTGTGGCATTGAGATAATATGAATAAAATGGTCATTTGGTAAGCCAAAGAAATAAATAATTTCGCCTATGTCACAACATAAACGATCTTGTCCCATTATGCTTGAATATGAAACTGTTACTTGAACTCAAATCAGGGTATTGTTAGTTCTGGGGAAGGAAGAAGGGCAACAATATAGAAGATGTGCACATGTGAGGTTTAACTGCAAATATTACCAATGTTAAGAATAGTCAGAGTTGAGTGGTAGGTACACAGTATTTGCTATATTTTCCTTTACATTTTCTACATGTGAACTCTTTCCTAATTAAAAAAAATAGTAATTGACTGAGAGCTATACTTCAGTTTATCAGAGTTTGGAAAATATATAACAAATGTTCAGACATTAAAAATGGCGGCATCACTGGACAATGAACTTCAACGAACCTACTGAAACCTGAGCTAGGTCATGGAATTGACCCATATACTAATAGTAAATCTTTTCATTGAAACCCATTGTTCACTGATAACATCTCCCCAGCATGTGTACATATGTGCAAATTATTAAGAAAATGATTTAGAACACTTATTATTTTTCAGTATTTCTTATTTAATCCAATATTGCCTTAAAAATATCCATTTGTTGTTCACTTACCAGAATTTTCCATGAAATCGGCTCCATTGGCAGTTATAGGCGGCACACGAATATTTGTGATTTCCTGCAAACCAAAATAAATATATTTAAATGTCCCAAAAATAAATATATTTAAAAATGAACCAAATTTCATGGCAATATGGGTGAAATGGGCTGTTTGCAAAAGATGACTTTATAAGAAGCCCAAATTATTGCAGGGCTAACCATTTTTATGATGTAACATCTGAAGAGCTATGATCCTAAAAGTTTCCATTTATTTCAACATTGACTCACAGAGGTCTTTAAAGATCGAGGAGTGTCTTATTTTTATACCCCGCTACTGTTTTTCCTATCTGAATATAAATATGATTTTGCTCTATGTGATTGAAATAAATGTTTTAATATTTTTTTAATGTTTATTTATTTATTTTGAGAGAGAGAGAGAAAGAGTGCATTTGTGAGCAGGGGAGGGGCAGAGAGAGAGGCGAGGGAAAATTCCAAGCAGGGCTCAATCCCATGAGATCAAGACCTGAGCCAAAATCAATAGTCGGACCAACCGACTGAGCCTAACAGGTGCCCTGAAATGTTTTAGAAACTGGGTCCTCACCTTGTCTTCAGGTTGAGCTCCTTCGATTCCCCACTGATGAATTGTTCCTTCCGAACCATCAGGAACTGGGATAAATCCTCCTGCCACTCCCCCCATAGAACCCATCCCGCAGTCACAGATCAGCAGCAGAAGAGGGGCCACTGGTTATAAAGGAAAAAAAATATGGCAACATTTGAGTCATTTGGAAACAATTTGACGTGACAGTTGTCTGAAAAGTTACAAAGAAAATACAATATTTTCAGTACTCATGGAACATCTGATAGAAAGAAAAATTAGTTTCTACAAAATAAAGTGTAAGCATCCTAAAATTTCATATAATTATGAAACCGCAGGAGATAGATCATTCTTGTGATATGTGTATTTTCTTAAAATAGGGATTGTTTGATGAATGGTAAAAGTGGTTGTTCAATTCCTCAATCCTTTTCTGTAGTAGATATATATTTTTATTGCATTTATTTGTATATGCTGAGCTATGTATATTATGTCAGGTGAATACACACCTGATTGGTCAGGATTTTGGGCAGGTGGGCGGGGTAACGTTCCTGTAATCAGGACTCTACAGATCTCCTAGTAAACAGCAATTAACCGGCAAACTCCCTCCACAAGTAGAATGATGAGCTAATACCAATGCATTCTTAATTGTGATTTAAGAATCTCTAGCTTGGAGGGGCCTTCCAGTCAGGGTAATTTTCATTCTTTCTGTGCATATCTGTCACATCTCAGCAATAAAGATTAACATCATTCTCATGCTAATGGACCAAGAGAAAAATGTACTCTTTCTTGAAAAGAAGCCCTGGAAAGCTAGGTAGTCAGTGACCCCACCTTCACGTCTGGGCTGTCAAGTCTTCTTGAATCCTCACGTTTGAATTCTGTCCATTTAGAGGTGGTTTAGTGAGGGGTTTAAGAGCACAGCCTCTGGAGCCAGACTTGCAGGGTTTGTATTGTGTCTCCAACCCTCACCAGCTAGATACGTTATATCATCTTTTCTCATTTCTATGGGTTCATCCAGAGAATGGGAGAATGCATTTTATCTATATCATAGCTTATCGTGAGGATCAAATAAGTTAGTAGTTTAAGAAAGGGTAGTGAGTGCTATGAGGATTTGCTGGTATTGTTTGGATGGGTTACGTCAGTTATGCAAATTAGGTCAGTCCTGTATATTAGCTCTGTACAAAATGAAAAAAGGCCAAGTATATAAATAAAATAGGTTGGGCATAATTGATGTATTTTCTTAAGGTCTAATATAATGTTCATGTAAATGATACTACTACAGGCTTTTTTAAATTGCCATTCTCAATTTCATGACTGTTAGTGTGCGGGATTGAGTCCTGTGAGTTGACAAATTAGTTTTATTTTTTTTTATTTAAAAAAAAAATTTTTTTTTAATGTTTATTTATTTTTGAGACAGAGAGAGACAGAGCATGAATGGGGGAGGGTCAGAGAGAGAGGGAGACACAGAATCGGAAACAGGCTCCAGGCTCTGAGCCGTCAGCACAGAGCCCGACGCGGGGCTCGAACTCACGGACCGTGAGATCATGAGCTGAAGTTGGACGCTTAACCGACTGAGCCACCCAGGCACCCCGACAAATTAGTTTTTAAGGTGATGAAGGTACATCTGTACGCTGAGCATTTTTAGGTGGGCATGAATAATCTTTTAGTGATCTTGCTTGTCACTGTATCTGCAACATATATCTGGTTTTTATATATGTATCCAGAAAAAGTTTTCCAAAGTGTTGAGTGCATTTCTACGGTCTGAAAAATGTGTGTTGTGTCCTGCGCAAAAATCAAAACATGGCGTTTCAACACAGGAAGCAAATATAACACTGAGAATATAACACAGTGTGTCTTCTCTGATTGCCATCTGGAGCCCAATCCAAAATGTACAATGGCCTGCCTCTATGATTTATCCACACCCTTAAAGTCAGCATTTCAAAATTAAGCTCATCAGTGCCACCCTATGTATCTGTGCCTCATCTAATATTTCCAGTTTCATTGAGTGATTTAAGTGACAAGTGAATTCAGTGGTTCAGCTGGGTTTCTTATCCATTCTTCATATTCATCAGTCTCCAAATCTCCACGTAATGGAGATTACGTGTAAATCTCCATTACACGTACAACAAATATAATTGTTATATTGTAAATATAACAATGCCTCACACATTTACCCTTTCTTTTCCACTCTCATATCACAGCTCTGAATCTGGCTTCGATCATCTCCTTGAAAGTATCACAATAACCTCCTAACTGTAATTTCATTTCTAATTTAGCGCACACACCACTGCCCGTGTTATCTTTCCAAAACACAAATATGAACATGCTAGGTTTTTATTCAGACACGTTCAGCAGCTCTTTTTTCTCATAACTTAAGGAACAAACACCGTAACAGGTGTATGTAAGCCCTTTCAAATTGGTGCCAGTGCATTCTCCAGGTTCAGCTCCTTTACTGTCCACAGTTTCCCCATTTGTTAGCCTCCCAACATGTGAGTCCTAAAACAGGAGAAGCATTTTCTGGCTTTTGCCCAGTGCTGTTGCCCTTTGGAAACACTTTCCCCTCTTTTTGTACTTATACCTGACTCATTTTTCGAGCCACAATTTGATGATTCTCCTATTCTGTGAAGCCCCAGTAATAGCCCTTGGTAGTAAATTCTTCGATAGCTGTATCATGGTATAGTTTCTTCCATAGACTGAGACACACATACATCTGTGAACTACGTGAAAACCAGAATCAGGTTCCCTTTTTCAGCTGGATGCTTGTCAAGACTCACATAGATGCACTTGAAAAATTTGGTTTTGAAATCGAGTAATATGATATTGAAAAACTGAAAGGTACGTCAATTTCAGCTGTTAAATGACATGGTGCGTGATAACTGCAAAATAGGAAACACTTCTGAGGAAGGAGGAAGGAGAATATACGTGTGTTGGACGACTCTGGAGGTCACACCACAGTTGTAAATATAACAACTTACTATTTTTTTTTAATAAGAAGAGATATGAACAAATACAGCAAACATTAATATCTATTAAGTCCGAATGATGGCTATGTGTGTGACTGTCATGTAATTTTCTGTACTTCTTTGTGGTTTGAAAGTATTTCACAGATTTTTAAAAAGTTTAAGTGAAGGGGTTGGAGTAGACTTGATTATCACTCACAGTCATTTTATTCTAAAAGCCTATGGTTCTGTAATAAATTTGGGAAGGGATTGTGAATTTTTCAAAGGTTTTTCTTATATAAGAGTTTGCCATGAAGTTCTTTTACATAGAGACCTATTACATTCAAAATATTTCGTTCACAAGATTTTGATTTAAATGCAGCTTTTTAGAAACCTGACCATTAAATAAAATAAATTTTGCTTTTATTGAAAAACAAAACATGTGTAGTTTCCCCACATGTGTTCAATAAACTTAATCTTATTAAGTAAAAGCCGTTAAGAGGGTGAGTATATGGGTGGTAAGCTATTTTCAGGAAGTGCTGGATTAAGCAATAATTTTTCAGGGCCCCTGATGTATTAATGTTCATTATAGAGTTCAAACCTCTATATTCTCTATGTTTTTCCTTAGATTTATTTGGCCAGGGTTCTCCTTCTATTTTAAAATCTCATGAGATTTTAATATGGAGAAGACATTTTAGAAAGTAGTGCATTGTGGATAAAGGCGTTATTTTGATTATGAACATTACTGGCAGTGTGTAGAAAGTTCATGCTTTAATTTTTTCTTGTTGATTCTCTTGCACTGTTTTCTAAATGTCTAACATGTATGACATGCTTTGTTGTATTATGAGTATAGATTGTTGGCAAATGACACGTTAACTTTAAATATCTCAGATTCTTCCTGAAAATGCCACTTTCCTCTATCTTTGCCTAGAACGCAGTTAAGGAATGGCTCTACGTTGCAAATGTGGCATCCTGTGCAGCATGCCTCCGCAGAGACTGATTCCTCATCCAAAACAGAATTTAACTTTGGCATACTCACATAGCAACAGCAGAAGACCAAGGAAGATCAGGCCAATGGCTGCAGGTCCCAGCCTCCATGATGAGCCTCCACCTATGCGTTCAGGGTCTTTGTGCCCGTTAGAATTTCCACAGGTGTCCCTGTTGTCACACTGACAGACTTGTAGAGTCAGGCTCTCTGGTGTCTCACACTGTCTGTCCTGACTGTCGGTAACTGTGAGCGAGATGGTGTACGTTCCAGGAGACACCTGCTGCTGGGCGTTAAGGAGGGCGGAAGTAGCTGCAGACAAACATCATACAAATCAACAGCAGGACAAGGTGTCTTTTGCCCTTCAAACTACCTATTTTTGCTAACAGAACCAGGGGTGCCTTAAACATCATGGTCACAAATAGTGAGACTGATAGTAAGGTGAGATTTGAAGGGGTTCAGTTGGGTAAAGCAGGCTGCACTTCCTCCTTGTCCTTCTTTCTGCCTCTGTTATTGTCACTCATGAAGACCCAGTCCTACCCTGATATTTCCCTTGAAAGATGATGGGAGGCAGGTATCGTGTTGACACGAAGCCCCCCTCTTCTGTGACGTAACCACTCTCCTGTATGTCTGCACCAACCCCCTGAACTCTGGTGTGTGGCCCTCAGAACATATGCCTTCCCCCTGAGTTCATGTTTTATGCCTGACTTATCAAGACTGAGTTTCTGCTTTGGCTTCCACTACGTCAGCTGTTCCTGATAGTTTGCATCCCCTGTGCCCAAACGCTGGTTGTTGTATGGGATTCTCTGAAGTGACGGCCTGTTGCCTGTCTGTCTCGTGAATATTGATCACCCTCCATTCTCCATTGCTGTGTTGTCCCTTTCTAAGTGGGCTCCAGCAGCAGCTCTTGCAAGCTGCAGAGTTGTGTCAGCTGGATCACTCTCGATCCTACCCTGCCCTTTGGTACTGTGCTCGAGCCACTCAGTCCACACTGTTGCCTTGTGCAGCCTCACCCAAGCAGGTGTGCCTAGTGCTGGCTCTCCTCTGTCTCTGATGTTTTGTGTGTGGCCTTTTTATTGGCCACGTGCCATGTGCCAGTAAACCCGTTTGGACCCAAATTCTACACGCGTAATTTGGAGCTCGAGACTTCTACCAAGATCAGTAAGGCCCTCGGAAAGAAGGCCGTGGAGAACAAGATCCCAATTGCTGATACTTGTGGCTAGGACGCGATAGAGCACATTCATGGAAGGGGGCAAGACTGGTTCAGAAAAGAGCTGGGGAAACATGAGAAGATACTTATTAAGTCCAATGGCTATTTCTACGAGACTGCTAGAAAATATAGGTAATGTAAGTTTAGCATGATAAAAGTTAGGAGAAACGGAAGGATGGATTAACTCTTTCTCACTGGCTAATGGGCTAATGGGAATTTCAGTCCATCATGCTCTCAAAATTCCTGACCAGTGACAGACTAAGTAGCACCGCCAATGAGCCTTCAACAGGCAACTCGTCTAGTGCTTCATGTCTGTTCACAATCTGCCCTGTTAGGAAAAGTTTATATATTTAGAAATTTAAACAGCTCTGCAATAAAAAGATGCCCGACTCTCTTCTTTTTATGGTGTGCTGTGGAGGTAGAAATAAAACATTAAAAGCATGAAAATGTAAAACAGACTGCACCCGAAAAACAGAAAATGATAAATGGCGCTAACATTGTATCGTATCATTCCTTTTCTCTTCTGAAGAGAGAAGAAATTCATGAGACTAGGACCACATCTTCACTGCAAATAATTTTTTCAATTATTCTGGGAAAAGACTTGCTCCCAAATGAGCTCTTTTATCCATCTGGAAATAGAAAGCAGCAGCAACTTTCATTTATGGAAGCAAGTTTCCTATTACTCACCATTGAGTGTTGTGATACTCCATACAACTGGCAATTTTAGAGGCTGCTCCTCCAGGGAAAATGTGTAGGGGCCAGTATATTTATTGTCTAGTGCTCTAGCTGAGACAACCACAGAAGGCCGTGAACTACAAATTGTTGTCTTTTCAAGGACGATTGTTGGACAGTTTTCATTAAAACTGGGTACTTCAACATATACGGTGCCTGTAGAAGTTTTACCTGTGTTTTCTGTAAGAATAACATTTTAGAGTTAAAGGAATATACAGAATAAGATGTACCCAAGAAAATCTTTTACTTTTTTTTAATGTTTATTTATTTTTGAAGAGAGAGAGAGAGACAGAGTGCAAGTGGGGAAGGGCAGAGAGAGAGGGAGACACGGAATCCGAAAGCAGGGTTCAGGCTCTGAGCCATCAGCACAGAACCTGATGTGGGACTTAAACTCATGAACCGTGAGATCATGACCTGAGCCAAAGTCGGATGCTTAACCGAGTGACCCAGGAGCCCCGAGAAAACCTTTCAAATGTCTCTTGCATGCAGCCACTTTAATATGTCTTCTCATGAGAAATTATGTTTGTTATTCTTACAAGTAAAAAGATGTCATTTAATTTCCACATCTTGTAAAAAGCAAATTTAAATTTGTCAACTTAGCTGGTGACTGTAATTAGTAGCATTGGCTATTAAGTTAACATGCTTGAAACCAAGACCTCTGAGGTGATGCATTCACTGATTACCAATAAAATCAACATAGAAACAATAGTTTTCTTCAATTTCTCCATGCCAGTGCATGGACCTGGCACTAGGTGAAAGATTTTTGCTTCTAAACCTTGATCCAAAGTATTTGAAATAAACAATGATTTATTTTTATCATCCAAGATATAGAAGTTAATTGAAGAAAAAATTTCAATGTTGACAATCTCAAATTTGCCAGTGGTGGGATTATATGAATAATTTCTGTTGTTTCCTGTGTAGCTTTTTGCTGTTTTTCCAGGTGATATGATTTTTGGTGTTTATTCTTGTTTTATTTTCCTGTGTTTGCTTATTGCCTGGGCATCAATTTCTTTATACTTGATGGAACACAAACACTCAATGAATACTATTTTTAAGACATCCGAGAAGATTTTATTGTTCAGTGATATAGTCACATGAGGTCTCTGTCAGTAGCTTCCTTTATAAGTAACTCAAAAAGGCATCTCACATTCAAGCTGAGCTTTCCTGACAGGCATTATGTATCAGTCTTTATCCATCCTCTAAACACCAGAAATTCCTGGAGGCCTAAAGATTCTGCCTCAACACAGCAAACCAGAGGGACTGAACACAGAATTCACTGGTACTACAAACTCCATTGAGAAAGTGGAATGCTCAGTTTTTTGGATTCAACTGCCTCAGATTTGAGACCCAAGGGCCCGAAGATAATTAACTGTATTTAGTGGTGAGCTAATATGTTAAGTAATCATAATCATCTATTCATAAAGAAATGCCAATTGGAGTAACATTTCTCTAAAAGTGATTGAAATATATATTTTTTAATTTTTATTTTTTAAGTAATCTCGACACCCAACGTGGGGTTCGAACTCACAATCCCAAGGTCAAGAATCACATGCTCTATGGAGCCAGATGTGAAATATTTTGAAATATTTTGAAATATTATTTTCATTTTGAAATATTTTGAAATATTATTCTTACCATCTATGGCCAGAACCTCAGCTGTGATTGTCTTGTTAACTATGAAAGTAGAATCCCGATCGATGTTTTTGACAAATTTGATTTGAGCAGTTTTTGGATCAATGAATAGCAAACCACCATCATTACGTCCCATGATGTACCTGTTTTATGATAGAAAAGATGATAGTTTTCTTTCAAGTATGGAATGTTTACCTATTTAATGAAAATGACTCATTTTATATTTAATATATTTATATTTAATTTAAGACATTGAAAGATACTTTTAGAAATGGCAGCAGAAAATCAGCATATTAGCATGGACAAGCAGTATTTCATAATCCTTAAGTATTAGCCTGGTTTTTCAGTTTTCTACACTGTGCAATAAAATAATTGTGTCCTTGCTCTTACAATAACTACTCTGCATGGTGTTCTTATATTGGGTCATGAATGTTTTGTAGGTGCTGTGTACCAAGGTCTTCTGGTGAACTTCTACTCTTTTTAAAGACTCAACTGAAAGTTTCTGCGAAATTTTTTCCCGATTTCTCTTGACAGGCTAAGACATTCTCTTAGTTTCCACTTTAACTTACGCTCATGTTATCTTTACTCATAGTGTAGTATGTTCCGTGATTTGGCTACATGTCTCTTCTTGAGTTACCCAGTTGTTTGAGTTGGCACTTTGTATCTCTGTATTCTTGGCATATAATGTTGGGGTGTTATTTTGTAGTAGCTTGTAAATGAAAACGACATCAAGGAATAATGTAAAAACAGTCTTACTTGACGTATGAGGCAGCTTTTCTGGTGTCTTCATCCATGGCTTGATATGTTCCCAGGACATAATTGACCAATTTTTTAGTACTTATGCCTTTCTGCACAGTAAATGTCTTGGAAGCCGGATGGAACATAATTCCTTCTTTCACATTCAACACTTTAACCATGACTGGGGTTGACTGGACTCGATACTGAGAGATTACTGATTGGTGAAATTCAGCTTTGTTTTTGACAGCAATACCAAGTTGCACATTTTGTAGTTGCTCATAATCTAGAGCCTGGAGTAAAAAATAGAAGGGAAGATGTATCACAGAAATACAATCTGGCAAAACCAGAAGAGGAAAAGAGAACTTTATGTTACATGCTATGAGTGGCTGTTTTTATTTCTCCATAGCAAGACAATTTCAGAAATCATTGTAATGTTGAGATAGAGAAATCATTATTTCAGAAATCATTGTAATGTTGAGATAGAGAAATCATTAAAATTTTTAACTTATAAGACTTCAGCTTCTTAACCGATGCTTACAAAACAGGGTACCTCTTTGTAGACTACTAAAACATCATTATAGCTCCTTTAGGCTCTGTGGTGCGATGGAAAGAATCCCAAATTTGTATATAGTAGCATGGTTTGATTCCTGGTTCTGTGGCCTAATAGCTGTGTGACTCATAGCAGAATATTTAATTTCTCTGATTCTCAAATTGTCACTTCTGAAAAAAACCCCAAATCTTACCTCATCAGATTGTTGTGAGGACTTCACAAATTTTGTCCCCAAATGCATTCCTAAAAATGGCAGTTATAGCCATTCAGAGAATAGCTATTGGATTCGTGTGCAATAGCGTCTTTCCTGATTTAAAAATTTCTAGGTGGCAAAGGCGGACCATCATAATAAACTTGGTTGGCCAATATGCATCTGAAAAGTAGTGGGTGGGTGGCCCACCAACTCTTTGTAGAACCATTTTCAGATGGTCTTGCATGATAACTATTTGTTTGACCGTCTTATTGATGTGGCCCAAATCAAGGACTGAGGAATCCCAGGAAAGCTTCTTCCATTCACTAATACATTTTTTTGAGTGTGATGAGATAAGGAAATGTTCATTGGGGATACATTTGTATATTACTGAAAATAATTAAGGGCAGAGTTCTGGATTTGAGTTTTAAGTCTGTAATGAGTAGTTTTGTGAGCTCAAGCATTCCCCAAGGGAGTGGAGGAGAATGTATAAACAGGTAATTATAATACAAGGGGAAAATAACAAGAGAAATTATAGAATCTATGCGCAAAAGTGAGTGAATACTTCTACTTGGGACAGTTAGGAATCCTGAGATGTTTCAAGTGAGCTGAGTGCTGAAGGATGAGGAGGATTTTTTCAGGCAGAGGTGAAGCGTTTTCAAATGCCCAGAGTTACAGAAAGTGACAGGGAGCTGGCTGCAGGTGGTGAGAGGCCTTATATATAACTCTGAGGAGGCTGAAGGTCATCTTGAAGGCCAGCAGCTGGTCATCAATCCTGGCTGCGATTAGAGTTCTCTGAGGAGTGTTTAAGACCCTCCTTTGCCTGGGCTCCCCCACAGACTAACGGAACCCATAGTTCCTACATTGCCATGGCTGAAGAAGAGTTGCAGGTGATTCAAGTGAGCACTAAGAGTTGAGGGTTGGGGCACCTGGGTGGCTCAGTTGGTTAAGCGACTGACTCTTGATTTCAGTATAGGTCATGATCTCACAGTTGTGGGGTTAAGCCCCACATTGGGCTCTGCACTGAATGCAGAGCCTGGTTGGGATTCTCTCTCTCCCTGTGTCTCTCTGCGCCTCTCTCACTCATGCACAGCATGTTCGCTCACTCTCTCTCTCAAAACAAATAAAGAAACTTAAAAAAAAAAAAAAAGAATTGAGGACCACTTTCACAGCCAATGGAGAACAAGGAACGATTTTGAAGAACAGAATGATCCAAATTGGTTTTAAGAAAAGCATGTTAGTAGACCGGTGGCAGGAGGAGGATGAAGGAGGCATAAAGGACATCAATCAGGAGGGATTATAGACATCTAGGGGTAAGGAGGCAAGGCCAGGTAGAGCACAGGCCAGCAGAAGGAAGACCAGGGCCAGACTTTAAGGACAATTTCCAGGGCAGAATTGGAGGACTGGCTGTTTGTTGTGAGGAAAGATATGGCCCAGGTTTCTAGTGTGGAAACTAGACGACACTGATACAGGAGAGAGAATACCTCATTTTAAGGGATTGCTGGGGGTTTATAATACACCCTTGCAAGTGGGGATGGCCTCAGCCCTCTCTCTGAAAAGCAGAGTAATAGGAGCTGCTTCCACAGCTTCCAGAAATCAGGCATTCCCGCAATGTTATGCCCTTGTTAAGGGCATATTATGGGTCTGACACTCTACTGGACTCAAGGAAATAAAGAAAGAAGGAAGGTCCCAGATAGTCCGGTGTCCTGTGCCAAAGAAGGTCTTCAAATAGTGGTTATTTTTTCTAGTCTATATAGTGTCCAGGCAGAAATACCCTTACCCTTACATTATTCCAGATTGGATTCTGTGTGTGGGGCAGGGGGAGTGTCTGTTATAGCTAAGCATGTTAAATGGAAGGTTTACTCAATTATTATTTTTTATCTTGCAGATTTAATTATACAGTCCCATTTCCAAAAAGTTGTTATTTTTCCCCTCTTATGACTGTAACTAATCCACTTAACACAAATTGATAAATTCACAAGCCACAATACCATGTATTCTTATCTTTTCCTAACTTTAATTGTAGAGAGTAAATGGATTAAGTCAATAAATGTGTTTTACATTCTGGTGCTTAAAGCAGGCACACCTATGAATATATGTATATTAGTGTGTGCTTACTATAGAAACTATGATAGCTTGGAAAGAAATAAATCAATATGTTTAATAAAAGCTGTCCTGAGGCACCTGGGTGACTCAGTTGGTTAAGCTTCTGACTCTTGGTTTCGGCTCAGGTCATAATCTCATGGTTTGTGAGTTCAAGCCCCATGTCGGCTCTGCACTGACAGCATGGAGCCTACTTAGGATTCTCTCTGTCTCCTCCTTCTCCTCTCTGTCTCTCTCTCTCTCTCTCTCCTCCCTTTTCCATTCTCTCTCTTTTTCTCTCTCAAAATAAATAAACTTAAAAAATACAGTAAAAAGAAAGCTGTCCTTAGGTATTGGGGCTATGTTTGTGTCTTTAAAAAATTCTATCTACTTTTATGTGTTTTCTTCGTTTTCTGTAAAGAAGAGGCTTATTATTAATAAGTGAATAAAGTTTATTTGTAGAAATGATAGAGTTTGGGCTAATATGGAATATTTTTACCACTGAAGAGAAATAGAACTTACCTTAACCACCTTCAGGATACCTTCATTGGTTCTGGGATCAGTTTGTATTTCAAACCAATTCCCTTCATTTCCAGAGGTAAAGAAATACACTGCAAGCCAGTTATCTGTGAATTCTTCATCCCAATCTGTAACTTGAAATCTAATCAACTCAGAACTTAAAGTATTTTCCTCAATCTGTACTGAATACTAAAAAGGAGAGAAGCAGAATTTTGAGTTATTGTCAGGTTTATCTAAAGAGAGTATATTTATTCTGAATAGCATATATCATTAATTCTGAAATTATGTATTGCCCCTTGCTTGTTACTAAATTCTTATATTTTACAAAAGCTTCTTTTTTAAGAAAGATGCAGACAACGTAAATAGAAGCCAGCAAGCAGGCAAATACTGAATTAGGATGGCAATATATTGTATAAATACAATGGGATGGTAGTATTGTAGTATAAAATTAAGAAAAAATCATAAATTATTCTTCAAGAGGCAAGGTGTACCTGAGATTCTCTGAACATTGGGAAATTATCATTGACATCTTTTACTTTAATACTACATTCACATTGAGTTGAAAGTCCTTCTCCGTCTTTGTCTGCACCACTCACAACAAGATGATAGCTGCTAACTTGCTAAATTTGGAGAAAAAAAAAAAACATAATTAATCTCTAGCACCAAGAATACAAATAACACCTACCTGCTTCCTATGGGGGTGAAAATATTCAAGTTCATAGTTTATTCTCGAGAAGGATCACATGAGCTGTTCATTGTCCATCATAGAGGAGGCATGTGGGGCTCTGGATGGTTGGGTAAGTTTTTATGGGGCTAAAACAGGTTTTCATTTTTGTGAGCTTCTTAGGGCAAGAAAGTACACAGTTGGAGCAAGATTGGGCATTGAAGATGGTGGGATGCTTATTTGAGGGAAGTTCGCTTATAGAGCTTTCCTATTGGTCTATTCAGACAATCATTTGCATAAAAGTAATAGAAAGTCTGACAGGGTATTGTGTGGTGATAAAGATGGTGGTGGTGGTGATGGTAGTTATGGTGGTATGACGATGGGGAAGAGAAGAAGGGGATTCCTTAGTGTTCTGGAAGCAGGGGCAAAATTAAAACTATTCAGTAGTAAAAGTGTAACATCAGAGAAAGCTTTATACCAGAAAGAAATTTCTTCCTTCATCTGAGAAATTTCATTTTCCTGCACCATTTAAGGAATAAGTCACAGTTGAGTTTTTGTCCCTGGATGCTTTGATGCCTTCTTTTACTCTCCACTTTACCTCTCACTGGGATGCTGATACTTGTTTATTTAGGGTACAATTGATTCTACAGGTCTTAGGAACACATCTCACCCCGCTAGAATCACACTGGAATGCAAACAGTTTCCCTAGATTGCCTAGTTGAGTATGGAGAACTTCTTTTTCTTTCTCCTTAGGTAAAATGGGGTCACCTCTCTTTCTTACAATCAAATCCTTTATTATTGAATAATCCCAAGTGCCTTGCTTTACCTCTCGATCAAGAGAATTGGTTAAAGTACGGACTTCGCCAGTGTGTCTGCTTAGGAGGAACATGGGTGTGCCTGCAGGTTCCTGAGAGACAATTTTGAAGGCAATTTTAGAGTTCAGGTGGTTTGGCTCATCTGCATCTGTGGCATTTAGTATCATCACCAGCGAGTCTAGGAATACAGAAGTAGTTCACTGAAGAATATTTAAAAACTGACATTCTGTTCACATTAAATATTCAACACCATTTCAAATTGACCTTTGTTTTTAAAAATCTTGTCTATCGATATACTCAAAAACGAATTACATGTCTTTTTCAAGATCTCTTACTGTCTCAATCAGGTAGAACTGTACTGCCTTCTGTAAAAATCCTCTCATTGGCCTTACGCCTTGGCTGTATTGGAGTTGAGACTATTTTCTGTCTTTATTTCTTCCCTTCATGGATGGCATTATCATTCTTTCCTTTTTGCAAATTATCCAAGTAATTGTGTGTCTCTGTCCTTTATAATCTAAAAAAGTCCAGGTGATGCAGCCAGGCTACCTAAAACCACCCTTTTAGCTTTATGACTACTGCCAAGTACTCATGTGACTTAAATATATAGAATAAGATACTATTGACTTGATAACAGGACTACAACCTAGAAATACAATGGCAGTGGATAAAGTACAAAATATTACAAAGGAAGACCCAGGTTATTTTGATGAATTTTTCTGCACAACTACTGGTGAAACTAAGACAATAAATTAGCTTCTAAAAGTGATATACTATAGTGATCCTTGTTTTTTAAAATAAAAAAGATTATAAGTGGTATGTATTATAAAAGACTTACTTGAAGCACTGTTTTCTTCAATTTCACCCATGAATGTACTTTGTGAAAATACTGGAGGATTGTCATTGACATCTAAAATTTTAACTGTTAATATAAGTGGTTTCTCTACGTCTTGTCCTAGGGCATTCAGAGCGTGACAGGTGATCTAGAAAAAGGAGGGAAAAGTGACTCATTACTCTACAAACTCAGTTTGCATACTATTAAAACTTGTAGAAATAAGACCTCTACTGGCATGTACAGACCTATTTTGCAAAGAAGAAAAATATTTCCCCAACAAGTAGACAAAGTAAGAAAAGGTGGCCACCTTGGGCAGGCCAGTTAGGCAAGCTGCCCCTTCTTCCACTCTGGTCCTGTCCTATGGCAAGGTGAACTACTTTGCAGGATGCATGTTGGATTTCAGTGCCTACTCATGCACCCTCCTGGCATATTCCTTCAGGGGCACAACCATAAATGGAGGCTCTTCATAGAGGGCCTAACATTGTTATTTGTTGGTGAATTGATTCATGTGCTGATCTCTCTTCTAAATTAACCAGTAGAAGAGTATTACATTCTAAAGCCACCAGGCACAAATGTGAGGGTGCCTAATATTGAGGACACAAACTTACCTGGAAGCTTGGAGTTTCCTCGCGATCAACTATGGCCGTTATGTTAATTTCTCCAGTGTTTTTGTCAACAACAAAGATTCCAAAAGGGGGTTGATCAATTCCCATTCCAGAAATTCGGTAGGTTATTTTCTGGGTTGCTTGGAAATCTGAAGTAATCTGTAGCCCAAAATACCCAAAAATGTTAATGTGATCATTCACCAGAACTTTGCCTTCCCCTTTTCTCCACCATCATAGTCTAAAGTCATCTGTTTATTTTATTCACTCTTTCTGACACTGCGATGGTTACTTTTTGCCTTGATAAATACTGGAAATGTGAAATAATTCAAATTGTTGCTTCTGTTGACCAGCACGGACCAATATACGTTAATCATTTTGGCTTTACAATGTTTGTTCAGGTTGTGGCCACCACGGTGATGTTAAAAGGCTGGAAGTCATGGATACTTAATATTGACAAGACTACTTCTGAATGTTCCCTTTCTTAACAGATAATATTAAAACAAAGACATTTATTTTAGTTTAAATAGGAGGAGCTGGATAGAAAAAGAGGAAAGGGATTATACAGTGTTAAAAATAGGTATTAAATTGCTTACTATTATTATTTTATTTTTTATTATAATTTTTAATCTTTTTAAAATTGAAAGTTTCAAATATATAATGAACCTGATATTTCTCATCACCCAGTTTTGGTAATTATGAATACATGGACTCCCAAGAATTTTTCTCATTGTCTTATCCATATATTCTTTTGCCATTTGCTACAGTCCAGATCTAAATAAGGCTTATTCACTGAAATTGGTCCACATGTTTCTTAGTTATTTTTAATTACCCTAGAAGCCATAGTTCCTTCAACTTTCTCTATATTATTGTTATTGTATTTTTTGGGGCTGAAGCTATCAGGTTATTTTTTCTGTAGACTCCCCAATCTAGCATTTTGATAAATGCAGTTGCCATCTCATTTTAATTTATATCTATTACATGTATTCTAAAAACTCACTTCGTCCCCCTGCTGATATGACTTACTTTGGCAATTGGGTTTCTTTTCGAGTTGTCTTCTCTTTCTCTGCAGGGTTTGGCAAATTTCACCCATTCACGTTTATATCTCCTTTTGCCTTGTAACGCAGTCTCATCTTCTCCATGTTGACCTTTTGTCTTACATGAAAAGGCATCCCATTTTATTATGCGCATTGTTGGAAAGTTTTGCTTTGAGTATTAATTATTAACACCTAAGTTGAGGAGTCCCCTATGTTTCATGGTATCTTGGACTGTCAAATGTCTAATTTGCTTGACCTCACATTTTGTCAAGCAAAGAAGAAACATTTAATAACTAAAACAATTACAGAACCATATGATTTTTAATATTAACATTTAATCATTTTTTATCTTTCCTTTAAATATTCCATAATATCTCACTGCTCTGGGCACCTAGGACTTGTTTAATAAAACTCTGTTGGTTTGTTTAAAATAAGAAAGCATGCATGAGATAAAAGTACAATAATGACATTTGTACCTTGTTGGTATTTAAAATTGGGTTAGTTTCAATTTTATTTTCACAATTAAATTATTTAACAGTTTTAAAAAGTAAATAAATACTTATTTTTCTCAAGTACAATTTTCATTTTTTAAACTAAACTATTATTTTATTTTAACTACAAAAAACTTTTTCATACTTTACCTCTATTCGCAATTCTCCGTGAACCAATAGGAGCACCTGTAGACATTTAAATAAAGTCAAATTAAATGTGAATTCTTCAAATAAGTAATTGCATAAGATAATCTTATTCATGTTGTGATTTGTTTTTGTTTCAAAAGAAGTAGATTTGGAGAAGCAGTATTCAAAGGGTAAAGTGCTCCCAGGAAAAAGAAAATACTCGAGATAGAAACGAGTTCTTCCAGTTTTTTAATCTGACTACACAATTTTAAGGAAATACAGAAGAACCTATGGAACTGTGCAGAACTCTGACAAACAGCCAGTTGTAGCAACCTGACATTGCTTACCTGGCTGTTCTGTACTTTCCAGGAACTGGGGGAGATACTGCTTTGGCAAACAGTGGCAAGCATCATTGTGATAAACTATTAGCTGGCTGCACTTACAGGGTAAGGTATTTTCTCAGTTGTACATGGGTGGAGAGGATGGGCTAGAACTAGTAAAGTTTAGAGAGTGGATGGGGATACAAAAGACGGGGATATACTTTGTAAAAGATGGGGATACACTATTCCCATCACAAGGACTCTTTACTGTGGGACACAGATCTGCTTATCTCTGCCCTGTTACTTCAACTTAAATGTTGAACTTAATTTTTGTACTGATATGAAAAAATCAGATGAGGATAGAATGACGTCAGGCAGGCTAGGGTCTTTACATTTTCAAGAACGTATGAAAACCTCATTTGTGTTTTGTTCTATCTTATTTTCTACCCGGAATGCATTTTTAAAAAATGTGAGTATAGTTGATGTGCAATGTTATATTAGTTTCAGGTGTGCGACTTAGCGATTTGACAAGTTTATACATTATGCTGTGTTCACCACAAGTGTAGCTACCACCTGTACTGTTACATTGCTTTTACAACATCACTGACTATTCCTTATGCTGTGCCTTTTATTCCTGTGACTTATTCATTCCATACCTGGAAGCCTGTATCTCCCACTTCCCTTCATTCATTTTGCTCAACCCCGACCATTCTCCTCTCTGGCAATTATCAGTTTGTTCTCTGTATTGACAGCTCCGATTCTGCTTTTTGTTTGTTTATTCCTTTCTCTTTTTGATTCTGCTTATGAGTGGAATCATATGGTATTGGGCTTTCTCAGTCTGACTTGTTTCACTTAGCATAATACTCTCTAGGTCCATCCATGTTGTCTCAGATGACATGATCTCGTGTTTTTATGGCTGCATGGTATTCCACTACATCTTCCTTCTCCATTCGTCTATTGATGGACACTTAGGTTGCTTCCATATTACGGCTGTTACAAATGATGCTGAAATAAACATAGGGATGCATATATCTTTGTGACTTAGTGTTTTTGTTTTCTTTTGGTAAATACCTAATAGTGGAGTTATTGGATCACATGATAATTCTATTTTTAATTTTTTGAGGAACCTCCATACTGTTTTCCATAGAGGCTGTACCAATTTCAATTCCCAACAATAGTGTACAAAGGTTTTGTTCCCCACATCCTTGCCAAAACTTTTTATTTCTTGTCATTTTAATTTTAACTATTCTCACTGGTGTAAAGTGACATCTCCCCTTTACCCACTTTAATATTACTAATCCTTTAAGATCAATTCAAGTTCCAACAATCTCCATGAAACCGTCCTTACTGATGTCTTGTTTCTGAGTTTTTTCAACACATATTTTGTACCATGCAGTTTAATCCATAAGGATTTGCCATGATTTACTATTTCTTATTGTTTTGGGTGCATTATGATGTTGAGCCAAGAGAATTGTAAACTTTCCAATGCTCCTATGTTTATTTTTTTCTCACAATTGTTATAATACCTTTCCCTCAGCAGATATTTAACAAGTATTTGCTGACCCGCTGATTATCTTATGTGAGAAGAATCTGGTAGGGAAAATATTGTGAAAAATAAGTAAGAAGAAAAAGAATTAGAGTAATATTAGTAGTTAAGGTTTATTATGGATTTTGTGTCAGTTGCTATTTATAGATCTTTATTATCTCACTTAATTCTTAGAGTAGCCATCTGATGGAGACACTATTCTTATAGTCTATCTTATGGATGAAGAAATGGAGACAGGAGACAATGAGTACTCACCTCCCCCAACAGCCCTGGCAGAGTCAGGATGTGAGCCTCTGCAGCAGCCTGACACTGAAGTGTGTAGATCATCACTACACTAGATTTTAACCAAACTTGGCATAAATAAATAGAAAAACTGGTGGTGGAAAGAAAGTTATAGGATAGTCAATTTAGATTTCTTCTTGGTAGAGGCTGAGGTTACTCCTGAAACAATGTAGATTTATTGTATTGTTGATTTTGGAAAGTTATAATAAAGAGGCAGGTTGAACTCTGAACCAAAGAAGTAACCATATCAGACATAAGATGCCAGGACCCTTCCATTCTAAAAATTTCACTGAAATCCTTATTTGAAAGGGTATGCAAGTTGTTGTGAAAAGGGACTATTACATATGGCTATAATAGGCCTCAAAATGATTTTACAGTTTTGCTTCTTTTTCTGAAACACTATCATGAGTTACTTGGGAGAGGGGACCCAATTACTGTCGTAATTGCCCTAATTTCTCAGCTCATTAAGACGACTCAGCCACATGTGAGGGGAGGGTTGGGCCAGGCACACTTCCCTTTACAGGAAAACTGGAAAGAGTCATCCAGAAAATATGAATCATGTTTGCACTAGCCTCATAGAGAATGATTCTTCTAATAGACATTAAGGCATAATTTCTGTTTTCCTGGGAAGCAAAGGAAGTACAAACTAAAAACAATGGAGAATGAACATTGAAGACAGTTGTTTCTTATTTGTTCGATCTTTTCACTGAATCAGAGCCTTTAGAAGTTATTTACTCAAACCTTCACTCTTTCTCATTCTCTTATTGAAAGTCAGACCACCAAGAATGTTCTCTAATTTTAGGGAATTTTGTGAAATCTGATAGTATTTGTGCTTTTAGGAATATGAGGTAGTTAGTAAAAACCACTTCTGAATATTGTAATGTTTCTTAAATATTTAGAAATATAATCATAGCCTTATATTACTTAGAATAGTGCTTTATTTTAGATAATTAATATGCATATTAGTTACTTAGTTGTTTTAGTTACTTCAATATAACTATTTTGAGTATTTAATAAATATTTCAGTAGTTTTCTGACAATATAAATCAACTAAGCTGTCTTTTCTGGTGGCTTTGATTGGAAAGACAAATGTGGAGAAAGCACTACTTACCTTGAGAATTCCTATACTTTTTTTTTTCCTTCCTCTGGTTTCCTGGTTATTTTGATGATTGTATTTTATTTTATTTTATTCTTTTTTATTTTATTCTTTTATTTTGAGAGAGAGAAAGACTGTGTACATGATTGTGTGCGAGTGGGGAAGGGGCAGAGCGAGAGGGAGGTTCTGGCTCTACCCCACAATGGTGAGATCCTGACCTGGGCAGAAATCAAGAGTCGGACACTTAACTGACTGAGCCACCCAGGCACCCTGATAATTTTAGTTATATGATTTTTAAAGCATTAATATGGCCTAAATACTTTGGTATAGATAAAAACTAGAAATATTTTGCTGAAAGAAGATCAAATTATTAAATTAATAAAATAACATATGGAATAAAGTAATTTAATATCCATATACCCTATTTGTTAATTAAATGTATATAATTAAATCATTAAGGTTCCTATTGAATATAATAGGTACACAATAAATATGTTTTGAGAATATGGGTGACTAGTTTTTAAAAAGGCATTTATAATAACAACTGTTATTTACTGAGTGGCCAAGAATTTGTTTAGAGTTACGTCAAACTTTAGTGTGGGGAGGGATAGACTGTTAGACTGCGCATTGGATCCAGGGAGTTAGTGCTAGCTGACCTCGGGTAGCTCTCTCTCACCTCTAGAATGGGATAAGAGTGGATCACATCCACTCCCTTCTGGGAAATTTGTAAAGTGAATTAAGTGATTCAAAGAAATTATTGTAAGTTTTAGACATGAATTTTTACATTTATTAATTATGTTTGGAAAACAATATATAGGCTGATGATACTATTCTTGTAATTGGTTAGATAAAATATACAATGATTATTAATGAGTTTAATCATAGAGGTCATTCAATACATGTTTGATTAATAAATTTCCTATAAATAAAAAATGAGTGATTTATCTTTTACGATATCTCATAGCATATATATGGGTATGTAGCCTCTCTATATACATATACATATATATGTGTGTGTGTGTGTGTGTGTGTGTGTGTGTGTCTGTATATATATAGATATATACAGACACACACTGTTTAAAATTAAAATTTAAAACTCCCAAAACATTCTAATAAACTTGGTATGTATCAGGACAAATTTCTTAACTGAACAAAAATGGTATATATTTAATATTTAGAAATTACTATTTAATTTTGAACAATTCAATTTTCAATAACTGATTAAAAGAGTAAACTCAATTAATTTAAAAAGTTAAGCTGTGTGTCATGATAGAAATGCTAAGAAAAACATATACTAGATATTCTCAACAAATTGGATATTCTCAAATGCTTAATTTAAATACAGTTAAGTGTAGTAATATGAAATTGGACACCAGATCTTGAATCCCTGAATTAAAATCCTAGTCTCACCATTTACCAGTTGTATAACTTGGGAATATTACTCAATCTTTCAATTTCCTCATCTGTAAAATAGGGATAATAATTCTAGTTACCTTATAGGTTTGTTGTGAAGATTAAATGAATAGGTTGAAAGCACATAGATGAGTGCTAGCCCACAGGAAGTGCTTAAGAAGTGTTAATCACTTCAGTCACCAAACTTCAAAAAAAAAAAAGGTGTAAAGGATCCACTTTAGTATGAAGTGACCTTATATTATTCACATCAGGTCACATAAAAACTTTCTTGAGCATCAGAAAGAGTCAAGAACCAGTGTTCCACTGTACAATTGTGTAAATTGCTCCTTGCACAACTTCAGGGGGTACTGTTCACATTGTAGTTTACCTCCTGGAGTTGTGCAGTGTATAGCCTAGCCAACTGTGCAGAGGCCACGTAAGAAAAATGTGCATATTAGATGGATTCAATTATTCACAGTATAATTACAGATAGTAACCAATTGCCCATATAATTTTCTTATGATGAACTTCTCAAAACAAGCCCTTACCTTAGGCTATCAGATTGCCTCTCAACTGGAAAGGAAGAGCCAAAGGCTAGCAGATTTATGGGAAACCACATGGGGCATTAAGTGTTCTAGCTCCAAATGAAAACCAGTTTCAGGTATTAAGTAAGTGGGAGTGGTAATTGGTAGATGTAATTACATCTTTCCTGACATTTGCCCAAGTCAGGCAAGACTGGCCAGAATTGCTTGGCAAGGTTATTCTGATTTTAGAATCTTAACTTTTGGAGAGGTTCAGGAGGAAATTTATTTTCATATATTTATTAGCACTGGAAACTAGATTGTTTCATCAATCAAGAGAAGGAAATATACCTCAAAGATTTTCCTCCTGCTAAAAACTTGGGTCGTTTACATTTTTCATGGGCTAGAACAAATAATCCTAAAATTTCTGTGGAAACACAAAAGCCCCCAAATAGCCAAAGTGATCTCGAGAAAAAAGAACAAAGCTAGAGGATCACACTCCCTGATTTAAAACTGTACTACAAAACTATAGTAATTAAAACAGTATGGTACTGGCATAAAAACAGATGCACAGATCAATCAAATGGAATAGAGCCCAGAAATAAACCCACACATATATGGTTCATTAATCTGTAATGAAGGAGGCAAAAATATATGATGTGGAAAAAAATAGTCTCTTTCATAAATGGTGTGGGGAAAATTGGACAGCTACCTGCAAAAGAATGAAACTGGACCATCAACTTATACCATATGCAAAAATAAATTCAAATGGATTAAAGACTTGAATGTAAGAACTGAAACCACAAAACTCCTGGAAGAAAACATAGGCAGCGGGCTCTTTGATTTTGGTCTTAGCAATATTGTTTTGGAACAGTCTCCTCAGGCAAGGGCAACAAAAACAAGTGGGACTACATGAAACGAAAAAGCTTTTGCACAGTGAAGGAAACCAATGAAATGAAAAGTCAGCTTACTGAATGGAAGAAGATATTTGCAAATCATGTATATGATAAGTTAATATCCAAAACTCACACACAAAAAACCTCTACAACTCACACAACTTAAGTATTTAAAAAACTCAATTAAGAAACAGGCAGAACATTTGAGTAGATTTTTTTTTTCCAGAGAAGACTCTAGAGAGCCAACAGGCATGAAAAGATTCTCAGCCTCACTAGTCATCAGGGAAATGCATGCGATATTATATCACACCTCACACACATCAGATTGGCTATAATCAAAAAGACAAAAAATGACAAGTTTGCAAGGATATGGGGAAAAGGAAACCCTCATGTTTGTGGGAATGTAAATTGGTATGGCCACTGTGGAAGACAGTATGGACAGTTCTCACAAAGTTAAAAATAGAACTACTGTATGATCCAGTGATTCCATTTCTGGATATTTATCTAAATAAAATGAAAAAATCGGCTTGAAGAGATATGTGAACCCTTATATCCATCATAGCATTATTTACAATGGCCAAGATATAGAATCAACCTGAGTGTCCACCAATAGATGAATGGATAAAGAAGATGTGGGATAGATGATAGATGGATAGATATAATGGAATATTACTCAGCCGTAAAAAGGAATGAAATCTTGCTATTTGCAACAACACAGATGGACCTAGAAGGCATTATGTTAAGAGAAATAAGTCAGGCAGACAAATGCTATGCAATTTCACTAATATGTGGAATCTAAGCAGCAAAACAAATGAACAAACAAAATAAAAAAGAAACAGACTTATAGATACAGAAAACAAACTGCTGGTTACCAGAGGGAGGACTGGTTGGAGAATGAGTGAAATAGGTGAAGGATATTAAGAGGTACAGACTTCCAGTTATAAAATGAGTAAGTCATGGGAATGTAATGTACAACATAAGGAATATAATCAATGATACTGTAACAACTTTGTATGGTACCTAGACTCATCATGGGGATCATTTTGTAATGCACAAAATTACTGAATCATATGGGGTACACCTGAAGCTAATAGGATGTTGTGTGTCAATTAAACTTCAATAAAACATTTGGGCCATTTACTTACAATTCTTTTTCTAAAATTTTGCTTTTTGTTTGTTCTAGAGAAGAAGGTGGTTGAAGATAGTTCTGCTATATTTAGAACACATTTTAATGCAGAACTTGATAAACTACTTTCTTTTTTTTCCAGAGCTAATACTACTAACTTCTTTAAAACTTTGTGCTTTAAAAATCTTTGGATTCCAAACACAGCTATTAATTTTGTAGTGAGTAAATTTTTATGTAATATAGTAGCATGAAATTAAACATCTTATTGTCCAGATGCTAATAGAAGTGTTATATGACAAACTGTGATGCAGATTTTGTGGACAGTGGTCTCCTTTGAAGACAGACATTATTTTTAAAAGGTTAAATCTCTGAAGATAAGTGTTTTTCAGTCACAGACTTTCCCCCAAAATGTTTATTTTGTATTGTGTGAAATGGATCCAATATGCACAGGAAACTGATAACTATTACATTTTTCTTTGACTACGGGCAGGCGTTCTCCATGCTTTTGCCTCTCAAGTAATTAATCTAGAAGACTGAACAGTTGAAATTTTGAGTAATGCTCCCAGTTTGAAAATGCTGTTTTCTCCTACCCACTATTATACAAATTTAGGATATAGTTTGATAGGATCTTTCACTCAACAAAGGACTGTTTCTTGACTGATTAAAACTGGTGGTGGTGGTTACGTAAAATAGTAAGGTAGAATTTTAACAAGTTATCAAAAATCACCTGTATTATTAATGTAAACATTACAAGTGATCCGAGTCCTACAAAGCACTTTATATTTTCCAGAGCACTTGTTTGCAAATGTTTCTTTCTGCTTTATTCTTACTGTGGCAGGGGGCTGTGATTATCGTCATTTGACAGTTGAGGAAACAAGGCCTGGAGTGAGTCAGTTGTACAGGTGTAGACTGAAGTCTGTGACTTTGCTGTCGTATCTCACTTCTCTAGCCAACCCTTATATGGTCATAGGGTGGTGGAATTAATTCAACACCTCCAAATATGTCTTCCAGCTTTCAGACCTCACCCTTCAACAACAAAAGATGCACATTCCCACTCCATAATGCTTTTAAAAACACTGGATTTTTTTCCCTCTCACCACACTATTTCGAAACTTGGGGTGGCTCCCCAGTTCTAAAAGGACTCTATTAGTTTTCACAGAGCGAGCTTTTCAGTCTGACCCTCATCTACCTTTCCAACTCATGCCCAACACAAACGGTCATTCTAGCCAAACCAGTGTGTCCATTGCCTCTGGGTAAATGCCGTAATCACTCTTTCCTTTGCTCATGCTAGTCTGACAACTGAAGAAATCCCCCTTGACCTATCTATACTAATCAAAAAACAGCCAAATCTCACCTAGTCTATGGAGCCTTGATTGCTGACCTCACTTTTGACCGATACTGAATTCCACTAACAGCATTAATAATAGATAAGCGCTGTCCAATAGAAATGTAATAAGAACCACAAATGTGAGCCAAATATATAATTTTAAATGTTCTAATACTAATATATTTAAAAAGCCAGAAAGGTGAAATTAATTTTAACAACATATCTTTTATCCAATAATCCAAAATACTATCATTTGAATAGTAACATAAAAATTGACATTTTACATTCTTTTTTTTTTATACGGAGTCTTCAAAATATGGTGTATATTCTCAATTCAGACCAACCACATTTTAAGTGGTTAATAGCCACAGATGGGCTGTGGCTGCCATATTGGACAGAGCAGGTCTATGAAGTTATAATGTTGTTATTTTTAATTAATTATTTATTTTATTTTAGAGAGGGAGAGAGAGAGCTCACCCGAGTGGAGGAGAGGGGCAGAGGGAGAGAGAGAGAGAATCCCAAGCAGACTCTACCCCCAGAGTGGAGCCTGACATGGGGCGCGATCCCACAATCCTGGGATCGTGACCCAAGCTGAAATCAAAATTTGGATGCTCAGCTGAGTGAGCCATCCAGGAGCCCCTACATTGTTGTTTAAATAGCTTGTGTGTGTGTGTGTGTGTGTGTGTGTGTGTGTGTGTATGAAATTTTTTGGAGGGGAAGAAAATGTCTTACATTTCATAGTTTCCTTATGACTAGCATTATAGAGGCACTGTGGGAGGTTATAGTTTAGAGAGGCTTCATTAATTTTTCATTTATCCATTTTTCAAACAATTGTGTGTCCACTGTAAGAGAGACATTATATAGTGGGCGTTCGGGACAGAAAGATGAATGAAATAGCCCTTAGTATAAGGATCTTATTGGTCACTCTAGAATCAGAGGGATACTTGAGAATGGTCTATGTCAAAACAGGGAAAAGAGCTTGCTTAAGCTTTTGCTGCTCTAGTTCTGTGTCCTTATGACACCTTTTGACACCCCCTGCCGCCTTTCCCATAGCTTTCTGAGTTGGTCATTGGTGTAGACATGTGCATTTTCAGGCCACTTGCAGTTTAGTCCAGAAATGACCATCTGGAAAGGTGGGAAAGTCATACAATTGTCTCATTACTCTTTACAACATTCTTGGGTCAAATAAACTCATTAGATAACCAAAACAATTAGTTACACTGTTATAATAAAAATAGACCCTAACAGAAGGAAAGATACCTATTTTCCAATTGGGCATTGTGAGAGGGAAGGCTTGGAAACTCTGGTTCACAGGGCAGCCAATTCTAATTTTAGACCCCTCTAATTTTTAGAAAGTTCTTTCTTGAGCTCTATCTTCCTATAACTTCTTGAAGTCCAATTATCACCTCAATTTTTTAGATGAGGAGATGAGGGAAACTTATGCCCAGGCCAACTTGGTTTATTGTGAAGTGGGGAATTTGTATGAGGAATTTTAAAATAGTCATTTATGGTGTATGTCACTATTTTGGTATCCTAATGTAACTGAAACAATTGGAGCTTTTTTTTTCTTCTTCAGAGAAACAACATAGTTAAGGAACAAACTAGTCTGTAATATCCAGGCTAGTGCTTTGCTCTTCAGATTCCACTTCTCTTTTAGATAACATTATATAAATCTTTCTCAACCAACAAAAGTATTGTTCTCCTGAAAAAAAAAAAAAGGCTTATAAAATGCTGTATGTTTTTGTCGCCCAAAGTTGGCATATTTTTTGCATATAATGGCTAAACATAAACATTGTTTTCTTAATAACTCTTTCAACTTCTCTAGAGTCAAGCATTGCTTTGATTTTAATTCAACGGTCTGACTGTTTTAAAAACAAGTCAGGTATCAAGACCAGACATGTACCGTTCTTAGCCATATGCTTAAGAGATATGTAACCTTGGAAAACAGACCTGGTTCTCTTTCAAGTGTTTTAGTTTGTGTATTAGAAAGAGGAATAAAAGCATTACTTTGAAGAAAGTGAAAGTGTGGTAGAAAATAGATCTGAGATCCAGATTAATGAACTCATTAACTAAAGAAATGCTAAATGTCGACTTTCACATTCTATTTCTCTCTGGTTTATTTTCTATATAAAATACAACATCAAAATCCCACAAGAGGAGGAAATTGGTAATCTTTACGATTTCATTCTAAAGTGTTTATTTTTACTGCACTCTTTTTAGAATTTATAATAGGGATTCGGCAATCAAATACTGTATTATCAAACAAGGAAGGAAACGGAAAGTGGCAATTATTTTGGGAAAAAAAAAAAAAAAGGACTTACCATTAACATGGCCAGAGCCCTTGATGTTCTGAAAAGGAGCCAAGTCATTGTCTCTGATTTCCCTGGTGGACAAATCCAAGGGAGCTGCTGCTTCAGTCCTTCCGACTGTCCGCATAGGATGTCTAAGAAAAGCTCTTTGGTCGCTTCTCTACTTTCTGGAATCTACAGCCGGCCTGTTATGCGGCTCCTCCCCACCCTAAACCAAGGATTGGTCTCACCAGAAATGCTTGCATCACTTTTGCTCCCAGGTAAAAACTTAGACACACCTCAGTTCCCAAAGCAATGAAATCCTTTGTTGGAAGCTGAAAGAAAAGTTCACAGGCTAAAGACCAGGTTTAATAGGAAGGTCCCAGATGAATAATAAATTAATCATGGTGTGGAAATGCAAAAGCTAGGCCTGACTACACTGAAAAAGAATCTAGTTAGCTTTTATTCAGGGTTGCAATTAAAACTGAAAAGCAAAACAAAACATAGAAAAATCCCCTAAAACCTAACTTGTTGAAGAGCATTTATTTTTAGTCTGAGTATATGTGGGTAGATTGAAAGTTCAGCAAAACGTGAGTGTTAAGTAATAATTTATATCATTGAAAGTAATACAAAGCCTAAGTAATAGTTAAGTAACTATTAATACAGGTTTTGGAAAACAATTAGTAATAATTGAAAAACATTCGAAAAAATATTAGAAGTAATTGAAAATAATTAGGAATAAAATGGGAGTAAACAGTTACATGGTGCCTTTGGATATTTGAAATATATAAATAATGCATTGCAAAATCAGATCCTTGATAATAATCAGATGACACCTTTCCTCTTGTATTCCTTTTCATTTATAAGTTTTTTAAAAGGTAGGTTTGTCTAGTGAAAGAGATGATCTTTGTGCAATTTTAATTACTCAAAAATTTCCTCCAGAACAGTCAACCTGCTTACTGCTGTATTTTTATGCACTTCGAAATATTTGGACTCCAACCTAACTTAGGGGAGGGGGCAACCTACTAACACCACTTTAATTTGGTTATGACCCTAGAGTTAAAAACACTTTTAAACATTCCAGACAACTTAAAGAAAGGTTTGGTAGAAGAACAATTTTATCTTTGTAAGTATTTATGCATCAGGTTTTGGAGGCTTTTTAGTTTCAGGAAAATCACTTAATCAGAGTATTTTAGGCAGAAACAATTTTGTAGTCTAAAAGATGGGAAAAAAACCCACCTGGTGAGCAAGATATTCTGGTTTTTTTGTTTGTTTCTTTTCTTAATTGTGTTAAAATATACATAACGAAATTTACTACTTTAAACCATTTTTAAAGCTGAGTGGCATTAAGTATACTCACATTATTTTGCAATCATTACCACCATCCATCTCCAGCAAAATGTTTTTGTAATAAAGTTTTTGTAAACAAAGTTTTATTGAAGAGTTGAGCAGAACCTTTGTGAATAACATTCTAAACTTTGAGAGAGAAAAGACAACAATTTAAAAAAAATTTTTTTTTAACATTTGTTCATTTTTGAGAGACAGAGACAGAGCATGAGCAGGGAAGGGGCAGAGGGAGAGGGAGACACAGAATCTGAGGCAGGCTCCAGGCTCTGAGCTGTCAGCACAGAGCCTGACGTGGGGCTTGAACTCACGAACTACGAGATCATGGCCTGAGCCGAAGTCGGACGCTTAACTGACTGAGCCACCGAGAAGAAGACAAAAATTTAATGAACTTTCAATTCTTTATTTCCCATAATTTAATATCGTGTAGTTCTTCAAAGTATTGGACTAAAGACAAAAGATTAAAAAGATGATAGCACTGAAGTATGATATTCTTAGGCATACCCATAAGTGGCATTGAATCTAAATTCTAGATATGATTGACTTTGTTCTGGTTTACCTTTTCTACAACTCCAGTTCTTTGACAACTTTATTTTTTTAATTATTTTTAAATTTTTTTAAAAATGTTTATTTTTGGGGCGCCTGGGTGGCTTGGTTGGTTAAGCGTCTGACTTCGGCTCAGGTCATGATCTCATGGTCCGTGAGTTCGAGCCCCGCATCGGGCTCTGTGCTGACAGCTCAGAGCCTGGAGCCTGTTTCGGATTCTGTGTCTCCCTCTCTCTCTGCCCCTCCCCTGTTCATGCTCTGTCTCTCTCGGTCTCAAAAATAAATAAACGTTAAAAAAAAAAATTAAAAAAAAAATGTTTATTTTTGAGAGAGAGAGACACAGAGCATGAGTCAGGGAGGGGCAGAGAGAGAGGGAGACCCAGAATCCAAAGCAGGCTCCAGGCTCTTGAGCTGTCAGTACAGAGCCTGACATGGGGCTTGAACCCACAGACCATGGGATCATGACCTGAGCTGAAGCCGGATGCTTAACCGACTGAGCCATGCAGGCGCCCCAACAACTTTAATTAATTAGGGCTTAAAAAATGTTAATTGTCATTCATCTGAACACAGATAAGGAAGTATTTTACTTTTGTATCTTGAAATACCAATTATAGATTCTTGATCAGGTGGTATATAAAAGCTGTGGGCACCCTTGTAGAAAGTAAAATACCAGACTTGGCCTGTTGCAGGCTGGCTCCATCTGCTTGTCCCAGTCAAGGAGGATTGTAGAAATCCACGACAAATCCATTGTGCACTCTAAAGGCAGGCAGCGCTCTCTCATCTTGTATATGCTCTTGATCATGCTTTAAGCCAACACTTCCTTCTGTTTGGAGGATTTGAGACCTCAGTAAGGTAATAAAATATTGTGTCGTTTGGGACAGATTTGCATGGTGATTGGAAGGTAGTGGAGGTTACTTCAGCTAGGGAGTGTATTTGCACAATGTCTTTGGATTAAGCAGTATTTTCACTTGCCATTTCATTTGTTTGTGAAAAGGAAAGAAGGGAGGATTTTCCAGTGGTTTCTGTTGAGTGGTTATGTTATTATTCTCTGAATAATGTCTTTGGAAACCTAAGCCCAACTTGAAACTGGCTTTTACTCAAGAAGCTGAAATAAAAATGAGGATCATAACAATAATGATCATAATCATTAAAAGGGAGCTTCATTGTATGTGTATGTTGCGATTCAATTGATGTGCCATGTTGAAAGTATAAAAGTTGGACGGTAGGACACATCACAGGTTAAGAAGCTAAAGAAACCATTCCTCAACTTGTTAAAAATTGAACCATGGCATAAGGAGTGAAGCAATAAGAATGAACATTTATTCAAGTGGGCAATGACACCTTTCCTCCAAGGTTTCCATGATGTTTCCATTGCTCATTAACTATAGCAGTTCTATTATTCACCAAGTAGAGAATGTTAATGAGACTTTGCCTTCACTGGCAGGCCTTCACTGGTTTTTGTTTGTTTTGACTGGAAACATGTATGTAATATGTTTTATATGTCAGACATCACTACTTTTTGATATTTAATTGTTCTTGAATATTTACAAATTCATGAATTGAGATATTAGTGCCACAAATAATGCATGAACAAAAGTATACATACATCCCGAAATGGCCTGTGGAAGTTGTGGTCTGTCACTCTTTGTTGTTCAAGGTAATGCAAATCAGACCTCTTCCATTACGATCATACTTGAAGCCTTGCAGAAATGTCAGAGAATGTAATAAATGTGCATCAGTAAAGAGCGGTCTGCACTTTAAGAATTAGTGAAAACAGAACTGCTAATCCAATTTCCTATTAGATAGTGTGTAATGTGGTTCACCATGCTTCTGTGATTTCCTAGAATTATTTCTTTAAAAAGATCTGTGTAATGAAAAGATGCTCAACGTCGCTCCTCAGCAGGGAAATACAGGTCAAAACCACAATGAGATACCACCTCCCACCTGTCAGAATGGTTAAATTAACACCACAAGAAAACAACAGGTGTTGGTGAGGATGCTGAGAAAGGGGAACCCTCTTGCACTGTTAGTGGGAATGCAAATTGGTACGGCCACTGTGGAGAACAGTATGGAGGTTTCTAAAAACTTTAAAATAGAACTACCATACGGTCCAGCAATTGCACTACTAGGTATTTACCCAAAGGACACAAAAATACAGATTTGAAGGGGTACATGCACTCCGAGGTTTACAACAGCATTATCAACAATAGCCAAACTATGGAGAGAGTCCAAATGTCCATCGACCGATGAATGGATAAAGAAGATGTGGTATGTTGGTGTGTGTGTGTGTATGTGTGTGTGTGTGTGTGTGTGTGTGTGTAATGGAATATTAGCCATCAAAAATGAAATTTTGCCATTTGCAATGACATGGATGGAGCTAGAGTGTATTATGCTACTTGAACTAAGTCAGTCAGAGAAAGACAAATACTACATGGTTTCACTCATATGTGGAATTTAAGAAACAAAACAGATGAATATATGGGAAGGGGAAAAGAGAAAAACCAAAGAGCAAGGGAAACAAACCATAAGAGACTCTTAACAATGGAGAACAAACTGAGAGTTGATGGGGACAGGTGGGTCGCAGATGGGCTAGGTGGGTGATGGGTACTAAAGAGGGTACTTGCGATGAGCGCCGAGTGTGGTATGTAAGTGCTGAATCACTGAATTCTATTCCTGAGACCAATACTGCACTCACTGTATGTTAAGTAACTAGGGTCAGCATCTTTTTGCTTTGATTTAATCTAATTAGGCAATTGCTTATTTGTGGCAATTTTCCTGTCAGGTAATAAGCCTGAAGGAGGAATCTTCCAAATGCACGGCATGCTCACTCCAACAAAGAGTTTTCTTTAGGGATAGCTTTTCTTTGGTTCCTGTGGTTTTTCCTAAAGTTGAAAATATGGGATCTATTTACAAAATGCATTTGGAATCCATCTAGTTCCCACCTCTACGGGCTTCTGCACTAGCGAAATTCCTCGCATCTCTCATGTAGCTCAGGCAATGGACTGGTCGCTGAGCTCTTGTTCCTTTCTTGTCTCTCACCCAATCCACCTCTCCCTCGGCTCCCTCGGCTGCTACTTGTAAAAGGATCATGGCTTCCAGTATACCTGGAACGGAAGCAACACTGCCTGGCAAGACCTATAAGGAACTGCCTGATTGATTTTGTTTTCCCTTCCAACCACACCCCACACTCCATCCCTCTCACTTGTGGCTTCTTTTGTTCTCCAAAAACCCTCAGTTACCTTCCTGCCTTAGGCCTTCACTCAGTTTCTTTCTCTCCTGACTGGCTTCTTCTCATTCATCAGGTGGTTGCTTATACAACCTTCTCAGAGAGGTCTTTACTTCCTACTCCCCACACTTGGGCACTCTTCTCCCCATTATTATTATTATTTTTTTTTTATCAGCCATTCCAGTTTGCTTCATGTATCGGTCTTAGCACCATATGTTAAGCTGCTTTTTATTGGTTGGATTGCTTTTATTGCCTTTCTCCACTACTTGGCTGTGAGCTCTATCAGGGAGGAATCATGTCTGTTTCATCTCATAGCATATCCCCAGGACGTTCCGGGGTGAACAAATGAATATATCTTTAAAAATTTTGTGCAAGTATACGTGCTGGATCAAAGGACACATACAATTCAATTTTTTTAATAGATCGTCGTCCAAAACACTATACCAATTTGCATTCCTACTGACAGTGTAAGAAAATACTGGTCCTTCCTCCCTGTCAGGCATAAAGTTTGTCACAGATAATTCTTTTCTGCTTCTTTTATGAGAAAATAGTAGTCTTATGGAGAAACATTTTTTTATCTCTGTTAAGATATTTAAATGTTGTTTATTTAAATTCTAATAATTTATTACATTATAATAAAATAAAGTTAAGATTCTGAATATAGCAATCTAGGGAATTGGATTCAGAGATAGGTGAGTTCTGGATCTTGGTTAGATCCTGAGGACTTGGCATCCTTCCTGGATCTAACATCATCCTGTCTTTTCACTATCTCAAGTGATATGATGATAAGATAGGAAAGGAAATGATAAAACAAATATGCAGTCAAATATTAATTTACCATACTCTGTTGTATTGTTGTGATCACTTTATTTGTATATTTTAATCTTCCTTTTGATGATAAATAGCACATTTCACATATGTCCTCAAGTATTTTTATTTATTTATTTATTTATTTTTGTTTTGTTTTAGAGAGAGAGAGCGGGGGAGACGGGCTAAGGGGGATAGAGAGAGAATCCTTAGCAGGCTTCATGCCTAGTGCAGAGCCCAATGTGGGACTTGATCATGACCTGAGCCAAAACCAAGAGTTGGATGCTTAACTGACCCACCCAGGGTCCCTTGTCCTCAAGTATTTTTTTTATTACATTTTTTTAAATGTTTATTTTTGAGAGAGAGAGACACACACACAGAGTGTGAGTGGGGAAAGGGCAGAGAGAGGGAGACACAGAATCTGAAGCAGGCTCCAGGGTTCTAGCTGTCAGCACAGAGCCTGATGTGGGGCTAGAACTCATGAACCACAAGATCATGACCTGAGCTGAAGTTGGATGCCTAACCTACTGAGCCATCCAGGTGCCCCTGTCCTCAAGTATTTTTAAGTATCATGGGAGCTGTATGTTTTGTTTTTCTAGCAATTAAATTGTACCGGTATTATTGGTAATTCCTAAGGAGGGAAAAAATTGTGATTGTTCTAGCTGAAATGTCAACCTGCCACTCCACCTGTGGGAAGAAATGTGGGGACTGCTCCACCAGCTTCCCGAACCACGTGCCGCACACAGGGTGTGACTGCCAGTGGAAATGGATACACTGCATCTAAGCTCCCAGTTATGCTGCAGACACTAATCTGCAGGAAGATGGAATCTGAAAACAGCATGGAACATTTAGGAAAATGATCAAGGATTTCAGGAATGACTCTAGTTGAGAACTACTAGCTCTAGTGTGGTAAGGAAGGGAGATGCTTCTAAAAATGAGCAGCCTTTTTATTCTTCAGGGTCAGTGCATTTCTCTACTACACTCATGTCTCACCAGCTTTTTACCTAGTGAAGCATCATGCACTGATACTTTTATGATTAGTAAGTTGCAAGTAAAGTTTGGAAAACCTGTAAAGCTTGTACAACTTCCTGTACTGTGCATTTTACAACTGGTGTCCTGATGAGCTACAAAACCTTCTGAAAAGATTAATTAAAGAGAACAGAAACTTCAAGTTTATTTTCCTGCTGCCATTTCTCCGGGGCAGAATAACTTTCGTATCACGTGGATCAGTTTTGTGTTCACATAGTACTTAGGGAAGCACTGAACTTTCAGTACAAACACATGAACATGCTTTTTCTTCAGTTTTGGGCATGTCTAATTGACCCTCCTTTGAATAAACACCATTATTCTATTCACTGACGTTAAGAAGAGGATCAGGTATTACCAGTACCTGAGCTGGTAATAAATCCATGTCTTACATAAAAATGTTTAGCCTATAGAATTTTTTTCTGTTTTTTTCTGTTGTATCACATTAACTTTTTTGAACATCGTTTCAATTTAGTTTCCTTTAGTGAATTTTCCGAAGATTCCTTTGGGTTCATTTAGGTTGAACATTTCTCAAAGCATCTTTGCAGTGTGCATTTATGTTCTTTGATCCAGTGCTGGCGCAGCTGTGGTGTATGCTTATTTCTGAAAGAACACACCGAAAGACATTAAAGGTAGAGAAAACTCTGACTTATTCTATGAGTCACTTTGGGCTTCATTTTTGATGTGTTAGACACAGGCCAATTTTACAGATGTTTGTGCATGCTGACTAACTTGTGAAACGTGGTGATTTAGCATTAATCTCTGATTCTCCGATGTGAAGTCGGGATTGACAGATTCTCGAAACACCTTTTGATTTCTTTAGACTTTGAAGTGATGCAATTTATAATACTTTGGGTTGGTTAGCCTACACTTGAAGGAAGTGATTTCTTCTTATGAAAATTACTCCAAGTTTCACTATATTGAAGTTCCTCAATATTCAGTTGGTCTGTTGAGGCTTTCCACTTTTGGGGGGGGACTGTATTTTGAGAGGGAATGGTATCTTTCAGTATTTTCAAATTTATTACCACACATTTGTCCATAGCACTTTTTTAAAAAGAAATTTTAAGGTGGGTTTTTCTAGAATAAATAAGTAACTATTCTTTACCTTAATAATAAGGATCTAGCAAGTAAAATGAGGTCAATAATCCAATCACAGTCTCAGAAACTGCAAAAACTTTCTTAAGAATGCACAAAAGAATATTAATGAAGGGCATAAAGTAAGATCTAAGAAAATAGAAAGACAGTATTATGTTCCTGGATGAAAAGAATTCGTTATAAAATGTCTTTTTCTCAAAGAAAAAAAATTAATGCAGTTCTCAGGCTTGATTCTTAGTTTATGTGATGGATAAAGACAGAGGAGTTCACAAAAAAAATCTTAAAGTCCATATGGAAGAAAATATGTCTTCAACAGCTAATGAGAGAATGATTAGGAAGAATATTGAAGGGTCTTGTCTTATCAAATATCAAAAATAACCATAATGCTGCTTTTATTACCAAAAAACAACGGTTAGATGCAGTTCTTGCTTCTGGACTCATGTTTTTATATGAGGGGGATTCAGCTACAGGAAAGCTGACCTTATTCTGCATCTCTCCTGTACTCCTATTTGTGGGTGCAGAACACATAATCTGATTAATGAACTTGGGAAAAAGAATTATACACAATGGATTCAGCCTACCGCCTGCTCCTACCTCTTGACTTTCCAGCCAGGGTTTCCTCTTTTGGAGAAACTTCCAGCTATTGACATGACACCTTTTCTGTTTTTCCTAGCTATAAGCTCACAGGAGCAGGCTCCATCCTTTGGTCCTGGTGGTGGGGGTTGTCTGTGACAGGGTGGGTAAGTTTAATTCTGGAGTAAATATTAGGGTACTCATCATGACTGCTCATTTCAACCACATCATCCACATCTACGTTGTTACAAATAATAAAACTGGTACGTATTTTTGTGTATGTGTCTCCTCTACCTTATTTCTCAATTGCTTCTGATATAAGGAGGTGACTAAAGTTGATTCCCTAACAATTTAACAAATATGGGGTGTTCTAGGAATAGACAAATAGAATACAGAAAATAGAATATTCTGCAGACAATAAAAAGACTAATTAAAGATATACCTATTGACTTAGAGATGTTTGTATGAGGTAAGAAAACAGCAAGACATCAAATGGTGTGTATAATATTGTTACGTGTATGTGTGTATGTGTGTATATACGTATTACTATAAATGATTATTTGAACATAGGGAAAAATATGACACACAAATACTACGCTGTTAGAATGGATTTTCATGCAAGAGAATACTACTACTGTTGTCCAGGAGTGGGAGGGATAATTAAGCTAAGGAAAAAAATGTAAAAAAACTGCACTGAAAATGCATCGTAACATCACATTTGTTAATTTATGTCAAATTAAAAAAAATATGTAACATACTGCTTAAAAATATTTTGATTAATTATATGTTTAACATTTTTTCTTTCAAAGCATTAGCTATTAAGAAAGTAGGGATTTGGGGCGCCTGGGTGGCTCAGTCGTTAAGCGTCAGACCTCGGCTCAGGTCATGATCTCGCGGTCTGTGAGTTCAAGCCCCGCATCGGGCTCTGTGCTGACAGCTCAGAGCCTGGAGCCTGTTTCGGATTCTGTGTCTCCCTCTCTCTCTAGCCCTCCCCTGTTCATGCTCTGTCTCTCTCTGTCTCAAAAATAAATAAACGTTAAAAAAAAAAAATTTAAGAAAGTAGGGATTTTACAATTTGATGTTTACACCATTTGGAAAAAAACCTGGCCAAAAACATGAGGAGTTATATATAATTACTATTTTAGGGCTTTGTCTAGTAACAAAATTAGCATGAAATACTGAGTTATTGAATTTTTTTGAGTCATGCGTTTTGCCCTAAATAAGAACAATGTGGTCTGAAAACACATGAATCAGCTACGCACATGCTGTTGAAGGTGTTGGGGAATTGACCAACTGTGTGTATTTTTTTCTGGTGTTACTGGTAGAGATGTGCACTTGAATTGAAAGAGATGGGGCAAAAATAAGGAAAACCATTATTTTTAGTAGCAATTTGAAATGAAAAGCCCAAATAACATATTTAATTATTTTGGATATAACATTCCTAATGCTGAAGATAGAGGGAGAGCATTGCCTTTCTGGCAATGAGGATCAATAAAAAAAAAAAAAAAAAGTGATGTTACTAGTTGCACGGGGATTTATTGGCAATTTCTAGAAGCACGAATGATTTAAAAAAGTAATCTTTTGTGTCTTGGTTGGGGGGGTCTGGCCTGGAGTAGGTGGGTAGCTCCTTGCAGATGACAGTGGGAGCAGCTGCCCTCATCACCAAGTCCAAGGGGACACTCTTGGAGCATCTAGTCAGCTGTGAGCCAGCATCTCCATTCAGTGGTTCACAAGGGTAGACAGTGGGGCCTCTAGGCGTTGGCCTCAGGTGGGTGACTCCATTGCAATTCAAGGAAGTCCTGAAACAACAGGCAGTCCAGGAAACAACACATAGCTCAAGAGAGTGGGTCTTCTTCACAAGGTCTAGACCACAAGCTTCAAGAGGGCAGGGGCTGCTTCTCACCTGGTCTGCTGCTTGGCTCTCAATAGCCACTTGTTGAGTAAGTAAGTGGATGGATGAATGATTGGATGAGGAGGTAGAGATGAAAGGAATTGAATTGTGATTCTTGAGGGGAGGGGCCAAGATGGCAGAACAGCATGGAAGTTGTTTTTGCATCTCTCATCCCTGAAATGCAGCCAGATCAACGCTAAACCATCTTGCACTCCTGAATTGTGATTCTTAGTTTAGCTCCAGACTGAGCAGGAAAGCCAAATAAAAGCTGGAGGACCTGGTAGGGAATGAACAGCACCTAGTAGGGATCCCTAAGGAGGCTAGCTCATTGAATGCCTAAACACACTTTCATTTCAGGCAGCAGGGGAACTGATATTTACTGAGTACCCTCTATGTGCTTAAATGTGGTACTATTTTCTTTATATTGTTTATTTAATTATTTTATTTACCCAAACACCCTGCAAGGAAGATATTATTAACCCCATTTTGCAGAAGAGACAACCAAAACTCAGTAAGTTTTTCAAGACCCTAAATACTATAGCTGAGATTTGAACCAGATCTGCCTGACCTCAAAGTTTATGCTTTTCCCACAACCCCAAGACTCTAAAAAGAAGGACGTAAGGCGATGTGACTTCATAGAAGTTGAAAGGTACTGTACTTGCCTATTTTGTCTTCATTTTCTTCTTAATAAAAAAAACCTAACTTTTTATTATTATGTAAGTAGTAAACATACTTTGTAGAAAGTTAGAAAATACAAGCAAGCAAAAAGAAAATCAAGTCACCAAATTTTGACCACCAAGAGATTAGTTCTATTAACAGCTTTCAAATACATGCCTCATTTGGAAAATGAGGCTAATTTCATTTTCTTTGCAGGTGTTTGGGAAAATCAAATGATATAAACAAATTCCTAGCATAACATAGAAGTAGGTAGAAGGTAAATATAAGTTTCCTTTCCTGCTTGAAATTCTTCCACTTACTTTTCTATTTACATAAATTTGATTTTTTGTTTTAGACAAAAGGAGATTCAGCTGTACATGCTTTCTTTTTAAGTTTATTTATTTTGAGAGAGAGAGAGAGAAAAAGAGAAGGAGGGGGAGAGAGAGATGGGGAGAAAGAGACAAGCAGACTCTGCACGGTCAGAGCAGAGCCCAATGTGGGGCTCGAAATCATGAACCATGAGATCATGACCTGAGCCGAGATCAAGAGTTGGATGCTGAACCGACTGAGCCACTCACATGCCCCCACCATTTTTAAGTTTATTGTGCATGCTTTTTGTCACTTGCTTTTTACCTATGTGTTCTCTGCCTTTCCATGTCAATAAGCATTATCTTTTCTAATACTCAGTCCATATTCAAATTTCCTCAAGTAAGCCAAAAAAAAAAAAAAAAAAAAAAAAAAAGCTTTTAGAGGTGATCTTTCCAAATTAGAATCTAACTCAGGACTGCATTTCCACCTTAAGTTTATTTTACTCTAGTAGCATGCCCCACTGTTTTAAAATGGCACTAATTTGTTGAATAGGCTGAGCCAGTTATCTTATAAAATGTCCCACTTTTGGGTTGGTCTTGTGTTAAACTTGTCTCTCTATCCTTGAATTTCTAATCCCTTGTGTACTGTATCTAAAGGTGTGTCAGATTCAACCCAAACATTTTTGTCCAAAACCTGTCCTATGTATTTCAGGTACCATCTCTGACCTCCCAGACTAGCTGGGGCTCTGTGTCTGCATGCCCGTACATAGCACTTGGGTAGAGCTTTCTTAAAGATTATGCTGAAGTATTTGCTTAAGAGTTGATCCCTCTTACTATTCTGTAGCGTCTCCAAGGGTGGAACTGTGTCTTGTTCCTCTTTGTAGCCCCGGTGCCTTGTCTGTTTATGGAAGATACTCAATAAATATTTGTTGAGATAAAATGAAATCAGTGGACTGAAAGTCAGCAAAATGTGGGCTGGGAATCATGCATCTGAATGTTACCTTGAAAGGACAGATTACGGAGTCCTGGGGGATAAGCTAAGATGAGGTTCAGAGATTCCAGGTCAGGCTGTGGGATGCAGGCAAGTTTCAGTGTCTGACAAAGTTCTTGTTATGTTAGCAGTCAGAAATCCAAGTCAGGTGAGAGGGACAAGCAGTCTAAATAAAAGCTGAGTTTGGCATTTAGGATTGGCATGAGAACAACACTAAGAAGAAGGAGAAGGGGATGGGGAAAGAGAAGGGGAAGGGGAAGAGGAGGAGGAAAAAGAAGAAGGAGAAGGAGAAGAAGGAGAAGGAGGAGAAGGAGAAGGAGAAGGAGAAGGAGAAGAAGAAGAAGAAGAAGAAGAAGAAGAAGAAGAAGAAGAAGAAGAGGAGGAGGAGGAGGAACAGGAACAACAACAACAACAACAACAACAGCAACAACAACAACAACAACAACAGGAATGGAGTAGAAAGTAGGAATAGGAATCAGATCAGGCAACTAGTCAGTTCATTGGCTCCAAACCAGGAAATGACTGTCTCTCCTAGAACAAGGGCTACATCTGCTCTCCCTTGTGTGGGTTTCCTGGTGAGGTCAGAGATCAGGTTGGGCAGGTGTGGCAGGTTCCAGAGCACAGCGGGCATCTTAGGGCTAGTGAGCCAGGACAGGCTCCAAATCCCTTTTCAGGATATGTGCCTCCTCCAACCTGTCTCTCTGGATGCTGCCCACTCTCTCCTTTCCTGTTCCTTTCCCTCCTTCTAATCCTTCTCCCTCCTGCTTCTTTAGATTTTCCCCTTCTCTCTGACTATCCGTTCTTTCTTTTCTTTCCATTATTTCCCCCTTTTCTCTTTCCCCTCTTCTACATAACCTCTGGGCAGAACGTAGCTCTGAAATGTGTGTTAGTCTGTTTATCAGAGGAAATTTTATGTTGTTTTTTCATTAGAACAAACCCCTGCATTGTTTTCTCACTCTTACAAGAAGAGCCAACTAAAGAAACAACCAAAAAGGAAGATCCCACTAATAAAATTGCTTACTGTTCCTTTAAATTTTATTAAACCCCATTCCACTAGAGCATGAAGAAAAGCAAGCTATTGTGTATGTCTGGTGAGGGTGGGGGCAGTGGATGCATTGAGCCTAGCTCCCAGCCCCTAGCACATCCAGAAAGATAGCACAGGGAAAGGGAAACAAAAATCTCAAGGAATTCTGGAGGTTCTTTCAGAAAACTTATTGCTCAGGGTGCAATAGTTCACTGCTCCCCAAGAGGCTTCATCCCCAACTTTCTCACTTGACCATAAGACCTCCTGGGGATTATATACATGTAGTTTTACTCACAGAGGATCCTCCAGAATTGGTTTCTTCTTGAACAGAATGCCTGGAATGCCTCAGGTCACTTTCATTTTAAGAAAGATTTAGTGTCTAATAGGGATTATCTTGTTAAGCAAGAGCAGTTAATACAATTTCATACCCAGGGACGTATGTTGTTCCAGAAACTCACATTTTGAAGGTGGTAGCCATGAAATCCAGAGAGGTAAGGGACTTGCCTACCATTGCCTACTATTAGGCAAGAAACACATCCCCAGCATCTAGGTTAGGATGATAAATTGCTACTGAGCAGAGATCATGGGCACATGTCTCAACATCTATAAAGTGCCATCTATTTCATACTCTAAAAGATGAAGATCAAAGCAAAGATTGTCAAAAGTGGGGTGTTGTAGATTCTGGGTCTGAAGTTCTCTCTTGTCCAGCAAAAGAGTGGGATGCAGGATTGAAAATGCGAGAAAGGCTAATATCCGAGAGGAGACAAGAGCCCCAAGTAAGGGTTCTTGCTTCTCCTTGCTCTGTTTTTATTAAGATCAGAAGGCTTACTAGTGTGATGGACGCGCACAAAGAGATGATGAAACCATGAACATTAACTCATGGGCGTGGAAAAAGGGGGTCTTGGAGATTTACAGCGTTAGGGGTTTGGGTCAGTACGAAACAAGATTCTGGTGCTGGGTGGAAGGTTGTTTACAGCAAACATGAGGCGCTACCTCTGTTTACCTGAACTGGTCTAGGGGATAAGAAAGAGCATGCTACCTCAGGGTCAACAAGGCACCTTTATTTTGCTAATTAGATCTGCTCTGGGCAACTTTGCCCTGCTGTGGTCTAAAGTCCCATTTTCCTGTTTACCTATTTTGGTCCTTCCTTCCAGCGAAAGCAGCTTTCTGCTATTGTATTAAGTTGGGGGGCATTTCTGCCCTGAATACCTAATCTTGTTTACCTCATCTTGGATGTTTTCATCCTGAGATTCCCTATTGCTATACCTTTGGCCTATACTGGGGGCCTTTGTGCGGTTTGCTTAATCTTGGATATTTTCATCTTGAGATTCTCTATTCCTGTATCTTTGTCCTATACTGGGGACCTTTGTCCCGTTTACCCAATCTTGTTTACCCAAACATGGGTGTGTACATCCTATGGCTTTCTAATTCTTTATGCCTTGTTAACCCATCGATGCAAGCTTGGGGGATTCCTAAGCTTATTCCCCACAGTGGAGTTTGCTAGGTTCAATTTAATTGAAGATATGATGCACCAACAACCCACTGGCTTTTCTCCATGTAGACGAACTATCTTTCGTTAGTAATAGTTATAATAGGTCTATGGTAGGTAAGGATCAAGTGCTCATTTTTACAAATTCTTCTGTAGTCTTCCAGGATCTGATAACTTCCTTGTTTTCCCAGTGTTTTCCAGGAAGAGGTATTCTATGTAAAAGATCTACCCAGGGCTTACTTTCATGTGATGCAAATAATATCAAGGGCACTAAGGTATCTCTCACTTGCATTGCTTTTGCTCTGCTCTAAGAGGCACTGCCCCTGTCTATTGATCTGAGCTTCCTCATTTCTAGCACTAAAACCCTTCTTATTTCTCTTGCAACTTTTTCAGCATTTGAGAACCTGAGGACATTTAAGATGATCTAGTCTAGTAGTTTTCAAACTTCTTTTAACCATGGTCAAAAATATGGTGTATGTCACCAACCAATGCACACATACTCTTACTATGTGTGATGGACTCTATTTCCTTTTCCTTTTTGTTCTGTTTAATTCCATTAAAGATGTTCATCTAGACAGGTATACTAAATTGACTTAATGACCCATCATTAGGAAGTATGACCCATAGTGTCATAGGGAGTATATACCATAGAAAAACAGTGGTATAATCCAATTCTCTAGTTTTACAAATAAGCCAAGAAAGGTAAATAGATGTAAGTGACTTATCCAAGAATTTGTCCTAAATGTGAATTCTCAGTAAAGTTATTCAGAGCTGCAAGCCTTTATAGGTAGAAGGTGAATATCTAATTGTTTTTACCTCCTGGTAAGTTATTAATACATGTTTTTTGATTTTATGATTTTTCTTTTAGAAAGCCGGATTCTCCCATAATCTACAGCTAGTAGAAGAGATAATTTTGAAAACAATATTAAGAATTGATTGAAGAAGGTAATTTAATAAACAAGTATTCATTCCATGGCATTTTTGAGTGTGTAATATCTACGAGGCACAGTTTGAGCCTAGAGATACAAAGATGAATGAAATAGTGGTGGAATCTTGAATCAGGGTGTGCACATAGGCAAAGAAAGAAAATGACTAATTCATTTCTTGTTGTGAAGGATTTTACATGACTCACTAGTTACGTGAAATTGACAAATATTTTAATGAATACCTACAATGGTGACTGTATTTTCTAAAACTCAGCTTGTCTAAGAAGAATGAGTATGTCAGTGGATAACAGGGAAATGATTTTAATTAAGACTGAAAGGGATAGTGATAATAATTGTGAACCTATCCTGGAAATCCAGGAAGTATGGTTACTATTAATTATGCACCCAACCCTAAGAATCGCCAACTGCTTCAAATGACAAAACTCATTATAAAGCCGTTTTTATTTTGGCCAGATTTTCCAGTTGACAATGGGATGGACGTTTTTCTCTTTTATGTAGTCACTGCTCATCAGTTTGTCATGGAGCTTAGTGGTTCCAACTTCAGATTTCACTTCTCAGCCTTTTTCCTGTTGAGCTACATGCTTTTCTGTCTTAGCTGAGGGCACTTAACAAATAAGTTGCCAAAACATGCAATGAACTGAACACACCCTTGTTTCAGAGAAAGGACACCCCTTTTGATTCCATGTAAACCATCATTCCTAAACCAGTGGGATTTTCTGTAGTCTTTTCTCCCTTCCCTTTCTTCTGCTCTCTAGGGGAAAGAGGAATCCTACAGGAGTGTGCTGCCTTCTTGACCTTCTCGGTTTTCCTTTCTGAAGTAGCCCATGGTGTAGGGCAGAAAGGCACTGTTGACTTGGTGAGAGACTGGGAGAGGCTTGAATTACAGGAGGGTAGGTGTCCTGTTTCCTCCTGTTCCACTAAAGAACTGCTCCCTCTTTCAGATTCTCCTGCTTGCTTCCTCCCAATAGAAAGCAAGTCTACCATCAGAAAATCTGAAGATTGAGGGAAGACACTAAGCACTTAAACCAGTTGGTTACCAGAATATGGTAATGGATTTTTCCTTTCCATTTCTTTAGATAATCACTTATTTTTCACTGATACATTTTATGAAATTGGGGTGGTGGAAAAGTGTTAAGGTTCCACTTGATTTTTTGTAGCACTTGCTGTGTGATATGGTCCTAAGGTACTGCTCAATTTTAGCATCCAGTGGAAGCTCTTGGCTCTAGCCACGTTGTGAAGATTATGCTGTTGTTGAATAGATAACACCCATCAGCAAGAGTTCATGAATCTTATTAGCTTGTGATATACGTTTGAGGGGGAGGTTTGTTTGTAATTGTTGTTAAAGTGGTTACTGTATAAGCCGAATGTTCCCTCCATGCCCAGATCTTCCATTCTCTCTGGTCAAGGGTTAACACAAAACATTGTATCTTAGTTTTTCAACATCGTTTGTCATGGTAGCTTCTCTCCTGCCAATATCTCAGTGCAGGTGAAACAGAGAATGTAAATTCCCTAAGTTACAGGAGGTGGGTGAGCAACATTGGTTTGAAACTATGGAAATGGAGAAGATCAGGAACAAGCTAGTACTTGAAATGCACACATTGTGGAAGATTAGTCATAGTTTAATGTATTCCAGACAGTGTAAGAATATCAATTTTCTTTTTTGAAATTAAGAAGAAAGACAAGCATTAAGTGTCATCTCAGGATGGGATCTACAATCATCATGTCAGATCATGCTTTATCTTTGCTGGGAATAGTTTTTTTCCTCTAAAGCACATGTTTAAATCTAAGGATCTTTCTTGGTGGATGGTGAACCTAGTTCTTTCAACCAGCTGACAGGTGGTACTTTGGAGATGCCAGTGTGGCATTGTAGTTTAGGTTTTCTCTTACTCTTTTGCGAGGAGAGATTTTTTTTCAGTGTTCAAATTGTTAGATGGTAATTTGGTACTTTCTTAGAAAATTATAGCATATAATTTTCGTTCTAGGATTACATTATACATAGATCAGAGCTGAAGACATAGATACATTGCCTTCACTCGAGAAAAATGAGTAAGTTCTAGGGCCATCAAAAATAACCTGGTGAAATTTAAGCCTTGATAGTGGGGAGTATCTATCTAAATATTCTTCTATAATGCTGGCATCTTAACAAATGAATATGTATCATAATAATGTGATACATTTCTTGGATCCATGGTCTCTGTCACAGTACTGGAAGGGAAACTGGAACTTCAGAAGTTGAACAATATATACTATGGCTGTGATTATTGCACTTTGGTGTATAAGGTATTTTTACAAACATTCAGGACTATCTTGTTAATGTGTTGTAATATAGAGTTTCTTTAATTTTTTTTAAATAAAATTTTTTTTAATGTTTATTTTAGAGAGAGAGAAAGAGAGAGAGAGAGAGAGAGACAAGAGTGTGAATGGGAGTGGGGCAGAGAGAGAGGGAGACACAGAATCTGAAGCAGGCTCCAGGCTCTGAGCTGTCAGCACAGAGTCCAATGTGGGACTGGAACCCATGAGATGGGAGATCATGACCTGAGCCGAAGCTGACTGCTTAACCGACTGAGCCACCCAGGTGCCCCATAATATACAGTTTCTTAAGTGCATAAGTTTGTAGAAATTTAAATTCCAATGGAAATAATGTAAAATGCATGTAAAGTTCCACATCATTATTTACAATATGAAAAGAGTGGAAGAAACCTCAGTGCTCATTCATGGCATGAAATATCCCTTAAAATACTTTCATAAAGAATTTTAAATATAAAGTAGGCATGAGATTTTATATATCATAATCTCAACTTTAAAATCAGATGCAGTGGGGGCACCTGGGTGGCTCAGTCGGTTGGGCAACCGACTTTGTCTCAGGTCATGATCTCACAGCTCGTGGGTTCGAGCCCTGTGTCGGGCTCTGTGCTGACAGCTCGGAGCCTGGAGCCTGCTTCTGATTCTGTGTCTCCCTCTCTCTCTGCCCTTCCCCCACTGTTGTCTCTGTCTCTCTCAAAAATAAACATTAAAAAAAATTAAAAAAAATAAAATGAGACGCAGTGAGTAAGACTGTAGAGAAAGGATATAGAAGCTAGGTTTAACAGTCACGAGTTTGGGTTTCTTGGGCGTTAACCTGTCAGCTGAAGGGTAGAGGTGGGGAAACGTTAACTGAAAGGAAAACTATCATGGTGCTAGCAGAGGTTGTCTCTGGGTAATTGTATATGATTTCTGTTATCTTTTTGTATTTCCTAAATTTTCTACAGTAGCTATACCCTAATTTTATCGTAGAAAATAATGAAAGCTGCACTAATAGCAAAACAAACAAACAAAAACAACAAAAACCTTAAAATCTTAACACTGACCTGTTTCAAATTTTTCATTTCTCTCCCTTATAAATGTAGAAAGCATTTTATTCTTGAGATGAAAGTTTGGGCCTTAGTATCCATATTCTGCTCCTTTAGCAGATAGTCCTCCCGGGAGACACCTGTTTCAAGGGCATGTACTGGGCTTGATGGCTTGAGGTTGCAGTGCCATCTTTGGGACATGGCTGGCATAGCTGGTTGTCACCATTTGTTGACGATGTGAGATACACAATTATAATATGGTTTTGTGATAGAGGCCGCTAATACGGGCAGTTAATTGGTCCATTATCCCAAGGATTATGATGAGTGGATGAAACTCCAGTCATTCTTGGTTCATTGAAATAGCTTCCTCATTGATTTCCTATTAACAGCCTCATTGTGCCCTTTGATCTGTACCAGAGCAAAGTTCACAAGTGATTTCTTTTTCTTTTTTTTAAAAAAAAATTATTTAAATTCAAATTAGTTAACCTACAGTGTAGTATTGGTTTCAGGAGTAGAACCCAGTGATTCATCTCTTACATAGAACACCCAGTGCTCATCCCAACAAGTGCCCTCCTTAATGCCCATCACCCATTTAGCTCATCCCCCTGCCCACCTCCCCTCCAGCAACTCTCAGTTTGTCTTCTGTGTTTAAGAGTCTCTTATGGTTTGCCTACCTCTCTGTTTTTACCTTATTTTTCTTTCCCTTCCTCTATCTTCATCTGTTGTGTTTGTTAAATTCCACATATGAGTGAAGTCATATATTTGTCTTCCTCTGACTGACTTATTTCATTAGCATAATACACTCTAGTTCCATCCATATTGTTGCAAATGGCAAGATTTCATTCTTTTTGATCGCTGAGTAATATTCCTTAATGAGGAAAAACTGAGAGCTTTCTCCCTAATGTCCAGAACATGACAAGGATGTCCACTCTTACCACTATTGTTTAACATAGTACTGGAAGTCCAAGCCTCAGCAATCAGACAAAAAAAGAAGAAAGAAAGAAAGAAAGAAAGAAAGAAAGAAAGAAAGAAAGAAAGAAAGAAAGGAAGGTTATCCAAATTAGCAAGGAAGAAATCAAACTTTCACTCTTCACAAATGACATGATACTCTATGTGGAAAACGTGAAAGACTCCACCAAAAAACGGCTAGAATTGATCCATGAATTCAGCAAAGTCACAGGATATAAAATCAACATACAGAAATCAGTTGTATTTCTATACACCAATAATGAAGCAGCAGAAAGAGAAATCAAGGAATCAATCTCATTTACAACTGCACTGAAACCCAAAGAATACCTAGGAATAAACCTAACCAAAGAGGTAAAAAGACCTTTATGCTTTAAACTATGGAAAGCTTATGGAAGAAATTGAAGAAAACACGAAGAAATGAAAAAACATTTCCATGCTCATGGATTGGAAGAACAAATATTGTTAAAATTTTGATAGTACCCGAAGCCATCTACACATTTAATGCAGTCTCTATCAAAATAATACTAGCATTCTTCACAAAGCTAGAAAAAACAATTCTAAAATTTGTATGGAACCAGAAATGACCCCGAATAACCAAGGTAATGTTGAAAAAGAAAATCAAAGCTGGAGGCATCACAATTCCAGGCTTCAAACTACATTACAACATTTTACTCATCAAGACAATATGGTAGCGGCACGAAAACAGACACTCAGATCAGTGGAACAGAACAGAGAACCCAGAAATGGACCCACATACATATGGCCAACTAATTTTTGACAAAGCAGGAAATAGCATCCAATCAGCAAATGCTGTAGGGAAAACTGGACAGCAACATGCAGAAGAATGAACCTGGACCACTTTCTTACACCATACACAAAAATGAACTCAAAGTAGATGAAAGACGTAAACATAAGACAGGAATTTGTCAAAGTCCTAGAGGAGACGACAGACAGCAATGTCTTTGACCTTGGTTGCAGCAGCTTCTTACTTGACACGTCTCCAGAGGCAAAGGAAACAAAAGCAAAAATGAACTATTGGGATCTCATCAAGATAAAGAGCTTCTTCACAGTGAAGGAAACACAAGTGATTTCCAATTCGGTGTTCTCCTTTAAATATTTCTGTGGTTTTCTTTAAGATAAAAATAAGAAATCCTTAGCATGTCATACATTTTAGGCTTCTGACTTCTTGTCCGTACAAACTTCTCTCCAGCCTTACCAGATTACTTCCAGTTTTCAGAGGAGCTCATCTCTTTTTCCATGTCCCCTGTTTCTCTGTTTCTCTCCCATTCTAGCGTGCCCTTCCCATTTCTTCATCTGGCTGTTTCCCATGGGTCCTTCCAGACTCAGGTGAAAGGCCACTGCTGAGAAGCTTTTCCCAGCTCCACTCAGCCCCCAATCTTATTTATTCCCCTGGGTAACACTTGTCATACTGCATTTTAACTCTTTACTTCTTCCTGCATTGAATTGTGAGGTCCTTGGTGTCAAGGACCTTAGTTCACCTCTCTACTCCTAGCAGTTAGCTCACAGGTAAATAGTGAAATGATCAAACATCATTGAATGAATGAATGAATGAATGAGCTTTGGAATCAGGTCACGGTGTTCCCGTAACTTTTCTTTCTCTTAATTTTCTCCATCTATAAAGGAAGATCATAGGTGGATTAAATAAGAATATGTTTGAAAAGCAATTAGCATAATGGCTTGGGTATAATAACAAAGAAACATTTGGTTTTTTATTCTTCTCTCTTTACAACACCTCTCTAGTTTCATGTTTCTCACACCTGGTGGCTCATGTCTCACTGATACCAAAGTCCCCACCCAGTCAGTGCCTCCTGTGTATTCAAATGTGTAATGAAGTCTCCCCAGTCAACCAGTGGTTATGCTGATCACATGCATGCGCTATGACTTTTGTACCAACACCTCACCATCACTCACCACACATACTCACTGCCTCCCCGTTAAGCACACAGTCAGCATCTCTCTTACCTTTGACTTAGTCATCTTGCTAATCACAGAGAAACTCAGCTTTATGGATTCCTAACCTAAGTGTGGCCCTCTTTTTGAGAAAAACTTTTCAATGCTGAGAGTTGGTCTTTTATGCCAACAACAGTAAATACAGGTTGTCCTCAGTTTTCATTTGTTCCACTTTGATTCAACCTACTTTATCCACATTATATATTGGCACCTTTATGTTGCCTTTCTGTGCACAGTTTCACCCACACAGGAGCTGATGAACAAGTACTTTGTGGTAGCACAGGATGCCTGCCTGCCTGCCGGCCGGCAGTTCACGTCCCCACAATTGCTATCTCTGTTTGTGAAGGAGAATTTTTTATTTTTCTTTTAACGTTTATTTATTTTTGGGACAGAGAGAGACAGAGCATGAACGGGGGAAGGGCAGACAGAGAGGGAGACAAAGAATCTGAAACAGGTTCCAGGCTCTGAGCAGTCAGCACAGAGCCTGGCGCGGGGCTCGAACTCACGGACCGCAAGATCGTGACCTGAGCTGAAGTTGGACGCTCAACCGAGTGAGCCACCCAGACGCCCCGTAAAGGAGAATTTATATGTGTAATTAATAGGGTTTTATTGCCTTTTCCTTTATTATTTTTTTTTTTATTTTTTTTTTTTAAATTTTTTTTTTCAACGTTTTTTATTTATTTTTGGGACAGAGAGAGACAGAGCATGAACGGGGGAGGGGCAGAGAGAGAGGGAGACACAGAATCGGAAACAGGCTCCAGGCTCCGAGCCATCAGCCCAGAGCCTGACGCGGGGCTCGAACTCACGGACCGGGAGATCGTGACCTGGCTGAAGTCGGACGCTTAACCGACTGCGCCACCCAGGCGCCCCCTTTATTATTTTTTAAAATGGTAAGACACTTACAATCTTTTGTTTATTTACTTTCTTAGCAATCCACAAAAGCACCAGCACCCCCCTGCCAGGGATCCCTTCCCAATGTGAATTGTTTCTTCAGTCTTACTGTCATTTCAAACAAGTTGAAATAGAATTTAAAGAAGTTGTCTTAGCAAATTAATTTTCATTACCTGTGCTTCATATTTAGTCCATGTTTAAAATATTGTAACAACCATTGGAACATTGCAATGTTCAAGAAGTTGTACCATATTTAGTGACAGTAAATGAGTTTTTTTGGGAATGAGTTATTTTCCATGTAACAAATACGTGCAATTTTTAGGGTTCATTTATTTGATTTTCGTGGTTGTTTTGATGAAAAGTTAAGAACCTTTCTGGGAAGGTTTTTTTCCATGTAACAAATAAGTGTAATTTTTAGAGTTCATTTATTTGATTTTCATGGTTGTTTTGATGAAAAGTTAAGAACTTTTATCTTAATATTAGGAACTCTATATTTCTTGCTGTATACTCTATGACTTACACACATACACACACACACACACACACACATTTTGTTACCAAACTTACATGGAATACATGGTTTTGAAAGAGAAAAAACCCACAATCAATTGCTCTAATGAAAGGTAACCTTATTATCAGCAGCCTCTCAAAGTTTCAGAAATTTTAACTTTCTTCTGAAGTATTTATCCTGCCTAAAATCTCTTTCTCTGTAACATTTTAACATTTATTTTATTCAGCTATAACATAGCTTCTTTCAAAAAGCACACGAGGTTTTCAATAGCTTTATTACTTTTTCTGCAAAAGGTAAATTTCTCCTGAAATTAACTGTCTTTGTGAGTTATATACTTGCATTTTCTTGCTAAGAGTGGCATTTACACAAGCATTTCAAAGATCATTCAAAGGGCTGCTATCAAAAGGCAATGTTGTTGAATTGCAGACATTTCCTTTTAGATGCCTGAGAGAATTGGACTATATTCTTCACTTCTTTTTTTTATATATATATGAAATTTATTGTCAAATTGGTTTCCATACAACACCCAGTGCTCATCCCAAAAGATGCCCTCTTCAATGCCCCTCAGTTTGTTCTCAGTTTTTAAGAGTCTCTTATGCTTTGGCTCTCTCCCACTCTAACCTCGTTTTCTTCACTTCTAAGATTAATGAGTGCATGCTGTGTCCTAGACATTCTGTTAATCCTGGAGAAAAGCAGTGCCCTTGTTCTCAAGGCGCTCACAGGCTGATAGGCATAGGACAAACAGCGTGTTGCTGGTGGGAGTAAAGGAGACTTAGCTAAGCCAGCAGGTTGGGGCTGTGAAAGAGATATCAGGAAATGCTCCCAAGAAGTGGCAATGCTTGAGGTGAGTGTTGAAGGGTAAGGAGAAACAAGCTACTTAGATGAGGAGAGTGAAGAGGGCTCCAGGTAAAAGAACCGGGGAGGGGCAGAGTGACAGAGGTATGAAAAAGCATGCCCTATTCTAGAAACTGAAAATAGTCCATGCATCTCACTTAAAGTTAAAAAAAAAAAAAAAGTAAAAGGCATTCAGTGTAGAAAAACTTTGGAGTCACTTTAAATATTAACTGGGGTCCCTGGGTGGTTCAGTCAGTTAAGCCTCCGACTTCGGCTCAGGTCATGATCTCATGGCTTGTGAGTTCCACGTTGGGCTCTGCGCTGACAGCTTGGAGCCTGGAGCCTGCTTCAGATTCTGTGTCTCCCTCTCTTTACCCCTCCCTGCTCGTGTTCTGTCTCTCTCTGTCTCAAAAATAAATAAACATTGAAAAACAATTTTTTTAAATATTAAAAAAATTTTTAGGTTTATTTATAAGAGAGAGAGAGAGAGAGAGAGAGAGAGAGAGAGAAGCAGCATGAGCAGGGGAGGGGCAGAGAGAGAGAGAGGGAGAGAGAGAATCCCAAGCAGGTTCTACATTGTCAGCATAGAGTCCGACACAGGGCTCGATCCCACGAACTGTGAAATCATGACCTGAGCTGAAATCAAAAGTCAAATGTCCAACCATATGAGCCACCCAGGCGCCCCTGATTGCGGTCACTTTAGACCACCCAGCATATACCTGCTCATTGCAGTGGTTGTCCAAGAGGATCTCTGATGCTTTAGAGCCACCAGGCTCACCCTGGAATGTTGCCTTTTCATAAGATCCTAGGCTCTCTGCCTCAGTAATCTGGCCTCAAGGGCATCTCTGTAATCAACAACACACCAACTATCATGAGGACTCCTGGTGGCTTCCCCAGTGTCATCTCATAAAATAACACCATTTGACCATTTACCAGCACACAAAATTTCGTTTGTTCCTCATTTTATACCAAGTTAAAACCAAACCCCTAATGGGATTCAGGATTCTTTACCATGTGCCTTTCTCACATATCCTTTCAGAATTAGGTCAAAAGAATTCGAAGATTAAGAACAAGAGTAGGCCTGGGGCACCTGGGTGGTTCAGTCAGTTAAGCGTTCGACTTTAGCTCAGGTCATGATCTCGTAGTTCGTGATTTCAAGCCCTGTGTTCGGCTTTGTGCTGACAGCTTGGATCCTAGAGACTGCTTCAGATTCTGTGTGTCCCTCTCTCTCTGCCCCTCCTGGCTCATGCTCTGTCTCTCTCTGTCAAAAATAAACATTAAAAAATTAAAAAAAAATAATAAGAGTAGGCCATCCTGGGTTTGAATCTTAATCCTGCTACTCAATTAAGCTCTAACATAAAAATAAGAAATTCTTTTTGCTTTAGTGTCTTCATGTATGACGTGGATATCAGTCATACCGTGTAGTGTGGTTTTAAGAATTCAATAGGCTAATATATTCTGAGTAATTGGTATAGTAAACATCATATAAAATGGCTGACTATGAAATAATTTTATAATGCCTATTTTGTTTCAGACTTTTTTTTATTATATTTAATTTGACCACTTAATATTCTTTGAATATGCTGTTTTTAGTTTTTATGCCTTTGGAATCCCTGTCAGATGACATTCTATTTGGCCTAGCCCAGATCTCACCATCTTCAAGGAGCCTTCCTTAATTCCCCTTATTGAAATTAATTATTCTTTTCTTACTTCAACAGAAATTAGTACCTCTGGTAAAAGAGGAACAATAATGATAATTTTATTGAATTTAAATCCAGTGGGAAAAGAGGATATTTAATTCTGTAACGCATACAGTGTTTAGAGCAATTTCTGGAATTTATTCAGTTGACTTGTTGACTAAACTAACGTTTATAGTGAGCATCTACTAAGAAAATAATGATTTTACTGAGAAATTTTACCATTGGTGAGTAAATGAATTATTCTGAATTTCATTTTACAAATGAATCCATGCTCCTGTATTATATACATCATGATAGAGATGATAATCACCTAGTAACACGATGGGAAAAAGGTTTTCTGGATGTATGTTTGCGTGTAGAACACTACATGCACCAAAGAGAAAATGAAATGTTTCTTTCCTTATCACATATTTTTTATTGAAGACATATATAAAACACTATTACATTCAGGAATACATTGCAATCAGAAATATCTAATCCAAAAGAGGAAATTTTTTTAAATAATTTTTTTTGGAAACAAGGTTATAAATACTCTGTCTTCTTAATGTCTTCCTCTCCCTTCACCTAACAAGACTTTTCTGAGCGAACCCATTTATGCATTTGAATGCTTTCTCTACAGGTAATTGCATAGGGTGAGAGATATGACTGAAATTACACATTATTATATTTATTCATTAGATCTCATTTCTTGGGCTTCTGGGTTCATTTTCAAACCTTAAAATAAATGCTATATCAGCTTTATCTCCTAGATAAATCAGTATCCTAGCTCTTCAGCAGTGAAGGGGAAATCTTGCTTTCCACTTTCTGTTTTGTTTGATATTTTAAAAATATACCAATTTCAGAAATTTAAGTCATATATGAGTGATACTGACCGTCTTGGAATGATGGAGTTCTCCTCACTGATAATGTTAAAAGAGAAAATGAAATGGTTCCGGTCTTGTTTCCATGAATAGTGTAAGGGAAAACATCCACCAGATGTACATTTTCTCTTTTGGAAGCACCCTTAAATCTTTGTGTATTGATGGAAGGAAAAGTTCACAAAGAAATTTTCTTACCCTTCTCACAAGAGATTTCGGTGAAATTCTTATGCTTAGTACTATTTTCTTAATTTCTCAGTCTTAAAGTATTTTCAGTTTTAATACTGTTAGCACCTTACATTTAATTATTTACTAGTTTTTTTTCATAATTTAAAAAATTATTGTCCCAATAACATGCAAAGTTCAAAAGCAGAATATCCACATCAGGATATGCCACAGGACTGAGTGCATGAGAGATGTTACATGGCTGGGACTGTTAAAATGACCATGGTACTGATGCTCCTTGGCTACCCTATGGATTCGTCAAATTATAGAGTTATGAAATGTAGCAGAATCTTGGTTGTGAATAACTACGGTAAAGAATGACTATAACAACTGGTAACACACATGATTTGGAAAAGATGAGAAAACATGTAAATAACCTTCTGGCATTATACCGTTGTAGCCATTCAGCATTTAAACTTCACAAAACCCATTTTTTTTTTTTTTTTGAGAGATAGTTTTTCTTCCAAGTAGGAAATAGCAAAGACCCTGCAACAGACCAAACTAGATCCTCTCCGTGTCTGATGAGGTTATAACATTGAAACACTGGCCAGAGTGCCCAAGCAATGGCCTCAAGGTTTTGTACCACAACTAGCAGGTTGTGGTCATTTTACCTCTCTAGTTCTAGATTCCTCTTCTGTAAAATAAGAGAATTGGACAAGAGGTTATGTGTGATGCTCCAAGTTCTACAGTAGTTTTAGTTATAAAGGAACAAATCAAGAAGCAATGCGGTTATTTCCTTCCAAAAGGAATAAGCCCTGACAATAAGTTTATTTCATTTACATTGTCTTACTGGTCATATTATAGTTACCACTATACAGTTTACATATGTTACAGAATTAAATAAAACTATCTTGCTAGAACCTCTCTTTCACAAGCCCACTTTATACCTACAAGGAGTAGCTATCTGTGCAAGTGTTTCCATTTCATTCATTCAGCAGGAGCAGCAATGTTAAAAAGAGAAACACAACTTGGTAGTGGACTTAAATATTTTGTTACTTATTCTTGGTAGGAACCCAAAGCTGTATCCCCAGGGTTTTAAGTCTAGAAATGAGTTAGAAGTTCTATGAAGTGAGAAATCATGTTTGTCTTCTTCCCCTATATATTGACGGAGACAAGACCAACACTCCACACATAATAGCTTCTAAGTAAATATTGTTGAATACGTGCATGACTACAGAGGTGCTTTGGAGAATATCTGATTGCCAAATGAAAGCTCTATGACTCAGGTCACTGAAACCGAGTAAACTATATTTCATATGGTTTTTTGACATAATTAGCAAGAATAGAGAAAACATTCCCCTTAAGAAGGAAATACTCTAATACTTTCCCTAAGAACTGTTTATACTCCATCATTGTCATAATTCTTTTGACTATCATAAATTATTTTACAGTTACTGATATAAATCAATAAAGTGCGATACACATTCATCCATATTGATTTATGTATATATGCATATCTATCTATCTATCTATATATATATAATTCTTTTCGGTGAACCATTTTCAGTGGTGCATTCAGCTGGCAAACACTTTCCCTGTATTATATTAACCATGCCCTAAATATTGCATATCTTGAGAAACCGAACAAATGACTTCAGATGTCTAATGATAGATGCTCTATTTTCCTTTTAAATCTTCTTTCAGAAATGTATACTTCATTCACTTTTTCAATTAAAAATTTTTAATAGAAATATTTCTCTAAAGGTATTTGCCTGGCAAATGCAGGCAAGATTTCTTTTGCAACCTCCAAGAACAAGAGCATCCTGGCTTACATGACCAGTCCTATGGGGCTGAAGACCTCTAAGATTCACCTTATGAGTTATGTGCTATTTATTAGATGGTATCAAAGGATAGAAAACATTTTCTTTAAGTTTTTTGGCACATTATTTAAAACCAGAAAGAATTACAAAAGGCTTATCTAAAGTGCTTAGCCATATTCTCCCCCCGCCCCAAAGATATATTCAAAGAGTGGCATTGATCTTAGAATGTTCAAATATTTGTCGGCTGCTAAAATGTTAAATATACTACATTATACATCTTTGATGGATATGTTGGTGATCACTAGGTGGAAGGTGTCCATATAGAATACTGACCAAAAGCACTTACTGTTGGGAGTAATGTATGTTACTATATCGTGTTACTCTGTGTCGAGATGTCATTGGAGATGTGGAGCCAGTGGTTTGACTTACGTGAATGTTGGGACTCATCATTTGTGTCACTTGAATTTCTGGCCCTACCAAAATACTGCCACTCATTACAGGCCCCATACAGCCATCAGTCATGCTACCATTGCTCGTGTCAGGCATACCAGGACTAGACAGCACTCTCTCGGCATAGATTACATTGTGCGTGTTGGCTAACTCAGCAGGTATGCAGATATTCCCTTGAACATCATAGACAGGTGCCATTACTGTTTCGGTCACTACAACACTGGGTGCAAGCTGAGGATCGAAAACAATTGTTGTGGGTTGCACACATGGGTCAGCTGTTGTATAAGTCTCTGTCACTACGATATCCCCGTGGATCATGGGTTCCGGTATTGCCATTTCTGCCTGGAATTCAGCTTCTGAGAGGGTCATTCCTGAAGATTCATTAACAAAATAATTAGGCCCCAGCAAAGGCAGGTCAGTACTGATAGGTATACAGGCCTGCTGTGAAGGAAATGGTTCAATTTCTGTGTCTAAGCAGATTTCAGCCAGAGTCCTAAATTTTGGGTCTAAAGTTTCCATGTAGCTTTCATCTAAATCATCCACAATCCAACTGCAACAACCAATGGAGCCAACAGGAGACCCTACTCCCTCGTGGTCATAAATGAGCAAGCAGTCGTTTGCAGGCCGACATTCATCTTCATCTGCATAAGCATACGCTTTCTAAAATTAGAGGAAAAACAGGAAGTTAAAAGTTACTTTTCCTTTAAAATAACCAAAGAATGACAACAATGCTTTAGAGATGTCTGATCTGAGAAGATTATAATGGAATGAACTGAAAAAAACACGATTTTTCGCTGTATTTCTAAATAATTGGAATTTTTAAAGGAGATCAGAGGGCACTAATGGTGTATAGAATCTGAAGCAATGTGAACTGCTCTTATTTGAAAGCTAACAAATAATAGTTTCTGCATTTTATTCAGATTTTGGCAATCTGAATTTGTCAGACAATGTTTTAACTTTTTGGATTTATAGTCTTTTGTTTTTGAGGGGTCTAGAAATAACAAAATATATTTAGTTATGTTCAACATGTTATTTATTTAAGGAGAGATATTTGATCAACTTGGAATAAAAGCATGTATAAACATGTCAGTATCTTTAAGCTTCAGAGACTTATGTCCAAATGTTCAGTGGTTTTACATGACCGAAGCAAAGAGAGCCAAGATGTCTTTGGAGTTAGGTTAACAGGAAGAAGGCACTAAAAGGTTATCTACTGTGACTTTCAAATTATTTTTAATGATGGACCCTTTGAATGTAATGCTAGGTAGGAGCCCTGTATATGGAACTAATGAAAGGGAACTTCTCTGTGGGAAGACGATGAGGTGGCTGCTCTCCTCCAGCTGCTATGGCTCTTGTTGGGTTCCGTGAAATCCTACGGGGCCTGACATAATCTTATCCCCTCTCTGTTTCATAAATAAGGTAACTGAAAGCCCAGAGAGAGTGAATGGCGTGCCCCAGACTCAAATAATCATAGAATGCTACCTCAAATCCAACTATCTTTTTTACCCTACATCATGCTGCTTACCCTCTGGTCTATGCGAGATTCTAAATTCTACCATTAGAAATGGATGGTTTTAAGTCTTGAAAGCAATTATTCATGAGTTTGGTATTACCATAAACATGCCGCTTAATATTTTCAAGTGACACCTCAGTAAGAGGATAATCCCCCTTGTCGGGGGCACAAGTTGGCTGTGGGGGTGGAGGGTGGTGGTGTAAAACATGGCAGAAAAGAAACACTGTACGTTCTGCAGAGGTTTTATCTTGTAGGGGGAGAGGCTGCATCTCACCACCTCTGAAACCTAGTGCCGTTTTTTAAAAGTTTTTTGTTTGTTTGTTTTTGGGTTTTTTGTTTGTTTGTTTGTTTTGAGAGAGAGAGTGGGAGAGGGGCAGAGAGAAGGAAAGAATCCTAAGTAGACTCCTGCATTGTTAGTGCAGAGCGCGATGTGGGGCTCGAACTTACAAACCCTGAGATTTAATGTATCAGGCACCAATTGTAATCAAAGGAAAAATTTTGAAAAATCAAAGGACATTAAAGGTAAGGCTCTTTTAATGTTACTGTGAATTTTATGAATGATTCATTAAATATAATTTCTATGTCATTTCTATGACACATAATTTGTGCCCATTTATTGGGTGTACTTAGTGATATCTATCACTCATCTAAATAATCAATACTGTTCATGTGATGGTATTTGTAATCACCAATTTTAGGGAATAGCTTACATTTACAACAACATCCTTAACATTTTTTGTTGTTGTTGTTAATAGCAGGTAATAACTCATGTATTACCATATATGGAATAAAACAGGCTAGTTGAAATATGAGATGAAATGGATTGCTATTAAATGAAATAAACATACTAACTAGGGATTCACAGGGGATTTATTTACCCTTTGTGCCACCCTGTCAGGCCAACCCAATGCCTATGGAGCTTTCTTCTTTGGAATGCTCAGACCCATGATCCCTTCTCTTAGTGAGGGACACGTATCCCTTGGGGATGGGGCACTGGATAGAGAATAGGAGACCGGGGTTCTAGGCCCTGATCTATCACCAAGTCATGATGATACTCTGTTTCTGAGTTATCATTCTCTTCCTTTCCCAGTCCTGGTTTTTAATTTATTTTTTTCTCCTTTCATTGGAGGTACCTGCAGGGTAGGAAGGACACCATAAAGAGAGGACATGCATACATTTTTTTTTTTCTTGATCAGGATCTTCCCGTTTTGCTGCTGCTATGGGAAACAAAGTGGTAAAAGCAAGAGACAGAAGACAGAAAAATGGGAAAAAATGAAGTAGGGAATAATGAGAGATGCTAGCCTTTTCCACGATAGTAAGATGGATGTATGTCAGTTGAATATGAAATGCTTTGGCAAATTGGCTTTCTGTATTATAAGGAGAAATGAAATACTTTTTATTCAGGATTGAAATAGAGTTGAGAATAACTGAATATATTTCAGAAGAACCTATTGCCATCATTGTTATCATTCAGTGTCAAGACTATTTTGTATAATCGTGTTCAGGGGGATTACCTCAGAGAAATAACTGTCCAGGAAAGCCATGTTCAGGCCCGTGTCTGCATATTCCCACTGGGTTCCTATTGTGGAACTCCTCCTCCGTCGAGCTCCTGCTGAACCTCCGGCCGCCACGCCAGCGGCCGTCACAAGGTCTGTGTTCAGTTCCACTCCTGACACACCCCCTTCAACCGTTCCTCCGCCCGCGTAGGTGTTAGTGTAGATTTCTGAAAGGACAGAGCATTCGTGGAACAGTGCTTGAGTGGTCCGCACTGTTCATCCATGTCAAACCCTGCTAGCCACTGTCTGCCATGTTGCACCACCACACATGTGAGTAGGTCCTGGAAAGCAAGGCCAGGAGCTATTTGAAATCTGCCCAGTCTTAGTTCCCTCATAAAATAAAAGTCAGTAAATGGTACAGAGGGAGCCAGCTTTTGGAATTGGCCTCTGATTTGCACAAAAATATCCCCTAGACTCACAGGTATGGAGCCAGCCAAGGGGAGCAGGGCCTCTGCCTGTCTGCATCAGTCCTTCTGTCACTGCCTCTGGCAAGCTCCCTGGCCTGTGTGAGAGGGCTTGCACCCCCCTCAGGACCGCTCCACAGCAAGGCCAGCAGAAACTGAAACAGTCCTCACTCACCACCGGTGCTGGAGGGAGAGCTGGCTTTCACAGGAATGTTCAGCCACCTTAGACTCTGCATCAGAGTCTGGTTTGGGATACTGAGGAAGCACTGCTGAGAAATCTCATGTTTGTCCTAGAATTGGACGACCTCTCTACTTCGTTCATTCATTGCCCACTAGTTGAATATTTTACAGTATTCCTAGGTGTACATGGAACTGGTAAATTAGGAGAATATAAGTCTGGTGAGGCAAATGCATGGATTGCATTGGCAGATATACTGTTTTTTTAAAGGCACTTATACATGAAATTAATCAAATGCAAATGCATGGATTTAAGAAGAATTCTTCAGTGTATTATTAGAAGAGCATATTTGCTGCTTTTTCTTTTCTCTTATTATTATTATTATTATTATTTTTGAACAGCTTTATTACAAATAATGGCTCCAGTAGCTGTCTGTGCAAGGCACTATTCTAATGTATATTTTTAATGTATATATACATATTTTATGTACATGTATATGTGTATATTTTGTGATATATATTATATAAGTTATTTATAGGTAACTTACATAATATATAGTAAGAACATTATATATCATACATAATATGTATATATGTGTGTGTATCGCTCTTTACAGGGACACCTTGAAGTAGGTGTTATCATAAACTAAGTTTCAAAGATAAGGAAATTGAGGCCCAGAGAGGTTAAGTGCCGCCCAAGCACATAGCAGGGGATCAAACTCAAACACTCTGGTTCTAGAGTTTGCCTTTCAAATTGCTACGCCATACTCCACTGCCTGTAGTTTAAGAAAAGTAAAGCGATGACTTCAAACATGTTACTTGCCCTCTCATTATGCTATCATCCAAAAGTATTGGCAGATATACTGTTTTTTTAAAGGTACTTATACATGAAATTAATCAGGTTAAATAATTTTGCAAACTTTAACAAGAAACAGATTTTGGTGTCCACTGACCAGAAGAATCTATACGATCCTGGGTATTAGAGGCTGTCATTGGTACACATATATTTGACACATCCTGAAAAGAAAGAGAAACATTTTTGAAATAAATGCTTTATGTTAAACACATAACAAATGACATAGTTTTCTTTCTGTGTGTCGTGCAATTATCAAGACATGCTCGCTTGCACTGAAACCCCACCCCGCTCTGGACCATGGCCATCCACTCACCCTGTCCTCCGGGCGGGCCCCTTCTATCCCCCAGGCCTGCATCACTCCATCTCCCCCTTCTGGCACGGGAGCAAACCTCGTCCCCAGGCCTTCGGGCTGTCTTCGTTTGCAGCAACACATGAGGAGCAGGAGGGGCGCCACTGCCCAAGAAAGTGGATAGAGACTTAACACATTGTTGCTCAATTTAGGAAGTCACTGAATGTATCATTTTTTGAAACATGTGGAATTATATTTAGAACCAAAGGGATGAATACAAATATAAGAAAGCATCAGTTCTCCCTGAAGAGTTGAATATATAGATCCATGTTTATGAATACAAAACCACCAAATCACATAGACTTTTAGAGCTGGACTGAAGGGAATTTGGGATTATGTAATCGGAGTTCTCTCCTGATATATTAGAAAAATTAGGCCCTTTATACCCTCGATTCCAAGACTCAAGAATCCAGGATTCTGATTCCTAGTCCCCCATGTGCATGCATGTGCATTTATATGTGCATATGCGTGCACATATAGTCATCTGTATATGTATATGTATTTGCAAGCCTGTGTACACATATGAATAAATATGTACTTATCTCCAAGAGCATGTGTATAAGTGCAGGTGCCTTATACATATATATACATATATTTGCAAATCCATATAAAAACCGATATATACAAATCCGTGTAACCAAACACCATATATACACTATAAGTTAAATACATAATCAGTATATGTAATCAAAAGGATTGAATACAGGTTTCAGTTACAGGACCTAGAAATAGGACTCTTCCTCCAGCCTTATACCAACCACATATCACCCTTAAAACCAACCACATATCACCCACTAAATTTAATTGAGCTATTTACATTTATTTTAAGATCTTGTATACAAAATATAATGGAAACTTTACTTCAGTTCTACACTTTAATCCAGAAATTTACACATTTCTTAAGTTTTCTAAGATTCTAGAATATACTCAGTTTAGTTCTTTGGGTCCCCTCTAGTGGTTTTTTATACTTTTAAATGCCCTAGTATAACATGCGTTCCACTGAGTTAATTACAGGTATGGAAGAAAAATGTCAAAGCTGCTAAATCAGCGCTTTTTACTGATTTCCCTGAAACAGTTAATCTCACTCAGAGCAAACATCAAAAGTCTTAAATGAAGGCCCTTTGAGAATTAGGTTTTGGGCAAGGACCTCTCCTCTCACTATCACGCCCAAAACACAGCCTGGGCTTCTTCACTGAGAACCGATGACTTTGTCCAAAAGGGTCTTCCCCTCCTATTCTACAATCAACTTAACAACTCTTGTGCTTTCTTGGCCTGAGTAAGGAACAGTGGTGAAATTTTGAGTGCTAGTCCACTGGGAATGTGGCTAATTCTGGGTGTTTATCCCTGAACTACACATTAGCTTCATTAGAGGGCTTAAACATGCCACAACTTGGGTCTCATTTTGAGTATTCCTGCTTGAACATGATTAATTAAAAGACCTCCAATGATTCTAATGTGCAGCTAGGATTGAGAACCTCTAGCTTAATTTTTTTTTAATGTTTATTTATTTTTAAGGGAGAGAGAGAGCGAGAGAGCATGAGCAGGGAGGGGCAGAGAGAAGGAGACATAGAATCTGAAGCAGGCTTCAGGCTCTGAGCTGTCAGCACAGAGCCGGATGTGGGGCTCGAACTCACAAACTGCGACATCATGCTCTGAGCAAAAGTCAGATGCTTAATTGACTAAGCCACCCAGGCACCCTGAGACCTGCTGGCTTAAAGGCAAACTGACACCTCGACTCATCGGCTCTTGTCATGTTCTGGGAAAATATCTCCAATATCATTATGATAATCACTCATGATCTTGGTATTATCTTACAAATTCATATTATTTTAAGAAATAAAGTTTGCCCAAAAGTCATTTGTTATTTTTTCATTCCTCAGAATGATAATGTTTTAGTTTGTACTTACCTATTGAAACATGCTAATGTTTTAGTTTGAAGGATTTAGTCAAATTGCATTGTAGAATCCAATTTTTGATTTCCACAAAATCTAAAGTATTGGGGCAGGGAACTAAAATGTGTTACTCCTCTGAGGGCCTACATGTTTTAAAACATGTAAGGAGAGGAGGACACTTTTTGATGTTTCCATAGGGACTTCAACATCCCTGTGACCATGGTCCTACTTGCAGATACTCTTATCAAGAGTCCAGAGGCTAATTCTCTCTTCTAGGCTCTTCTCCCTACTTCCTGCTATACCAGAATGAACAGGTCACCTGATCTCACACAGCCTCACTGATTTCTCATTGCCTGTGGACTGAAGCCCAGAATGTTTGGCTTATCATGAACATTCCTACAGACGGCTCCCAGCCTACCTTTTAGCCTGTCAACTTCCTGAGTGTTCTGTGCCCTACCATCCCTGTCCCTGTTTATGATTGGTTTATTCCTTTCAGATTTCCCCAGATACCATCCTCCTTCTAAGAAAACCTTTAGCTTTTAGGGCCTGGCTTGAAGCCACCTTCTCCATAAAGACTCCCAACCTTCCCACTTGGACTTGATTGCTTCTACCTCTCTTAATGCACTTTGCTGAATTTTTCATTTTAGGATTTACTCTATGTTTTGCTGTATTATACTTAGGAATTTGCTTGTGTTTTTCATCTTTATGACCCTCACTGACTCTAACTGTAACTATTGAACAAGCACATGCCCTTATTAGCCCCATTGTTTACTTCCAAATTCCCACAAGAATTGCTATAGATACCAAAAAGAAATGGCCAAATTAACCTAGGCATCCCAGTGAGCCTGGTTACATTCTTATTTTGAAGAAGTGCTGAAAAGGGAGATTCAATCCAGTACTTACAAAGCAGTAGTAAGAGTCCCAGGGCAATCATGCCAATGCCTGTTGGTCCAAGACCAACATTTGAACCCTCAATTTGGTCTTCAGTGATGGTCCCATCTATATCACTGGTAACCAAGCTGCCATCCCCTGTGTTGATGCCTGTGGTACTAGAGTACAAACATATGTGGTTGTAGTCACAATCACAGGCCTCTAACTCCACGATCTGTGGCAATTCACATGCTCTGTTAAAGCTGTCCTTCACGATGATTGGGATTTGGTAAACTGTGGCGTATAAAAGCTGCTCAGCCGTCAGGATTGCAGAAGTAGCTGAAAAGAAAGAGAGGAAAAAGAAAATAAATTGGAATTCCTTGGAATAATGCTTCCTAATACCCAAGACTAACCCAGGGCCTGAGTTTTTCATACTCTCTTAGTCATATGGCATCCTATACTTAATTTTTAAACATTTATAATGAATTGTTCAATACTTTTTGCTGCTTAATTATTTCTTCTTTTTTTTTTTTAAGTTTATTTTGAGAGAGAGAGAGGGAAAAGCAGAGAGGGAGGGATAGAAAGAATTCCAAGCAGGCTCCACACTGTCAGCAGAGAACCAGGCACGGGGGCTCAACGCTACGACCGTGAGATCATGACCCGAGCCAAAGTCAAGAGTTGGACACTTAACTGACTGAGCCACCCAGGCATCCCTGAATTGTTATTTCTATGAAGCAGGCTGGGATCCTGTTGCTTATTTCCAAAACAACAATATTTGTCATATTATATGTACTCAATAAATATTTGTCCAGTGAATGAAGAATATTGAGTTGAAAGGAAATATTGGAAGTGTTCTATTTAGGATTACAGTTTGCAAATACCCTCCTGAAGACTATTGTTTATCTCTTATTCAAAATCGCTGTCCTATCATTTAAATTTAAATTATTCCAATAACTATTTTCCTAATTCTTAGTTACCATTGCCTATCAATTTGTATAGAAACTATTGTTTAAAACATAGGTTGAAATTTATTTATCAACCCAAGGAGGGCTTAGAGATGATTAAGTGTACACCTAAATCATGAATATTAATTGATTAATCCATAACATGCAATAATTATAGGTATTATTATTTATTAATTTCATTTAGCTATATGATAAGCCAGCTATGTCTACCAAAATATAGCCTATGCACAAAGAGTTGAATGAGGTGATGCCATAGCACATTAAGTGAAAGTTTATTCCTTTCTTTAACACCAACATTGAAACAGGACTCTAAGAATATTCTCTCCAATGTGATTATATTTTTTACTGGCAAATCTATTATATAATTTGAATACCTTTACAAACCTCCACATAGAACCTTTTTTTTCTTATATTTTTACTCATAATATCTAGGATCTTAATGAGGAAAAAGTGGTTAGTACTTGTTATTTACTTCATAGTTATTTACTTCATATTGGACTTCATAGGAAGGGTGAATTCAAAGTTGTCTTGATTTTTGTTTCTTTTTTTTTTTTAAACTTTATTTTTTATTTTTTAAAATTTACATCCAAATTAGTTAGCATATAGTGAAGCAATAATTTTAGGAGTAGATTCCTTAGTGCCCCTTACCCATTTAGCCCATCCCCCCTCCCGCCATGCTCCAGCAACCCTCAGTTTGTTCTCCATATTTATGAGTCTCTTCTGTTTTGTCCCCTTCCCTGTTTTTATATTATTTTTGTTTCCCTTCCCTTATGCTCATCTGTTTTATCTCTTAAAGTCCTCATATGAATGAAGTCATATGATTTCTGTCTTTCTCTGACAATTTCACTTAGCATAATACCCTCCAGTTCCATCCACATAGTTGCAAATGGCAAGATTTCATTCTTTTTGATTGCCCAGTAATACTCCATTGTGTGTATATATATATATATATATATATATATATATATATATATATATACCACATCTTCTTTATCCATTCATCCATCGATGGACATTTGGGCTCTTTCCCTACTTTGGCTATTGTTGATAGTGCTGCCATAAACATGGGGGTGCATGTGTCCCTTCGAAACAGCACACCCGTATCCCTTGGATAAATGCCTAGTAGTGCAGTTGCTGGGTCATAGGGTAGTTTTATTTTTATTTTTTTGAGGACCCTCCATACCGTTTTCCAGAGTGGCTGCACCAGCTTGCATTCCCACCAACAATGCAAAAGAGATCCTCTTTCTCCACATCCTCGCCAAAAGTTGTCTTGATTTTTAATGGGGTTATTTTAATGTGCTTAACTTTTTAAAATATTGAAATGATTTTGTGGAAAAGAGCCAAAAGGTTTTATTATGGAAACAAGTTGCCTAATTTCCTCTTTTGACTAAGTGCTTAATGGTGGTCTGTTTTCTGGCATCATCTTAGGGTTTCTCCATTCTACGAATGGAAAAGCTTAGTGGCCTCGGGAGATGGGAAGTGTTTCCTCTCTGAGGACTGACCCCTCTAAAAATCTTTAACTGTTGCCTCAAATGAATATGAGATTAGGGAGCTATTGTAGCCCAAATGAGGTCCTCTTAATAGCATTTCATTTCTATGTATATTTAACATCTCAGGGAAATAGAACCTAAGGTATGTAAAACGTTATCTTCTCTGAAATTTACTTTCATTTTAAAAATCAATTTCAGGCATTTATTTTTACATAGCAACAGTTAGCACAAACATACATATTACTTGGGTATCTTTACTCTTTAAGTACTTTGGTTTATGTATTTCCTTGTATCTAAATTCTCACATAATTCTTTTTTTTTTTAATTTGCAAATTTTTTATTTTTTTAAGTTTCGTCTTTTTAAAAAAAATTGTTTTTAATGCTTATTTTTGAGACAGAGAGAGACAAGAGGATGAGTGGGGAAAGGGCAGAGAGAGAGACACGCACACCAGAATCCGAAGCAGGCTCCAGGCTCTGAGCTGTCAGCACGGAGCCGAACGCGGAGCTTGAGCTCAAAAACCGTGAGATCATGACCTGAGCTGAAGTCAGACACTTAACCAACTGAGCCACCCAGGCACCCCAATTCTCCCATAATTCTAATTTTAATTCCGTGTGTACTACACCTTAATAATATATATGTACTACTGTTTGCTTAACCATTCTTCTCATATTGAGCAATTCGGATTTAAATTTTTACCTTTACAAAGAGTCTGAGCTCATCATTATTTCTAGAAAAAAATTCATTGAACTTATGTGCATTGATCTTATGATATTAGAAAATATGTAATTGTATCTATGGAATACTTGAGTTGCAGAAACTTTTAAGTGATTTGCCCGAAATAATTTAGCTTAGGGAATTACGACATATGGTGAGTTAGTGAAGGACTCTATTTCAAACTGTTCAAATATTGGTTTAGCACACCATATAAAATGGCAAATAAAGTGATTATTTACATACTAATATTTGTAATTGCAGTATTGATAAAACATGTTTACTTTTATTTCAGTTTAAAATTTTTCCAAATATCCTAAGTATGAATATGAAAGATTTTCTCATTTAATATGAATATGGCAAGAATCTTAGAAACAGAGATAGAAAGTATTACATAACTTGCCTAATTATTTGGTAATTGTTTTTGCTTTTGGTCTTAAAGTTTGAGCAAGTTTGGATTCCACTTACCATTTATTGATCTGATATCCCATAAGTCAGCTGTCCCTGGTGGCTGATCAGCCACACAGAAGGTAAAGGGAGCCCCATAAGAATGATCATAAACAGAGATAAGGATTGATGGAGAGGCAATGCAGATGTATTTACTTTCAGCAGAAATGACTGGACAGTAATCATGAACATCCGGTACTTCGATACATATGGTTCCTGTTGCTGTTTTCCCAGAGCCATCTGAAATAGCAAAGCATCATGAGTATTGGGGTAAATGGTGTCAGGGAGAAAATCCTTTCTTATATTCTATGATGATGCCACAACATAGAGGAATAGCATGAATGACTCCTGAAGTGGTGCATGATGGGTTCCTGCGTACTTCAATGACCTGAAGCCACTCTTGTCTTTGCTCACTACCTTCCAGCCACACTGGTTTCTTTTTAATTCTTGAAACATATTTCTTCCTAACCCAGGACTCTTGTGCATTCTATTCATTCTTCCCAAAATGTTTTTCACCTCCATTTCATTCAGCCAACTCCTACACATCCCAAGATGCAAAATTAAATGTCCTTCAAAACAGGCTTACAGTTTCTAGTCTTATGTTGTCCCCATAAACAAGACTCCCAGTCCAGTCTAGAGCCTTCCATTCAGGATGCTTATTGATTTCCGTATTTGTAGGAAAATAACCACAATTGAAATTAAAGAATTGTCTGTATGCTTTTTCTTTCTGTTTTACTATTTATTTTAATTCCATCCATTAGATGCTATTTCTCTCTGAAATGGCACTTCTGAAAACAAATATAAATCTATGAGGTTTTTTTCCCTCACCCATTCAAAACAAATTTTGGGTCAATATAGTTTATTAGAAGGGCAGAAGAGCAAGAAATTTGAATCTGGACTTTTAGTTCACTTTTCCGTCTGGATGGCTTGTGCCTATGCAGATACTCTGCTTAGGCAAGTAAACAATAGCCCTTGTTTTAGTTTTCTGTTGATACATTTTGATAGTTTTTTTCTCCCTCTTTATCACTTGATGACTAATTTTTATTCTAGTTTTTGAAGATATTCACATATGACCAACATGCAAAGATAGGCTGTGATCAACATGGTTAGAGTCCTTTTAAGGAAGTGGCTTTCTAGTATGCTGATAACAAATAAGACTGTAATATTTCTATAACTGACGCAGGTGTTAGAAGTGACACAGAATGAAGACCAGAATGTACGGACTATAATGACTTGGGGATTATCACGGTTTCTTTTAAAATCTTTTACTGCCCATTTATCTTTTTCTTTGGCTACTGTAGAGCTCAGACATAAACAGTGCAAACCTACAGTATCTATCTTCTATTAGGTGTATATCTAGAACACCTATTTTCTCTCTTCTTTTCTAGTTACTGACCTTTTTCTGTTTTGTTCTGTAGTAGCTGGTTTCCTAGGCACTGTTCAGAGAATGATTAACTGTTGGTAAATAAATAAACTCCTGTTGCTATCACCAAAAAGGAATGCTTAATAGCTTTTCCCGTGAGAAGCAGCTCAGTTACAAGTTAGTTCAGTGCATCTGCTCTTATGACTTTTAATTTGGCTCTTATATTTGGAATAATCTTGTGCTTTAACATCTTACTTTGGACATGTCTACTCAAGCAGCACTTACACAGGCCTCTCACTGTAGCTCAGTTTTTGTGGTTCTAAAATAACTATACTCTGGGACACTGACTTTCTTCTAGGTCATTCCCAAATGAACTTTGCATACACCTTGTAGTGCTTCCTTTACGTAAACATTCCTAACATACTCTGAAAGTTGGATGAAGCGTCTCAAGAAATGAGGCCAGAAGCAGAAATTGAATTTTATTTATAGACTTAAACTTTTATGCTTTCTGCTGTAAGCCACATACTGTTCTTTTTTGGAAGTAGGTAAAATAAATTATGCTTAAATGTAAATTATGGTATGGGTGGACTGAATTCAGTTCTTGATCTAAGGTATTTAGAACTCTCTGTAAGTCTTGCAGACACACTAAATATGTTATTTGAGTCAATCTAGTATAAATACTAGAATTACATTTATATTTAATGGAATAATAATAATTTTATTGAAATATTGAAAATACATTTTCTTACCATCTACAGCCAGGATCTCTGCTGTGTATATCCCATTGGTAATATATTTTGACTTCTTATCAAATTCCCTAGACAATTGTAGCTCACCAGTCCTTGAATCTACTTTTAACCAGCTGCCTGCATCATGTCCTATGATATACCTGTTTTTAAATAAATAAGTTCATCATTTGCTTATGTGAAAGTTAATGATTTTAAGTCACATGCAATGCATTAAACTTAAATATAGTGTTCGTATGTTTTACAGTGATAATTGCCTTGGTTTATAAAATGTATATATATCAATAAAATTTTAGTGTTGAACATATTAATACACAGGTTCACAACAGAGTTTTAAAATTTCAATTCTTACTCTTCTAGCTCTTAATATAATTGTTAGTAAAATGAGTCTCTTTCAGGTTTGTTTATTGTAGCAATATCTACTGAGGGAATATACTTTATTCATTTTTACATGTGGTGCCCTTCGTTTTTCCTAGATTTTAAGGTGTATTAGTTTTAGGGTACTTCGCTGTTGGCCTGTTATGGGTTTTAGTATTATATAAATAATATAATATAATAATATAATGTATTCAAAATGCTCGACCTTATTGAAAGAAGATCTGGCCTCTGTACCCGGTACAATTTCAAGTGTCCAAGGCACTTATTTCTCACATCCTTTTTCTCTATCCCATACTGATAGACTTCATAATTTTTGTTGTCTATCTATTTGTTAACCTATTAAGTAATCAAATTGTTAATATCAAAGTAATTTACAAATCAATAAACTGTTGACTCCAAAAATATTAGGAGGAGGAAAGAAGAGAGACAAGGAAGGAGAATACACTTACATATTTCAATAGTCATCTTCCAGAATATCTTGTATAGATCTAATTCATGTATAATCTGTGTACCTAGTGCCTCTAATGCCTACCTTTCTACTTCTCCAGTTCTGAGTTTATACTCATCAAATTTCTGAAACACCTGTGTTTTAGTTTCTATTATCTTTTTTCTTCCTCTTAAGCTGGTGGTTGAAATTAGTCCCAGAGTCATTAGATAACAGGTTTTAAGGAAACAAGCAGTGACTCATCTTTTATGAGGTCTTATAGTTTACAAAATGGCTTACTCAGCCTGGGGCCAGGGTGGTAACAACTGGCCACAAAAAGATCAGAGAGACTCAGGGAGTCAGAATCTCCTAGTAGTTCTTTGACCTTATGGTTGCTCCCTGTACACAATTACCATTCTAACCTTTTGGAGTCCATATTGCAAAACTCAAGACGTATTTCAACCCACATACACTAGTACATTCTATATGAACTAACACTGGACAAAACCACATTTTACCACTTTGATATGAGCACAGTATTTGTGGTACCTGACATTTGTTGCAGGATTCCCCGTGTCCATATCTATAGCTGTATATGTGCCAAGCACATAATTCAATAAGGAATTTCCTTTTATTCCTTCTCGAATGCTGAAGGTCATGGAATTTGGATGAAATGTGGGTCCTTCTCTCACATTAACAACCTGAATTCTCACAGGGGTTGAGTGCATTCGGAATTGAGAAGCAACTGAGTGGTGAAATTCAGCTTGGTTTTTAACTCCAATACTAAGATGAATATTAGGCATTTGTTCATAATCCAGCATCTGAAATGATAGAAAATAAAAAACTCTGAAAAGACAAAAGAGCTCTCTTTTGGTAGAATAAGTAGCCATGATAAGAAAGCAACATGCTAGAGTGAATTCCAGGAGTTATGTTATTCAGATTTTGAATTGATAAAACTTTATTAATTACTGCATTAGACACTTCAGACATGTTATTCCCTTTATCTATTGGCATAAGCAGGTATATAGGTCATTTATACCTACACAGGTCATTTGGGCCTGTGACTTAGGTTGGACTCAGACTTCTTATATAAAAACCCTGAAGTCAAAAATGATTTCTTTCCAAATGAGAAAAATGAAAAATAAACTTAGAATGAAATAAAAAAATGTTCACAACTGGTAAATGAATAAATAGGACCCAGGTTTTCTTTGTAGAATTCACATCTAAGAAGCTCTTGAAATCAGCAGAATAAGGGAGCTTTATTAGTATAGTTGAACATGTAATTTAAAAAAAAATGAGGCAAACAACTTCTAAAGGAGAATTCATGATTATTATATGCAGCCCTAAACTATAATTTAATTGTGCTGGGTCTGGTGGACAAGAAGATTTCTTCACAGGGCACATTCAAATAAGCAAATAGCTTTCCCAGAGAAAAGTCACCTTTAAAATGGGTTGTTTGAATAAAAGGTGAATGGAATCTTTTGATCCCGAATGATTGATGTGGTGACATGAAAAGTCACCACCAACAATTCAGCATAAAGCTGACTGTGAATTGTGTACTAAAAAATGGATTTTCAGTTGGAAGAGTTCCCTCTTATACAACAAGTGAAAAAGCAGTTGTGAAAAAGGGAGTCCTGGACAAAGACTGTTTAGAAGTGTTCCGGAAGATAACGTAGCATCCCTTCTATCACATTTGCCAACAACAGTAGTTGACATAACAATGCCATCAATAAGACCCTGAGGTAAATCTCTGCTTCTCAAGGAAATTCTATGACATCATAAATATTTTCTCAGTAAATTTTAGTTAATTTCTTCACAAGAGCTAATAAGATGGAAATAGTCACAGGAATTCAGTTAGGTCCTTATTTGGGACTGGCTCAGTATGATTTACTTACATTTCAGCTCAAATCCTTCAGTTTTGGGATTTTGAGTCTTCTGTACATCTGTCCCCTCCCAGGTCCACACAATGCCTAGCACAGAGCTGACTATGAGTGGTGTTCTCAAAAATAGATTTTCAACCGGAAGAGACCTGTCTTCTACAACTCAGTTTTTGTTTTCTAGAATTCCACACTGTCTTTAAACAAATGAAAAATCTGAGATTCTTTTTTTCAGGTAGAGAAATCTCTTGGAGTTTTTGGTGCATACACACGTATGCGCTCTTTGTTAGAATAGTTCTCTCCCTTTTGAATAGAGGGAGGGGAGAATATTAATATGTGTAAAATGTTGTGTCAATTACAGATGTTCATAGAATATGGTGTGAGGAAATTGGTTGGGGGGCTAATCTTCCCTCCAGTAAGGAAGATAAAAAGCAGAGGAAAGACAGAAAGCCTCTCTAGTATTTTTTGCAAATGGGATCTTTTATCAAGAGTTTTGCGATTGTGCAGAGGTCAGGGTTGTGCAAAAAGCAATAAAAACAACTACGAGTCTCTGCTTGGAGTTAGAAGAGAGAGGCTGGAACGAATCAAGTTTCTGTGGTTGAAGACCTGACTGAAGAATACTCATAAAGGATATGCTGATATGTGTTAAAAGGGTGGAGCTAGTCTTAGAGAGTCTACAGGGGGCTCAGGAAGGGCTCAGAATGAAGATGACCCATCCAGAAATAGATTTGGCTTCTGGCAGGTTTTTTTGCTATTTAAAAAAAATTTTTAATTTTTAAAATTTAAAATTTTTAAATGCTTATTTATTTTTGACAGAGAGAGAGAGACAGAGCATGAGTTGGGGAGGGGCAGAGAGAGGGAGACACAGAATCCGAAGCAGGCTCCAGGCTCCGAGCTGTCAGCACAGAGTCCGATGCGGCTCGAACCCACGGACCATGAGGTCATGACCTGAGCCGAAGTTGGATGCTCAACCGACTGAGCCACCCAGGCGCCCCAAAGAAGTTAAGCTGTTAGAGTCTCCCATGCAATTTTGTATGTTTGGTTTTGGTTTTGGTTTAGGTCAACATGACCCTGCTATTTCTCAGAGGGGATGCTGGTTCATTTTAGAATTAAGTATGGAAAAAGGTGGATCAGCAGTGTGTGTACAAAACAGGCAGTTTTTCCATGGCAATTCCCCATGAGGGAATTGTTAAATATCTGCCAGGGTGTGTATGTTCTCCTCTCTAGGAATTGACATTTTCTGGTGGAAATGTGTCTGGACGACATGAGCAGGGCACATGCAGTTGGGAAGGGGCACAGAGGTGAACAGAGGGAGATGTCTGAAGGTACCAGTTCTTGCTTCAAACTTGTTTGACTGGCCCCGGATTACATGGGGAGGCACGGAGGGGGCAGTTAAGTATGACTTTGGAATCAGAGAGCTCTGGTTGGATCTTGTTTTTGTCATTTGCCACCTGGTTGAACTTAAGGCAAGTTAGTTTTCCCCTTTTGATTTTGTTTCACTTTCTATAAAAAAAGAATCAAAATATTTTTCTCCTAGAGTTGTGACGGTTTTAAAACCTCTGTATACACAGTATGACTGACTAGCTGGTGTTTAGTGACTGCTTAATAAACATTAATTAAAATTATTATAAAAATAGAGAAGCAATATTTCTTTGTTAGAATTCCAATTGTAATATTTTGCTTGTCTTCTCAGTGTTGAAGTGAATGTGTATACACACACACACACATATTATTTGTTAGTATTTCTGTATACATGTATTGATAAATAGTGAAAAGAAGTTATTATTGACAAGAGAGATTTTTTTTTACCTTCTTAAAGATTTTCTCTTGTTAAACTACAAGTTCCTTGAGAACAAGGACCATGTCTTAGTCACCTTCATATCTCTAGCACATAGCAGTTCTCAATCCTTAGACTAAGAAAAGGGTTATAGAAAGCTCAGTCAAAAGCCCATGACTAAGAGGCCAGTTTCCATGAGGTTAAATAGCAGCTTGAGTGAAAATGGAGAGGGTACAGGACATTAGTGACCTTGTTCCAAATGCCAAATTCTGGAACTCGACACATATGTTCTCTAAATACATAGTTGTAGCTAAGTCCTGAAATACATACTGAGGCTTTAAATATCATTTTAATTAGCCTTTCCATATTATTTTGATGTTTTTAAACATACTTTTCCTGCTTTTTTTTTTTTAAATTATTTTTTAATGTTAATTTATTTTTTGAGAGAGAGAGACAGAGTGGGAGCTGTGGGGAGGGGCAGAGATAGAGGCAGACACAGAATCTGAAGCAGGCTCCAGGTTCTGAGCTGTTAGCACGGAGCCCGACGCTGGGCTCAAGCTCACAAACTGTGAGATCATGACCTAAGCTGAAGTCAGACACTGAACCGACTGAGCCACCCAGGTGCCCTTCTGCTTTCTTTAATGGACTTGAGAAGTTATCATCCAGGAAAGAAAGATAGACACTGCATAACATCTAATACTGTCTTGACCAATTTTTCATGAACTTGAATTTCCCATAGTTGTGTGTGTGTGTGTATGTGATGAACTGAGTATATTTAAGAAACCCAAAACCTTTTAGCTCTCACAGAAGACACATTACGTAAGTAATAGTGCATTGCCCGCATTCTGAACATGTCTTCTTTTTCAGTTTTATAATTTTTTAGAAATTATGAATTATACAGTCAAGCTTGGTGACTCGCATTTGGGTGAGAGCCTCACCATCCTCAATTTTTTGTGAGTTTCTACTATCTTCTGAACACTGGGCTGGATGCTAGGAATGGAAAGGTATTTAGATCAAGTTGTTTATATTCAAAGCTCTTACTATGTCTTTTAGTAGTTTCAGAGACAGACCAAAAGCAAAGAACAGGGACATGCTATAAGATAAGAAGCTAAGTCAATGATTAAGATGGTAAGAAGATGGGTAAGAATTATCTGACATGTCTAGATCTTGATTTTTAACTGAGATGCAAGGTTGAACAAATTCTATCCCTGAAAACAAACTTGACTAAATATTCAGAATTTGATAAGATGGTAAGTGACCTTTTGTCTCTCTTTTCCTTATCTATGTTAATTTGGCAATGACTGTTTTTCTTGTTCCCTCATTTCCATTTTTACTGCTATTGTCTTAAATCAGGTTCTTATTACCTTAGGACTCAATTAATATAATAATTATTTTCTTAATTTTATTCTTTCCAGAGTTGAGCTCATAGTGTGACTGCTATTGAAAAAAAATCCCAAAACTTTTCTTGGCCTATAAGTAGGGATTAGTAAAGTTTTTTTGGTTAAGAGCAGAGAGTAAATAGTTTAGGCTTTGGAGGTCATATGCAGTTTTTGTCTTAAACGTTCAACTCAGCCATTGGAGTGTGGAAACAGCCATAGAAAATAGTGAATGAATGAATGAGTGTGGTTGTTTTTTAATAACATTTTATGTGCAAAAAGCGACTATAGCCCATGGGCTATAGTCTGCTGACCTATGGCCTCAAGCAATGTTTCTCAAACAGGAAAGCTCTGGTATATTCTTCGAGTCCTTGTGTTCTCTTAAGAAATTTTGAAATTTTGTGGGTTCATTGGAATGACAATCTTAGAAAGTATACATAGACATTTTCCATAATTTTGATTACAACCTCATAAATTAATACACTGCATGATTTCAGTGCTAGTGTTTTGTGGTAAAGTAGTAATACTTCAGTTGCTCTAGAAAATTGCAAACAGAACAGAAGGACTGTATAGAGAAATGATATGTTTGCATTAGAGGGAGGCTAAATGGCTTCCTGATATACGGCAAATGGAATAAGGAAAAGTAATAACGGAATGAAATAATTACAGGTCACTATGTACCAAATTAAATGTGTGCATGTGTCTATCAGTATATACTTTCATAACTATGAGTTCTGTTTATGTTGTTTGTACTGATTTTGCTGAAGGAAAAAATTAAGTTCCCTGATCACATCAATGTTAATTTAAATCTTATTGGTTTGTAGTTTTAGTTGTTTCTTATTTGTAGTTTTAGATTTTATTGCTGTCCGTAAGACAGATTAGATTTATTGCTCCATAAATCATAAAGTAGTTTAAGAAAAATTAATCGGTAGGAAAAAGTCAAGCCCTACATTCCAGTATTCAAGGTTCTCAGCAGACCCAACTCTAATCATCATCTTCGCTCTTGCATCTCATTGTTTTCCTCCATGAACATCTGATACAGCCCCCCAAATTGCTCGTGGTGTCCTGAGCATGCTTTCCTTTTCCTCCCCTCAACTTGTTTGCTCATTTCAGCTCTCACATTAGCAATCTCAGTTGTAAGGTCTTGCTTACACCGTCTTCTCTACATGAAACCTTTTCAGACAAACCCAACTCAGAAAGACCTCACCTCTTAGAAATTATTTCATGTTTCACCCTTTCGGCCATTAATTATGTTTAACATTATAACATCTGTACAAGCACTTCTTTGTTTTTAACTCGTCTTATTATCTAATTCAGGAGTACATGCCTTGTTTTCTTAACAAGATATTGGGCACTGTGAGAACAAAACAGCCTCCTTAATTCTTACTTCTCTTGGTAACAATGAGCGTGTTGCTGAGCTGGAAGGCTCAGACCGACATAGTGAGCTAACTTAGGGCACTAGTCACGTAAGTAGTATTCAAGGTTATAGAATGTTTTTTTGGTAGCAAGATTCTGTCTGGAAGAGGAAATTAAAACTTCTTTAGAAGAAAATAGTGCAGGGGCGCCTGGGTGGCTCAGTTAGTTAACATCTGACTCTTGATCTCATGATTGGTGGGATCAGACCCCTTGTGGAGTTCATGCTGGCAGCATGAAGCCTGCTTGGGATTCTCTCTCTCCTGTGTCTCTCTGCTCCACCCCACCTCAAAATAACTAAATAAACTTTAAAAAAAGAAGAAAATACTGCAGGTCCCAAACTGTACCTTGACGACTTTCAAAATGCCCTCATTGGTTCGTGGGTCTGTTTGAATATCGAACCAATTCCCATCATTTCCGGAGAGAATTAAATATTTTGCCAGCCAATTATCGGTGCCTTCTTCATCAAGATCAATTGCTTGTAATCGTATCAGCTCTGAATTTAGACAATTCTCTTCAATACTTGCTGAGTACTGAAAAGACATGGATCAATTTTATAATCAATAAAGTTTCAAAGGAGGAAAGATATTTACTAATACATAATTATCACTTAAGATACTAACAACAAACTACGTCAATAATTTTTGCACCATTATTAAAAGCCACACATTTCAATTAGAAATATAAGAATAGGAATATAAGATAATAAAACTGATTTTCTTGTGCTGTGTGTGAAGTCAAGGTCAAACTGGCACTTTATTTTATTTTCCTTGCTTATTTTTAATTTTCCGTAAGTTAGTCCCTCCTTTTCCTGTGAGGGGTCAGATGACAATATCTTAGGCTTTGTGGGCCAGAGAGTTCAGCTACAACTAGTCACCTCCGCTGCTGTAAGATCAAAGAAGCCGCAGACAGCATATAAAGGGATGAGTCAAGTTGCGGTCCGATAAAACATTTTTTTTTTAACCAAAATAGGTGGCGAGCCAGATTTGGCTTTGCTATTTTCAATGTTATGCTTCTTTGTGCCTAAAATGAAGATGAAAGTGGGAAATGTTTGGGACTCCTGTAGAATTAATTCAGCAAACATCAGGCCTATAAAGATACATCAATATTGTTACATGATTCCCAGCATCAGGTTAATAAAATCCCACATTTCTTTGAGTAGAGAGTATGGAGGAGTTGGTCTGCTGCTTTCATAGATGCAGGTTGTACAGAATAGTGACTCAAAGGCAAGCATGCACTATTAAGGTGTATTACTATTTTGTAATGAAATACGATTGAGATACAGTATCATTTTCGTTTGGCATACAACATAGTAAATCCATGTCTATATATAATGTGACATGATCACCATAATAAGTCTAGTTACCATCTGTCACCATACAACGTGAGTACAATATTATTGACTGTATGAGGTATATTATTATTATACTTAATAAGTTCCAAGGTTTACACAGCAAAGCTGAGTCCATCCACACACGTAACAGAACCAGGCTCACAAACTAGCAGGAAAGCAAATCAGTTACTGACACTTAGGGGAAAAGGATTATAAAAATAACAACTTACGGAAGTTTTCTCCAAAGTGGGGAAGTTGTCATTGACATCTAAAACCTTGATTCTACAGTCGCACTCAGAAGACAGTCCATCTGCAGCTCCGTCTCGATCTGAGCCCCTTACCACGAGATTATACATACCGTGTTGCTTAAAATGAAAAAGAATTGTAAGCCTTAGACCACGTGTTGAATGAAACACGACACATTCTGAAATTGTTCCCCTAATTTCCCTTTATAATTTTATGTAGTATTTTAATATCATTTTTTTCTTCTTTTAATTTTCATTCAAAAGTCATGGTTAGATTATCTTTCCTTCCCTCCTTTACACTGGAGGAAAGGCATACTTGGATCATTTCATCTTTGCCTTTTGAAAATTGAGTTCTTTATTTCTTATCATTCATTTATAGAAGGCTTTACCTCTCTGTCAAGGAAACTGGACATCGTGCGGACTTCTCCAGTGTACCTGTTCAGGATGAACATTGGTGCCCCTGCTGGCTCTTGAGAGATGATCTTATAGGCTATTTTAGAATTCAGATGATTGTCTTCGTCTGCATCTGTGGCACTTAACTTTACAACCAGTGTGTCTAGAAATGAAGATGGAGGTGGAGAATGTTTGGGACTCTGCTGGGATCAGTTCAGCAAATCATCAGGCATAGGAAGAAAGAGTGGTTGGCCTTCCCTGAATTTTCTGTTTTAGTTTTCCACAAGAATGTATTACCATAATTTCAAACTACACCACTAATTGTAAAAATAATGGAATGGCGGTTTGCTCTATAAAATCCTTTAGTATATAAAGTACTTACACTCCTTAAGTGACTAAATGGTAAATCAGGAGCAAACTAGAGTAATTGTTAATGTATGAAAAAGAAGTTCCATAGCCTTTATCATAAATCTGAAAAGCCGATTTTGTCAATTTGTGTTTACAGTGGTCTTGTGACATTAATTCAAAATGCTTAAGTAAGAAAGATTATAGCTTGGGGCACCTGGGTGTCTCAGTCAGTTAAGCATTTGACTCTTGATTTCAGTTCAGGTCATGATATCACAGTTTGTGGGTTTGAGTCCCAGATTGGGCTCCATGCTGACAATGTGGAGCCTTGGGATTTTTTCTCTCCCTTTCTTTCTGCCCCTCCCCCACTGACTCTGTGTCTCTCAAAATAAATAAATAAACTTAAAAAATAGAAAGATTATAGCTTAATTAAATTCAATGTTAAGATTATTAATTGATCACCTATATTTTTATTTTTATTCATCCAGAAAATGGAGAATTATTATTGGTTGCCTTGGAGGATGATAGCACTTTACTGAATAGTCAAGAACATATAACTATTGAAAAGAAGATTTGTCCACAGGAATACAAAAAGTTGTTGATTATTCATAGGAACAAAGAGCCAGCATCCTAGACAATCCCCAAGGACATTAGCCCCTAGGACAGATTTTCCAGAGCTGGCTGGTCCCTGATGTTTTTCTGCTTCCCAGCCAGTTTTCAAAGTGAAAAACTAGTACAGAGAACCAGGGACCCCTTGAATAAAAAAGCCAGGTTTCATGGACTTCATAGTCTATGAAAATATGCCCTGGCCCTGTGGTTCACTCTCCTCACTTGAGGGAGCATTAATAAAACTGCTAATCAGCCACCAAGTGGACGTGGACGTAGACGTGGACTTGGGTGTCGGTTTGGAGCGGGCTTCACCTTTCCTCCCTTCACCAAGTTATGCTGAAGTATGTTAGTGACGAAACAATGATGGGCTTTGGAGACCTTCTGGGGCAAAACCTTCACTTTGCTTCTGTATGTCCTCTTCTCCTATGCTATAAAACATTTTGTGTTTCTTATTTTCAACATCATTCTTTTGGGGACTCTGAAGAAGTTCTCCAGACACACCCTCTTGACTCCTGCCTTTTTACCTCTTCTTTCTCTCCTCCAGTACTTCTTGCCTCTTTCCTCTTTTCCTCCAAACTTCTCCATCCTTCTTTCTTTGACTGTCCATTAGTACCTCTAGTTTGCTTTCTATATGTCTTTCTTTCTGAAATTCCTTTTTTATATTCCCCTTTTCAAATTTAATTTCGAGATACACGTGCAGACATAGCTATGAAAGAAAAAGGAATATTAGAGGATTGGGGAAAGCAAGGGTCAGAAGGCAAGGGAGGGGAGAACAAAGGAAAGTACCAACATAGGAAAAACATAGAAAGGAAAGACATTCAGGAGAAGGGATAGAAAGAAGGAGAAGAGAGTATTGGAGCTGGAGATGGAATTAAACAGGATGGAAAAAGTGAAAAAAAAAAAAAGAGAGAGAGAATGTAATGTGGCTTGCCGTGTAGACTGTGAAGAACCAGAGATTACCCTTTGTAAGCGACCTGATGGCTACCGTCGGAGATGCACCCTCCGTCACTCTCTGATGCGCTTCAGCCCACAATTTGAGGGATAGATCAGCACAGAGACCTTTTCCATGCATTGGAAAACATCCATGGTTTCTTTTTCAGTTAACTCATTTGGTTTAAGTTAATCATGAACCAGTAATAATCTTTAAGGAAGGCGCTAAGCTCCTGCTAAATGACATGTACAAGGATCCTCCACAAACAAACAAGAGGATATGTAGCATTTTAGATATGATTTTTTTTCTAGGTCAGTTTTAAGTTAGAACTTGTGGGGCTTATTCAAAATACAAGTTTGACTTTTTCTGATCTTTAAATTACCTGTGTGTCAGTCTCCTACAGCTTTTGAGCAAGAGAAATCGACGTGATAATAATGCGGAGAAGTAGTGTCATCCACTTACTTGCATCACTGTTTTCTTCAATGCTGGCTGTGTACACATTTTGGGTAAAAACTGGAGGGTTATCATTTATGTCCATAACTTTGACTCTAAGCTCAAGAGGTCTTTCTAAGTCTTCACCCCGTGAATTCAGAGCCCGGCAATAGATCTGTGGAGAGTTGAGGGAAAAACTGTCTCTTTCTATCAAAGGAAATTAAGTAACATGATCAAAACTATTTCAGGAAATATGCAAAGAAACAATTTGCTTAGTGAATGCAGACAGATTAAAGTTTATTAATTTAAACATTATCAAGACATTTGATGGCATATCTATGCAACACTCTTGAACTATAAACTTATGTTTTCATACTCTTTTCATTGCTTTGGTCCCTTTGTTTGGCTTCAGCTTTACTGTGTTTTAAATAGGGAAGAAAAATAATATGCATAAGTTAAAACACTACTGTGACTTACCAAGAAAAGTGGGGTTATCTCTCTGTCCACCACTGAAGTGATGTTAATTTCCCCAGTCCGAGGATTAATGGTGAACACTCCGTAAGGTGGTCGATCAATTCCTACCCCAGAGATGCGGTATGTAATCTTCTGGTTCGCTTCACAGTCTGATCGGATCTATGAGGAAAATGGTTAGGATTGTGATCTTATTTAAAGCAGATAATGAACCGTGGCGTGTAATAGAATGAGAAGGGAATAGCTTTGTAGCCAGATGGGCTTTAGATTCAAACAAGGCACCATGATTTAGGCCTGTGTGACCTTGGAAAATTCACTTAACTTTGCCAAGCACCAGCTTATAATGGGATAATACCACTTACATCCTAAGTTTGTTGTGGGGATTGTATGAGGTAACATATATACACCACACCCCGATGCCTGGCATAAGGCACATACATGCTTGATGGGAGATTTGCTATTATTAATGGTACATTGTTCAATTCTCTGATTTTCTTTGCATATAAAGAGTTTGACAGAAGAAATCACCATCTTTAGTACTCATTGAAGGATTGTGTTATATTGATATGTACCCTGACTAGACTTTAGAGATTTAATCAAAATTATAGATAACTTAAGAAAACCACAAGAGAAATACAGTGTTTTGAGATACTGGGAATAGTTTTATGAATTGAAACCTACCATATCACTCATCTGCCAAATAGAGTTTATGGCAAATATTCTGCCACGTAAGTTTTGTTTTAATAGTTTTATATCTATTGCTCATAAATTTGAACAAAGATAGTTTAAATTTTGGAATCTCACCTGTATACCAAAGAGGAGAACGTTCGGTAAAATACTAAGATTTGTTACCCAATACCCACAATTAAATAAAGACAACTGGAAACACAACTTGGAGTAGCTCCACTCTAATCCAGAGATCTTATTTATCTGGATGAAAATCCAGGAAATCCCCGAATGCAAATAAAAAGAAAAGAATATGCCATACAGTGAAGTAACATAAAGCTATAACTGTGAGTTGAAAGGAAACAATAACAATTTAAATCTTCCCAAAAATTTCCAAAAATCAGAATACTCCTCTGACAGAGAATAATGTCTTCTTGAGTGGAGGTTGTATCTGTAATATCACTCACTGCTGATGCTTACTATAGATAGGTAAAACTTCATATAAACATGCAAACAATGTATAAATGTAAATCTGTAAGGAGAGAATTCTGGTTGACTGCTCTGCTGTTTCACTAGTGGGGCAAGGCCAAGATGCTCCTTCCCAAGACCTAGTGAAACTGCTAACGTGGATCCCATCCTTCTTGGATCAATTTAGTACAGTTTCTTCCCTTCATTCTCCTTCCTTTTTAATTACCATTATTTGGAATACTTTTTAAGACTCTCCTAATTCTGGATATAGGAATCTAGTGGGAACTTTTGACACTTCCTTTCTTTCCTTTCTTGGAGAGAATTAATCAATACTGTAAACCTTTGATCTGGGGGAGGGATAGACGGAAGATTATTACTACATGCATAAATTTTCTGTAACATGTACCTGTGACAGATAAGCAGGACACAAATGAACAGATAAAGCCCAGTTGTACTGGAGATCCAGGTTTCTCTTCTAGGATCACTCGAAGACTCTCTGCTCTGTATCAGTTCCCACAAGGTAATATTCAAAACAGTGCCTCAGCAACATGAGCAAATGACTACCTGTCACCCCTCTTCCTAAGTCACTTTGGAGTAGTGAAGCCTGCAAATCCCCGAAATGTCGGAGGGCTTTCCTGCCCTGCAAATCATGTGTTATCAGCACCGCATACTCCTGTTCATTTCCTCACTTACTCTGGCAATCGGATTCCTCTTGGAGTTGTCCTCTCCTTCTCGACAGGCAGCAGCAAACTTGATCCACTCCCGCTTTTGTCTTCTGACCGTCTGCCATTTTGTAGTGCCATTTTCAACGTCTAATTCTTTCACCTTATGCAAAAATAGTTCACATTTTATACAGTGTTAGGACAGTTTTACTTAGTAAGGACATTTATTCAACATTGTAAGGTGCACCCAGAAGAAGCAAAGGTATTGAATTTGAGGAACAAAGAAAGTGTTCACTAATTCAAAACCCTTGGTGTGTGTAGCCTGGTCACTTGCCTACCTACTTCTTTTGGAATCATCTCACTTGTAACTATATGATTCTAGTGAAACAAATTTCATTAGCTATGTGTCGTGCTCATAATGTGTTATATTGGATAATATGTTGTGTTTTTTTCTTTTTTTTTTTTTTCAATCTTTCCTCACCCCTCTTTGGGCTCTGACCAGGCTTTCTGATCTCCAGAGTTTAAAAGATTGCTGGTGTTCCATTGAATTCATCCTATGCAAAAGGAAAATTGTGCTGGTGGGTATGGTCACCTAAAAGAGGGAAGGGATTTTTCTTTTCTTTTGGTAAGGACATCACTCTGGCTAAGTATCCAAACATATTATTGTAGGATTAGAAGAATATTTTAACTGAATTGATGGTACTTGCAATAATCCAATGGAAAACTATGTGTCTTCTCAATGTTGTCCATATTTATCCCTGCTTGCTATATGTTTTTCTCTTTGTCGTCTTATGTTACTATTGTTGGAGGAAGTCTAAGAATTTTAAAGTATTGAAGAGTTTAGAAATGTTACTACATGCATAAACATATTTGTATACATGCATAAATGTATGCATTTATATATAAATATAAATAAATTTTTAAGTGACTCCTAATATACTTATTGAGGCCTAAATGATCGTAATGTTTGTTGAAGCTAATGCTTCATTTAATTACCACTTTGGGGAAGGAAACGTTCCCTGTGAATGGAGCTTATCCTTTCAAGAACCAAAGCACGTACACTTTCCCCCCATTTTGATACAACTTCCTGAAATGTACCAGAGATCTCTTCATCAACAGAGATTAGAAAAGTAATTTTATTTTCTTCAATGATTTGAGATTGATCATGATGAAAGTTTAATTACTGTAAGAAAATAAAGCCCTCCCAGAGATCGAGGACTTTATTTCCTGAGTCCCACTCTTAATGGCACTGGATTCTCTGTTGTTCTATTGAGTTGTGATGACATATATATATATATATATATATATAGATATATAGATATATAGATATATAGATATATAGATATATAGATAGATATAGATAGATATTTATATCTTTCCCTCGCTGATAGGAGGAAATTGACCATTGGTTATCTTTCTTAATGGTGTAACTGTCTAAAAATCTTCTTCTCATTCTAATGTATTACTGTGCTTCTTTAAGTTGAAAAATGTATGAATAAACTACTAATACAGTTTGAAAAGTAGGAGTTACTATGACATTGAGTTGTTACAAACTATGCCTGAAAACATGGATATTTAGAAGTATGGGTTTGCCATTGCTATTTTGGTTTGGCAGAGGTTCTTTCTCTTACCTTTTACTAAGTGATTATGATTTCAGTATTCTGATTTTCGATATACGATGCATTACAAAATTCCATTTTTCTTTCAATTTAAATTGAGAAAACAGTTTTAATATACATTACCTCAACAATAAATTCGCTGTTTACTTCTAGCACCACCTGTTATAGAAGGTACAACATTAGCAAAAAGTGCGTAATTTAAAGGAAACTGTCATAAAACCATTGACAATCTTCTTTTGTTAATTCATTTCTTAAATCCACATTTTGTTAATAATATAGAATAAGCATGGGTAATACAAAATGAATAATACAGGCTCTTTGCCCTCCAAAGGCTTTTACACTTTTAGGGAAGACAAAACACATAATTACAGCAAGACAGGTTAGGATATATGCTTTAATGGAGGCACTGATGGGCTTGATGGATGGGTATAGCAGACAACTCAAGTGATCGAAGTGAATTTTGGTAAGGACTTGTAGGAGACTAGGGACTGAAAGGGCTCTCAAGGATGAAGCTGCTTTGATAAGAAGAATTGATAAAAAGGAAAATTTCAGCCAGAGTAAAACATGAACACAGGGCACTTTTGGATGTTCCAGAAATGATAAATAATATTATTAGCTGGAAAGTAGTAGTAAGGACACATGGGAAACAAGATTTGGAATCTCAGTTTGGAGACATATCATGAAGTGCTTTATGTAGCAGATTAAGGAGTTTGAACTTCATTGGATAAGAGAGTAAGAGTGACAAAAGTAGTGTATGTAATACACAGCATCAATACAAAGGGTGGAATGTAAAGGAAAAGCACTTGAAGTCAAGACATGTAGGAGTTAGCAATTGCTGAGGTAAGGCATACTTAGAACACCAACATCAGTGTTGAAGTGGCACTGGAAAGGAGAGAAGATAGAAACATTCCCAAAGAACTGGTAGGGCTTATGGACCATGGGATGCCAGGAGGGGAAAGGTCAGATGGTGTAAGCTTGGCTTTCACAGACAATTGGAGTGCTAGTCATAGAAACAGAAAATTCAGCAGGAGAATGTCACTGCAGTGAGAGGGTGTCTGATGTTCGTTTTATTTTTGTAAATTTTTAATGTGATTCTAAAATTTGAGATAGATAGAAAAGCTAAAGAAGTAGAATTTATCCAAACACGAGTGTTATTTGAAGTTAAAGGAAACGAGGCTATTACATGCAATGGTGTAAGGTAAGTGAAGTAGGCAAGGAACAGAATCTTATGGGAAATGTGCATATCTGTGCAGGGTACAGAAAGAAGAAGTCTAAAAGCAGAGGGCTCCAAGAGCCCAAGGGAATAGAGAATCAGGGGACCAGGCTGTGGGTGCAGAGCGGATTCTCTCGGTGTCAGAATGCTACAAAGTGGTGGTGATTGTGGTGGTTGTGGTGGGTTGATGAGGAAGCTGAGTTCAGAAAGGAGACATTGGATAAGCAGGTGGACAAGTAACAAGAGAGGAAACAGAATCTCTGGAGCGGAATGATAAGAGGTTAGACAAAGAGGGAATATTTGATGGTTAATGTGCATAGCAAGGTGAAGGAGAATGGGAACCGAGAAGGTCATGGGTCATTGCTAACTTTTGCTGGTGACATATGCCAAATCATGGGAGTCAAGGAATGAGTTATTGAGAAAGTGGAAATAGTAATTGTAGATTACACTTTCAGTTAGGAAATAAAAGAAATGTGGGAGGTAAGATATAGTTTGAGGGGTTAATTAGATCAAGATATATTTTTTAAGTTTATTTATTTTGAGAGAGAGAGAGAGAGAGAGAGAGAGAGAGAAAGAGAGAGAAGGAGGAGGAGGAGGAGGGGCAGAGAGGGAAGGAGAGAGAGAATCCCAAACAGGATCTGCGCTGTCAGCTGTTAGCGCAGAGCCCAATGCAGGCTCGATCCCATGAACCAAGAGATCATGACCTGAGCTGAAATCAAGAGTTGGATGCTTAACTGACTGAGCCACCTCAAGGCATATTTTTTTAATGTTGGGAAATCATGACCAAATATATGATCTAAAGGCAGAGGAGAAGGGGGCTGTGGAGAAAAAGTGATAGGAGGAAAAAGGAGAAAGGGAGAGGAAAGAAATCAAGGAACAGTTACAATTGTGATTAAAAGAGAATAGGAATGGCTGGATCAAAATGTGAATAAAAGAGACTTGGTAATGAGGTAGATTGTTTTTCCTTTGATACGAAAGATCAGAAGAATTCAATGAAGAGAGAAATCATTTTGAGGCATAATTAGAGGAAAATTATGCACATACCTGTTCCACAATTTTGTGGGGTTGGAGTGAGAAGAATTGGGAAGGGTGAAGGAAAGTGACAGGAAGCCAACTCATGCCATAAATGTTAGAGAACACTTGAGCACAAAAGGCTAGAAACAGAGGCAAGCAACTATTAGTCTGTAGTTGATGAAGAGTTTGAAGACCAACTGAGATGAGGAAGCAAGAATATGATGTGCAGGCCATCTGTTTTGAGCCTTTTTTTTTTTAACTTTTTTTTTTTTTTTTTTTTTAGCATTTATTCATTTTTGAGAGTGAGGGAGACAGAGCATGAGCGGGGGAGGGGCAGAGAGAGAGGGAGACACAGAATCCGAAGCAGGCTCCAGGCTCTGAGCTGTCAGCACAGAGCCCGATGCAGGGGCTTGAACTCATGGACTGCAAGATCATGACCTGAGCCGAAGTCGGATGCTCAACCGACTGAGCCACCCAGGCGCCCCAGTTTTGAGCCTTTTTTAAAGTAGAACTTGACATGGGGCGCCTGGGTGGCTCAGTCGGTTAAGCGTCCGACTTCAGCTCAGGTCATGATCTTGCGGTCTGTGGGTTCGAGCCCCGCGTCGGGCCCTGTGCTGACCGCTCAGAGCCTGGAGCCTGTTTCAGATTCTGTGTCTCCCTCTCTCTCTGACCCTCCCCCATTCATGCTCTGTCTCTCTCTGTCTCAAAAATAAATAAACGTTAAAAAAAAAATAAGTAGAACTTGACAGCCTAGGAGCGGGAAGAGAAGGAATGTTAGGGCTGTCCTCTGGTTGGGAATTGTTACCAAGGCTGACTGGAGATTCAGGGAGATGATAAGGTACTATTGTGAACTCCGGTGAGTCAGGGAACAGAGTGAAACAGGGAGAGACTGGAGAGAGACTAGGACAGGTAGACAGGGTGCAGAGCAGATCTGCAGGTATGTGTGTGTGTGCGGGGGTATAAGAGGGAATGGGTGTGTGGTGGGGATTTGGAATGGCACCTGAGCCCAGGAAGGGAAAAAATGCATATTAGAAATTTGGCAGTAGGGCATCGTGTTTCTTCTTAATTCACTTTCTTCCTCACGTGTACTTTTACTAGATATCAGCAAAATATCTAGACATAGAAAAGAAGTTCAGTATTTAATAGAAGATGGTTTTATTTGGGTGTGAAGGATGTTTTATTTCATACTAAATAATGTCCCTTGAGAGTCAGGTTTTTTGGTGTTAGAAAATTAGATGATTCTGGAAAGAGGGTAAGGACAAGTAAAAATCCCACTAAATCCCACTACTTGGAGATTGCCACTGCTAATATTTGGAGAATTCCTTTCAGGCTTTTTTTTTTCTTCCAAAAACACATACTCACATAAGTTGTAATATTTTTTTTTGACCAAAGGAGAATTATAATGCACTATTTGGTTATTTGTTTTTTTCATCCAGTGATTATTGTGGTAGAGTTCCACATCAATGAATACATAAAGACATCATATATTTCGAAGGTTGCCTTATATATCACTTTAGTAGGTAGCTTCCATTCAGGTCATTGAGATGTTCGGAAAACAGAGAACGGATAGTGCTGTACGTTAAACTCTGATACGTGATTGTCAAGCACTGTCCTCCAGCGGGAGGTTAACTGGAAACACTGCCTCGGTGGATGCCGGAAGGTTGGTGAGCCAGGCACGTGAGCCCTCGTCTCATGTTAAGAGATTCTTGTTCCTCATCTTCAGCTTCCCACCTGTCTCTATTTTCTCCCTTCCCTCCACTTCTCTTCTCTCTCTCTTAAACATGGAATAGTTCTCTATTTATTTTTTCTAGAGTTTCTCATGTATACCTTGTATATATTTTGTTAGATTGATACCTAACAGTTTAATTTGGGGGGGTATTAACTTAAATGGTACTGTGTTTTAAATTTCAAATTCCACTTGTTCATTGCCAGTATATTAAACAGCATTTGGCTTTTGTATGTTAACCTCGTATCCTGTAACCTTGTTGTAATTGCTTATTGGTTCCAGGAATTGTCTTGTCAGTTCTTTTCGATTTTCTACATAGACAATCATGTCATTGCACTTGCGTTTAAAGAAAAGTTGGAAAAGCTTTCTTGCTTGCATAGAAGCTTATTTATTGTTAACTGATTAAGTGCATCTCTACTGAAAACTATTATACAAACATGTTTATTGTGGAGTATAACGTATAGCTTTTAGATATGTTCCTTAGGAGTACCAAATTTATTCTCGTTAAGGCTCTTTCCTAACTAGTTATCCCCAATTCTCTTAAGATTGGTACTACAGTTTGAAAAAGTTACCAAATATAAACCTTATTTAAATCTGATATTATGTATATAAGGTAAAATAGCTTGGGGCCATATCACAGATTTTTTGCAAGAGCCAAATAAAATATGACATGATAGCCAAAGCAATCTTTATAAAACACAATTTGGATTGGGGTGCCTGAGTGGTACAGTTGGTTAAGTGTCTGACTCTTGATTTCAGCTCAGGTTCGAGCCCCCCATCGGGCTCTGCACTGATGGTCTGTCTCTCTTTCTCTCTGTGTCCTCCCCCCTCTCTCAAAATTAAAAATTAAAAAAAAATTAAAAAATACCACAAATTGGATTGAGTCACTCCCTTGCTTCAAACTTGCAAGGCAACTTCCCATGGCCATTAGAATGGAATTTAGACTGCCTTCATAGCAAAGAGGCTCTATCTGATTTGGCCCTGCCCTTCTCCCAGCTCTGTCCTTTATCTCTGTCCCTGATGCTCTCTGTTCTAGGATTCAAGTGCTCCCTTGTCTCAGGTTACTGAATCACTGCTGGGAAAGCTCAAACTTCTGATTTTCTTTCTTTCTTTCTTTCTTTTTAATAAAAATTTTTAATGTTCATTTTTGAGAGAGAGAGATAGAGCATGAGTGGGAGAAGGGCAGAGAGAGGGGGAGACACAGAATCTGAAGTAGGCTCCAGGCTCTGAGCTGTCAGCACAGAAGCCAACACGGGGCTTGAACCCATGAGCTGTGAAATCATGACCTGAGCCAAAGTCCAACGCTCAACCGACTGAGCCACGCAGACATCCCATCAACCTTCTGATTTTCAAAACACTGGCCCTGTCTCTTTCTTAGTGAGATATACCCGAGTCCCCCATCCCCAAGCTCAGTCAGCATCCATGGCCACCCTTTGTCAATGGTTGTCAAATCCATCATTGTTACATCTTCCTCTGTAAGAGTCTTCCCAGCACTTTTTCAGTGTCTGATGTTATTTTGAAAAGTTAACCATTTACTTCTCTGTTATCTGTACCTGTCCACTACTCTACATATTCCAAGAAAGTTGGGAGTTTGGGGATCATGTTCCTACCGTCTCCTATCAGAATGCCCAGTGACTAGGCATGCAGTAAGTATTTGTTGTAGAAATGAATAGACCAACACTATAAAATTGATAAAGATATTAAGCCTTGTAAAAATCGAGGGTGGCATTACTAAAAAATGTAGAGGATGTAAAGGGAAAAATATATGCAGAGACACAGGTGTATGAAATAATCCACCCAGTTCTTTGAGAGAAATTATTTCATGGTGGCTTTTGATTTCTTTTGGTTCATGATATGCATGTGGTCACTCACTATCCCTGCTCTTGGTTAAGCACTGAACTTGGAGCAGCCTTTGAATGGGTAGGCTGCCTTCCGTGTGCACTCAGACACACTTCTGGGACTTACAGGGCTTGTTCCTTATCTTATGGAGAATTTTCTCTCCCTAATTTTAAGTGATTTCTTAGACTTTCCCATGCCTTAAATAGTAATTTTGTGAGATTTCTTTTCAACTTTTTACCTGATCTCTAAAACACAGATCTACTTATAAGTATGATAAATTTCCATGAGAAAATAACTATTTGATTAGCAGCACCCGAGAGAATGACTAAAATCATTTATCAGGCATTTGCACCATAGGACCTTTTTAAAAAATGTTTACTTATTTACTTTTGAGAGAAAGAGAGAGATAGAGAGAGAGAGAGAGAGAGAGAGTGTGTGTGTGTGTGTGTGTGTGTGTGTGTGTGTGTGTGAGTGGGGGAGGGGCAAAGGGAGAGTGAGACAGAGAATCTGAAGCAGGCTCTGTGCTGTTAGTGCAGCACAGAGCCCCACACGGGACTGGAACTCACAAACCATGAGATCATACCCTCAGCCGAAGTTGAACGCTTAACCGACTGAGCCACCAAGACACCATAGGACTTTTAGCGTCAATGTGACTAAATTGTGGTTTTGGACAAATGGACAGATGATAGATTAGAAAACCAGTTGGGGAGCAGTGACTTCAACTCTACTCCTTGCAAATACATTGGCATGAGGATAAAAGAGCTAGAGGGGACTGCCTCCTACAGACAGGGCCATATGCTGGATCTGTGGTATGATTAAGGTCTTATTACACTTGATTTTTGCCACAGGTCTATCTATTTAAGAAAAATGAAATAATAAGCTTTGTTCGGAACCTAGAAGTTGGTTTTGTTTGTAATCTGTGTTTACTTTGCAAATCCTTGGGTGATTTAAAAAAGGAAGACAGGGGCGCCTGGGTGGCTCTGTCGGTTAAGCGTCCGGCTTCGGCTCAGGTCATGATCTTGCAGTTTGTGGGTTCAAGCCCTACATCGGGCTCTGTGCTGACAGCTCAGAGCCTGGAGCCTCCTTCGGATTCTGTGTCTCCCTCTCTCTCTGCCCCTCCCCCACTCACACTCTGTCTCTTTCCTTCAAAAACAAATAAACATTAAAAAAAAAATGAACATTTTCAAAAAAAAAAAGGAGGACAAAATAATATTTGTAATTTATCACCGTCTCTTATTTAATGTTTTGTGTTCATAAAATTAGTTCTACCACATATACAGACTAGATGAAAAATGTAAGATCGATCATTATGGAGCCTTTTGTGCTTCAAATTGTGCAGGTATGGGAAGTTACACGGAGACATATGTTGTATGTGAAAGTCTTGTTCTGATCTAAAAGGAGGACACAATAGATATTTTACTTTTGCTGAGTGGTGATCTGGAATTTATTGCTAATCATGAATCTGCCAGAGGCTTTAGTGTTTAAAAATATTTTAAAATCTTTGAAGAAATAGAATATATGTGTAAAATTTAAGAGAACAAAATTTTACTTTCATCTTCTTTCTGTATATTTCCAAAATAAATCTTTGGATTTATTGCGTTCTTATAAGTGATCTTGCAATAGCAGCCAATTTTGAACATTGACATTGCCACGGAGAGTAACGTTTTTACAGTATTTTGAATTTTTGAGAATGTTTAATAATGTTTCATCTATCGTTAAAAATGATTTATAATGACCTATACACTGGCAACCCTATTGGGTCCTCTTTTAATATTGTTGAAAATAAATAATTGAAAATCATATGACTTGTAAGAGGACACTATGAGTTTTAGAGTCAATTCTTTCTCAGTTCTGATATGGATATTTTGAATTATCGCTTGGCTCAGTGCCCCGGATACTTTTACAATCCATTGCAGTGCAACCTAGCAATGTTTGCCATGTGTGAGAGGTGTGACTTTTTTTAAAGGGAGATTTGGGAGAGGTCAACTTGATACTTCAGGTTCAGGTACATGTTCATCATGTTGACTTAAGGAAAGAATATATATGTGGAAGCTGAGTATGTAGTGAATGATTCATTTAAAACTATCTGTGCACTTATACCCTCTGTATAAGTATGATCATGTATCTCAGGGATACATGAGAAGCATGATCATGTATCTCAGGGATATGTGTACCCCAAATGAAGATTATTGTTATAGCAGCAATTAGGCTGATATCAAGTTTCTGAAATCTGTGTATATTTCTTTTTTCAATTATTTATTTATTTGTTTTTGAAAGAGAGAGAAAGAGAGAGAGAGAAAAAGAGGCAGAAAGAGGAGAGAGAAAATCCCAAGCAGGCTCCATGCTGTCAGTGCAGAGCCCGACACAGGGCTTGAACTCATGAGCCGTGAGATCATGACCTGAGCCAAAATCAAGAGTCAGACACTCAACTGACTGAGCCACCCCGGCACCCCAAATCTGTGTATATTTCTAAGTCAAATAGTTTCTGTCTCCAAATGGATATGTAGCACTAAATTATAGTTTAGCTTCATAAAAAGCAATGTGGTTTAGACACATTGGAGGCAGAAGAACTGAGGACGTGTCTTGACTTTGTTTGCCAGCTATGTGACCTTGGATAAATCTCCTAGCCTCTGTTTCAGGTTCTGATCTAAAACGAATAAAAAGTGTGAAAGTGATAGGCACAGGAAATGCACAGTGTGTTCATAAAGAGGAAGAAAAGTGAAAGAGTTTTCTTCTGTGCTTTAGAGGGTATGTTCACAGCACACCCTGTCATATAAAAGTACTAGTCACTCATTTTTAAAGTCTTGAAATTAGCCACATCAACCTGATTAGTCCTCAGTTTAAAGGGATAAAAGGAGTGTTTGGAGTTTATTTTATTTGCTCTTGTCCTCTTTACAGAACCCAGCTCAACTGAAGGATAGCAATGATCCATGGATGCCCTGCGAATCTGTGAGTAGAAGCTCCTTTTCATCCTCTTGCTGTCCCCGACATTTTTTGTTTTTTAATTTCGGGAGGTTGCAACGTTAGATCCCGGGTTCTTATCTAGGAGAACTTATATCGTGCCTGTTGGAGGTGGTACACATCTGGTATTTCTGCTTCCTACTCAGCTGGCTCTACTGATGAGGGTCCTAATCGCCACGCTCTCCAAATCCTGTCCCTTTAAGGACAGGTGTTCTTGCAGGAACTCTGCAGGTTTTATTCTCAGGCCCTATGAAATCATGAGCCCTGTCAGGAGGCTCCTCACTTTCCATACCTGGGAATGGGTGTTTTGGAAGAAACATGAAATGACATTGTCTTCCTAAGTTGCACACAGTAGCCTAACTGTGTGAACCTCAATTAAACTGTGCAGAATAGTTATGGGCTCCTGGATAATTGCAGAAATTCCTTGCCTATAAAAGTCGCCATTTTGGAGCCTATGTAGGTCACGCACCATTCTAAGGTGTGGTTTGGTCTGAGGGCCTGGCTAAAAGGCATCACACAAAATGGAGACTGTTGAAGTACCATAATGGTGGAGTACATGAAAAAGGGAGTTAGAGGCACCTGCAGTTGAGGGAGCAGAAATAACCCAGAGAGATGTTTGGTATCCTGGGTGTGCTATGCTCTCTGTGGCCTAGTTGACGAGAAGGTTTCCCATCTTCCTTTTTTCTTTGGATGTCCTTACAATAAATTGAATTAACTGAAGTAACCTGAATAGGCCTTTTTCTGGCAATATAAATGTGCCTCAGAAGCTAAAACATACGCACCCGTGCTACTTAGTCTCCCAGAATGAAAACTAAGATAGAGTATCTGCCCAGAAAGGGCTCCCACGTTCAAAGAAAGAGGAAAGCAGATATAAAAAGATACTGGAATGTTACAGACCCTGTAAAAGAAGCATGGATGGGATACAGCATTGGCCCAGTTGAGAGAAGGAGTCAAATCAGGAAGAGTGGATAAAGTTTTGGACGTGTAATATTCGGTTCAAATTACAACTGTACCACTTATGGTACATTTATGAATCATTTATGTCCTAAAGTTTATTTGTGAAATGAGGTTACTTCTGCTTATCCTTTAGGACTTTTGTTATGCGTGTGAAATGACTTTGTTAACTGTAAAATGTTTTGTAGTGTAAGGGGGTGAAACGAGCATGCAGTTCCAGACCAAATCCCTGAGATCCAACTCCTTGGTTGTCTCCGTTTTAAACCATCAAGCTGGCTTCATAGCTCACTAAACCACATTAAAGTTGCCTATTAGCTGATAAGTGGGAAATATGGAGAAGTGACTTGGTTAGAAAGATGCATTAGAAACAAAATCCATTCATTCATTTAAAATTTTTCATTGATACATATTATGTAACAGGTACTGGTTTTTTCTGTGGGAGACACGTTCCAACCTGTTATGATGTACCCATTCTAGGGAGAATAGTAGGTTATATATACAATATCCAGTAGCCATCTAACTTTTGGCAAATTACTGAAGTTTTTCTGGGCCTGTTTTTCCTTGTCAGTACTTTCTCCTACAGAAAATACGGTGATTTTATACAAGATATTGGAATCTAAGTCATTATGTGTACTAACTGCAATATTAGACTACATACCATTCTTTTCCATGCTGAGTGTATTTAAAGTAGTAGCTACTGAACCAGGATGTTTTTCATTTTTGTGACTTACCTTTTTGAAGTCAGTTTTTGAAGTCATTTGCACACCTCAGACTAACTTATTAATAAGCAGTTCTCTCCTGAATAATACTTATAAAAATAATTGAGTAAAGCAATTGGTATCCTCATAGGGATATGTCAGAGATGCCAAGTTCAAGCCTAATTATACCACTTTTGTTTATAATTGAAGGTATATCAAGTAGTGGCATTTTAGTTTGTGAGCTGTGTAATTTTCCAGGTAGAAAGGAAAGGCAAATATTTCTCATGCAGGTCATATCTGAAGGTTTCACTCAGGTCACTCCTTCCAGAAACCCTTTCATCAGAGGTGTTCTCTGTGTGTGAAATATTCCAACATTCCAGCTGAGCTCCCACTTGGGAAAGGGAAGGAAGTATCCCTGCAACTCAAACAGCAGTTTCATTACTTTGTAAGGAACTCCTGCCTGGATACTTAGGGACTAAAAAGGAGGCAGCTACTACTCAGGATTGAGAAGTTCTCTAAAAAAGAAAAATATCTTTGAAAAAGGGGAAACATCATTGAGTCTCAAGAACCATGAAATATTTTCAGGGCAGGATTTTTATCCTACAGCTACATCTACATCTACATAATATCTACAAGGTAGATATTATTGAGAAGACTCTATTAAAATCACAGGTCATGTTATGGTAATAATACTAGATATCTCCTGGGATGTAACATTTTTTTTGTAGCCCAATGTGAAGTTTGTAGGAATCTGAAGGCAAAAATAAAGATTTGCCTACTGGGATTAAAGTATATATTATAATTCTCTAGTCAGTTATATTGACAACAACAAAAATAATAGAGGTGAGATTTGCTTCCATGGAACCTTTAGTGTTACATGTTGAAAGAGGGAGGAAAGCAGGTAAGTGAAAAAAGATACTAGAATGTAATAGACAATGTAAAAGAAGCATGGATAGGATACAGCATTGGCCAAATTGGGACGTCAAGGTTTTTTGTAACAAGCAGTATTAAAACCAGTCACTTAATACTACTTAGGGTATTCTATTTAGCACAAATAAAAACCAAAATCAGATAATGTGTTTTTGTTGTGGTTGTTGTTAGTGGTGGTGTTCCCATAAGTCTATACACCTAGAGATTTGTCTGACAATAAAATAAAAAACAAATGACTGCTCTATATGGCAGAATCACATTGTTTTATGTGAGAACTAAATTGATAAGTGGCTAGGTTAGTTCTAAGTATGTTTTTAAATTTTGGTGTCTGTTTTCAACTTACAGTGAGATAATATTTATATGCTTAGCTACCTACCTGCTTTATTTTCCAAGAGCAAGAATACTTAGTTGAAATGTTTACATCTCATAGGTAGCATATGATCACCATATGTACCCAAAAATTCTTATCTGATAGAAACTACCTAGCTGTTTTTTTTATGATACCATCTACTGGATAGAATACAGGTCTCTTACAGCTAATTAACTGTTCTGCCTTAAGTGATTCTTTCTTAGTAAAACTTATACAATCCATAGCATGACCCAAATCTGTAGATTCTTCGACTAAAGTTATGAAAATAGTATTTGTGAGCCAGATGCAAACTTCTGCTACATAACTCTTCAGTAGAGGTAACTAAAGAATCTCAGAGTTTCTGCATTGGCAGGAGCTTAGTGACATCATGTCTAACAGTGTTTCCTGACATGGGGCACGATGAGGCCCTGAAAGGTTGGGTGCTTTGGCCAAAGGTACACAGCCCCTTTGAGGGGAAGCTGTGACTCAACCCTGAGGTTTCTGAGTCTCAGTTCAGTGTTGACTGTACCTGACTACCTCAATCCATTTTACAGGAGAACATGATGAACATCCTTAGGAAGACGATGCCAAAGGGCTTACATGATAAAATGGGACGCCCTATTGTAGCCTTGAGTTTTGGGTACCACTTATAGATCATGCCAGTCAAAATCTTGTTTAAAGTACCTTGTGGATGAGATATAGATGACATAAAGTACCCATCTCTGAGAAGCTGCCACACCCTCATTAGTGTGACCTGCAATGATGCCCAGATAGCCTTTGATTTAGTTAATGAAAAAAGGACAGAGTTCAAGAAACAAAAGACAACTAGGTGTGCCTATTTTCCACAACATCCATAATATTATATTGACTTTCCTTAACTTGTTCTAATCTTGAAACATTCTAGAAGTTTCTACTTCCTAATTGCAAAAGTTATTAAGTGATACGTTAAAAGATCTATTAGAAATAGAAAATACCTTAAGTCTATCACAATTACTAAGAAATGCAAAACACAAATACTTTAGTATCAGTGGGGAGTAGGGGGAAATTAAGTATCAAAAACCTGAAAATAAGTAAGGATAATAAATCAATACTACCTAAGAGAGATGCTGAGAATCTGAAATATAATACTCTTTTAAGATCAAGGAGAAGAAAAATGAACTCAATAAAATTAAATGGTCATAAAACATGCCTGTGCGGAGAATAGGAGGCAAAATTTAGTGCTCAGAAATACCCTTTAAAATCTTGATACATGCAATGCGTTTTCCTTACAAAACCAAAAGATTTGTCTGAGTTGAAAGGCATGGAGATAACCCATAGAAATATAGCAATAGGTCTAGACTGATGATTCTTAATTTCCATTAAAAATTGAATCAGATTCTTTCCTTTTGTAATGCAAATAAATAATGATCATTATTACAGGGCATCACACTTCTATTTGGAGTTTTTCAGTTGACAAATATTTTTCAAAAACGGTCTTATTTAATAATCTGTCTCCCAAGCTCAGAGAACGGAATGTTCTACCGCTGTTTCCTTCCAAGTTTGGGCTATGTGACCTTTGGCAGTGTTAGGCTGCTGCACCACTTTGGAAGCTCATGGAATTGTAAATTCCAGAAGAATGGCACCTGCCAGGGCAAGTGGACAGCAATGTGTTCCCTTATCTCCCTAGCATTGGCTGCCCTCTGCCTTTTAGAACTGATGTTCAAGATAAATCCTATATAGAGCCACTTGCTGGAGAATATGGTGGAAATCATTTTCCGAGGTCATGTCATAGCATCACTGTGGACATTCCTAGGAGACTGAGAGGCAGCGAAAAATAGGGTATTGGCCTTTGTTTGCTTTGAAAAAAATGTCCAATTTTCCTAATAATTCCCTCCTCTTACCATTCCCTTTATTTTTTTAACTCTTTTGACTGAATTGTTCTGTCATTTGACATTCAATAGACTTATGTCTAATGTAATATAGTTTTCTTTAAATGTTTATTTTCAGAAAGAGAGGGAAAGAAAGAAATAAAAAGAGAGAGAGCGAGGGAGCGTGCAGGAAGAGGGGCAGAGAGAGAGAGGGAGAGAGAGAATCCCAAACAGGGCTCCATCCCATGAACCATGAGATCATGACATGAGCCAAGATCAAAAGTTGGATTCTTAACTGACTGAGCTATCCAGGCACCCCTTAATTGATTTTTAAAAATAGTTTTTTTTCTAATTGAATTGGCATAGTTTGGTGAATTGACCGACCTGATCTCTGTTCCTTTAGGAATCCAGAATTAGAAGCTCCCTTACCTTTTTCAAGGGTAGGACACTTGCTATACGTGATACCTATCTGGAAAGCACTTTATGCTTTGAGCACCCAAAGGAGGAAAGTAGTATAATAACCAAAATTCCATGTTTATTTTAAATAAATATATCATCTAAATAGTTCCTTCCTGGACTGTAGGAATGCTTTAATAATCCCAGATAGGGTTCATCTTGATGGCTTGGTTTTCTTCACTTTCTTTAGCCATTTCTGATAGGAAAAAATTCTCATATGACTTAAATATTTCATGGTTAGTTACAATGTAATTTTGAGATAGCTAACATTACTTCACCTTGAAACAAACTCACAGGGAAATAACTGTATAAAAGAAATGGGCTTGACCAACTTACTTCCCTACACATGTAGGGTTTTGGTTTAAGTATAAATAAAAGAAAATGGAAAATAATTTTGTTTCTGATTATAAGTTTTAGAATTGTTACGGCATTTAATCTGAATTAGATTATGTCTGTGACTCCATGGAAGTCTAGTTCAGCCAAATTCTCACCCTGCTTTTCTATGGCATTTGGTCCCTCAAGCATGGAGAGTCCTTTGAAGTCACCATGGGCTGAACTCATAGAACTCTTTTTTATAGGAACAGGTTTAAAAATGGAATAAATCCCTATAGAAACTCTGACAACTGACAGAAGAGATAAGGCCTTAAGGCTGCATTTCCTTCCCTAGGCCTTTAAATTCTACTTACCATTAAAATGATCAAAAGGCAGATGTTCCTGAAAAGGAGCCAATCCATTCCTTCAGGTCTTTCTTGCACACGAACCCGGATGAAATTTGATTTTAGTCCTAGTCTTCTGGGTTCTGAATTCGGCTCTGCAGCAAGATGTGCTTCAAGATGCCCTTTTAGGAGGGCATGGGTGATAACTCTGGTGCTTTCTGGGCAGAGGAATGAAGATGTTCTATAATGACTCTGTTTCCCCACCCCAAACTCTTGGGCTGGTCTGGAAGGCTGGCATTGTTTGAGCTCTGGGTAAGAACATAGACACACCTTGATTCTTATTGCAATGAAACCCTTTGTTGGACACCAAAGAAAAATCTTACAGAGGGAGGACAAGATTTACAGGGAAGATACCCAATGAATAATAAATTACTCACAACATGAAAAATAATTAAGATGTTAGGGCCTATCATCATGCTGAATAAAATTAGTAGGCTTCTTCTTCTGCCAACATCATAAAAGCAAAATTATATATACTAACAACACACACACATATGTACACTACAGAACCAACTTCAAGGACTGACACTTGGAGCAGAGGGCATTGTGAAGAGGCATCAGGCCCAAAGGATGGTGTAGGGAGAGAGATAGAATAATGAAACTCTCATGTCTTAATTAAGGTGATTCCTGCTTCCCTCCTTAAGAAGTCCTGTGGTCAAACTGCATTCCTCAAGTTTAAAGATGTTCTGAAAAATAAGGTTAGGACAGAGAGACTCTGATTTCACTAGTATGTTTTGGTTTTTTTTTGCACATTTCAGCATATTCTTTCCTCCATATACAGTTGAGCCTGTTATATATGATATGACATTAACTAAACTGTCTTAAGGTAACTGCAATACAGAGTTTGCTCACTCTTCGTGGCATATCCACTGATAAAAAAGTACATAATATGAGTGAGTAACACATTTGAAACCCTCATAAATATTTATTGAGAAAAGCTGAGACGGGGAACCTGAGAATTTAAGGGCAAAAGACCAGAGCAGTATCTGGATGTTTCAGAATATCATTTCCCTTTTTTCATTTCTCTCTTATCCTTTGTTAGTGTGGGTTTAGAATTGGTATAGCTCCCCCGTGAAAAAAATTGCAGGTTGGCAAGCATCATCAACAAATATAAAAAGAGAATGTAGTTGAATGTTCTCTAACTGCTAATATACGTTGGTTGGAGAATTTGGAAGGGGGATTGCATCATTGCTGCATCTCAGAAACAAGATGGGCTCTATTGCTAGGAATAGAATGTATTCTAAACAGCATTCAGTCTTTGGGAATCTTAGTTTGACATTTTTTGGAGCATAGGAGAGAGTCTAAGCAATTAGAGCACTGGCATAGTATCCTAAAATGAAGATAAATGAATTATATGTTGAAAATATCTCTAAGAAAGAGAGCAGGAAATTATACGGAAGTGAATTGTTACAAAAAGGCAGTATTTGGATATATCTGCCTAAGCCAAATATTATATTTGGGGATATCTATATTTATAATTCAAAAATGTATAAGCTGAGCTAATAAAGCATATGTGTGAGATCAAGTTTTAAAGTACATCAAGTGGTCTTCTAGATATTAATTTACTATTTCATTGTATGTTAGATGTCTTTAAAACAAGAGTTATGGAAAGCTATGCTTGAGTAAATAAGTTTTATAAATCTAGGGGTGCCTGGGTGGCTCAGTCGGTTGAGTGTCTGACTTTGGCCTAGGTCATGATCTCATGGTCTGTGGGTTCAAGCCTCGGGTCAGGCTCTGTGCTGACAGCTTTGGAGTCTGTGTCTCCCTCTCTCTCTGTCCCTCCCTTGCTCGTGCTATGTCTCCCTCTCTTAAAAACAAACATTAAAAAAAATTTTTTTTTAAAAAAAGGTCTTTTGCGAGGCATCTGGGTGGCTCAGTTGGTTAAGCATTCGACTCTTTTTTTTTTTTTTAACGTTTATTTTTGAGACAGAGAGAGACAGAGCATGAATGGGGGAAGGTCAGAGAGAGAGGGAGACACAGAATCCAAAACAGGCTCCAGGCTCTGAGCTGTCAGTACAGAGCCCAACGCGGGGCTTGAACTCACAGACTATGAGATCATGGCCTGAGCCGAAGTCCGACACTTAACCCACTGAGCCACCCAGGCACCCCAGGCATTTGACTCTTGCTATCAGCTTAGGTCTTGATCTCAGGGTTGTGAGTTCAAGCCCCACACTGGGCTCTATGCAGTGTGTGGAGCCTAGTTAAAAAAATTCTTTTGCAACTGTTTTACATGCAACTGAGCTTCGATACTTCTTTGTTTTCATGAATTGTTGTTCAGAGGTTTGAAATGTGACAATTGCATCCACCATGGAAAAATTTTGTTTTATAGCTAGGTTAAAACAGCATTGAATTAAATACTTTTACTCTTGAAATATATCCTCCATCAATAGTGCCAGCGAGCTTTGGGCTTTGGGGATGCAGTGGAATTTTCCCTGTGTTTTTCTACATGTGTGAAGTATAACGGACGTTGTTGCTTGAAATGAGTTCCAAGAGACAGGGTGGTTGAAAGTGTTTCCTTCCCAGCCAGCCTACCAAAGACCTTTTCATTGATTATAACTGTGCTGTGACTTTGGTTTTATTTTTGTACAAAGCATTTGAATTATTCCGGAATAAAGGAGGAAGAACAATGAGAATTTGTGCTTTATCAGTGAGTAGAGATAGTCCTGGGCTGTGTGCATTTCTATCCCTAGAAATACGCTATAAGCAGCTATGAAGATGGTTTGTGTCTTGTGGAAATTTAATGTGCCCTGCTGCTTCAGATTTGAATTATAGACATGTAAGAGGAGAATGTAAAATATCTCAAATAAATGGAATTTTAGACTTTAAAAAATACATGACTGACACCCTTTTTCTAGGTGCCTCCCAGTTTACCATGGCCCCTGTACATAAAATTGTTTTTGGTGTCCATATCCAATGGAGAGTATGAGGGAAGAGAAAAGAATGTATAATTTCAGTGCTTTCAGTATGATGCTCTGGGCCATCAAACAGAAATAAATCTGAGGGACCTTTTATTGCCATGGGAGTCACTGCAGAACAGTAGAGAATGGGAGAAGCCAGTAAGGATTCTTTAGCAGACTTATGGCTATAAACAATGGGTCAGTCAGAGCTTAAGAAAGTACTAAGGGATGAGGGAGAAGTCAGTGGTTGTCATGATGGTTTTATTTCCATCACTATTTCCAAGCAGGCTCTGAGTCAACATGTAACAGCGCATTATATTAATATGCAAGGTAGGGCAAGTTGATTATTGTTTAGCCAGCTAAAGAAATTCATTTTTGTTTTATTTCAGTTAATATTGAATTAGAATAATTTAATATGCATTAGAGAATTAATGAAACAGATCTAGAGTGTTCTTGCTTTTCACAAGGGGAAAATTACACTCTTCCCTGGCTATATCTGATAGAGATATTTGCAAGACTTTCTACCTTTTGTTTACATCATGTCTGGTTGATTTCTTCTGAAATGTAAAATTTCCTGCTTACCTGACTTGCTATTCATAGGGTGAGTTTCAAGAAAAGAAAGTAAGAAAGAAAGGAAAGAAAGAAAGAAACAAACAAACAGAAAGAAACAAAGAGAAGGAAAGAAAAGAAAGAAAGAAAGAAAGAAAGAAAGAAAGAAAGAAAGAAAGAAAGAAAAGAAAGAAAGAAAGGAAGGAAGGAAGGAAGGAAGGAAGGAAGGAAGGAAGGAAGGAAAAATGAAAAGAAAAGAAAGGAAAAGAAAAGAAACAGCAAACAGTAGAAGTAGGTACCAGGTCTTTTACGTGATTCCTCCAGATTTCCCCATTTATAACTCCTGAACTCAGTGATTCAGAATTTGAATCTGGTGATTATGATTATACGCTGATTTAAAAGACTTTGCAATAACTGAGAGGTGGACAGTTGATGTCCCATCACCTCATTTGTACTTACTTCTGGGGAGAATTATGGAAGTGATCTCAAAATAGAATCCTGAAAGGATTTCAGTTAGTGAAATCCTTTTCTTGGCAAAACTTAGGTCATGATTTTGACTTAGGTAGATAAAGAACAGCTACTTTTGTTTCTCTTGTGGGGTACCAGCCATCATTAAAATGGAGCATGATATCATTAATGCTTAAAAATACCCTAGAGATGGGGCACCTGGATAGCTCAGTTGTTTGGGCATCCAACTCTTGATTTTGGCTCAGGTCATGATCCCAGGGTTGTGGGATCCTGCCCCGTGTCGGGCCCCGTGCTCAGCTTAAGATTCTCTCTCTGTGTCTGCCCCTCTTGCACTCTCTCTCTCTCTAAAATAATGGAAAAAAAAAATACCCTAGAGATGATCTAATGCAATCTCTCCTTTCTCCCTTCTCTCCAATCCATGTTACAGGTATACCCTGAGAGACTATAGAGTTTAAGTGCCAAAGTTGGGCAAGAGTTCTACCTCCTGATTATAGTCAATTTATATAACTACCAAGCCACTATCCAGTGTTGGCTGGATACATGAAAGCAAAATGTAAAAAAGAGGTGATGGCTGAATCCTATTATCTTTTACAAAAACTCTTTAAATAGTTTAGAGTTTACCGAACTATTAGGTTTAGCAGCTGGCTCTGCATGCAGGATTCGAAAAGTAAGTTTGTCCTTTTGTTTATGTGTGATATCCTATTTCATTTGCTATTATGAAAGTGCACATAGAATTTCAGGGATGTTCTCGATATTTAATTATTGTTCTGTGCTTCTGTAATATTGTCTCATACTGCTTTTAAAGTAGTGGGACATTTTCATTCCATATATCATGTCCATTTAAAGAGCAAGTATTTTAACACTTACATTTTTTAAAAGTAATGCATAACTTAATGCATGCCAGTACAAATTCTTTTTGAAAAAAGAAATGTAATCTGTTCAGGGCAAATATTGTGAACATGATGGTAAGGCAGCATTTTTCTATCAAGTTATCAGTTTAGGGTTACTGGTGAATATTGCTTAAGTATCCAAGGGCAGCTTTATTTCTCGATAGCAGGTGTTAGAGGAAAGGAAATTTTAAAAATATTTATGGTCCTAAACCATGTTTGTCAAATGCAGTAGGCAAGTAGGTTTCAGAGTTGACTCAAGCAAAAGGGTTTTCATTAGCCTGGGCCTGGGGGGATGAACAAAATGTAAACAAACTTGTCTTAGTTTTGACCTAGAGCAGTGCTGTGAACACACCTCTGACTGTCCACCTTGAGTTAATGGCACTGAAGATAAACGACCTGTTTCCTTGTTAAAGCCAATTTATGTATGGAAACCATGGTGCCTGCAAACCAGGTCATTTAATGGGTGTTGGAAATCACAGAGATTAAATGTCAGTTTCCTAAAGGGTTATGTTATTACCATAGGATGATGTTAGTTTACACCCTAAAATCATACTTACATCCTGACAGAGGTGCCTTGTTGATTCTCTCTGTGATGTCATGTTCTTGGTGTGGGATGTCTTCTAAGTAAGTGCAGAAAGAATAGTGTGGCTTCTCGCCCTGTGTTAATTAAAGCGTGTACTTACATGTTTATTGCATATTTGCTGCATACTTATCCCCTCAAAATGTCATCTTAGTCTGTCCCCTGACTCCTGATCATGATGACAGTGGCAATTACTTCAGTGTCATGCTGACTACTGCAATGGCACTGGCAGTACCCCCTCTTTGGCAAAGTTGTTTCATGTATATAGTTTACCTTTTGTGCTATTAGTCATGCATCTAGCAGACTCTGAAATGGGCTGTGGGCTTAGGTTGTTTAGAAAGAAATTCAGGGATAAGAAGTTCGAGATAAGCAGTACATGTACCCAAATTATATGGTCCAGTACATAGGAAATACAGATTTCTTGGCTCCAGACTTACTGAATCTGAATGTCTGGACATGGCACCTGGAATTATTTATTCTTAACATGCTCTTCCCATAATTCTGGAGTTGCATGCTGGTTTTAAGAGGGTAAGAGTTTATTGAGTCAGGGTAATTAACCTAGACCTGTGGTTGGCGCGGGGAGAAATGGCAGCAGGTAAACATATTTTTCTAATATGATAAAAATAGCATCTCTTCATGGGGGTTGGTATTGACTATTTGTGTTTCCTTTTAGGTGAAAAGTTTACTTCCTTTTTTTCCGTCCACTGTGTTACTGATGCCTTTAGTATGGATTTGTAAATATTCTTCATATTTAAGGGAAATGAACTTCTGTTAAATGTGTTGAAACTATTTTTTACTTTGTTTTTTTTTTCTCTTTTGAGTTTGTTTTGGATTTTTCTTTCTCTTTTGCATTTGAGAATGATTATGTTTTTATTTGGAATAAGCTGTTCTAAACAGTCCTGCTATCTATTAGTTTCCTGTTGCTGTGGTAATAAACTATCACAAACTTAGTGACTGAAAACAGCACAAATTCATTGTCTTACTAGTATAAATGATATATTTTCTTTAATTGCAGTTTCTAACATTTATTTTCTTACATATAGGAGTATAATTGATTTTAGCCTTTTGATTTTTGTATCCAGCAATTTTGCTAAGCCTGCATTATTGATTGACTGATTGAAGTATAGTTGACCTACAATGTTACATTAGTTTCAAATACAGTAGAGCGATTCAACAACTCTATATGTTGTTATGTGCCGACCACAAGCGTAGCTACCATCTGTCACCATCCAACACTAATCCAGTACCATCGATTGCATGCCCTATACTGAATCTTGCATCCCCATTAGATTCATTGCATCTGGAAGCCTGTACCTCCCACTGCCCCAAACAGAATTTCCATCCGTGTTCATGTATGGAATTAATATGTAGTTTTCCCTTCTTATGCTGATCTAGTCGAACTTGTCAAAAAGTTATGCTAGCCTTATAAAATGAGCTAAGGATTGTAAGCCTTATTCTCTTATGTAGAACAGTTGTATAAGATGGAAATTATTTCTTTCTTGAGGCTTTGGCTCTTGAAAGTTTGGGTCAATGGTACTTTTTACTATGAATTTGTCTACTTCCTCTAAATCCTTTAATTGGCCACAAATTATTTGTAATTTCCTCTTATTTCATTAATGTCTGTGAAATCTACAGTCACACCCTATTTTAAAGAGCTCTTGATATTATTTGTGCATTCTCTTTTTGTGTTGATCAGTCTTACTAGGTATATACTAGGTATTACTAGTTATATACTAGGTATTACTAGGTATATAAATTTTATTAGATTTATTAGATTGTTTGATAGTAAATCCCTGATGATTTTAATATATGAAGTCTTTTTTAAGTCTTTTTCGGCTTTCCCTTGTTTCTGTTGGGTTTAACTCATGAGATCTAGTTGGGATTGGTCCCTGAGTTACCTTGGACGTACTACTGTGTTCTCTCTCTTTGTGCTTCTGCATCCTGCTCATATCCAAAGATCTCTATGGGAGAGGAAGCTTAGTTACAGAAAATAAAGGTGACATCTTTAAGGAATCTGCTTTTCAGCTTCAACTCCCCTCTTGACCAATGATGCGGAACTGGTTCCAGCACTAGATCTTGAAAGAATGTGTCATTATATCACATTTGTTAGCTTTTATTATGTAGAAGTTAATTTTATTACATAGTTTATTTTATTTATGTAGCTTATCCCTAATTATAGCTTCTAGTTTGTCATGCTTATAGACTTAGCTATTTATATTTAAGGTAAATGTGTAATGCCAGCGTAGCATATTGAAATGGATAAAGATGCAGATCTGGCTCAAATTCCAGAAATTCCACTCATTTAGTTTGTTTCTATGAGTGAGTTAATTTATCTTTGTAAATTGCAATTACCTCATCTATTTCCTTCCCTGGCAGATTCTGGGAGTTAAATTAGATACATTTATAGAGAGAAACTAACACATAGTACACTCTCTTTGAGTAGTATTCTTTCTTCATAATTTCTAGAGTGTATATGTCTGTAACAGACTTGCCATTGATTATAGTCTATGGCATTAAGTATAGATATGCTATTTTTTTCTATATACTAATATTTAATTTTTAGCGAGTCAGCCAATAAATATGGTTTTCTTTATTGCCTGTTCCTCTAGTTTATAGCATTTTGATTTGACAGTTTTTTACCTGTGTTTGAAACGCTATTCAATCTAATTATTTCTTACAAAAATTTTTTTTAAGTTTATTTATTTATTTTTGAGAGAGAGAGAGCACAAGAAGGGGTGGGACAGAGAGAGAGAGAGGAGACACAGAATCTGAAGCAGGCTCCAGGCTCTGAGCTTTCTGCACAGTGTCCAACACGGGACTGAAACCCACAAACCGTGTGATCATGACATGAGCTGAAGTAGGATGCTCAACCCACTGAGCTACCCAAGCACCCTATTTAATTGGCTTATAATTCTCGTTTTTAATTTTTTAAATTTTTTTAATGTTTTATTTATTTTTGAGAGAGAGAGAGTGAGAGAGAGAGAGAGAGAGAGAGAGAGAGAACGAGCGGGAGAGGTACAGAGAGAGAGGGAGACAGAATCCACGAAGCAGTCTCTAGGCTCTGAGCGGTCAGCACAGATCCTGACGTGGGGCTCAAACCTGTGAACCACGAGATCATGACCTGAGCCGAAGTCGGATGCTCAGCTGACTGAGCCACCAAGGTGCCCCCTTGTTTTGGTTTTAATGATTTTTAGAATACATTGTACATCTTTTGAAAAATCTGGCTCATTATCCTTACTTCATAAATAACAGTGTTTTAGAAGGAGTGCTTTTAGGTCGTCAATAATAAGAGCAAAGAGAAATCCAGCCAGATAGGCACCCAAATTGGACCCATTAATTGCCTAACTTGAATTGAGTTCCCCATTTCACGCTTTACATCCAAGCTTTCTAACCTCACATTATTTTCGCCTTTATATTGGAAGTAGATCAGCAGGCACCTGGGTGGCTTCACCAGTTAAGTGTCCAACTTTGGCTCAAGTCATGATCTCACAGTTCGTATGTTTGAGTCCTGCATCGGGCTCGTGTTGACAGCTCAGAGCCTGGAGCTTACTTCAGATTCTGTCTCTCTCTCTGTCCCTCCCCCACTTGTGCTCTGTCTCTCTCTGTCTCTCAAAAATGAATAAATGTTAAAAAAAAGAAAGAAAGAAAAAAAGTAGATCAGTTTTCCTGGTGATTGATGCTCAGTCATCATCTTTGTAGAAGGTGATTTATGAAGTAAAATATTTATTAATTTTCACTGGGGAGAGTTTCCCATGGCAGGATAACTATAAAGTTCATATTTTGTCTCTAAATGCCCTCCACTTACTCTAGCAATCCAGGTACTAGCTCAAAAATGTTTATTGGGTGTGAATGGAAAGCAAAGGTGGATAGATATTTTGACATGCCTTTCCTCTAAGCTGCAGGGCTATCTAGTAAAATATTCTTTCTCCAGGAGAGAAAATGCCTTTATTTATTCTCTCAGAGAATAGCATGTGGAAAGGCCTGAACTTTTACATATATTTGATTTAATCTACCAGGTGATATATTTTAGAAAACATGAGTAGTGAATGGATTGCATTTATTTATGTCTCCCACAAATAATTATGAAGTTCCTACTAGTTGGTTGGCCAGCCTCATAGAGTTCTGGGAGTAGTTTTCTACTGCCACCATGACCTTTGTCATATGAAGAAAAGTTCCATTTCATTGTTTTAGGACTCTGTTTTCCAAATATTTTTCATTTAAAAAATGTTTGGTTATGTTTGAAAATAAACTACTTTTCTTTAGTTTACACTTTGATTCTCACTACATCCTAGTAGGATCTAATTTTTTATATATCTTATCTTTTCCCAAAGCATATTTAAGATAATTGGTCAAAATATATTTTGCAATCTAACAAATTTAAACTGTATTGCCCCTCATTTTAAAGAGGAATCATCATGGCAAAGAATAATTTCAAAGGAGAAGTTCTATTGGGAATGGTGGTATTTGACAAGCAATATAATAGAATTGGGGGCTTTGTCAGTTCTTATATAGACCATCAATGCAAGGATGGATTTTAGAAAAGTTGAGTAGTGAATGCATTGCATTTATGTATGTATTCAACAAATAATTATTGAGTTTCTGCTTGTTGCTGTGCTGACCTCTGTGTATCACACATTAATTCTTTTTTTTTTTCATTTGGAACATATATTTTTTTCAATATATGAAGTTTATTGTCAAATTGGTTTCCATACAACACCCAGTGCTCGTCCCAAAAGGTGCCCTCCTCAATCCCCATCACACATTAATTCTAAATGTGTTATTTAATTTCTTCCATAGCCAAATAGTGACCATACAGTTTTTGATGTACCTTTTTAAATAAGCTAGGTGCAAGAACCTGTCTTAGAAACTGAGTGAGTTAACATCATGTTGCTGGAAATAAGCTATTAAAATGTTGGGCTGTGTATACAAAAAATGATGACTTTAATTGACTCATGACCCTTCTTTCTAGTAGTAAATAGACATCAAAACCAATTATCTATCAAGGTCACTCCTAAATTTGTAACAGTAAAGCTAAGTCATCTCTTATAGGAGAATGATTATATGTCTAAACACTTTACAGGGACAGGCATCTAATTAACATGAATCATATAATATCATAAAGGTATAAATTAACGCCAAGGGGGACTTGAAGACTTTCCTATTTTACACCACATGGTTTTGTCATCTATTTTATCAATATATTAATTTATGATCCATTCTTATTTACAGTGGAATGTGTAGGGAAGGCCTGTGAAATCAGAAAAATTTGAGGTTTCTTAGAGCATATCTCACCAGAGTGCTGCTGAGTATACCAGCGGTTGCAACAGATGCCATCGGTGCTCTCTCTCTATACTTTGCCCTTATATCTCAGTACCCACACACCCAATTTCTAACTGCCAGCTATTGTGTATTCTCACCGATGTTACAGCCACTTTGCCCACTCATGCAGCAGGCACAGGTAGTCTCTAACTATGAACTGATGGTAGCTGTTGTCTAAATATACAATCTCCCTCATGTCTGAGATGGTTTAACTCTGCAGTGCATGCCCTACACCGACTTCCAACATTTTCCCCAGGAGAGCTGACCTTCATTTGCCCATGGGGGTAACTGGCCTTTGTTAGCTATTTTCCCTTCTCTATTTCATTTCCCAGTTATTAACCAGTAGTTCCTTTATATCCATCCCCTTCCTCCCTAGATTGCCCACAAGTCCTGTCTCTCAGCGTCTAATTCTAGGTAAACCCAATCTCAGATGTGATCAAAACAAATTGAGAAGCCCAGGTCAGTAATTTATCGAGTAGAAACGCATACAGTTTGAAAAAGATAGCTATTAATTTGAATACAGCAAGTATTTTCCACTGAAAGATATGACAAATTACATTCTGGCTCCAACCAGATATGACCTTTGACAAGGATTAGAGCCTGACATTTTGAGCAGTTGTGAGAAAGGTTTTGAGGTAAGGGCTCTTCCCCCTAGATTTTATTCAGTGTGTTTATTTTTATTTTGTTTTAATTCCAGTATAATTAACATAGGTGTTGTATTAGTTTCAGGCATTCAATATAGTGATTCAACGATTCTGTACATTACTCCGTGCTCATCATTGTAAGTGTACTCTCATCACTCCTATCTCACCCATCCCCCACTTGCCTCCCTTCTGGCAACCACCAGTTTGTTTTCTATATTTAAGAGTCCATTTTTGTTTGTTTGTCTCCTTTTTCTTTGTTTGTTTTGTTTCTTAAACTCCACATATGAGTGAAATTATGGTATTTGTCTTTCTCTGACTGACATTTCACTTAGCATTATACCCTCTAGATCCTTCTGTATGGTTGCAATTATGGCTTAGTAATATTCCATTATATATATTATATAATATAGCAATTAAATATATATTATATATATTTGAAAATTTGAATTTGAAAAGAGATATATAGAATATATTGTATATATAATATATACAATATATATATATTATATATTTTTATACAATATATCTACATCTATATCTATATCCTTATCTATCTTTTCAAATTAGTGTTTTTATATTTTTTGGGTAAATACCCAGTAGTGCAATTACTGGATCATATAGTAATTCTATTTTCAAGTTTTTTGAGAAGCCTCCATACTGTTTTCCAGTGTGGTTGTACCAGTTTGCATTCCCACCAACAGTCCATGAAGGTTGCTTTTTCTCCACATCCTTCCAATGCTTGTTGTTTCTTGTGTTTTTGATTTTTGCTATTCTGATGGATATGAGGTGATATCTCATTGTGGTTTTGATTTTCATTTCCCTGACAATGAGTGATGTTAATCATCTTTTCATGTATCTGTGGACAACCTGTATGTCTTCTTTGGAGAAATGTCTGTTCATGTTTTTTGACCATTTTAAAATTGTGTTATTTGTGGGTTTTTTGGTGTTGAGTTGCATAAATTATTTCTATATTTTGCATACGAATCCTTTATCAGATATGTTATTTGCAAATATCTTCTCCCATTTAGTAGATTATCTTTTAGTTTTGTTGATTGTTTCCTTTGCTGTGCAGAAGCTTTTTATTTTGATGTAGTCCCAATAGTTTATTTTTGCTCTTGTTTCCCTGCCTCAGGAGACATATCTGGAAAAATGTTGCTACAGCCAATGTCAGAGAAATTACTGACTGCGTTCTCTTATGGAGTTGTATGGCTTCAGATCTCACATTTAGGTCTTTAATCCATTTTGAGTTTATTTTTGTGTATGGTGTAAGAGGTCCAGTCTCATTCTTTAGCATGGAGCTGTCCAGTTTTTCTAACACTTGTGTTGAAAAGATTGTCTTTTTTCCATGGCATATTCTTGCCTCCTTTGTCAAAGTTTAATTGGCTATATAATTGTGAATTTATTTCTGGGCTCTCTGTTCCATTGATGTGTGTGTCTGTTTTTGTGCCAGTACAATACTATTTGACTCCAGCTTGGTAGTATATTTTGAGATCTGGGATTATCATACCTCTGGTTTTGTTTTTCTTTTCAAGATCGCTTTGGCTATTCAGGATCTTTTGTGGTTCTGTACAACTTTGAGGATTATTTGTTCTAGTTCTGTGAAAAATACTGTTGGTTTTTTTATAAGGATTGCATTGAATCTGTAGATTTCTTTGTGTGGTGTGCTCTTCTCCCTACGTTTTTTATTTTTTTTCAATTTTTTTTTTAACATTTATTTATTTTTGAGACAGAGAGAGACACAGCATGAACGGGGGAGGGGCAGAGAGAGAGGGAGACACAGAATCGGAAGCAGGCTCCAGGCTCTGAGCCATCAGCCCAGAGCCTGACGCGGGGCTCGAACTCACGGACCACGAGATCGTGACCTGAGCTGAAGTCGGACGCTCAACCGACTGAGCCACCCAGGCACCTCACCCTACGTTTTTTATAAGGATTAGCACATTAGGCACAGAACAGACAGATATATACTAAGTTTCTCATAATTAAGTTTTGTTTGTAAAATTAGGAAAATAAGGGTCACTTAGAGTTTGTCTTATTTGAACTTAGTCACTAAGTACATGCCTGGCTCATTTTCAAACCTTTTGACGAATTTTATATCCCCACTTGTGTTTATTATGACTGAGTTTTTTCAAGACACTTTATAATGAGATTTGAATTTAATCTATTTCTCAAGGTCCTTTTTAAATTTCTTTTTGAATGTTGCTTTATTCAGCTGTCTAGCGTTTTCTTTTATTTTTGTCGCTCGTTTTGCTATCAAACTACAAGGTCCAACCAGGTAGCAGGAGTCCTTCATGAAGAGAGCTAGCTATAGGTTATCTTTTAAAAATAATGTTGTTTTTTTGTTTTTTGTTTTTTTTTGAGGAGTGCTCTGCCCAGGCTTTCCGACAGCTTTCTATTTCACTTGTGATTAAGTCAGAATTCTTACAATGGTCTGAAAGGTCAAAGTTAGTCTCATTCCTTGTTACTTCTCGGATTTCATTTCTTAATGCTTTCCTTCTTTCATTCTCTGCAGTCACATGGGTCTCCTGTTCCTCCTTCAGTAACCCAAGCCTGTATCTACCTCAGAATTTTTGTAGTTTTATAGTTTCCTTTGCCCGAAATGTCCTGGACCCAGATAGCCACATGATTTGTTCCCTAAGCTTCTTCAGGTGTCTACTCAATAGGCATCTATTACTGCCATGCAGCACACTATATATTTTCTTGTTTATTGTTAGACCTCCTTCACCCCACTCCCTATCCTGAATGTAAGGTCAGGAAAAGGAACTTATCTGTTTTTTTCCCTGTCATATCAATGCTGCTTGGCACAAGTGTTAGGCATTCATTAATTATCTGTGGAATGAACGGATGAATGAATGAATGAATGGTTTGGTCAAGAAGAATTTCTGGGTAAATGGTACTTAAATTGCTACCTAAAAGATCAAAGGATATAACCATATGAAAATAAAGAGAAAATGTGCCATACAGAGTGCATACCAATTGCAAAGCCCAAAGCATTTCCTTAATCCATTTCTTTTGCACCTTCTCCATTATAACTATCCTAGTCCAAACCACCATTATCTTTCCACCATCATCTTTCATACCAGGTCAGGTGGGTTCCTATAGGCTATTCTAGGACATGCAATGGAAAGCCATTAAAATTCTTAAAATAAGGGATTGGCTTAATCTAACTTACATTTTATGAGGCCACATAGGCTCATCTGTAGAAAATTGTTTGAAGAAGGCCAGTATGGAAGTAGAGAGACTATTGAAGAGACAGTTCAAGTAGGGTGGGGCAGATGGGGTTGGAAGCTGTTAGATAGCTTGAGATATATTTTGGTTATAGAATCAGCCAAAGCCATTTGCACTTACCAATGGATGAAATGGAGGAGGGGGATATGAGGGAAGGGATGAAATCAAGGAGGAGTACTTAGTTTCTGTCTTGAGAAATGGATCAGTGGGGTCATATTTATTGGAATGGGGGATATTGGGAGAGTAAAAGTATGTTTAATTTTGAACATTTTAAAAGGGGCCTCGGGGTGCCTGGGTGGCTCAGTCAATTAAGTGTCTGACTTTGGCTCAGGTCATGATCTCACGGTTCATGAGTTCCAGCCCCACTTTGGGCTCTGTGCTGATAGCTCAGAGCCTGGAGCCTGCTTCAGATTCTGTGTCTCCGTCTCTCTTTCTTTCCTTCCTCCGCTCATACTCTCTCTCTCTCTCCTCTCTCAAAAATAAATAAATATTTTAAAAAAATTTAAAAGGGGACTTGATGGGGTCTCATAGTGACATTGTAGAGTATTAAGAGCAGAGGTCATGGGGCCAAACTTTAGGGAGAACATCACCATTTAATAGTTGGGTAGATGGGGAAGAAACAAAACAGAATAAGAGAGAGAGGCCAATGAAATGTAAGCTATATCCTTAAAGGATGGTATAAAAGCCAAGAAAGAAAAGTGTTTCAAGGAAGAGAGAATAGTTTTTTTAGATTCTTCCCAGAGGTTAAAAAAAACGAGGACAGAAAATTGGGCCATGTGTTTGGCAATCTATAGGTCTTGGACAAACTTGACAAGAGCCATTCTGGTGGATTGATGGGATGGGGTTGAAGTTTGATAAGGCATGTGAAAGAAAAGAAGGCATGTGTACATGACTCTTAAGAAGTTTAGTGAAAACAAACAAAAAATAAGTCAAGGAAGGGTGCTAATGAAAATGATCAAAACAGAGAGAGAGAGAGAGAGAGAGAGAGAGAGAGAGAGAGAGATGATTTCAAAAAAGAGACTATTAGGGAAGGAGCAAAGTCCTTGAGCACAAGTGGGGGATTGTCTTTTTATATAAATAGGACACTAACTCCATTGTAATAAGGCAGGGGGGAAGAGTCCAAGTACAGGTGGATGTGTAGGCCTGGTGAACAATAGGATTAGGTCATCAACTAAGAATGAGGAGGAAAGAAGAGGTGTGGAAGTTTTGAAGACAGAGAAGGTATGGAGTAGTAATCTAGTATAATGAGATGGGAAGTCTATCAGAGAAGCAGGTAAGATTGTAGAGAAGCATTTGATATTAATCTGAGATTTGAGATTGAGTATTAAAAATGAAAAAAAAAAGTCAGCTTACTTGAATCACTTGTTTAGCTGTTTGTGTGAGGACAGAGATGGAGGGTGAAAGATTTGGGATATGAAAGGGGAGGGCAGGGCAAGGAGTTTGAAGGCATTCCCCAAGAGGCAGTGTGGTTGAACTCATGAAGCTTGATTAGACAACGAGGAACATGGGGTGGCAGATAGGGGAAAGTAGGAGGAGTCAAAACATGGCAGCTTTGATTGAAGTGGAGAAATTGCACAATCAGAATACTTCAGCACATAAGCTGGAAGAGTCAGGAGGAAGTGGTCAGAGGCTGTGAAGGCTGGAACAGGCATCCACAGAAGTGCCCTGCTCGGTTATGACAAGGCTGCATGTGGCTAAAGTGGGATGGGGAAAATGGGGGTCTAAGAACTGAGAATTTCAGGTGTTGGGTGTCATCCAGGTGGTCGCTTAAGTTACTGTGAATCCTCACAGGAGTTGGAAAGTTTACAGCAGACTGTGGGCCAGAATATGAGTCTTCAGTAAAAGCGAGGATATTGTTGGGCGTTCCGTGAATGACACAAGCGGAAGAGAGGGAGAGGAATACAAGCAGATCATACGAGTCTGAAAAGGGTAAGGTTTCATGTAAGATGAAGGTGATAGTGTTCTGAAAGTAGCATTAGGTGGAGGCAAAAAGTACTCCCAATAAAGATGGAAGGGCATGATTTTAAAGGCAAAGAAGAAGAAAATCCATTTTAAAAGAAATATAATGCTAGTGCAAGCAAAAATAAAAATTAGAGTATGAAAGAGAGAAAGAATAGTATGAAGATGCCAAAAGTATCGGAAGGAAGTTTAAAAGGCCAACTATTTATCACTTAATGTATTTGTGCGAGGCGGCTCAAGCCTATGCTCTGATCTGCTGAAAAGCACTCTGGAGAGGAGGCTTCTTAGTAAACACAGAAGAAAAAAAAGAGCTAGAAAATGGAAAAGGAAAATAAGTTTTAAAGTGTGAAAATAAAATATTTTTTCCCTCATATGGGTTGAAAATAGTCATTAGACTTGATAACCTCTAGTTATTCCTTACAGTCTCAACCTCCCCACCTATACAATTCAGAAAAGATCATGGAGGCATACCAATCATTTTATTGCTGTAAGTATGTCTTTGGAAATTACAAACCGACTTGTAATAGCCAACGGAGGACCAAGCAAGGAACTATCACCAAAATAAACCAAGAACTTTTATATTGAAACCTGAAAGCACCTTGTTTTAAACATCACCAAAGATGAATATTAGAGTTTAAAAATACTTGTAAAATAGCAAAAGAAAAATAAGTTAGACTAGGTACAGCTTGATGATAAAGTGTTTAGTAATTCAAATATAATCAAATGGAAGGAATATAGACAAACAGTAGATTATTCCTTGTTTTAAAATTCTTTGATAGATAATAGGTTGATACATTCATGCGTTTGTCCTAACATAAATTGAACAATCTAGAACTGGAAGGCGGATTCTATTTAATGGGGGCTAGTAATCTCTGTGGACTGTGTACTGCAGTGCAAAGTGAAGTAAATCTTAAAAATACCAGAAATCTTACAAAAGGTTGCAATTTATTAAATAAGCATGGGAAAACGTGGCTAATACTTCTAAAAGTTTGTTTTGGGTTTCGAGTGTCTTTCTTATACAGCCATGACTATTTTAGCCAATGATTATAAAACCTTTACCCAAGTCAAAGGGTATCATATGTGTTATACCCTGGTTGACATTCAGAGGTTGGTATAAATTCAGAAATTAATTGGGTATGTAACTAAAAACATCCAGTTGGAGTGTGAATATGTACGTTTTGGAGCTATATAGTTAAAATTCTGTTAAGGAACTACATTGAGTGGAGATTATAAGGCTAAAAACTATATGCAAATGTAGAATAGGTGTCCAGATGAAGGCCTAAAAGTCTCCCCAAATAGATAATTTTTCCGTAAATTTTTGGTGTGTACACAATTACATCAGGTAATATACATAGAAGCTAATAATATATAGCAGATATAACTGGGATTCAGTGTCAAAATTAGCTAAAGATGGCATTTCGGTTGATATTAAATTATAAAGTATTTATGATCCAATAATTTTTGACCCTAAGTACCACCTCTTTAGAAAGTCAGATGTTTTATAAACATTAAACACACTGTTTTCAAATTATATACACATAATCTCTAAATTGCTGTTTCTTCCTTTTCTCTTTTGTTGAGAGCATGTTGATCTGGTATTCAGCTTGCAATATAGATTTGAATTATAACGATTCACTTATAAAATAACTTCCATATCTTAGGTCTGTAGAATGACCTATGGTCCATGAGTTAGAGTAAAGCATGTACAGAGTAGAACTAATTTCTCCCCCAAGGTTCTTTATTGAAAAAATGACGTGCCTTTAAATGATTGTTAGAATGGTATCTTTAAAAAGATAATTTTAAGACTTAAGAATAAAGAGTTAGAACATCAGTGTGTAATCCTGAAAAAAATTTATTTGAAAGTGGCTTCCTAGAAAGATCGACAACTAATACTGTCATTTTTTATATCTCCCATGGTTTTATGTAACTAATGGATCTTAATAACAGCAGTTATTAAAGATGGTCAATCTAGCATTCGTTAGACAACCTAAAAAACTTTCTTGGAAGATATCAGGAATCTTTAAAAACACTTCTGATGATATGTCAAATCAAATTCTTTTTTATTGATTCTTTTTTTATTAATTAACTAATAACTAACTAGCAATTATTTTCCTTCAAACTCCTGGACCCAGCTTATCTCAATAAATGCCTTTTGACTTTATTTCTGGAAAGATTCCATCATTAATGGAAGACCCTCCAAATGGGAGAAAGAAATAAAAGAAGAGTCCCTGTGAATGACTTTATTTACACCTCTGTATTTGGGCATGCTACACATTATCAACATTTCACATAGTCTACATATGGAATAGGATGTATCTTTTGGCTTTGAAAGTATTGACACCATCTGCTATAACACTGAGAAAAATAGCTCTAATAAAATAGTTCACTCCCTCGCCCCCTTTGACAAGTGTTGGAAGTTGAGTGACTGTTCTTTGATCTTGTAATACCCTGGGAAATTTGGGTCATTGGCGGGAATGATCCTTAAAAAATTTTGTCCTGTCAAGTTTCACTTTAGTGAGCTCACATTAACACTGAATTTAGAAAAGAGAAAAAAATTCCTCTAACTTGCTACAGTAAATTTACCCCTGTCTAAGAATGCTTTGATTCTATTTAGAGATTTTTAAACCAGGTAACACTATATAGCAAACACATAGAAATGACATACCATAAATAATACATTATTAAATTTTGAAGCTAGAAAAATATATCATACTGCATAATTTGGGAACTACCTATAAACTGGAGCATATATCAACCAAGAGCTTATTGACAAATCAAATCAGGGATATAACATTTACTCTAGTGAGAACATTTAGTTAGGGAGTGAGATAGACTAACGAAATGGGGTGGTTGAGAACAATTTCATTTGTATTAACACAATATCATCAACTCTGTTAAAAGTTTTTAATTGACCCCTTCAAAATAGCAGCAGAGGGTTATTTAAAAAAGTAAATTAAAACTATTAGTGGTGTTACTTTTACGCAACAATTCTAACTTTTCCCATTAAACATTTTACATGTTCTAAAAACTTCTTTTAGATCCCCTTAAAAAAATTTCCCCCAAAGCTTAACCATACTGCAGGCTTTTTTTTTTTCCACAGCTCAGCTTAAGTAAATTATTTTAACTTAGGAGATGTATAATAAAGAGCTGATGTGGATGAGTAACACTTATAAAACACACATCTGAAAATACAATGTGGTTTCCATCTGCTTCCTTGGAAGGCAATTTACCACTAAGGATGACAACCATGTCAGGTGTTACTTGCTTTGGTCAGAGAAGTACACTCGGCAAGTTTTCCGTTATTAGGTCAGCCACAGTTATAAGAAGGGGTGCGATATCCTGCAACCTCACCAGCATGCAATATTTGTAAATCTTGCACCTTCCACTAAACACAAACTAGAGTCAGAAAACCTGTCTCCATGGGAATTTCAGCTGAAGCCCCATCTCAAGATTCAGGTTTAGACATTGCCAGTTTTCCCCAAACGAATCTTACCCGGTTGCCTTACGGAAGTAAGGTTTCTCTTACGGAAATTTCCTCCCAGGAAACGTTTCCTAATATGAGGTTTATTTTATCTAGTGCAGTTATTAAGCGTGGTGGCTTGTGAATTTGGTTGTGTAGTCAGACTTTTTTCTTTAACGGTTAATCATGGTCTGAATGTATGGTTGGATTTTTGTATCTATTATCTGTGAAATTGACAGGGTGCCTGACACGTATTTCAAATTCTTCCTACATACATGAGCACATATTGCATGTTTAGTCCTTTTTCAATATTGCGTGAGCTACATGGCAAGTCAAAACAGGGCAAGGAGAATTGTGCCAATTGCCGTCTTAAGGCCAGTGCTTTGCGTGACTCAGCTTAATTTATTCCATGTGCTGGAGATACATGACAGGCCACACAGAAGCAAAGAAGACCCTACAGGCCATATAGGCACAAAGAAGATGCTGTCTCAAGTTTTAGTTCACTGTCGCGATCCCATTAGTATTAATGTAAGAAAAAAGTTTACAAATGCTCAGGAGAGCTCTTGCCCAACAGCACTGTTTCCATCTATTTTTCCCATTGTGGTTTCTCACTTTGCTCCACGGTTTCTTAGCACCGAGTTGTGCATCACAAATCACATCGTTAGTTTTTTGGTGGTGGGAACTGGATCTGAATCACCATTACTGAGAACAAGTGTGCTGGGATCCTGGCTACTTCGTATATTGTACTGTACTGTATTTTGTGATTCGACTTCGGGCTGTACTAGGGGAGGCAGATCCAAGGGTCTGGCTAAAGTGATGGTCAGAGGAGCTCCTCATGTGGCCAATGGTGGCTGTCCCCCCCATGCTGCTACTCAGGCCCCCACCTCCTCCCAGGCTGCTCTGCCCAATGCCACTGCCACTTACTCCAGCTGCACTGCCAACCAGGCCACTGCCTCCACTTATCCCAGCGGGGCCACTAATTCCGCTCATGCCAGAGCCGGAAACAACCCTCTCTGTCACAATCACATTTTGGGCATTTGATAACTCAGGGTGTATACTTAGATTGCCCACCATGCCAGAAACTGGTCGGATGACTCTTTCTGTCACTACCACATTTGATGACTCTCTAGGATCAGGCATGGTCAAAGAGGTGGGTAGACTTGAACTTGGTGCTATTACCCTTTCTGTCACTATAACATTTGACCCATCTCTCAAGTCAGGCATCTCTAACATTCCATGCAGATCAGTGCCAGAGATTGGGCCAACCACCCTCTCGGTCACCACTACGTTTGCTGCATGTCGGTTATCATGAACATGGACAGAGGGCTTCAGAGTGCCAGAGGTGGTGTAAGATTCTGTCACAGTGACATTACCATAGCCCAGAGGATCAGGAATAGGCATAGGATGCTGTACACCAGGTCCTGAGGGGTAGGTGCTCTCAGAGATGACAGTTGTAGTGCCGAAATGTGGGGAGATGGGTGGGTGTCCACCAATGACGGGCTCTGTTCCCTGCTGAGGGCAGATCGGTTCGGTGCTCTCAGGTGGCCAAGAGGGATCAGGGTCTGGATATGGTTCAGCTTCTTTTCCCAGGCTGATATCTGCCAGCTTCTTAAATTTAGGCCCCAGTGTGTCCAAAAAGCTGTCGTCCACGTCTTCTCCGATGAAGCTACAACAGCCCACGGAGCCAGCAGGGGAACCTACACCTTCAATATCATATATGAGCAAACAGTCATTGGATGGGCGTCCTTCGTCTTCATCTGCATAAGCATATGCTTTCTGGATTTGCAGAGGGAAGAGAAAATGAAATTATGGATACATATTTAGCAATAATAGAAATCTTTATCCCTTTTTTTCTTCCAGGGCACTACCCAAAGAAGAATATATAAAACAAAATTCCAAGATGTTTTAAAAATCATTATATAATTGCTTGAAAGAATTTGGCTAGAAATTATTTTAGCTGTTATTCTGATAATACATTTCGACTTTTAAAATCATCGTAGGTGCACTTTAGATACAAAAGCACAAATAAAATATTGCATAAATTATTTTGTAACCAAGTTAGAAGAAGGTACTTAAAAGTCCTGAATTTGAAGTACACCAATCTTTTCCCTTGGTTTGTAGAAAAGAAGGTAGTTCATAGTTGTTTCAGGTTCATCCAGGACTGTCCTTTCCTTCCTTAATGGAGTGAATTTGGAGGTTCAGTGAAGATTTATTTGAATGTGGCTTTTTCAGCAAAACAACAGGAACATTTGACTCTGGCTCCATGCCATTTGGGGATTTAAAACTGAAGGTTTTTAGAAATCGGATCTCCTTCAATTCAAAGTGAAAGCCCACAGACATGTGCACCTTTATTTCATTTTTTATCATTTGTAATATTGGACCGCAAACTTTCAGGCTAAGTATCATAAGTGCTTTTCTTAGCAAACCAAATCGTTGTGCCATTTCATTCAAAAATATTTTTTAGTCCTTACCATTTGCCAGACCCTCTATTAGGAACTTGGCAATACAGCAGTGAACAAAAACACTTGAAGTCTCTCTCTCATTAGGCTTACCTTGTACTAGGATGAGACAGACAACATATAAGGTATTTATCAGGAGGTGGTAAGTGCAGGGCCAAGGGATAGAGTGACAGAATAGCCAAGGGCAGCATCTCAGAAAATGATATTTGATCAGAGGTTAGAATAAAGCAGTGGGGGTAAATAAAGCACACAGTGTGTCCTGGGCAGGAGGAGTGGTAAGATGCACAAGTTTTGAGGCAGAAATATACTTTTCATGAAAATAACATTCATTTGTAGGGACATGGATAGGAAGTATTCCTGTGGGTTTCAACAACAGTTCTCTTATTATTATCTACTGCTATTTGAAAGGCTTTATCAGTGTTTTCTTTCAAGATATCAGCCACCCTCTAAGCCAATAGGAGAGTTAAAGAAAATATTTTAGGCCAGGATGTAGAAGGATGTAAATCTGTCAGAGATAAGACAGTTTCAGAGATAGGAAATCCCTGAAAGTTTAAGTAGTTACAGACAGTCTCTACCTGGGGATGGCAAAATTAATTCCTGCTTGTTCTTAGAATGTTATGCAAGGGTCTATGGCTCTTGAACTCACACTTACTGAACGTTTACTATGTGCCTGGAACTGAGTTAGGTACTGGTAACATGATGTAGAGAACATATGGACAGGGCACTAAAAACTGTGGTAGACATATAAACATATTTTACCAATATAAATGGTATATTCTATAAGGTGTATACACAGAGCACTACAGAAATATAGATAAACATCAATTTTGTTTTAGACGTGAGGGTTAACAGTAAATACTTCAGAGAGGCAGTGTTATTTGAGTTGAGTCTTAAAAGATGAGTATGAGATAATGGATAAAATCATCCCACGAGGGGCACAGCATAGGCGAAGGCATGGAGGGGAATAGACCAGTGTGAATGAGGCAAAGACATGTGGTATGTGGGATTGGTGGTAAGGAGTAATTGGAGATGAGGGAAGGGGTCAATTTATGAATAATCTTAATTGTCATGTTAAGGAGTTTGGACTTCATGCCTTGGACAAATAGAGCTGGGAGCCACTGGCTGTTTTTAAGGAGAGCAGTAAAGTGATCAGTTCAGAATTACGGAAATTTTATCCAGCAGCAGTATGTTTGTCAGGCATAGAATAGAGGCTGGGAAACTGCTAGAGCCCTGCTGGGGACTAGTGGCAGCCTGGAGTAGAGCCAGGGGCACAGGATGGAAAGGAAGGCATGGGACTAAAGACCTTACCTGACAGAAGTAACTTTCCATGAAGTTCATATTCAGACCTCCTTCTCTACATTCTCTCATAGAATTTCTTCTTAATGTTCCAGAATATTCTTGACATATCTCAGGTACTCCTGGTGTTTTAACTCCTTCTGTTAGTTCAAATCCTGTTGTTCTTTCTCCTCCTCCTAGATCTTGCATTTCTCTGCCGCCATACTCATTTGTGTAAACCCCTAAAGGTTGTTGATAAAATCAAGTTTAATTTCTCTAGTGTCTTGTAGACTAAAAATTGATAACTTTCTATAATGTATGGTTTCTTCATTTAAATCAAATAAAGACAAAACATAAAGAGCTGTAACTATGATATTGAGTTCAAAATAATATTATTAATCAGTTTGTTAATTTGTTAATTGTTTGATGTTAACTATTTGTGGTAATTGTGTCGTGCTGGAAGTGGTGCATAGAGGTTATAAAAACATATGCTTTAGAGAGTTTGATTTCAAATTGAGGAAGTCTGGGGGGGAAATACCGAAATTCTAAAAGTTAAATAGTATAAGAATACTCCAACATGTTAGAAGCACAGGGTGTCCAGAAGAACGCCCAAGAACCACTGGCTTCAGAGGAGAGGCCATGGCTGAGGAAAGGTTTACTTGGAGAACCTTGGCTTTCACTTGGATGTGATGCGTGGATAGAAGCTTGTTACAATATTCAAGGTAAGTTAGATAAAATCATGGGTCAGACTATAGAAGAGCCATGGAGAGGGAAAGTGTTGACTGTGGGATAAATGCCTCATGGCTTTAATATTTTAAAGATCTTGATTTTAGGGACAGTGTGTTTTTTATACTTTTATGACTCTGGTGCCTCTCATTGTGCTTTGTTCTAGATTTGTGTAAAGGTTTATAGATGTAATGAAGGGATAAATGTGTAAGTAAATCCTGATAGACTGATGATTTGACAAGTCTTGAGAACAGAGTGGGTGTCAAGGATAGGGAGATAGAGGGATGCCTGGGTGACTCAGTCGACTGAGCTTCTGATTCGTGATTTCAGCTCCAGTCATGATCTTGTGGTTCATGGTTTCAAGCTCCACGTCAGGCTCTGCACTGGCAGTGGGGACCCTGCTTGGGATCCTCTCTCTTCCTTTCTCTCTGCCCCTCCCTGGCCTGCATGTGTGCCCTGCCCCCCAAATAAATAAATAAACTTAAAAAAAAAAAGAATAAAAAGATAGAAGAGTCAACCAGCTTCTGCTTTTGAGGTGAGGGGATGTTGGTGTCATTAACAAAAATGGAGACATTGGGAGGAGAGATAGGTTTAAAGGCTAGTGTGTCTAGTACTTTGGGTAAGGTACATTTCTACAAGCTGTGAGCATTCCTGTGCCTCTCCCGTTTTAAAGAGTTCAAAGTAGGGGGGCTCCTGGGTGGTTCAGTCAGTTAAGCGTCCAACTTCAGCTCAGGTCATGATCTCATGGTTCATGGGTTCGAGCCCCATGTCCAGCTCTGTCCTGATAGCTTGGAGCCTGGAGCCTGCTTTGGATTCCGTGTCTCCCTCTCCTCTCTGCCCCTCCCCAGTTCACACTCTGTTTCTCTCTCTCTCTTAAAAATAAATACACATTTGAAAAGAAAGAGAGTTCTAAGTAGGAAAGTAACGATAACAAGTTTGAAAAAGACTGAGAGGAAAAATAAGAGAATCACTAACTTTGTTTACTTTGAGAAAAGGCAAGATGGTACAAGTGTTTTCAAAGTTATGAAAAATTAAAAAAAAAAAAAACCTTTGTTTTTACTAACATGGTAGCTATCCCTTTGCTGTAAAATTCTAATTGTTCCCTCATTTCTGCCTGTGAACTGGTCTACACCCCTGGTTTAAGGCGTGTCATAGTTATAATTTTGGTTAACGGTGTGCAAGGAAAAACTCCCATCACCTGTACACAGCCTCAGCTGAGAATGTGGAAAGATTCTGATGGTGTTTCATCCACTTACTTTCAGTTTAAGAAACCAGACAAGTCTTTTTAGGTCAACCTTTATGCTCATGCTGAGAATGGATGCAATTTTTTTCTTTGTCAAGATAGCGGCTAAGTCAGAGTAGTTTTGAATCATTCATGAATTGTGAAGGTAGATTTTAGCCTCAAGAAATGAGCACAGATCTATTTTAATTGGGTCATACATTGGGGAGTTTGGGTGGCTCAGTTGGTTAGGTGCCTGACCCTTGATTTCGGCTCTTGATTGAGGTCATGATTTCATGGTTCATGGGATTGAGCCTCACATCGAGCCCAGCGTTGAGCTCTGCACTGACAGCATGGAACCTGCTTGGTATTCTCTCTCTCCCTCTCTCCCTCTGCCCCTCCCCCACTTGTGCTCTCTTTCTCACTCTCAAAATAAATAAACTTAAAAACATTGGGTTGTATGTTAATTCTAATTAGTACAGTTGACCCTTCGTGGGCTTGGAATGCAGATTTTTTTAATGAATAAGTTCAGTAATGTAAATGTATTATTTCTTTCTTATGATTTCTTAAAAACTATTTCTCTAGCTCACTTTATTGTAAGAATACAGTATTATATATATATTATATATATATAATATATATATATTATATATATATTATATATATATCCATATATATATGGATATATATATAATATATATATAATGCAAACTATGTGTTAATTAACTGTTTATGCTAGCAGTAAGGCTTCTGGTCAGCAGCAGACTATTAGTAGTTAAGTTTTGGGGGAGCCAAAAGTTAATACTTGTATTTTTGACTGCACAGGGGTCGACATCTCTAATGCTGTGTTGTTCAGGGGTCAACTGTATTTTTTTGGACCTGGACCAAACTTGACTTGTGGCTACATTTCAGTTCTTCTCTCCTGTTTGTAGAGGTCCTAATAAAGTCGTCTCATAAGTGCTCTCTAATCATTGAGGAAGATTTTAAAAATTCAACATATAAAAATAATAATTACTATAGGCTTTTCCTTACCATTGAATCTGCAAATTAGTCATTTAAAAGTGAACGATAGAAATAATTTTAAAGATTAATAAGATAATTGAGAACTGATATGGTATGCAAAGACAAAACAGAATTCCTTCTTACGTCATTTGAGCTGTTAAAATTAAAAAAACAAAACAAAACCCAAAAAACTTCTTACCTGAGGTGTCAATGCATTCAATCAGATTTCCATTACTAGGTAGTACCGGTGGTACACAGACAGTGGGTCCACTCTAAAAGACAAGAAACATTTCCCCATTTTAATGGCTCTTTTGCTTCTATCATTATACTTTGGGTTTGTTCTCAAGTTACCTCAGGTTCTAAAAGAACACTATTTATGAAACTTCTGAAATCCATTTAAAACCTGAACCTCATTTCGAAAGCCTTTCCTGGTTACTTCCATCTGATTTCGATGTACCTTTGATTTCTCTTCATTTTCCACATTGGCTGTCCCAGAGCGAAGAACAGCACCGACCACAAGTGATGGCCAGCGTCTTGGCTCCAGTGCATGAGGGTGAGTGTCGGTGACTGCCAAAGGCCATTTCTTACAAGTTAGCACTTACTATGGGAGGCGGCTGTGGTCCTTCTACTGCCCATGAGTGAATTGCTCCATCTGAACATTCGGGGACAGGCTCAAAGCCAGCGCCCCCACGAGGGGCGCCGCCGCAGTCACAACAGATCAACAAAAACGGGACCACTGATGGGGAAAGGATAGGAATATTGGAATCAGCCGCAGAGCCACATTAAAATAAAACAACTTGCTTTTTATGATTAAATTTGAACCTCTAATAGAATGGCACTTGATTTTAAAATTACTATGAAAGCTTCAGAAAACAAACTGATGGTCAGTTACCAAAATCAGTGCGAGCTTCAGTATTCTAGACTGTGATCAACTTTTTAATTTGTTATCTAGTATTCAAATTATAGATATTGTTACACCATGAAAACAGATGAGTCTTTTTGCTGTCATTACTCAGGAAAATATTAAAGGAGACAAAAAGGAGAGCTGCAGAGGACAGACAATGTGTTTGAGTCTTTGTGTTCCCTCCTCCATGCCTTTATTTTTTTCCTTTCACACATGCATGCTTTTTTTATTTCAGCAGTAAAATCTTACCCATGCTTCAAGTAATTATTCCCTAAAGACTTCCCCCACATGGAATTTTTTCTTGAATTTATTCACACACAAATAGAGAATATTATGCTACCTAACAAGGTCTTTCTGGTAATCATTTGGGTTTTCTTATTCATTTAAATAAGTTTCTAGCACGGAGTTTTTTATATAATATAATCTTGATAAATGATTTGGAATGAACGGATGGATGAAGTAAAGGCTATGTAAGTCGAAAATATGACAAAGGATGGAAAGAAACAATAAGCAAGGTAGAGAGGAAGGAACATAGTAAGGATAGTAATAAGGGGAGGGATAGTAAGAGAGGGGAAAAAGAAAGAAAGGAGGGAAAGAATCCTGTATATTTCGCTTTCTTGAAAATTTGCTGGGTTTAGAGATAGCTTTGTATCTAGGGGTATTTGACCCCAAAGCCCATGCATAATTTTTAAATCTGTTACCAACTACACTACCCAAAGGTAATCAACAATATAAAAAACAAGCTCAAAGTGAAAGTCATCTATTACTTGCAGTAGAGATAAACAATGCCTGAGTAATTAAGTTACTTTTATAAAGTACCTAATTTTAGGGGTGCCTGGGTGGCTCAGTTGGTAAAGCGTCCGATTTCGACTTAGGTCATGATCTCACAATTCGTGAGTTCGAACCCCGTTGGGCTCTATGGGGACAGTTCAGAGCCTGGAGCCTGCTTTGGATTCTGTGTCTCCCTCGTCTCTCTGCCCCTCCCCTGCTCATACTCTGTCTCTGTCTCTCTGTCTCTCAATAAATAAATAAAGAAGCATTATAAAATACTTAATTTTAAAGTTTTAAAATGTTGGTTAATAATTACTATGGCTAAAAAAGTGAAATTAGAGAATTAGCTCTTCTCATAAATTTTATGTTACATTCTGCAAGTTTGCTTTTTCCGTGTAGCCTTTTCTGATTGTTCGGATCTTTTCTGATTGTCTTCTTCACTCAAATAGCAGTCTGAACCTGCCTGTTATGGCACTTTCCCATTGCACTGAGATTGAATGCAAGGAACTTTTTGTCCTCCATTGCACTTTGACTTTCTTATCTTATTAACCCAACAGCAAACAGGCATTTCTTGATACGTGCACAAAATAAGAATTTGGAAAGTACCTTTCATCAAAGGATCAGAAAGCTTATCTCCTCCCCATAATTTCAGGGGAGGGGGATGCCTATGAATAAGATTGTTAAAAGTACTTACATCCTAGGACCAAGAATCCCATGATGAGTAGTCCAATGCCAGCAGGACCAAAATGGACATTATCTGAGGGATTTCTCTGGTAACCACTACCTGGTCTGTCATAGGTGTTGCCGTCTGTATTGGTACCACCGCCGTAATCAGTGGAAGTTTTGTCGGCTGTGTTAGTACTGGTGTCACCTCCGGTGTCACCTCCGGTGTCACCTCCAGTGGCACCTCCAGTGGCACTTCCACCGCCGTCATTTCCACCGCCTTCAGTAGTGGTTCCCTGATTACTTTTATCTTCATCTTCCCAGCCGGAACCGTCGAGGTTAATATTAATTGTTCCAGTACAAGTTCTTTGAAGAGTATCTGTAACAAGATTTAAAATGGAAGAAATATCTAATACACATACTGTAATAATTGTCAAACAACACAAAGCCATTTTTTGAATCAATAACTTATTTCAGTGTTTTTCTTCTCATCAATTCAGTAACTTCCCAAATCGTCTCTTGTTTGTGACTGAGTTTTTAAATAAGACAAAGATGAATATTTAAAACAAATTTTTTTTAAATGTTTACTTACTTTTGAGAGAGAGAAAGAGAGAAAGAGAGAGAGAGAGAGAGAGCTCGAGTAGGGGAGGGGCAGAGAGAGAGGGAGACACAGAATCTGAAGCAGGCTCCAGGCTCTGAGCTGTCAGCACAGACCCCCACATGGGGCAGGAATTCATGAGCTGTGAGATCACGACCTAAGCCAAAGTCGGACACTTAACTGACTGAGCCACCCAGGACAACCCGAGACCAAGGTGAATATTAGTGCTCTCCTGAAAAAACTGTCCCATACGTTGAGAAGCATAAACAATAAATGCCATGTTATGTATTTGCCAGTGGTGTGTGATAAGCCACAGTGGAGGCATTTTTAGACAATGTTTTACACACTTCTCGATATTTTAGACCTAGATTTTATTTGTTGTTTAACGGTCTTTCATTTTTTTTTTTTTTAAGTTTTTATTTAAGTGTTCTCTACACGCCATGTGGGACTTGAGCTCCTGAACATGAGATCATGACCTGAGCTGAAGTCAGATGCTTAACCGACTAAGTCACCTGGGCACTGTTGTATTATCTTTTAACCTTAATTATAATGCCTAAAATTTGTTACTTGTTTATGTTATATTGACAGATCATATGGCTCATTCCATTTTATATTTTTTTAATTTGCATTGTGAGAATTCTTCCATACGTCAATAAACTTTTCATTATATAGTTTTTTTATGGCTACATAATTTCACATCAAGTGGACCATAGTTTACCTACACATATTACCTGTTAATTATTATAGATAATGCTATAATTAACATCTCTGTACATTCAGACTTTTATAGTTAGGACTTCTAAGATTATTAAAATTAGGTAAACACATAGGAATGATTTTGTTTGAAGTCATTGTTTTTTATCTCTATGACAGAAATGTGAGCTCTGTGTCAGACTTTGTTCATTGATATAACCCTAGAACCTGGCACAATGGCTGGCATTTCATCAGGATTCAATATATAGTTTTTGAATAAATGAAGAAACATAACAGAGACAAGTTTAAATTTAGTCTATCCAATATCAAAGCCCATGCCCTTTCAGCTCAGCTGTGCTGATTCTGCTATTGCTGTTGTTTTTGTTGTTATTTTTATCATTATCATTGCATACACTACTTATAAGTTTGCATTTTTTGAAGACAAAAGGAATGCTCTCTATTTTCCATAAGTCTAATAATTTCATAAGCAGAAGTTCCAGTTTCTTCATGTATCTAATTAAGCTTGATGTTGGCTGTCTGCAAAAGGAGTAAAGTAGCAATTGCTTAAGATAATTTCAGCACTGAATCAAAACAAGTTTTATCTATAGATTAAATCAGCATTTCTATTTGTAATGTATATTTTTAAAACCACATTTATTTTTGGTGTGCCTGAGTGGCTCAGTCAGTTAAGAATCTGACTCTTGGGGCGGGGTGGGGGGTGGGGGGCGGCAGCGTGCCTGGGTGGCTCAGTCGGTTGAGCGTCTGACTTTGGCTCAGGTCATGATCTCGCAGTCCTAGAGTTCTAGTCTCACAACAGGCTCTGTGCTGACAGCTCAGAGCCTGGAGCTTGCTTCGGATTCTGTGTCTCCCTCTCTCTTTCTGCCCCTCCCCCGCTTGTGCTCTCTCTCTCTCTCTCTCTCTCTCTCTCTCTCTCTCTCAAAAATAAATAAACATTGGGGCGCCTGGGTGGCGCAGTCGGTTAAGCGTCCGACTTCAGCCAGGTCACGATCTCGCGGTCCGTGAGTTCGAGCCCCGCGTCAGGCTCTGGGCTGATGGCTCGGAGCCTGGAGCCTGTTTCCGATTCTGTGTCTCCCTCTCTCTCTGCCCCTCCCCCGTTCATGCTCTGTCTCTCTCTGTCCCAAAAATAAATAAAAAACGTTGAAAAAAAAAATTAAAAAAAAAAAAATAAATAAACATTAAAAAAGTTAAAAAAAAAAAAAGAATCCAACTCTTGGTCTTGGCTCAGGTCATGATATCAAAGTTCGTGGGTTCCAGACCCATGTAGAGCTCTGCACTCACAGCACAGAGCCTGCTTGGAATTCTCTTTCTCTCTCTTTCCCTCTGCCCCTCCCCTGCTCCTGCTCTCTCTCTGTCTCTCTCTCTCTCAAAATAAATAAATAAATAATTTTCTTAAAACTACATTTATTTTGACTAATTATGATAAAAAACCAGTATAATTTGGTAAATTTCTGAATTGTTGAAAGACTTTAAACTTATGGTTTCTTTTCAAAGTTTATTTATTTTAAGAGAGAGAGAGTGCACGCAACAGAGTGTACACAAACTCACAAGCACGGGAGGGGCAGACAAAGGGGGAGAGAGAGAATCCCAAGCAGGCCCTAGGCTGTCATTGCTCAATCTCACAAACTATGAGATCATGACCTGAGCTGAGATCAAGAGGCAGACAGATGCTTAACCAACTGGGCCACCTTGTTGAATGACTTTAAAGACATGCTATTTCATTTGTTTTTAATCTGTAAAGCAAGTGGAAATTGTCAACCCCTGTCTAGGACAATCAAAAGAGACAAGAGAGAGAGAAAAGGGGAGAAATAGAAAGTCAAGAAGAGGAACTGAATTAGCAAATATTGCTTAGTGGAATTAGTCTCGGACTTCTCTCCTCTTGTGGCCAACCTAATTTTAATTCTGTTGGTTTGGCAAAGTAATATAAGCATGCTACTTCCAAATTGTTCACATGAAGTTGTATATCACCTTTCCAAAAAAATTATGTAAAGTCATGTCAACTTTTCTTTTGGACTAATTATTTGAAAGTAATTTAAGAATGCAAGTTAAAATTTTCATTTGAAATGAATAAGAACTAATATCTATTGAATGTCAGCACTTTTCTAAGTGCTTTACATGTTAATAATTCTTTTAATATCTCTAGATCCATAATGTTAGAGTCCCATTTTACAGAAGAAAAGACTGAGGAATAAATGGGTTAAGTAACTTCTTTAAAATCTTATTGCTACTAAGGGATGGTGAAAGATACCAATCCAGTCTCACTCCAGAGCTCATGGGCTTAGCCACTGAGTTACACTGTTTCTCATATTATTAAAAATTTGAATCTATAATAGCCAGTATGATTTTTCTGTTGGGAAAGGATTATTTCAAAATATAACAATTAAGATTTTAATATTTGAGTGTATATATAATTTCCTCTAGAAGGGAAAAAAAGTTAAGTTGATTTCTTACCATCTATAGATAGAATTGTTCCTTGGTATTTCCCCCCAAGCATTTTATATTGTTCCATGGTAACTGCATTTCTCAAAGTAATTATGCCTGTTCTTGAGTCAATATCAAGTAGGTTAGCAGGATTATTTCCCATTACATATCTGTATTTGAAGAAAACAGTACAAATTAATGTTAGCTATCTAAAAGAGAAACAGAGAGACAGAGATTTTGATTATAAAACACATATTTCAAGTCAGTAGTTATAACCCCTGGATATTATTTTTGATTATTAGAGACTTTATTTTTTATCAGGGAAGTGCCACCACATTCAGAAATAGAAAAGGTTTGGGGTGCCTGGGTGGCTCAGCTAGTTGAGCATCAAACTCTTGATTTTGGCTCGGGTCATGAACCCAGGGTGGTGTGAGATCAAGCCCCGAGTCAGGCTCCTTGCTGAGTGTGGAGCCTGTTTAAGATTCTCTCTCTCTCTCTCTTTCTCTCTCTTTTTCTTCCCCCCTGCTCTTCTCCCCCACTCTCTCTCTCTCTAAAAAATTTTTTTAAAAAATAAATAGGAAAGGTTTAAATTTAAGAAAAATAAATTGCTGGCAGCCATTTCTAATGGAATATCTCTTATGCCCACTTGGATGTCAGAATCATCTTTGATGCTCGAAGTCTCATTTTCATTTGGTTTTGGTAGCATCAGAACTATCCTGGAAGACCCAGATCCTGGAACTCCCTGGGCTGCTTCTAATTCTAAACTGTTCTCTTCCCTAAGAAGTTAAGTTACTTCTCCATCAGTTTGTGGTTTCATTCTCTCCCAATTTTTACTCCCCCTTCTCATATTCACAATGACTTTATAGGGCTTCTGTTGAATTTCCTTCTCATTTACATATTTGTTAAACATTGCTTAGATAACTCTGTCTCAGGCACTGTGAAACTCAAAGACTAGATGGGAGGGGATGGGGAGGGATGGTCCGCCCTCAATGAACTCACATCTGTGGAGTACAAAGAGAGTGTATCATTATTCAATGCTGATTATAAAGTGAAGAGAGTAGCTGAAATGAGCTAACTAAATCTAATTGATTTCAGTCTGGGCAGATCTGCAATGGGAAAATCAGTCCATCAGATCTTCTGGGAGAATAACCATGATATGTGGTAATCAGCTAATTGGTCAATAAAATACATAAACACAGAAATGTCAAACTTCCAATATTTTCCACATTTTACACCTTTACTTTTTTTACATCTTACATTTGCACAATTTTTTATGTTTTCTTAAGTTAAAAGCTCTAAATTAAACAACAATTCAGTAGTTAGTACTTTTCATGATTGAATGACGGCTTCAAAAATAGAGAAAAGTATTTTAATTTGGATACTTAAAATTTCTAAAGAGAACACACTGTATTTAAGTTCAATATATGGTAAAAGTTATTTGGAGAATATCAGTCTTACCTAACAGTTGTTGAAGCTACACCTGTGTCAAGGTCAGTAGCTATAAAGTCTCCCACTTTATAATTTTGTCCCATGTTGCTAGTCACTACATATGTCTTTGAACCTGGACGGAACACTGCGCCTTCAATTACATTTAACACAGTCACAGAGATGGCGGTTGCTGTGAGTTTGTATTGAGACATAACTGAATGATGAAATTCAGCTTTATTTCTGACACCAATACTAAGTTGCAGATTCTTCATATCTTCATAATCTAGGGGCTAGAAATGACAGAGTGAAATAGTTTTACTATAAGAAAAAAACATTTTGGAAGAAAGGCAAATCCTTTGGTAATAGGCCAGAAAACTCTTACATCTCTTTCTTTAATTAAATATAAATACATATACATACATGCTCTATTCTTTCTTTAATTCAATACAAACACATGAAAATATAGCAAGAAAAAAATCCAATTGTCCTAGGTCCTTTGTCAAAACAGTTGGTAATATATGACATGAATTTTAATTATACATCAAGCAAATTAAAAACTTAAAATATATAGATGCATTTTGTCTTTTGTCTTTTGCATTTTGTAGCAAAAAGACAGTTTATGTTAGCTTCTTTCATTTCATTTTTCTCAAAAAGTAGATCTAGGGGCACTCGGGTGGCTGAGTTGGTTAAGTGTTCAACTCTTGATTTCAGCTCAGGTCATGATCACATGGTTTGTGGAATTGAGCCCTGCGAACCCCACATGGGGCTCTGCTGTGACTTCACAGAGTCTGCTTGGGATTCTCTCTCCCCCTTTCTTTGCCCCTCTCCTTCTTATGCATACATACTCTCTCTCTCAAAAATAAACATTTTTTTTTAAAGTAGCCTTATTTATTACAAAGTATGGACCAAATATATAGTGCATTCAATCATTTCACTTTTTACCCATAAAGTACTATTTAGAAGAAATTTTACTTCTGTAAATGTGACTTCTTTCAATAAGTCTAGTAATCAGAGTATAAAAATAATAAAAATCCTTATTTTCTTCAGTATATTCTGGAAAAAATTTATTTCATATTATAAAATAATCAAGTAGTCATTTTCATTATGAAAGTTGGTGTCAATTCACCACTTATGAAATTCACAAACAACTATGCATTATGCCCATAAGTTCCAAGTGTATTTTTCTAAATTTTCATGTGAGAGTAATTTAGATGACCATCGATTCATACATCAAACTCTCCACTTAGTACATTTTTTTGAATTTGTTTAATGTTTATTTATTTTTGAGAGAGAGAGAGAGAGAGAGAGAGAGAGAGAGAGAGAGAATGAGTGGGGGAGGGGCAGAGAGAGAGGGAGGCACAGAATCTGAAACAGGCTCCAGGTTCTGAGCTGTCAGCACAGCCTGACATGGGGCTCAAACTAGGGAACAGTGAGATCATGACTTAGGCTGAAGTGGGATGCTTAGCCAACTGAGCCACCCAGGCACCCCTCCATTTAGTACAATTTTTGATCCTTGCTATAATGTTGGCTTCATTTGTAATTCCAAGAAAGTCTATAATATCATGTATACATATATATTACACATAATTATAATAAAGGAATTAATATAGGATGTCATGCCTGGAAGAAAAATCAACATTATTCCTATTTTATGGGTAGAGATATTGAAGATAAATAGACTAATTTTTAAAAGTAATGTGGTTATTTGGGATGAAAAAGATTAGGACTCATTTTCCCCAGTATGGAATCCTATATAGAACAGAGGAGACAATATGAACTTATAGCTAGAGAAACCTATGTTTGAATGTCAGCCGTACCACTTACTAGCTATCAGAACTCGAACAGGTTACATACTGTCTCTGAACCTCAGTGTATTTATCTGCAATATGGGCATATAACCTAATTTGCAGGGATGCTGTGAGGAATAAACTAAAACATCTGCATCCTACGTCAGGAAATAGAAGCTATAGGCATAGTGACACTTTATGAAGACATGAGATAAATGATCACACATTCTTATGGGGACAGAATTCTTAGAAGTCTGTTTCCCAGGACTATTCTGAAAGAAGGAAATAGTTTTAAAAATGACTATGTTTTGCCATAAAGAATGCATACAATCCATCTTCTAGCACAGGCTGAAACCTTCACTATCAGCTCCCCAGGAGTCACATTCTCTTTTTCTCACATCTTAGAGGAAATTCTACCTCTGGCACATGTGGTGGGTCATCAATGTAGGGGGGACATAGGAGAATTCTGTTGACTTGGACCAAATCTTTGTTGCTTGGACCAAATCTCTAGCATATTTGTGTTCATAATAAGCCTTGGTCAGCAGCCACAGGGAGATGGGACTGTGATAATTCTATAATGACAGTAATTTAATTTTAATTTTATAAAAACACACTGGAGAACTAAACTTTTAATTACATGATAAATATTCTTAGTGCATATTAATTAATGTACATTATTGACACAGACACATTTTTAGAAGGCCATGTTCAATCTGCTTAAAAATATTCTTCAAAGGTCTGAAACTGAACCTTAAGGGTTACTCATACTTTGTTGTGAGTGTACAATAAGATTCATTTTTAGAATTCTCTTAATTTATATGATCTGTGAAGGCATAGTGTATTAATAGAAGAGACTGTCAAGTTCAAGTTTAATGCCTGGCTTCATAAAGTGATGTAAGCGGAAAAATGGTAAAAAAGCTCTATGTCATATATCATTTTAAAACACTGTATTTTATTCTTTTACTCAATTTTGTGAGATGTTAACATTTTAAGATTAACATTTTGAAAAAGACTAAAAAACTAAATTATTTAGGGTAATTATACCATACCTTAACAACCTTTAAAATTCCCACATTTGTTCTTTCATTCATTTCTATGTCAAACCAACCTCCTTCATTTCCAGAGATAAAGAAAATGACTGCTATCCAGTTAGCTGAGTACTCTTCGTCCAAGTCAATTACTCTAATCTGGGCCAAATTTGAATGCAGAGCATTTTCTTCAATACTAACAGAATACTGAAAGAAGAAGGAAAAAAAAAATTTAACACCAACTGTGTGAGTGAGAGAAGAACTATACCAGATTTTCAGAGAATGTTTGCGGTCATTCATTATTTAGAAAAGAGATCTGTGTTTATAGTCTCATGCTTCGTTGTCCAAATACACATATTTTGCCCAGGTATTATGTACACAAACACAAGACAATGTACGTGTTTGTTTACATTTGGGTTTTATGTGACTAAAACTATCACGTGTCCCTATGAATAGAATCATTTGAACAAATTTTAGAATTAAAGTTATTAATTCCAAGGACAAACACTTACTGAAGACTGTTCCAAGTACGGGATGTTATCATTAACGTCAAGGATTTTAATGTTGCATTCACACTCTGCTGACATGCCATCTGCCCCACCGTCTCGGTCTGAGCCTCTCACAGCAAGGGAATACTGGCTGTATTGCTAAAAGCACACATATCAAAACACATTACAAAACATATCACAGTTGATCTAGACAGTCCTGATTCTGCCTCATGCAAAGTTCTTTTAGAATGTTAGTTCAACGTAAATCTATGATTAAGACAGGGTAACAGAGAATATTGAAAATCCGCAGATCTCAATGAATCAATATAGCAGTTGGTTCTTTCTTTCTTTCTTTCTTTTTTTCTTATCTTTGAGACAGAGAGAGACAGAGCATGAGCAGGGGAGGGGCAGAGAGAGAGGGAGACACAGAATCTGAAGCAGGCTCCAGGCTCTGAGCTGTCAGCACAGAGCCCGACGCGGGGCTCGAACTCAAGGACTGTGAGATCATGACCTGAGCCGAAGTCAGACACTCAACTGACTGAGCCACCCAGGCGCCCCAAGCAGTTGGTACTTCTATTTCCAGCAATGCTTATCCAGCGTCATTTAAAAGAAACAACACTTTTAAAGGCCTCATTCCTTATTATATGTCCAGGGTTGAAAAAGTTTATAAAGTGACCAAAAGTTTATAAAATGACCAAAATGGTCAGGAGGAGAGAGATTAAGGTTTACCAAGAATTAATGGCATGAAAATTCCAAACCGTAAATACTCAGCCATGGAATGTGCAAGAAGAATAAACACATAAGAAATGATTTGCATTTCTGGGAGGTGGGAGTGGTAGGTGGAAGCAGTGGCGTTATTGATGATCCGTCTTCTTGATTCTACTCAATGGTGCTTAAATTTTTACAAGCTAGAAAAAATCGTGAAGCCTTTTCCAGACACATGCATACACACATCCTCATTCAAGATTGTGGATATCATTTTATAGGATTCATAGTTAGAGACATCATGAGGGCTCTCCGTGGTCTCTACGTTAAAAATATCTGCTCTGGTGGCCTGCCAGTGACTGCAGAGTTCCTTTAATATTTAGGGCTCTTCACCACTAAAAGTCTTGTGACAAGAAAGGAATTCCATTGGGCTCTTTAAGGAAGTTTAAGAGAGAAAATGTTAATAGTTAATTTCTTCTGATGGTTGTTTTCAAACAAGTGAAAAAGGAGATACAGGTGACTTAGGAACTGATAGTTTTGGGATCATTAAACAGTGTGAAAATAATCTCATTTATCCTAAATGTAGGAGTCATTAATAGGGGAATCATCATTTCAAAATAACTATAATAATTAAACTAAAATTTAATTAACTATCCATTCAAAAATAAAACTTCTTCATTTATATCCCCCAAATACATACAGACCTGGTAAATCCTATCAATATTTTTTAAAAGATGAAAATGTTGATACTTTTATATTAAATAATGGGACCACATGGCATTAATAGATTCTAACTTGATTCTAACTTGCTAACAATCACTAATTATTTTCTTATTTGTAAATGAGAAGGTTGGTCTGGATGTTACTCAATTCCTTTCCATCATACTGATTCTGTGATTCATTTCCCAAAGTAATCAGTGGTCTGTCAGTAGGTGAGATATAGGAAGGAAAAAGAAGAGTTCTGTTGTCAGATGAGCTTAGGATATTCTGGGCTAAAAGAAAGATAAACAAGTTTCTTAGCTTGTAGGAATTCTTAGAGCTTCTACCATGTTCATGCACTGTGACTCGCCAAGATGGGGGATGTAATAGCAACTGTTTCTTAAATCTATTTCATTATAGAACACATTAAAAAAATAGAGCTTTTAGGGGTGCCTGGATGACTCAGTCGATTAAGCATCTGACTTTGGCTCAGGTCATGATTTCGCAGTTTGTGAGTTCGAGCCCCGTGTCAGGCTTCGTGCTGACAGCTCAGAGCCTGGAGCCTGCTTTGGATTCTGTGTCTCCCTCTCTCTCTGCCCCTCCCCCACTCATGCTCTGTCCCTCAAAAATAAATAAACATTAAAAAATAGAAAAAAATAGAGACTTTGCCTCTGCCTTATGGATATTCTCATGTGCTTTCAGAATCTAGTTGTCTTAAATTGAGGTAATTCTTAGGTAGGATTGAATGAAAAGTGACAGTTTAAAATGTATTTGCGGAATTCTCATTTTTTCATTTTGAAGATATTTGTTATACCATTACCATTACGAGAAAATTTAAACATATTGCTTTCTTTTTCTTTCTTAGATACTCTTGCTTTTAGAGTCACTTCCTTGGAAACTAACAAACCAATCAAAGAAAAAGAATATTACCTCTCTGTCTAGAAAATTATTCATTGTTCGAATTTCTCCAGTGTTTCTATTGATAATAAACATTGGTGAATCAGAAGGTTCCTGTCTTATGATCTTGAAGGCTATTTTTGAGTTCAAATTATTTGGTTCATCTGCATCAGTAGCATTGAGTCTCATCACCAGTGTATCTAGAAATCAAGAAAAATTGGTTGGAAATGGACAGTTTGCATTTTTGTTATAATACAGTATATTGCTTTTTTAACAAGTGTTAAAGTTGGTTGGTCCGTATAAGGTATGCTCTACCATTTTCCCTGTCTACTTCAACAGCTTAGCTCCTTTCTAAACTTTTGCCTATACAAAAAGATCACATTTTCCCAGGAACTTACACATTTCTGACAGTTAGAAAACAAAGATATGTTTTATTCTGTGTTTCCTTTTCATGTTTTAGTATTATCCTTTTTTTAAAGCCTACTGTGGTGAAACAAATGATATCAAGGCCAGACCAACTTTTTCCCAACTATAGAACTTACTAGCTATATAATCTTGGCTTCAGTGTCCACCCCTACAAATGGGGAAGATAATAGTACTGTGTTCATTGAGCTCATGAGAGAATTAAACAGTTTAATGAGAAAGAATTATAGGAAGTTCCCATTGGCTGAGTTCTGTTTTGCATGGTCCTTAGTGAAGCGGTTAGGTAACAAATTGGTTTAAAGAGATGCTTAACTACATACTTTGTCTTATCCCTTATCTTTTCCGTGAATCTTATAAACAGTTTTGATGAAGGACACTAGAGAAGGAAAAGCTGCCAGTGTTCATGAGCTAGAATTCTTCTTTACATTCAGTCTTTTTTAGCACAAGTGCCTTGTCTGTAAACACAAATGCAAGAGATATCTCCCTTCTCACTGTGTGCACACACACGCACTTGCCTCTCAAGAATGGTACTAAGGAAAACAAACAGTGGATTTCTATTCCATTTTTCTTTTCTATATTGTGTGAATTTTTACAGCAAACATTTTTAGAGTGATATTTTACAAGGGATACCTATTCAAAGTATACGTTTAGTATTTTAATAAATAAAAGTACACTGTAAGGATTTTTGGAATTTATAGTAAATTATACCACTCAAAGATCAAAAGTAACTATGGTGAGTTGAAGTTTTGAATTTAAATGAGAAATCATCACTGCTGTTTTAAATATATTTAGGACAATCTTCCCTGGTGTGCTAGACAGTTAGTTTTCCCAAGTGACTCAATATTTGGCAGTTAAAATGTTGCCATTTACAGTAATCCATGAGGAGGACATTATACCTTCAGATAGTCAAAACTCTTACAAATAAATGCTCTACCAAGTTTATAGGTTTTCTGGTGCCCCGTAACTAACCACTTGGGACCATCAGCTTTCACTATGCATGAAGGGGCCAAACAAGGTTAAGGTTATAGTACATTCCAAATACATAAAATAAGTAATTTGAGTAAAAAGCAAGGAAAACCTATATTTATGACATCATATATAAAAAGGGAAAACAAGTTTTGCTTTGTGTTTATTTACTGTCAACAAAAACTCTTGAAGATTGTGGTCACAAAATAGATGGCCTGGAAGTGATTTCTACTAACGACTTGAAAGTAGGTTAACAAAAAAAAAAAAAAGGCAGCATGAACAGAAATGGATGAGATTTGCCCTTCAGAACAGCTGGGCTGGGAGGCTAAATTCTCCCAGTGCCCTTGCCACCACTGTACAAAGTACTTTTGGGATTTCTCCCGAGGGGTCTACAACTGAGCTGGTGCGCGTGAGTTACATGAGAAGACCCTTCTCATTTCTTTGGAGTTGTTTCTTGTGTGTGCCAGATTGGAGCTACTTCCATAGTTAAAGGGAAGCCATTATGGAGACTTCTCGTGCTTTTCTGTTCTGGTTGCTTTTCTATACTTAATCTTTTACATTCATGATGACGTAGTACCTTCACATAGGTTGGCCTCTCGTTGCTTGGCTGTAAAGAGTGATCTGGAAGTCAGTATATTCTTGTTTACTTCATAAAATGAATTACTTACTTGCATTAGAATTTTCTTCTATTTGTCCCAGAAAAGTAGACATAGAAAATACTGGAGGGTTGTCGTTTATATCCAAAACCCTGACTCTGAGCTCGAGAGGCCTCTCTAAATCTTGACCCATGGAATTCAGAGCCCGGCAATAGATCTAGGGGAGAAGATAAGAATAATTATTTGGTGCAACAGATACTTATTAAGTTTTTATTTTGTTTGGACACTATGCTAGGTGTTGTGGGTAACCAAAAAAATAAATAAATAAATAAGACCTATTATTTGCTACAGAAGGTAGATGCAAGCAGTACTTAGAATCAATAAGGGGAGGCAAACACAAACTCAAAATACCATTTGAGAAAAGGTAACATGATAAGTTATTTAGAAGAAGATTTAACATACTGTAACATTATAGGGGGATGTAATTATTGAGAGAGATCTTGAAGGAGAATTTCAGCAAGTGGAACTGGGAATTGGCAAGATGTTCCAAGCAAAGGGTTTTATGTGAGGAAAGAAGCAGAGTAATGAAAATGCATTATTTGAAATTAGGAGTCAGGGCTATTGGAGGATGGGGTAAAGGAGGCATCAAAGAAAGGGAGTATTTGGTAAGCTTAAATGGTGACTATGTGGGTGTCTGTATTATTATTGTAGCTGCTGTTATTGTTATTATTCATATATGAAGTGTACATAAGTATAATGGATGCTATTTTACCCATGTGGTATATCATATAAAAATGCATTGTGCTTCAAGAAAAGCTAATAGGTTGGCATGGTGACTCAGAGGTTTTGTGAGTAAACATTGTCAGAGGTAAGGCAGGAGTATAGATTTGGAATAGAAGGCTAAGGAATTGAAGTAGCCTAAGGAGTACAAACAGGCAGTGTGACTGAAAGCACAAACATCCATTACTATTTGAAGGTGTTTGGGCACATGGGTTGATGGGGATTTTTTCATGTTTATTTATTTATTTTGAGAGAGAGACAGAGTGCGAGGGAGCACGAGTGGGGGAGGGGCAGACAGAGGGAGAGAGAGAATCCCAAGCAGTCTCAGAACTGACAGCACAGAGCCCCTTGTGGGTCTCGATCTCACAAGCCGTGAGATCATGACCTGAGCAGAAATCAAGTTGGACCCCAGGCACCCCTGGATTGAAGGGGCTTTAACCGAGTGAGCTTACAAGATCAAGGAAGGTTTTCTTTATTTCCTTTTCATTTTAAGTATTAACAAGTGTTGATCATGATGATAAATGGACATGGAAGCAGCCAATGGAGAAAGCAGAAGAGAGATGAAAACAAAGTTGATAGAATAAGGTTCTTGAAGAAACAGATAATTATGGAACAATGGATATCTTGGGGATAAACTCTGGGGAAAAAGCAGAAAATTAATTTTATTTTTGGATTTAATGCAGAACATTTCTGAGCTGGGGGAGAGAGAATTAATTGTGGGAATGTTTGACAGAAGGCTTCACACTTTTTAGCGAAGTTGGTCATCAGGTCAGCTGCTTAAAGTGCAAATGAAGCTGAGGGTTTGGACTTTTGTCCCAGCCACTCTCAAGAATGGAAGTGTGATTCAGTTAAGGATGGATTAGAGTATTTCCAAAGCACGTTCTGAGCTCAGGTGAGACTGAGCAATGTGAATTTATAATAAAGTATGTTTATTCAGAAAAGGCTCCCTTAGTAACTCAAAAATAATCTCTCAGGATTGGAGTTAAAGAGAAGCAATTATTCTCAACTGAATTAAAGAAAAAGAAATAAGGGGGCACCTGGGTGGCTCGGTCAGTTAAGCGTCTGACTCAGGCTCAGGTCATGATCTCATGGTTTGTGAGTTCAATTCCGCGTCGGGCTCTGTGCTGATAGCCCAGAGCCTGGAGCCTGCTTCGGATTCTGTGTCTCCCTCTCTCTCTGTCCCTCCCCTGCTCTCATTCTGTCTTGCTCTCTCTCAAGAATAAATAAAAATATTAAAAAAATATTTAAAAAAAAGGAGTAAGAGTTAGGTACTTGCCCTCCCAAACAAATATTCTAGCTTGCCACTGGAGACAGACCAGAGGCTAACATTTTTGGTAAGGCATTTTATAAAGGCATTTCTCCTAATCTTACTTTGGTTCTGTTGGGTCATGAGATGCTCATGAATTGAGACAATCAAAAATGTCTCATATTGGGATTCCTGAAATCAAATCAAATGATCTGAGCTTAAGGTATTCCAAAAATAATTTGAGCCTGAACATATGTATTACATGGAGCCCACTTACAATGAAAAAAGGGGTGACCTCTCGATCAACTATGGATGTTATATTAATTTCACCAGTTTTTTGATTAATAATGAAGATTCCATAAGGTGGCTGATCAATTCCTACTCCAGAGATGCGGTATGTAACTTGCTGGTTTGCAGCACAATCTGAGTGAATCTGCAGAGAGAGCACAGGTGAAAATATTACAGAGAGCAAATAGAAAGTGTTATGTTTGATAAACAACAGCCATCTTTCCCAAGAACTATTCAATGTGAGTACCTGTTTTCTTTTGGGAAATGCTGGAAATAGATATTTTTCTAGTTATAGCTGTAGTATTTTCCATAATAACTGGCAGTGTAATAAAAGAAATTCAATTCCATTTCTACCAAATAAGAAAATAATAAAATATCACCTTAATAAATGCAGGACTATGCAGTCACCATTCATTCATTCATTCATTCATTCATTCATTCAACATTTACAATTGTCTGTGTTATTTTCAGGTTCTGTGCTAGCACTGGCTCTAGAGTAGGGAACTCCTTGCCCTCTCAAGGAGTTTAGCAATGTTGTCATCATATAACTTTGATCTCCTGATTCAAAATGTTTTTTAAATGTAAAGTTTCAGAAGAGAATTTGAAGTAGATTTATGTAGGTAACAAGAGTTATCTGACGCTTTGTAGAAGTTCTTAATTCTGAAAATGGGGAGGATGTGATATCAGAAAAGTAAGGAGATCATCCCAAATAAATGACTTGTAGAAACTGGGATTCTTTCTTTGAAATAAAATATTATAGGACTCTATGCAACTCTAACTGGGGAGTCTGTATATCTATCTGAATGTGTGTATATTTGTATATGTGTTTATGTATGTATATATATTTTTGTCTGTGAATCTGTGTGTGGGGATGTATTTATGAGTGTGTGTGTGTCTTTGTACAAAGGAAGATATACAAGAGAATATGAAAGAGAGTGCATTGTGAATTCTTACTTAAAAAGCCAAAAGTAGGTATTCAATTCTAATCAATCAAGGCAGAAAGAATACACATTGAAATAGTCCCTCTGAGTATGCTGAGTGTTAAATTCATTATTTAAATCACTATATTTTTGGGGGCGCATTGTGGCTCAGTCAGTTAAGTGACTGATTTTGGCTCAGGTCATGATCTCATGGTTCATGGGTTTAAACCCCATTTGGGACTCTGTGCTTACAACTCAGAGCCTGGAGTCTGCTTCCGATTCTGTGTCTCCCTCTCTCTCTGCCCCACCCCTGCTCGTGCTCTGTCTCTCTCTGCCTCTCAAAATAAATAAAAAATGTTAAAAAAAAATTTAAATCACTATATTTTTCTACCTAGAATTTGGGTAACATATGGTCACTTGTATTTATTTTACCAATGAGGTTAGTCAATGTTTGTTTACCCGTGTGCCTAAATTTCTTAATTTATCCTTTTAGTGGTTCAGTTTTCATAATCTAAGTGACTATAATTCTGTTTTGTGTTATAACTTCTTGGTGATTTATACTCATAAAATATTTAAAAGGCATTTTCTTTTGAGCTTTAACCACCCCATCCATTCTGACTTTCGATTCTATGCTTTGGAGTGGATACTTACTTTGGCAATTGGGTTCCTCTTTGAATTGTCTTCACCTTCACGACAGGCTGCAGCGAACTTGATCCATTCACGTTTTTGCCTCCTGATTGAATGCCACTTGATGGTGCCATTTTTGGTGTTGTAATCTCTTACCTTGAATGGGCAGGATAAAGTAGTAGTATCTATTAACTTTTATTCAGAATTCTCACTCCACTGAAGGTTTTGGAGGAGAGGGTATTGTAATGTCAGAGAGGATGTTTAATTGGGAAAAATTTTTGATAATCTATTAATTTTAGCATAACATTCATTTTACTTATACGGGTGAATTTTCTTTGGAAAATATGTTGTGACTCCCAAACCATTTTCTCAATTTTTAATTTGGAAAAAAATAGATTTGCTGTATATTACCTGGATTCGAAATTCACTGTTAACTTCCACCACCACCTATAAGAAAACAATATAATCACAACAGTTAATTTTTAATTAAGTGCTTTATAATTCATGTTATCCAATCATTTAAAAAAAATCAAACAAGTCTTGTGAGTCATTAGAATTATTTTATCATTCTGGATAGCAGATGGATCTTTCTTAACTCTCAGGTCTCGTGATGATACTGTGGATTCCTTTTCATTTTGTTTTTACTTTTCGGTTATGCTTTTCTTCTTTTTAATTTCTTTTATTTTTTAACCTCTTTTTCATTCTTCACCTACGCAGATACTCATTATCATATGAGCTAGGACATTGAACCCAGGAGGAGTGAGCGTTGGAAATTTAGGCTTTCTTAGTAAATCTTGTGCCTGAAAAGCTAGAGATACTCTAATGCTGTTCAGTGATATTCAACAGTAAGGTATGATACTTAAACTTTTGACTATAGTTTCAGGATCTGACTAGTCATAGATGGAATAGAAAAAAAAATGTTTTGGAGTGAAGAAAGGATATGAAACAGGAAGTATCTGAAAAGTTTCAGAATATTTGCTCCTTCACATTCTAATCCTAAATGGGAGATTTTCAAGTGTTTTTATTTTTATTTATTTTTTATTTTTTAAAAAATCTTTATTTATTTTTGGGAGATACAGAGAGAGAGAGAGAGAGAGAGAGAGAGCGCATGAGCAGGGGAGGGGCAGAGAGAGAGGGAGACAGAGAATCTGAAGCGGGCTCCAGGCTCTGAGTTGTCAGCACAGAGCCCAACGTGGGGCTCGAACTCACAGACAGTGAGATCATGACCTGAGCCAAGGAAGCTTAACCGACTGAGCCACCCAGGTGCCCCTCAAGTGTTTTTGAAAGTCTTAAGATGGTATATTTGCTTTGAGATATGAGAATAAATAGGCCTACGATAAAAGCAAAGAATTTCTTTCCTCTGTAAAATGAGTTCCTGTTTGATGTTTCATGCTAACACTAAAAAAAAAAAAAAAAAAGAAAAAAAAAAAAAAGAAGTGATATAAATGCATCCTCCCATAGCAAGAAGAAATTGCAGGCATTTAGGGACAAATTAGTGGGTAGCAGTTTCCATTAGTCTCTTCTTCAGATTTAAGTAATTTCCCTGTCCAACAAACAACTACTTAGGCAGAGCTCTGCCTCGTTTTGGCTCTGGCCTCAATCGTTACATATGATTTGTAAGTGAAAGATCAGGATAATTTAAATTACTTTTCTCTAAAACCCTAAAACATTTCTAAAAAGACAGACACTTATATGTTAAGTTTAATATATCAATATACTTGGGGCGTCTGGGTGGCTCAGTCGGTTAAGCATCCGACTTCGGCTCAGGTCATGATCTCGCGGTCTGTGAGTTCGAGCCCTGCGTCAGGCTCTGTGCTGACAGCTCAGAGCCTGGAGCCTGTTTCAGATTCTGTGTCTCCCTCTCTCTCTGACCCTCCCCCGTTCATGCTGTCTCTCCCTGTCTCAAAAATAAATAAATGTTAAAAAAAATATCAATATACTTAAGACATAGTAAAATACCTATCTAAAAACTTAGTGTATTTGAAGGCTAGTTGCATTTATTAAGTTTTAACTTGCACTTAGAATCATTAAAGTTGGTGTAAACCCTTGTGTTTATTTCTCTCTAAATAAGAAATTTTCAACTTCTATTTCAATTTTTTCAGAATTGCAAAGTATGAAAATTATTATTATGATTAGATTTCATCTGTATCATTGATAAAAGAAATTATAGCTGCATTATAATATACTAATAGTAGTAATTTTAAAATATAGTAAATTACTTTTTATAGTTTCAGTCTCACCACTAGATAAAAATAAAATTTTGCTTTCTAAGTACCTGTTGTTAAAAATTATTATAAATGATACTTCAGGAAAATATGTATTTTTTGGTTAATAAGAGTAGTGTAAAGAGATAATTTTTTTATAGGACTGATATATTCATTGTGTATCTGTAATGTTGATTATTATTATCACTGTTACAATTCACTGAATGGTGACTAATTACTAGACAACATATTTAGAGAAATCCATGCATTCAATCTTCAGAAATACATGTGGTCAGTGCTATAATTTAATTATCTCTATTTTACAGGTGAGGAAATTGAGTTTTGGACATTAATTTATGGCTAAATACCCTCCACAACAATTCAGCGTAAATTTGTGCTTGAGGTGTGGGTTTTACAATAAAATATAAGATAGCCTGTTCCAACTAAATTACTAAATACAACATACTGCAACGAATTGACGTTACAACTTTGAGAAGTCAAAACATTCTGATTTTAATCTAATCTCATATTAGCCTTATGATTAGGAATATTTATGTATAATAATAACAATAATAATAGTGATTCTGGGCAGAAAAAAGTAGATGGCCCAAATGGTTTGGACAAGTAACTGAAAAGTTAGTATAGAGTCCCTCGCGGGTGCAGAATTAAGATGATGTTACTTTTTGCTACCTGTGAACTCATGGGCACTCTTTTCTCTCTCATTTGTGGGTGTGGAATGGGGGTGTGGAGATGCCTTATTTGTCTATTTGGAAGCTGTTTCTTCATAGCTACAGAAGTGTGTAGGCATCTGTTATCTGTCTTGCACTTCCCTGACCACACTGCAGTGTCAGAGCCTACTGTTTGTTTTGGAGAACTATGCCAGATGACTAACAAACCTTCCAGCTTTATGAAGCTGGGTCATTCTTTTTCCCATGAGAGGCAATTTAGGCAGAAGACCAAGTAAGTTTCACCATAGTGTCAGCCTCTCAATTGAATCAGTAATTAAAAACTGCCAAGTCTGCTTAAAAATATGTTGTGTTGACATAGCCTTATTGTCTTTTGCTCAGTGTCTAGAATAAATGCTGAAACGAAGTCACTACTGGATGTTCAAAGGCAAAATAATGAGATAAAAAGAGCACTTGGTAGAGTCAGAACGCTTTCAATGTACTTCCCAAATTCTCTAAGCCTTAGTTTTCTCATTTTCAAAATGACAGGGGTAGACTAAATTATATATGGTTACCTTTCCAGTTCTAACACTAAATCTCTGTGTGCAGTTGGAAAATATCAAAGTTTTTTGATCACGGAAAAGGCATGATAAAATTGTGGGTTTAAAAGATTACTCTGACCACAGGTGGTGGCAAGAGACAGGATTATAGGCCACAAGCAGTGGAGTGTTCCACATCAAATCAGGCCAGAGATGAGGAAGAGCCGAAGCCGAATAGGAGCAGTGGCAGTGGTAACGGACCAGAAAGATCAAGAGAGAGATTCCACATGGTTGAATTTGACAAGGTCTGAGAGTCAAGAGAAGGAAGAAGCTGAAATGATGGCCATTAAAAAAAAAATTTTTTTTTAACATTTATTTATTTTAAGAGACAGAGAGAGGCAGAGCATGAGCAGGGGAGGGGGAGAGAGAGAGAGAGATACAGAATCTGAAGCAGGCTCCAGGCTCTGAGCTGTTTGTTAGCACAGAGCCTGACACGGGGCTCGAACTCACGAACTGCAAGACCATGGCCTGAGCTGAAGTCGGACACTCAACTGACAGAGCCACCAGGCGCCGCCCCTCCACCCAAATGATGGCCATTTTAAACCAAGAGATGAGGGGCAAGGCAGTTGCAGAATTGATCAGGTTAGAATACATTGATTTTGAGATGCTAGAGAAATGGTCGGGTGAAGGTGCTTAGCAATTTGATATATGTATCAGCACCATGAACAGTAGTTCAGGCCACATACACAGATTTGAGGGACATCTGCTTGGGTAGGGCAGTTTAAATCATGGGAGAATTTGAAGACCCAAAAGAGGAAATACAACAAAGAAACAGCCTGTGGCTGAGCGTGAAACTAGGGGAATTCCTACATTGATGGAATAGGGAACAGTGACAGAAACAAGTGACAAAGAAAAAGAGAAGAGAAATAGCCAAAGAAATGGGAAGAAAATATAATGCAGTGTCACAGATGTCAAAGGAAGAGAGAAATGAAGGAGAGATCGGATGTGAACAAGTGTCAGGTGGCATAAAAGACTTGAGCAAAGTGAATCCTGAGAATGCCTGTGACCTTCAGGAGAATCCTTCCGGCTGGATGGAACAGGTCCCTCCTGACTGAAAGGATTAGGGAATAAGATGGAGGGGAAGAGAACGTAAAGATGGCCACTTTCCTGGGTGATTTGTTTATAAAAGGAAACAAAAATGGTATCATAGAATTAGATGTGGTGTCCAAGGAAATATTCTGGGAGAGGGAGAAATGGATTTTTGAAGGTGAAGAAAATAGATTTTGATTTGAGAGAGAGGTTCAAAAAGAAATTAGTTGGTAGAAGTGTAATGGAGAGAGCAGGAGGGAATAGGCAAAAAAAAAGGGCTCTGAACGCAGACGAAGGAAGAGACGAAGGAAGAGAAAAGATCAGAGATTAAAATCAATAGACTATGAGAGGAAGTTGAAGAAAATCGTCTGATTGATCTAGACCTTGTCCATACAGTAAGGATAAGGTGGTTTTCTGTCAGAGTACTTTGGATTCCTAAATAAATTGGAAATATGTGCTGTGGAGGCTAGTGAAGGAAATTCACTTAGAAATGAATACATTTTTAGTTTTCTTCTTTTGATAGTGAGGTTTACATTTCTTTGCAAATAATAAAATGGTCTTGAAAGTATTAAGTGATTTCTACAAGGAAACCTCTCATATATAATAATTGGGAGGTTGTCTTCCATAGCCACTTGTTAGTCATTAAGCATGAACTGCTAATGTATCGGATAACTGTATATTACATCCCAAGGATGAACCTGAGACAAAGCTAAAATATAATAATTTGCTTCTTTCGATAAACCTCCTCTTGTGTCTTTGTATTACTATCAGTTTGGAGTTCACAACACCTTCATAGGTTGATTTCTCTTATTTGTTCATTGGTTTATTTATTTATTTGATAGATTTGTATCAAATGTGTATTATGGGGATCCAAGGCTGGATTAAGTCTTTTAAAGGGCATAAGCTCTAAAAATACGATAGTAAACTTTAGGTGAAATGTAAAGTAAATGTAATAAAACACCATAGAACTAAGTGTTGGGGGAAATTCAACCTGATTGTTTCCATGTTTAATTTCTTGATTTTTTTGGAATGTGTAGGGAAAGAAAAATATCAATTATCCCACAAATGCCTTTGGATGCTCTTGCTTTGTGTAATTGAACATCTATTGAGCAATCTTGCATTATGATGCAAGGGCATTATGAAGGATCCAAAAGTAAATCAGACACAGAATCTGCCCTCAAATAACTTACAGTCAAGTAGTTTTATGAGCAACAGACAACCATTATTTTGTGGAGATGTGGTTTTTCATTAGGCAAGTATAAAAGGCTCCACCCTATTCTCGTAGACCAATTGAGAATATAAATCAGCAGCCAATGGCACTTAAACTAATTCAACCTGCCTAAATCCATTAAAGGAATTTGCATAGCAAGCGTAACCGACAAGAGTGGCCTGTCCCAGCACTCTGCAAGGGCGTTCCCTCACTGATGGAAGCATAATAAATAACTACAGTGATGAGCATACTTTCTGCCTTTTCGTTAGGCAATGCATGTTTGGACATGGGAATACTCAGCACCAATGTCCTTGAAGAATGTAGAGTGGACAGAGTTATCAGAAACTAAGTACTCTGGGTATACACAAGAGTGTTTTTTTCTATATTCATAAGACTTATTAAATAGGTGAATCTTGTCCCTTGCGGGCCAAACCTTCAAATTTATTGAGACAGCATTCTCGGTGCTTCAGGTTCTTCTGTTACCTAAATCAGGCATGGCAAAATGTTTATCCTCTTTGGCAACTCAAACTAATTAAATGATGATAAACTTGCAGTCCCTGTTTTCACAAAGGTGCAAGAAGACTCTGATCCTAAATCCACAGTCAAGAACACTGTGTAAATGGAAATTATTTTCCTTAAATAGAATTTGTAAATCTTACTGAGCAGGTGAACAGAAATATTTCCATTTTCTATAAAATATTTTACTGATGTACAATTATCCATAATATATATCACTGTAAATCACTATATGCACAAGAAAGCATGAAGAATCCTCTCTTTTGCTTGTCTTCTGTTTGGTCTGTACTAGTTTGTTAATCCTTCTCTTGCTTTATGCATCAGTGAACACAATTACGGGAATTGAAGATGTCCAGTTCAAATAAGTTGATGAACTATGTAATAAAATATGTATTGTTTTCTGTGTATTTTAGCCTGTGCTGAGAAATACTCTGAAAAACTCCTGCTTATATTCCAAATGATTTCAGCTAAGTTCAAATTGTGGAGCAGGGTTATCAGGTGGTCAGAGGTTTTCTTTTGAAAGGAAATAGTAACCATGGAAAGAGCAGCAGCCAGGCTGGTATTATAAGCTGTGCAAATTGGGTTATTCTTGGTAATTGATAAAGATAGGCTTATTTGTTCTTTGAGTGTGAGTTGCAGAAGTTTTGCCTCTATAGAATTTGACGCCTTGAGATTTGTATTGATTTGTGTTGACTAATTGAATCTGGCAAAGTTGCAAGTAATTTTCAGAAATCATTAGAACTATAGAAAGTCTACTGGTTCTATTTTACTTTCCTACAGTGGCCCTGCCATACATTTTCTTATTGTCACAACCATTCACAGAGATCTCTTGTATTTGGTACATAGGCAACATTGTTCTCTAGCCTAGAATATATTCCATATACCTCCTCCTCCCCCCCCCCCAATGCACTAACTTCATGGAAACAGAAAAGAAAGAACAATAAATGAGGGGTCAATAGCATTTCTTTGGCTTGCAGAATGTTAACAGGTATAAGCCATTGCCTGTCTAGGCGGCTTGTCTAAATAATGGAATAGTGGTGTGGCAGTCTTGCTTGTTGTAAGAGCAGATTCTTCAGCTTTCTTCTCCCTGATGTAACCCACTAATCTGAACAAGGTCTAAAAGGTATATTAAACAGACTACGCAAAATACACATAAACAGATGGTTGCTCAGCTCACAAATGGATTTGCATTAAATATATTGCCTGTTTAAATGTCTTAAAGGTTTTGGGGCACCTGGGTGGCTCAGTCGGTTAAGCGTCCAACTTTGGCTTGGGTCCTGATCTCTGTTTGTGAGTTCGAGTCCTGCATTGCGCTTTGTACTGACAGCTCAGAGCCTGGAGCCTGCTTTGGATTCTGTCTCCCTCTCTCTCTGCCCCTCCCCCACTCATAGTCTGTCTCTCTCAAAAATAAATAAACATTAAAAAATGTCTTAAAGCTTTTTAAAATTGCCTAAGTATGCTCTCTACTGTAGATTTTTACTTATTCTAGACTTTGAATGGAGAAGAATAAAGACTTCACATAGATTTTTTTCCTTTTTTTTTTTTTTCTTTTTTTTTTCTGGTGAAAGCATACATTCATAGTGAGGCTAGCCATAAGCTAAGTAGAAGAATTTGCTATCAAGGTAGTTAATTTTCAGGGGAAAACAAAAGTATTTTGTAACAGAAATAGATTATATAACTACAAAGGATATTTATCCAGATCATCTGATAAAATCTGCCGTAAGAATAAATTATGATTTTTCAAACCCTAGAAAGCAAAATGTTTTACCAGAAAAGTTACAATAACAGGAAAAAGAAATGTTTTAATTCATTATGCAGTAAGTTCTTTGAGAAATACATCTCATAAGACAAATGAGAAATTTGTGACTGATTCCAAGGTAAAATATAGCAACAAACAAACAATCCACAAAGAAAAAACCAAAACTTTCCAAATTCAGAAAATAAAGCACAAATGTCCAGAAACGTCTCTACAAAGAAGAAAGGTCAATGAGGATACATGATTTTGATAAAATGATACATTTTACTGAAGAATGACTAATTAGACAATGACTGTTTAAAGGAGTTTCATAGGATGTAATTAATTAGAAATAATCATAAAAATAAAGAAATAAGGTATATTATGCATTAAATGAAAGCACATAAGCATCTGAATAAACTAATCAAATTAAACTGTAATAGGCCTTAATGGATCAGATTTAAATGAAATTAAAAATAAAAATATTTGAGGGGCGCCTGAGTGGATCAGTCAGTTAAGCATTTTAGTTCGGCTCAGGTCATGATCTCGGAGTTCATGAGTTTGAGCCCCACATTGGGCTCTGTGCTGATAGCTCAGAGCCTGGAGCCTGTTTCGGATTCTGTGCCTCCCTCTCTCTCTCTGCCCCTCCCCCACTCACGCTGTCTCTCAAAAATGAATAGTCTCCAGCAAAAATTTAAAAATAAACAAAAAATAAAAACATTTGATTACTCGGCAATACACAGATGCTCGTATACAAGTGCTCATTAATCCTTACTCATCCCAAATTATATTAACTGATCCTAAAAATCCATTAAAAATTCCATGGAATAGGGCTAGTCTTCTAAAGGCAGCTTGGAACTAAAGCTACCAGCTTATTGATGCTTATTCGTAACAAATCCACTGCTATGACCACTTTTACTTAATAAACTGAATTCAGACCAACCAGCATGTTTGAATCAAAGGTCTGACCTGTTATTGTAGAAACCCAACAATCCAGTTCAAAACTTAAGCAAGTAGAAACAAATATGACCCACAGGACTATATGCTGCCAAATTGGAGGGTGATTTGCCTGGCACTTGCCTCTTTGGATAACATTAACCTTCCTGTGAGAAAGACTCTGATTTTAAAATTCCCAACAGAAGTGAAATTTGATGCAGCAACTCAGTGTTATCTTTATTATCTCTAAAAAGAGAAAATTAATGACGTGTGAAGGAGACGGTGATAAAACATCTCATTACATTTGTCTGACCATCAAACACAACTTTCATATCAGTCATTGCTGATTTTCCAGTAGTAAGAACCAGTATCATAATAATTATACTCACTCCTTAATTATAGCTATTCCTTCACTTATTATATCATTTACAAATCTCCCAGATTGTCATGGTTTTTGACATTAAAAAATGTTTTAAATAAATCATAGCTTAGCAGTGTGGGGCTTTTGATATTAGTGTTATGAATCCCAAACATATCTGGAACCAATGAGACAGTTTGGATTGTGAGGCCAGTCGCAAATTGCTATGCTTTTTAATTTATATGTATCCCATTTTTATAGCGAATTTGCCAGCAGAGTTACCCAAAGAATGGAAAAATGTTTAGGGTAAAAATCAGGACACACCTGTGATATTAGTTTAAGAGCCCCCCTGCAAAAAGGAATTTGAACAACCAAATGCTATCGAGCAGCGATAAGACCTCCCCAAAGTCAGTATTTTCCCGGCATGACTTAGCACTGACTTCAGTATCAGAGATGTGATAGGGTGAGTTGACACTGATGCATTAATATGCTCGAGTCTTCAATTAAGGAGAGAAACACTATTTAAAAATCTAGTTCATAAAATCACCTTGTCATTAACATAAACTTTTAATGGGTTTAGGTTAGAAATAACACTAAATAACACTTTCTAAAAAAGTTCTCACTTGTTCACAATGAGCATGATTATGAGGGTTTTTTTTAACAGAATCCACTTACCAGAAAAATGAACAGCACTGCAGCTGTTCTAACAAAGTGCCAGTCCATTGCAGCTGGGTTCTCTTACATCCAAGACCAAGGGAGTTTTGTTTGTTCTTCTCTGTTCTTTTTCTTTCCCCCACTCAGCTGGTGTCTGATTAAAATAATTTCTCAGTAGATGTTCTTACATGCAGGCTTTGAGGTGTTTCTGCCTTCTCTGGGAGAAGAACTGAAGGTACGTATAACCAGTCTAGATCCCCACCCTAAAAACTTGGGCTGGTCTCACTGAAATGCTTGACAAGATCATCATTGCTCCCAGGTAAAAGCTTAGGGACACACCCTTCTTCCAGTTGAAAGGCAGCTCTCTGTGGGGCTGGAAGATTCACTTCTTTAATGAAGGCTTTCAGTGTCAAGCATCTAAAATGATCAGACGTATGGAGAGTTATACACTTGATAGGGGCTTTCCCTGTGCTTTATTTATAAGCTGCTTAAGCTTCTCTCTTAAACAGGCAAGTGTAGTCTGGATGCTGATATTATTCAAAAAGGATTATCTGGTTCAGACTAATAATAGTAAGAACCTTCAGGTCAGAGTCAAAAATCATAAACTTTCCATTTCAGTGGATGTTAGAAAATATTCAGTCATTTTTTTAAGTTATTGTAAAAGAAACAGAAAATTTGCTGATGTTAAGAGTGAGGATTTTTTTAAAAAGTGTTAATCCAAACAAGCAAAACTATGATACTTACTGTTATAAGGTCCTCTGCATATGTCACAGTTCCCTTTAAGCAGACAGCTGGAGTCCAGGAAGCCTCTCTTTTCTCTCTAACCGAGTGTCTTCTCTCCTCAAGTACTTTTCCCTTTTTAAGGTTCTGCCCTTATCAAATGTAGCAAAACAAAATTTAAAATATCTCTAAGCCAGATTAAATGTAAAAATCAAGACCACCAATTAAAATCTTGTCAATAGTTTTACAAATGAAGATCACTGCCTGAAATGCTAATGAAAATCCAGAGAGAGCTGCTCTGCAGGTGAGGTGGGTGAAAAGTCAATGACGAGTCCCAAGCACAGAGCCAAGAATCTGGATAGCGAGCCAATTAGAACATGGGGAATACACTGAAGAAATGGCTGCCCACACATGCAAATGGGAGACTGAAGGCAGCCCTGGAATTTATGAAAATAGTGACTCTCACAGGGCAACACTGAAAGTGTTCTTGGGTTATGCTCTCTTCACCTGGCAGCGTATAGTATACATATCGTGAGTGGTGGGAAATCTTGAAATGGCAGTGTGGAACAAGAGATCCAGCTGAGAAGATGTTGATTATGGTCAAAAAGACACAAAGCATATCTCAGAAAGAGAGGATATCTCTGAGGGTCCGAGGCTCTACCAAATGCAGTCATTTCATTACAGATGTGTGGCAAAGAAGGTCCCTCAATGGTGGTTTGAAATTTCATGCCATTCCTCATGGAGCTTAGAGAGAAGGAAATGCAATGCCTGTATGTAGTTTCAGTGAATAAGAATGCTAATGATAAGAATTGATCGTTATGAATAAATGAAATAAGAGGAATAGTCTCAGGCCAAATTTCTCTTAGGGGAGTAAGATAGAATGTGAGTGTTGACCTATGACTTAGTCTGAGCAAGATATTAGTAGTAGGATTGTATGACTGTGAATGACTGAAAACTCACTGAGCACCAGAGATGAGAGGATCTTCTCTTTCACCTTTTCAGTGGCAAGTGAATGTTTTATCCACCTTGAATTTTGGGCATGGTGCTAGGCTATGCACAGGCCCTCTTCATCCAGTGAATGCCCTTTCCCCTGGCCCAACCCTGGCTCCACCCCTAACTCAAAGCCCTACTCCCAGAGTCCCAGGCACCTAGAGCCTTTGTTGGCAGTGATCTCTCCAGCAGCTCTCTGGAGAGGAGGTGTGACAGAACCTTAATGTTGCAGAGCAGTGGCTCTCCTGATTGTCCCATGAGAACGAGTGACATTAAGCACAAGTAGGAAAGGGAGTTTATGAATCATCATTCCTCCCCCTTCACTTCTTTCCCTGCCTTTTCCTCTTTCCTACTATCTTCATCTCCTTAGAACGGTGTTGTCTAATGGAACTTTCTGAAACGTGGAAGGAAGTGTTCTCTATCTGTGCTATCCAGTGCAGTAGTCACTACCCATCTGTGGCTACTGAGCATTTGAGATGTAGCTAATATGACTGAATTTTTAACTCCATTTAATAGCTAATTTAAGTTTAAATAACCACATGTGGCCAGTGGTTAACATATTGCACAGTGTAGAGAGGTGAGAGCATCATTGCTTTTATTATCTTCTGTCTCGTCCTAAGCCTTAATGCTTGTTCTTTAGAAATTTAACTCCCTTTCATTAAATCTGTTATATTCCTTTTCTCATATGGGAGACTTCTAGCTTTCTGAGTTTCCATTTAATGCCTTTTGCTTCCCTTTCCTTTATGAACTCTTGTTATGTGAGTTTACCCAGTCCCTTTTCCTCCTTAGTGATCCTATTTCTTGATGACAATGAGTTAAGATACTCTAAAACACAGTCAACACAAACCCTTCCCATTTCTATATTCACATTTTCTCAATTATTTCTTCCAGCCACTTTATCTGTGATTTCATATCACACTGTCACATAACATTGCTACACAAGTTGGTTTCTGGTCTCACCAGACCCTGTTTCTATCTGATATTGGTTAGTGTGGGAGTTACCACATATATACCAACAGTTCTTGTTTCTAGAAATTTTATGAAATTTGGGGTAATTTCTGTATTTGGAATTTCCCCGAGAAGCTGACAGATTTTTCTGACAGGGATCAAAGTTCTCCTGGGAAGGGATTTTCCTCTCTCTCATGAGGCACTGCAAACTCTAGAATGTCGTCTTAAGTGCCTACTTTCTATATTTGTTCACAGTTTGAGATACTGTAATACCTTCTTGAAAGACAAAATAATCAGTATCTTTCACTAAAGGTGATGGATTCTATGAATCTAGAATGTCTTAAGCCTAATTAAAGTAACTGACCATTCTATCCCCCTTCATATACATAATACCCATAGCGTGGATTCATATATTTCAGAGAAACCCTATGAAATATGCTTTGATGTCATATGTGGAACTCTGCTTTCATGTATGTGTCAAATTACCCTAATCAGCTCCACAAATTGTTTAAAAAATAAGGGAAATAAAATAAATCTTAAAAATAGAGAAATTGAGGTAACTATATTAAGGATAATACAAACAAAAATGTTTGTATTTGTCTTTATATTAATGTTCCTTTGAGATGTATTGATTTCAGATCTTGTTCACATTTTTTAAAATCACAGTATTTCTCAGTAAGTCACACGAAAGTCTGGGGGGATGGAGGCTGCTATTATTTTTTTAAAGCTATTTATTTTTAAGAGAACAAGCGTGCAACAGAGAAAGAGGAAGACATAGAATCCCAAGCAGGCTCAGCACTGTCAGCACAGAGCCCGACGTGGGGCTTGAACCCACGAACTGTGAGATCATGCCCTGAGCTGAAACCAAGAGTCGGATGCTTAACTGACTGAGCCACCCAGGTGCCCTTGGAGGCTGCTGTTTAGATTAAAAGATACTTCTCTTTTAATATGTAACAACCAAATATAATGTCTGACCCTTCATTAGATCCCTGATTTGAACAAAACAGCTATAGAAATAACTTTGGAGATATTTGGCAAAATTTAAATATAGACAGGGAATTATTATACATTTTATTAGGTTATGTAGTAATATGTCTTTATTTTTAAAGACACTGCTAAATTATGCATGGGCAAAACTGGTGACAAAAATTTTCCTTATGGTACAGGTGCCTAGGTGGCACAGTCGGTTAAGTGTCTAACCCTGGATTTCGCCTCAGGTCATCATCTCATGGTTCGTGAGTTCCAGCCCTGGGTTGGGCTCCACGCTATCAGTGCAGAGCCTGCTTGGGATTTTCTCTCCCTCTCTCTCTGCCCCTCGACAGCTTGTGCACTCTCTCTCTCTCACACACAAAATGAATACATAAACTTAAAAAGAAAAGAAATTTCCCTTACGGTAATTTAGCAATAACATGGGGTGAATGTGGCAAAATGTTAATTGTTAAATCTAAATTATAGTATATGGTTTTCTCTTTGATTTTCTGTATATTTGAAAAATTTCATAGTGACATTTAAAATAATGGTTTGAAGTAGGTGTTGACAAATTATAGCCATGGGCTAAATTGGTCCCACTGCCTTTTTTCTTATTTTATTGAAAAAAATTGCTTACTTGCTTATGTATTGTCTGTGGCTACTTTTCCTCTGTTGCAGCAGAATTGAGTAGTTAGGACAGAGTGGCCTGCAAACCCTAAAATAACTACTTATCTGGCTTTTTACACAAGTTTTCTGACCCCTGCACTAGGTGAACAGATTATAATTTGTAATACAAAATATGACTCATTAGTAAATTAGTTGTCTTAGGAGAATCCACAAAGTTGATTCAAAGTGTATGAGCAGAAATCCTGACTGGAAGTAACCACCAACGTTAATGCAGTTAATCACCGAGGAAAAGATACATCTTTATAATAGAAATATATTTTTAGTTTTATGTTTTCAGAAAGACTGTTTAATTGCCTAGAATAATCTATGGCCCAACTCTTCTGCCTTTCTTTTAAACCCGATTTAAGGAAAATCTTAATTTTATTTTTTTTCTAGTCAATTCTAGAATAAGAATTTGATAGCATCACATCTTAACGTATTTTTCTCTATATAGAAAGAATGTTCATGAACAGGGAAAAAAATATCAGATGATTTTGAGGTCCTTGGGATGTATCTTAAAAGTTAAATATTTTATGATAAAATAACAGTGGTTAGAGACTAAGCTATTATTAAAAAATTAAAAAAATAATTTTAATTGTGCATCCACTTCATTTTCATTGCTATGCTAGGCATTGTGGAACATTCAAAATCATTTTGAACTTTCCCTTACAGAGGTTACTCTGTAGCTGCAAACATACTGAAATAGAACTATTGTTACTCTCTTCTGGAAGGCTTTCTTACTCACTTACCTGTATATATTGGCTACCACCCCTGTGGACTGTTTGGATTTCATGTGCAAGTTCAGTCCTTCATTTTACTTACAGTAAATTATCATCAGTACAGTTCTACGACACACACACACACACACACACACACACACACACATATGCATATATACACACACACGCATATATATATATATATATATTTTTTTTTCTACTACATGCTTTGACTATACTAGGAACTGGGGTTACAAAGATGAATATCCCATGGTTCTTGCCCTCACATGGCTCCAGGCTAGCTGGAATGGGAAAGACAACAGATTTTCCCCCGACTTGCTAAATAGAAACAAACATGGGGCACATTGGGAACCCTTAACCCTGTTTTGTTGGAGATGATGTTGGAGAAATCTTACAATGTTAAAGACTACACCTGTAAGACATAATAAAGCTGATTTTTATTTATTTTTTTATTTTATTATTTATTTTTTAAAATTTTTATTTATTTTTGAGATAGAGAAAGAGCATGAACGGGGGAGGGTCAGAGAGAGGGAGACACAGAATGTGAAGTGGGCTCCAGACTCTGAGCTGTCAGCACAGAGCCCGACACGGGGCTCGAACTCACGGACTGTGAGATCATGACCTGAGCCGAAGTCGGATGCCTAACCGACTGAGCCACCCGGACGCCCCTAAAGTTGATTTTTAAAATTCATGATTTATTCTTTTCAATTCATGTTATATTTTCAAATTTATATCTCCTTTTGATTCAATGTTGCCTTTCTGTCTTCATTTCTGCTGTAGACCCTCTCCAGGCCCTCTTCACCCGTCATTCTGTGCCACACTTCTAATGGTATGTGTGCACTTGCCCTTTTAATACATACTGCATTCATTTTCCAGAATAGTGTTTCTGAAACATTGTTCTCCTTATGTCACACCTCTTTTCAAAAACTCTCATAAATTCATATTTCCTTCCAGATAAAAATGTCTTCATATTGAAACCCCTTGGCAGCAAATTTATGTCTCCAGGTTATTTATTATTTTTGGTGTAAACAAAGTACAGTCACTCTGCACATTCTTAACATTTTCCACCATTGCTTTTCATTTTTGAAGACCCTGCTTTTGATGATAGTGGTATTAATATGTGTCAGGATAATATACTGATTGAAATTTGTCTAGAGTATTTTCCATTTAGGGGTGTGTATACAGTCTATGAGCACATTAAAAGTTTACTTTGTCATTTTCAGAAACTTTTGGTGACTGTAGTTTTCAAAATTCAATTCTACCAATATTTCTTGAGGCCTACTAGGTACTATGCTGGCTGTCAGGAGAGATGAAAATAGGTAATAGAACTTTCTATCTTTAAGAAGGCTATAACTTTGACTGGATCTCAAAAGGAGTGATGGGGCTTGTCTTGTCTCTATGACGAGACACATTGATGTATGTGCTGTAGGAAAGGTCTGTAACATTTTATGAGCCCTGAAAAAAAGGAGATAATTTCTACATTAAGGGAATTGGAGAACTCGTCATGGAAGAGGTATAATTTGAAATTTTCGGTTGAATACATTCTCAATAAATGGAGACGTAGCTGGGAAAGAAAGTAGAGGGGAACATGCATTTTTCCAGCCAAAATGGAATAAAATTGGACCTATGTGGACTATTTGTGAGAGGTAGCAGGGCTGATGTGTTAACAGAATGTGGAAGACTTTAAATGCCCTGCTCAGGTATTTGGATGATCTTCTATGGCAAAGAACTACTGTGGGCTTTGAGCAAGGTATGGACCAAAGTCATACCTGCTTTGGGAATTTGTCGTGGAACTGTTGGAATGGATAGAGAAGAGACACCAGAGAAAGATGAATTTGGAAGCCACCATAATAGTTTAAGTGATGAACCTGAAATAGTTTGGTTTCAGTAGGAAAGGAAAAGGATATAGAAGTGTGACAAAAGTAAAATAAACCAGCAGACAGGTTGGATGATGGTGAAGCAATAGGGTGATGGGGACTGGAGGGAAACACTTCCTTCTCATATTAGGTGAAATGGAAGAAAAAGGAACCTGACGTTTTGATGTTAGAACTAAGCAGTTTTTAACATTTTGTCTGTCTTGTTCTGTTCCTTTTCTGCTTAAAAAAAGTCAGCCTTCATCCAAATTTGAAATCTGCTAATGCTTTTTTCACATTAGCTCTCTGTTCATATACACATACATTTTGGAAGGCATATTTTGTATAGTTTGTGTATTTATATGCTTTGAATAATTTGGAAGTAAGTTGTGTATATCATGACACAATACCATGACTATATATATCTACTAATAACAAAGTCCTCTGCTATGTAACCATAGTTTGTGTGTTTGATGCAAAAAGGATCAAAAAGAATAATGCTACAAATGAGCTCTGAATAAAAAAGAATACGTGAGCCCATAGTGTTCCTCAACAGGGTAGTGGGGTGGACAGTAAGTTCTTCTTTAGAAAGATTGCCAGCTAATAAATATAGGGGGGATAAAGTAGAATTAGATTATTTTAATAGTGTACCCAGCAAAATAATAACTGATTCAGGTGAAGATCATCAATGAATGTTAATACTCTTGAATGGAAATTTGTTGGGAAACTGGATATTTACATGATCTCAAAATATCATACCATTTCACCAACTGATCAAATTAATCATTTCCAGTAATGGGACAAACTGACAATGTGTGCCTCCTTGCATGATGCTATAAAAACTATATATAATGTCACCTATATAGTATTCTTGTCCAACATATTTAACCTGAATCGTTAAATGAGAAACCAATCAGAAAAATGTCAGTTTGGGAATGTTCTATAATAAAATGGCCTGGAACCTTTAAAAATGTCAGTTATGATATACAAAATATAATGCTGGCTTGTATCAGATTATAAGGCGACATAAACTAAACATAATTTTTGATTCTTTGTTCTGAATCATAGAATGTTCAATGATAATGAAGATTAGCAATAAAGAACTTTTTTATGGGACAATTGAAAAATTTTGATTTGGGCATTTTAACCCTAGAAATTATAATGTTTTTAATGTCTATTTTTTAAATGTTTTGTTTTATTTTATTTTATTTTATTTTATTTTATTTTATTTTATTATTTTTTTGAGAGAGAGAGAGAGAGGGAGAGAGAGAGAGACAATGCATGAGTGAGGGAAGGGCAGAAGAGAGGGAGAGACAGGATCCAAAGCAGGCTCCAGACTCCAAGCTGTCAGCACAGAGCCTGAAACGGGGCCGAAGTCACGAATCACGAGATCATGACCTGAGCTGAAGTTGCGCTGAGTAAGCCACCCAGTGCCCCTGATGTCTATTTTTATAAATAGTTTTACCACCAGTATATACAAAACAAAAAATTAGGAATAGCGTTATAAATTTTTGATGAAATATAGTTTAATTGACACAATTAAAAAAAACAATAATTAAATATCATGAAGAATATTTTTCATGAAAATTCAGTCATTGTCAAGAACCTTTTTTAATCAAGTCAAAATAGCATAGCATGCTCTAAGGGAAAAAAGGCAGGGGAAATAGAACTAAGAGATTTTCATTTATAACGTTAGTCATTGGCAGATTATAAAGATATAATTCTGAAAATAAATCAGACAAAGACAACAAAAACAAAAAGCAACAATAACAAACCAAAGGGAACAATCTTATTCATTAATACAATTGCTGAAGTTGGAAATGATATACTGACAAATGGATTTGGGGAGCAGGTTAAAAAATTGTGACTGGTTGAAAGTCTCCCTAGAGATATAAGGTAGTTCAATATTAGACAAACCTATGGCAGTGTCTAACCATTGTAATAGCTCAAATTAAAAAAAAAAAAAAGCTTCTACAGATGCTTTTAAAAGCTTGATTTAATTCATCACTTCTTTCTAAATGAAAGAATGAATATGAAGAAATAAAAGTCACTAATTTGATAAAAATTATATATCATCCAAAAATCTACCACTCTGCTCAGTGTCAAAATGGTAAGCACATTTTTATTAAATTCAGGAAAAGGATCCCACTATTATATGACTTATTTCTGGAATGAATGGCCAAATAAAAATATTGGATACAACTTAAAATTATGATTATTCACATATCATAAATTCTCATTCACATGAGAATTCCAAGAATATCAGTTAAAAATATATTGCAAACAACTTGAAAATTTATTAAGTTGGTTGAGCACCTAATTAATAAAATTCAGTAATGTAAATAAATTGAGTTAGGGATTATAATGAAAGAAATATAAATGGGTAATCTAAATAATTATCAATTAGGAAATATAATAAAAGAAATCTAATAGTTTGTAGTAGTGAGCATAAATGTAAACTACCTCATCATGAAGCAGAACAGAAATGTATAGAACCTGCATGATAAAAATATTAAAGATTTCATAAGGAACATGAAGAAAACATGAATCAATAGAAAGATATACCTTGTTTTTTACAGAAAGACGCCTTATGATAATGAAACCCCAAATTTCTTTTTTTGTAGAATTTAACAATTCTACAAAATTAATAGGCCGAAAAACAGACGCCCAACTTTAGTCAGAACTGAAAATATAGGGACTCCCTGAATGGCTCAGGTGGTTAAGCATCTCTGACTCTTGGCCTCAGCTCAGGTCTTGATTTCAGGGTGGTTGAGTTCAAGTCCTGAGTTGGGCTCTGCAGTGGGCATGAAATCTACTTAAAAAAATTTGGATATATAAATAACAATAACAACAAAAAAAGAGAAAACTATTTCACCAATCAGATTAGAATTTGATAACAAAAAATTGGATAATACCCATTATTGTAGAGGAAGTAGAAAAATATGAAATCATCGTCTTGACCGAAAGTGGAAGTGCAAGTTGGTAGAATGTTTTAGGAAGGTAATTTGACAATAACAAAAATTTATACATACAGTTTGATGCAACCATTTCCATTCTCAGAAATTAGCCCCAGATACACTGATAAAAAATACCCATACAAGGATGTTCATTGCATTATTGTAATAGTGAAAAACTGGTAACAACCTTAATGTCTATCAGGGCACAGTTTGTTAAATGAATTAGGGTACATTTATATAGTGGAATTTTAAAAAATGAGACCAATTTAAATATACTGATATGAAAAGAGATCTAAGTTACAATAAATTTAAAAACCAAGATGCAGAACACTGTGCACACCTCTTGTGTAAAAATATGCGTTGTGTATATTCATTTCTTTATATGCATAGAAATTGTCTGGAATTACAAAAATCTGTTTATTAGAGAAGAAATTGCATGCTGAATTTTATACTCTTCTGACCCATTTCTATATTTTATCATCAGTAGGCCTTATTTTATAATAAAAGGTGAAGATATTTGAAGCTTTGTAATTGACCTTTTGGAAATAGAAGAGACAATATTAAGTGTCCATTTGGAGGTAGATGGACAGATAAGGTTTAGAGAGATACATGTGAAAGTTGTCAGTTTCAAGATGACAACAAAATTGTGTAAGTGGTAGAATCACTTAGGGAGAGGATGAAGAGAATGATATGAAAATATCTGAAGAGAAAACTTTCTTTGCTTGGTAAAGGGGAAGAAGAGTTAGCAAAGAGATAGAAAAGGTGCTTCAAAGAAGTGGTCAAACTGGTTCAATCCAATGTAATTTAAATCACAGGAAGAATTTTAAGATGAGTAGTTTCCAGAACAGTGCTGAACACAAGAGAAAAATAGAGCACCAACATTTTCCTGATTGATCTCCCAACTCTCTAGTTCTTGCTTTGCTGTTTGTTTGCAGGCATATTCTTCTCCAACGACCCATTCGATGCATTATTTCATGAAACTTGGTCTTGTATCCCTCTTCCCATAGATTGGTTTTATGCAATAAATCTACCCATAGACTTATTCAGTCTAGACCTTTATTCTTCAACTCCAGACCTATATATCCAAATGCCTACTTGACATTTCCTTCGGAAATTTCAGATACAGCTCAGAGTGTTGAAAACTTACATTCTCCCTCTCAGAAAGGGTCCCTTCACTTTGTTTTGTTTTGTTTTGTTTTAATTCCAGTATAGTTAACATGCAGTGTTATATTAGTTTCAGGTGTACAATATAGTGATTCAACAATTCCATATATTACTCAGTGCTCATCAAGTGTACTCTTAATCCCCTTCACCTGTTGCACCCCCTCCCCCCTCCACCTCTTCTCCCCTCTGGTAACTCTCTGTTTGTTTTCTGTGTTTCAGAGTCTTTTTTTTGTCTCTTTTTTGTCCCTTTGTTCACTTGGTTTGTTGCTTAAATTCCACTTATGAGTGAAATCATGTAGTATTTGTCTTTTTCTGACTGACTTATTTCACTTAACATTATACTGTCTAGATCCATCCATGTTACTGCAAATGGCAAGCTTTCATTCTTTTATGGCTGAATAATATTCCACTGTGTGTACTTATGTATATATACATATGTATATCACCTCTTTATCCATTCATCTATTGATGGACACTTGGGCTGCTTCCATAATTTGGCTATTATAAATAGTGCTGTAATAAACATAGGGGTACATATGTCCGTTTGAATTAGTATTTTCATATTTTGGGGGTAAACACCCAGTAGTATGATTCGGGTAGTTCTATTTTTAATTTTTTTGAGGAATCTTCATAATGTTTCTCACAGTGGCTGCACCAGTTTGCAGGGTCCCTTCACTCTGACCAGCCAGTAAAACCACCATCTATCTGGTTGTACAAGACAGAAGCCTGAGAGGTATCAGCAACTTTTTCTTCTTACCCTTCCATTTCCAATCTATCACCAAGTTCTACTGGTTTTACTACGGAAATATCTCTCAGATTCATTCTCTTCTCTCCATCTTGACTCTACCACTGTCCCAGCCGAGCGATTATGGTGCCTCACCTGGATTACTATTGTAACTTTCTAACGGATCCACATCCCATTCCGGCTAACCTCTAATCTGTTTACTACACTATTGCTGGAAAAAAGGTATTTCCAAGAGCAAGCCTAAACATAACAATCTCTTTTAAAAACTTTCAATGGCTTTTAGAGTAAAGGGGAACAAATGTCAAGACCTTATCCGTCTCCTTTGCAGTTATCATAGTTGCAAGGTTACATGTGTTTTTGTGATTGTTATTCTCTGTCCTCACCACTAGACTCTTATATTCATGGGAAGAGGAACCATGCTGTTCTTTACATCAAAATTGTATTTCTGGAATCTGGTACGTGATAATGCTCAGTAAATATTTTTTAAGTAATAAATGAATGAAAACAAAAGGGAGTTGTTTAAGAGGAAAAGCGTGTGTCTCAAACTTTGTCAACAGATCTAAAAGGATGATGGTAAATACTGAAAAGTCAACAAATTTGAAAATCGATGATTCTTGGTAAATTTGTGAATAACATGAAGGTGAATATTGTCAAGAGTATCCAAAGAAATAGACTATGGAGTATGTTCTGGGAAGGGAAGGAAGTGAGGAGTAGATCCCCTAAATGATTAATTCTGAAGAAAAGCAGGGTATAGGAATCTAGAGGTCTTACTAAGGTCAAAGACCTATGTATTAGAAGCAAAAGAGTGAGTCCATAGGAACTTGGGTGTGGCCATAAGAACTTGTATGAATGGTACTCTAGAGTTTCCTGAGAAAAAGCTGTTTAAAACTAGGGAGCATGAAATGTCCATCGACGGATGAATGGATAAAGAAGATGTGGTATATTTATACAATGGCATATTACTTGGCAATTAAAAAGAATGAAATCTTGCCATTTGCAACCACATGGATGGAACTAGAGGGTATTATGCTAAGTGAAACTAGTCAGTCAGAGAAAGACAATTATCTTATGACTTCACTCATATGAGGAATTTAAGATACAAAACAGATGAACATAAGGAAGGGAAGCAAAAAGAATATAAAAACAGGGAGGGGACAAAACATAAGAGACTCTTAAATATGGAGAACAAACTGAGGATTGCTGGAGGGGTTGTGGGTGGGGGAAGGGCTATAAGGGTAAGGGGCATTAAAGAAGACACTTGTTGGGATGAGCACTGGGTGTTATACATAGGGGATGAATCACTGGAATCTACTCCTGAAATCATTATTGCACTATATGCCAACTAACTTGGATGTAAATTATAAGTAAATAAAATAAAATAGGGGAGCACGTCTGCCCTCTGCTTTCCTAGCATTGCCTAAGAGCCCATATATGCTCAATAAATATTTTACATTAAACTTACTTAAAGCCCCATTTTTCAGAAATTTTACCACCTTAATTTTTACAGCCTTGTTTAGACTTGATGTCTTACAGTTAATTCCATATAAATTCTATTTCATTGCACCTTCTTGAAAAATAATCAGTATTTGTTGTATCTACTTCCTCATCACTTCATCTCAAGCAATGTTTTTTTTTTTTTTTTAATTCTACTATTGGGGATTTTAAGAATAAGTTTTCAGTTTGTAGTCAGTGAGTAGTGCATATGTTTTGGCAATTATGACAGAGTTACAACAAGAAACCTGGGAACAGGTTTTTAAAACATGTTTCTGATTCTTGGGAAGGTTTTTCAGCTCTAGCAACTGCAAACATCATCAAAATTCCATGATATAATCTACTAGGTATCATGAAATGCTGATGACTAACCTCTGGAACTGCACATCCAAGCAGTCAAACTTGTATATCGTGAGTCACAGAATTGTGGATTTAGAGTCAGTGAGAAGAACACCCAGGGACATCTGCATATATTCAGAGATATTGATTGAGAAGTATAAAAGAAACACCCCATTCTATCAGCAATCTTGTGTTGATATTATATCATCAACTCATCTCAGACTAATATCAAGTAACTACAGAATCTTAATATAAGTTTTTGCCATCAAACATATTTACTTCCATTCGGAGGTATGAAGTTTCATGGTAATAAATGTCTTGCACACAAAAAAGCATTTGGAAAATTATTTTTCAAAAAGCTCTTAATGTTAATTCTTAGGTCTTATTTTACATTTACTAAATCCACAATTTTAGAGTGAGATCTTGGCCAAAGACTATATATTTACTTAGTGCCCAGAGTGGATTAGATGTATCTTAAAATTAGAGAACTTTGGACAGAGAAACTTACTAAGATTCTATTTCTAAATTGCCTTGGCATGTGTATCACAAATGTTACACAAATTACAGAGATACAGTGATCTAGAGAGTGTTCTATTTTTATACTTTTCGTGATATTACCAGCAATGGAGAACAACCTGAATGCTTCCGTTAATTAGGAGAAATTGCTTGACCTAAAGGAGAGAAGATAAAGTTTGGAGTCAGACAAATTGAGACCAAATCCACATCTTCCACTGTGTGACCTTGGGTGAATCAATCAATGCCCATGAGTTTCAGTTTTCTCATTTGAGAAATGGAGATGATGCTATCTGTTTAATAGGCAAGAGTTTGCGGGACAAATGAGGGGCCGAAAAATCATGGTGAGTTGGTGGGTCTTCAAGTAGTTCAACAGAAGTGAACCATGAGAAGGGGAATATGAGGGGAGAAACCAGAGGATTCAGCAGGAACCAAGTTACGAATGGTCTCATAGCCATAGGAGTCATTTGAGCCTGAGGATAATAGTTTTTCAAATCCTATGGTCCATCCGTGTGGTCTCATGGTGTTTATTTTATTAGAGATACCCAAGTAGTTCTTCTCCCTCTCTCCCTGAGCAATCTCAGCTCCACTGAACCCAGGCCTCACTATCTAAGAATACTGAAGACCATAGATACGGATGTTGCTTCAAGAATCCTTGAGAACATGGCGGGGAAAGAGGTAGTGCTAATCTCCTGGCCAGCAAGCAGGGTTACCAGTGACAACTTGGGCACTCTCAGCGGAGGCTGCCAGAGAGTCGGGGGAGTCACGCTCACTGGTACTGAAGCATCAACAAGAATTATTGAGCACATATTGGGCTAGGATTTGAGCACATGAATATATGTGAGGTATGTGTGTGATTTTTTTATATGCAGGTAAAAAATAAATTAAAATGTTACACCACAGCTTCTGTAATAGAAATAGAAGAAAATTCTATAGAAAAAACACCAATATGCTTCAAAGAGTGAGAGGAGTCTCCGTAGAGATGGATCCTAATGGAATATGGAGGATGTCTGGAGATGAAGAAGGATCTGAGCAGGGAAAGTGTGTTGTACTACAGGGAAAGTATACCAAAGCCACAATAAGCCCAAACCTGTAGAGTTGAAAGAGAAAGGATCTGATAGGATCGTTCTTGGGGTTTGCTCTGTTGTAACTGGCCATGCTTTATTTTAATCCAAGAGGAGATGCAAGTGAATTTTCTTTTCCTGTTGTTAAGTAGGTTGCAAAGGGCCTTACAGGGATGTCATGCCAGTCTCTCTTTCCTTAACTGTGTCCTCCTCAGGACACTCCCTAGCAAGGTGTCTTTGCAAACCATCACTTGCTTGCTTCCATCAGCCCACATCAGAATTACTTTTCTGAGAGCCAAGTACTACTTTCCTGGTGTTTGTTCAACAGTTGGCTTATGTTACTCATCTGCAAAGCATCTTAAGATGCCCCATGATAAGCTGCTTCTCTTCAGCACAAGTGGACAATGAGACTCCTGATGGGAAAGTTTCGTGTTCATTTTATGTATATGATTGAATCCAAACGACTCTCTTAAGTGCTAGGTATTCCTCTCCAAACATTTGTCTAGCAATTTATTGCTGTTGCTTATTTGTTATGTATCTTCTTTCCAGGGGATGACCTCAGTCCCTCTGTGTGTGTGTGTGTGTGTGTGTGTGTGTGTGTGTGTGTCTTCGTTTGTGTGTGTCAGTTTGTAGGTCTTTTCTGTAAACCCCTCACAGTCTACTAAAGAATATCCTCTCATTGCCTTTTGTTTATCATCAAGACTTTTGGAATTGGGGCTAAATATCCCATAGTAAAATCTCCACTTGCCTTTATCCCTAATTCTAGAAATAGGGGCTTTTTGGCATTGAATAAGATATTATATGTAAAGCTTTTCTTGGGCCAGGATTCCTCCACAAGATTCCTCCACACCAGGATTCTTTGTGAAAAACAGTTCTATCTCTAGCAGTCGATCACTCTTTAAAGAGAGCATTTCCCAGAGGTCTTCTTTGTTTTGAGGCAGGAAGTACAAATAGGACCACACTCCTGGCATAGTATGGTCCACCCTGCAGCAGGAATTCCACTTGCTCCTCAAAATGCCCCCTTCTTCATCCTCACTCAGATCCCAACAAACACTCATTTGGTTTAAGAATAGCCATCGATTATTGGGGCTCCTGGGTAGCTCAGTCAGTTGAGCATTGGATTCTTTTTTAAAAAAATTTTTTTAATGTTTATTTATTTGTGTGAGAGAGAGACAGAGTGTGACTGGGGGAGGGGCAGAGAGAGGGAGACACAGAATCTGAAGCTGGCTCCAGGTTCAGAGCTGTCAGCACAGAGCCCGATGCAGGGCTCAAACTCACGAACTGCGAGATCATGACCTGAGCCGAAGTCAGAGGCTTACAGACTGAGCCACCCAGGAGCCCCTGGATTCTTGATTTTCAGTCAGGTCATGATTTCACGGTTTCGTGGGTTCAAGCCCCACGTCGGGCTCTATGCACTGACAGCGTGGAGCCAGCTTGGGATTCGCTCTCTCTCCCTCTCTCTCTGCCCCTCCCCCAATCATGCTCTCTCCATCTGTCTCTGTCTCTCTCAACACACACACACACACACACACACACACACACACACACAACTTTAAGAATACCCACCGATTATTAAAACAACAAAAGATCCTTTCCGGGGGTATACTTAGAAAAAGTGGCAATGATAAATTTATAGAAACTTGCCAATTAGTGAAATTCAATAGATTATTTGTTCATGCAATAAATGTGGATTGAGCTCTTATGTGTCAGATGCTGTTAGGTGTCAGAGATCCAAGATATCCATAAGGAAGTTATAGTTCAGAGAGGATAATGCCCTTGTGGAGAAAATGACAGTATTATTTTGTACTTATGTTTATATTATTTATTTTCTTCAGGTCAGTGCAGCCCAACCTGTAAGCCAGGAACTTGGGAAGTTAAAATTATTGCAAGGAGCCTCTGATATCTTACATTTACCCATCATTGTGTGTGTAGACTAAATAATTGATAGATCCAAATTTATATGTTCTCTATTTACTAGTTAAATAATAAGTAATATTTCCAAATATTTATTAAGTTTTTCAAATATTTATAAAAACATTCTCTTGAAAAATAAAATAAAAGTAATAGAATATAAATTAAATTGATTTATTGTTACTTTAGTCACTGAGTATTTTTTGACAGATATTAATAGTCTAAGCTAGTAGTATAATCTAGTAAAAACTTTTTGTATAAATACAAAGTACCTGAATGTCTAAAAGGAGAATCCAGTACTTTAAAAATAAGAATTACCTGAGTATCACTGACCATTTAAACTATTAACATGAATGAGCCTAAGACATATTTATCTTGAAACAAATAATGAGTAATTCATTAATGTTTTTTTTTCTACCCACAAGGAGTGTTCCAAGAGTTTTTGAGACTGAAAATTATTCTTTCATTTATTCCACTAGTATTTATTGAGTGCCTACAACTAGATGCTGTACCTACTAGAGAATATTGCATTAAAATCTTAAACATATTTGTGAGATTAACCATTTAATAAAATATATGGATAAATTTATTTCTCTTCAATGAATCTACTTTTATTAATTTTTACATAAAGTTGTTAATGCTTCAAATAAAATGTTTTTGACTCCAATAAAAATATGGTCTTCAAGCATGAATACAGGAAAAAAAATGAATGCAGCCAAAATGTTTTTTTACTATAAAAATTGGAAAGATTAGATTTCCTCTAATTGGCTGTCTGACTTGATGCTTGAATTACTCTCTTACATCACATGTTTGATGTGAAATTGTTAGTTTTAAACATTCCAAAGTTCAAAAGTTGTTAAATGTAATGAGATAATTCCTAATAGTACTGTTTCATATTCACTATTAGTAATAGAATAAATACTGAAAAAGAAAAGCAAATATAAACTCAGGAATTCTGGTAGTGTGGTTATCTGCCCTACACATTTTACTGCAACAGTGGTGGAAGAGCAAAGAGTGTCGGAGTTAATGAAAGTACTTGAACACTTCCTTCATTCCTAAATGTAAAGTGTATTTTAAATGAAACCTTCATTTCTTTTGCAGACATTATGAAATGCATCACTCACCATCTTTTGAAACACCTTTATATTTAAGAATCTTATATGTAGTTCATTGTCCTTGAATTTATAGGAAGTTGTGGCACTTAAAACTAAAGATTATCAAAACTTGCTGAAAGATAAGTGGATGCTTCAGTGGTCTGGGTTATGTCTAGAACTGGCCAATATTTGACAGCAATGAACAGATGAGTAGATAGGTGGTGACGCTTTATCCGTCTTCTCAACTTAACCCCGCGTATACTTAATTAAGAGACTGTTGCTTACTAGGGGCTATTAACCCATCAAGATGGAATTTGTGGCATCTAGTCAGGTAGTGACCTTCCTGCACTTTGACGGTTGATAAATTGTGAGGTTGATACACGCTAGAGTTTCCCAGACTTCCACCTGAAAGCGGTATTAGGACAAGTGGCGATGTATGGTTGCCAGATTCTCTAAGTTGAGGTGAATATTTGATTTAAATGGTAAACCCCTAATTTCAAAATGATTTTGAAATTAGAGACACTCCTGGAAGCTGAATGGACTTTCACTGCCTAATGATATAGCTGTTCATTTAGAGATACCTCCCAGATAGAACCATAACCAGAAAAGTTACCTCATACTCAGCGTATGGTGCACATACATGCTTGTGTTGGAATCAAACTTGTCAAACATGGGAGAGATTTGACCAGTGTCCCATGGCCACTGCTATCTCACTATCTTACCACCTACTACAGTTGCTTTATAATAACATTACTATTATTTTGCTAAATTAATAGGTCTAGTAAATGTATGTTCTTAGCAAGAACTTGTTAAACTTGTTTTTTTCCCCCCTTTGGTCTGAGTAGGCGTGACCCATTAGGGTAACTTCACAGCCGTCCTTGTTATTTCTCTGTACCAACTCACATAGAACTTAGTTTGAAGACAAAGCATTTTAAATACTTCAAAGACATGGAAACATTAAGAAGATCAACTGATTTTTTAAAGGGTCATTTTAAAATTTGTGGCCTTAAAAATTAGTTTTTCTTGGCAGTATACAAGGAAAGTTGTGGTTAATGTTTTTAAAGCCTTCCCTGCCATACATTTTTAAGTAAATTATACCTGAGCTCAGTTGCCATATCTCTGGATCTCAGAGCTTTTTTCCATGAAGTGGAAATGTTCTGGTAAATGAAATAAGGCTCCCTGCTTCTATAGTTTGTGATTCTGGGAAATAAGTATTTTGTAATAAATACATTTTGTTATAAACTTAAGAGAAAGAAAACTTTGGATTTGTGTTACGTAAAACTGCAGTTAATTCTTATAATGAATAATTAATTCTTTGATGATTTTTGTGTGGTGAACTTTTCTATCCAATATGATTGCTGATTACTACTTTTAATGCCCTAGAACTTACCATATGGTGTGTGCTCAAATATATTTTAGAATAATCAAATCAGGCAAAAAGGACTTGTTTAAGGTCAGCTCAGGTCTTCTGACAGCTTTCTGTAGAGCTTTCTTCCACATTTGCTTAGCTTTCCAATGTGAGATTTCATAAATGCAGCCATTCGTATTGACAGATAAATAGCATTCAGATATAAGATTGAAATTCCTCTAACCTAACAGACAATCAAGATGATAAATCAACATACTACCCAGGCACTCCTAGAAACAAAGGAACCTAAAAAGAGTTGTTTTATCTAGAATGGAATGGAAACAATGGAAACTTAAGTCAATAATCAAAAAATAGGATCAATAATTGAAATATAGGTCCCAAATTTTGGTATTGTTTTTTCTTTTAAGTGAACAAAATTGTATTCTGCTCAGTTTTCCAATGTATGTGATTTTACGATTGTTTCATCACTAGCACATGGTTACAATTTTGTAGGAGTGGGTTTTATTTTTTTAGCTTTTATTCAGTTTATAGAGATAGCATTAATGTTCATGTTTCCCCCTTTTCGTTTAAAAGAATAATGGAATAATGGAAAGACGCATTTTTAAATTACTACTGAAAGGCTTTTGTATTTTGTTCATAATATCAAAATACATGATATCAATCTGTCCTGAGACCTAGATATGTAATTTATTAAAAGTGTTTTATATTTAACAAGAAATACTATATTAATTCTTAACATTAACTTGTTGCTTAAGATACCCATCTCTAAAACCTGAAAAAATGAGTCTGTCAAATGTATTTACTGTTAATTTCGTCTTGCAGGAGGTAAGATTATAAAGTAAGTGAATGGAACCAGAATCACATTAATGATAACCTTTGAAAACCATTAAGTTACCCATAAATAGCAATATACTTTGATTTGTGAAGCCTATGTAGTGATTTAAGTTACACATCTAATGGGGCTGGGGAGAGTAGTTGTGCCAGAGTATGGCAGCCTGGATTCAAATTCTGGTCCAGTCATTTCCTATCCATGTGACCTTGGGAAAGTTAGTTCACTTCTCCATGCCTCAGTTTCCTTATTGGTAAAATAAGGTTGATAAAGGGCCTACCTATAGTGTTGGGGGAATTGAATGATTTAATATATGTGCCAAGCACAGAGCAAGTGCCCCATCACTGTTACCTATTATCATTGTAACATAGGAATGTACATAATATAATAAAGAGTTCATGCATACCACAGAAGTTTACAGTTCTTTTTAAATGTGTGGCTGTTCATGTGTGTTAGTTCTGTGCATGACATAGTCAGTACATCCTGTTCTTTCCTCTAGTGTGTTGTATTAATTTATATTTTCTTCAGTTAATATGTGTATACTCTGGGTCAGAGTGTAAAGTGGATTTCTTGTGAGGGGTTATGGTTAAACAAAGGGGGGGATTGAAAGTCATCATTCTGGAGCATCTGAATTCCTCTGCAGCTGCCTCCTGAAAGCTATGGGAATGCTGCCTCCATTCTGTTTTGTTGTTGTTGTTGTTTTTTTTTTCTCCCCTCCCTGCAGGTGAACAACTAGCAGTAAAACTGGCTCTAGGGATGGGGAGTGAAGATAAAGGTCTAAGTAGCTTGGGAGAGCAGGCAATTGCCTCCAGGTGTAGACTGGGCAGGGATGGAGGAGGTGGGTGGAGAGGTAGAACAGGGTGGAGGTGGAGAAGCCCCAGAGCATGCAACAACCTGTGCTCAGACTCTGGGCTGGGCTGTGAGGGGTGGAGAGCTCTGCTGAGATGAGACATGCTGGTCCTTGAAAGGACAGGATGCAGGTTGGGAGAAGGGAGAGAAGAGGTTTCAGTATGCTCACAGCTGCGTGGCACGAGATACAGTTCTGAGGAGCACAGCACTATTGAAAACTTGGCAGGGAGAAGAGAGAGGGATAGATGGGGCAGGGGGTAAGGCAGTGAAAGAAGTTGGGAGGAAGAGATAAGGAAAGGATGGAGGCGGTTGAGTGAGAATCTCATCTCATGGGACTCCTTATGACTCAAGGTGACAGCTTAGTGCTCTTAGGCCAATTAAGAGCTGAATCGCACAATGAGACTCAAAGATTGTACCGGACGCAGTGCGTGAGAATAAAGAGCTGTTGCTGCATCAGTGAAATCCGAAATTTGGTTTCTGTAGCTGATGAGGAGTTTTGTCTAATTGTCAAATTCATCATGAATTTAAGAAGCGCAAAGGGTGATGGTGTGGTTTTCGGTGTGATCTACATAGGGATTTTTCTAAGGAGGTAGTGAACCACCAAAGGAATGAGCCAGAGGTTATAGATGTACACTAACACGGGTAAGCCAACTGTAGATAGTCAATAAGGACAGTCTGTGGGGAAAGGGGGTGGATACATAGTTGTGGGGGTTTTTTCATGGTAATTGATCTCCTACTGGATAATTCATGCACCTAGGTCACAAAAAAGACTAACCTCCCAACTCCCAAGCATTTCTGAGGTTTCTTGGAGGATTTCATCAAAGTGTTCATAAGCAGATCTGGTGATGCCGGGTGTACCACTGCCCTTGCCCAGACAATGCCCACTCTCCCACTGGGAAGAGCTGGATCCCACAACACAGCCATCTAGGGAGAACAAAAGGCAATGTCATTCTCTTTCATTTACAGGGGGTATCAAACTAATGATGCCCTGTATCTTTCAAACATGAGGATTTTTGTATCACTGTCTTCCTAAATCTCAGGCATGGGCAGGCCAGGAGGAATTCTGAGTGACACATACCATACTGTTCTCAGTGGTGTTTCACTCCACCAGAACCAAGGCTTTGCTCCTGGGCCAAACTATCCTTGTTTTTTTCAAGTACATGAAGTCTCTGCCTCCCTCCTCACCCCCTATTGATTATCAGTGTAACCTTTTGTTAATAACTTTCCTTGATTATTTTTAAAAAGTTTCACAGGATAATAATAATAATACATATTTTTTTTCTCATTTTAGAGCCTCTAAAGCATTTTTTTTTCATATAGCACTTTAAGCATTTGGTCATTGCAGTGAATATATAGCTACATAAAATATGTCCTTTGTTTCTGTGGCTCTTCCCAAAAGTCAAGGGCTGCCAACACATGGAAAGCATGAACTGAAGAGCAAGAAAGACTTGCTTTCTCTCGTTCACCTGTGTGCCCCTGGGTTCAGTATGTATAAGTTAGGCCCTCCTGAAAATGAGTTATAATGAGGGATTGGCAAGCAGCCTAGGAGAGAATGTCACCTGAAAGGAAAGTCTCGTCCAGGAAACAAAATATGATTGTCAGAAGGGAAGGCTCAGTCATGACTACACCATTTTGCCCATCGTATCAATTAGTCTCTTGTCTTCAATGTATGCCTGATTACATTGGAAAAAGAGGTGCTCATGTAAAACTGAAATGATATTTTTCTTTCTTTCTTTTCACTAAAGCCTACAAACACTGATTACCAGCAGCACTGATACATGGTTCCCAACTGGAAATAAAAGGTCTAATAACCCTTCTTTGTAGTGTTTTGAGGATTCCAGGAGGAGATGGTGGTGTGTGGCCGATGATGATGATAACCCTCATCATGTAAAAGCAGCTCATCTCTGAGCAGTGCAGCCCATTGGAGCAAATATCACCAGAATTGAGGAGAGGAAGCAAATGGCAGATGACATGAAATGTTTGAGGGAAGATGTTCATGAGCATGCAAGAGACATCCTGCGGTTTCTGCTTGGTCTAGACATAGCTGGGATACAGGATAGATTTTGTAGTACGTGAGGTCCTCTCACAACAGCTGGGAAAAAAGAACCAACAAAACAAGTACACCAAAAATTGTGTACAGGAATGCTCAGGCCATTTACTCTATTAGATTAGTTGAATAGGGTTTAAATGTGTTCTGTACGTCAACTAAAACCACACGTCCATCTATAAGAAAGAATACATAGTATGACTGAGAAAGATGGTTTTCTATGAAGACAGACATAGGGTCCCTGTATGACAGAGCTAGTGATGACATCTGCACCAAAACCCCTTCTAGGCTGTCCTGCTCTTCTACCCTGAGAAAAATGAGTCAAGAGTGACAACTAGGGATTTTAATCTTTAGTAGAGTGCCCAGTGTGCTGCCTATATGCATGCTTAAGTGAGGCTGCATTTCTCTAAAATAGTGAAGGGAAGATTCCTAGCTAGGAGAATACTCTTCTTCATTTACTGTCTAAAGTCTTCAGATCTGCAAGAAACAGACTCATGATGATAGAGAACAGACTGGTGGTTACCAGAGAGGAAGTGAGCCGGGGGAGGGTGAAATAGGTGATGGGGAGTAAGGAGTGCACTTGTCCTGATGAGCATTGGGTGATGTGTGGAGCTGTTGAATCACTATATTGTCCACCTGAAACTAATATAACACTGTATGTTAACTATACTGGAATTAAAATAAAATCTTAAAGTCTTCAGATCTGATTGAAACCTTCCTTTCAGCTCTCATCACTTCCAGCTTCCAGTGTGTACTCCACTGAAGTACTTATCCTTTCTCCAAATGCTAGGCCCTTTTGCTCATGCTATTTTGCTCAAATGGCATTATCTTCTTGGGACATCTTCCCTTAGCCCCTGTCTCCTCAGCCTGAAATATTCTTTCTTATTCTTTAAAATGCATCTCAAATGGTTTCTCTTTGCAGACTTTCCTGACTTCCTAGGAAGAGCTAGTGTTCCAATACCCATTTCTGTGTATAACACATTCTGTTATGTAATTACCTGTTAATCTGTTTGTTTCCATGTTAACTCATAAACACAAGGTCTGTATTCTATTCACATAGAATGGTGACTAGCAGAGAGATAGGCTAATAAAGCTCATGAATATTCAATGACTTATTGACCAATTGAAATAAGAAATATAATAATTTGAAGATCTGTATTCTTTAAATCCTGCCTGGTTTTTGTTATTGTTGTGTGTTTGTTTGTTTTTATAACATTTCATTTTGGGACTGAGATGATTTGACAGAAAAATCTGATTAAGCATTTTTATTTCAAATGGTGATTTTTTTTTAAAGAAGGAGATTTCTTCTCTGCTTTGTAATTCCAAACCTTTGAGGAACAGTCTATTGAAAATAGATTCTTGGCTAAATGCGTAAATATAAATTATATATATTTTTTCTGAAATGATGTATTTATCTCTTTAGGGAGTAGGGCATGAGTCTTTTCAGCTAACATTTTGCTTTCTCTTATCAAATGCGTCTACAAAAGGATTGTAAGTAAATGGTTTAGGGAATTAGAATAATGAAGAGTTTTATTTTTTTCTTTCCAGACATCTTCTAGAAGATCTGCTCGTTCTGTATTTGTTGCACATGTTGTTCAGATGGGGCTTCCCATCTTCCTGGTTCAGTGTGGGGCTACATGGGAAGTGCTTGCTTGAAAATGACGCTAACAGCAGGACAACGCAGAAAAAAGGTGGGGGGGGGGTGATAAGAAGGGGATAAAGGGAAGGGAAGGGAAAGGAAAAGAAAAGAGAAGAAAGGGGTTAACAGAGCACTGGTGGTGTCACTGGAGTCCCTGGATCCAAGACGAATCAACTCCTATATGTTTTAGCATTTTATGAGCCAATAAAATTGGCTTAAGTAATTTGAGTTGCATTTGAACTAATTTGAGTTGTAGCAGAACCAAAGTTTTTGTACCTATTTAGGTTTAGGAGTTCAAGATGGAGATGAGAGTCAGGAATCGTATAGTCTGAAGACTGACAGTAAATATATGAGGAGATGGAAATTTTCCTTGGGATCAGAGAGCAAGAAAAAAGAACAATAATAGTTTTCTCTTACTACTGTGTCTTTCCCACACAAATTTCCCTTAAAAATTTTCAACTGAGCCTGTACTTGCTGCCACACACATATACATACACTGACATGTATGTACACAGATACACGGAATGGAAGAAATTATGACAATAGGAAACCGAAGTAAAGAACTCTCTAAATTTTTGTCCATTTATTTAAAAGCAGTCAATTTAAAAAACATAAATTTATAAAATTGTAAAATATATGAATGAGTATAGCATTCCAAGTGAGGGATATTCTTCGCAGCTTAAAAAGCATGTTTTAGAAAGTTAACGGAAGTAGAACCATAAAGTCTTGCAAATATAAAGGAACTTTGGTGTCATTCAATAGGTGCTATTCTCTTATCCTCTCTATGAGGTGGACCCAGACAATCGAAGTGACTGGCCCATTTTCTCCCCCAAATTTGGGATTGTGCCAAGCTTATTCATTATACAACAGAGCCCTTCAAAAGGAAATTACCTCCATGGGCTGATGTGTGGCTAGACACTTAGCTTATTACAAAAATGCTTAAATAAATACATTAATAACAAATTAATAATGAGGCGTTTTTCAGGTAAACCAGCTCTGTGTGTAAGCCCGTAATCTTTGAAGCTGATGTCATAAAGATCAACAGTTTATCAACATAGCCTCTGATAACACTCTCAAGGAGTGAACACCACATTGAAATTGCTTTGTGAAATTGTTGTTGGGCATCACCAACATGTTAGATAGGGCATGTAGAAACTGAAGTACTATCTACGCACTTGACATAAGTTGTTTCAGTTCTATATGAAACATATCTTAATTAAACTTCCAATCACTCTGTTCTGTTGAAACAGAGAGGTTAAAATTGCAGGGTTTAAGCTCCATGAGAACAGGACTTGTGTTCTTTTCAAACTATCTGTACCCAGCATCCAAATGAGAATCGGCATAAAATGGATACTCACTAGATATCTGCTGAATGAGTGAAATGAGACAGATGGTATTCAAATAAAATGCCAAGTGACTACAAAGCCCATGTTGATTCCAGGATGACCTATTGACTCCCAGGCTCTGGTGTGAACAGAGCTAACTGATCATGAAAGGAGTTGTGCTTTAGCTCCTATCTCTGAAAAGATGGTTTGTAAAATCTTTTTTGTTTTTTTTAATTTTTTTTTCAGTGTTTATTTTGAGAGAGAAAGACACAGAGTGCAAGTGGGGGAGGGGCAGAGAGAGAGGGAGACACAGAATCTGAAGCAGGCTCCAGGCTCTGAGCTGTCAGCACAGAGACCAATGTGGGGCTCAAACTCACCAACAGTGAGATCAGACCTGAGCTGAAGTCAGATGCTTAACCGACTGAGCCACATAGGCTCCCCGATCATTTGTAAAATCTTAACAGAAAGACTAATATGTACCTTAAACCAGGTAAACAGAACTTTGTCAAATTTCCCCTGCTAAGGCACCTAGCTCTACAATACATCAAAACACCAAAACAAAACAAGAAACAAACCTTGCCACAAACTCTACCCATCTGTTCACCAAATAAAAAACCCACGTTTTAAAAACTTTGATAGACAATGATGTTAATTTGGCTTCAATGTAAAAGTCATGCTAGATTCAGGGATGCATTTTGTTCGTTAGCTCATGTTAACTCTATAGTTTGGTCACATTCAGTTCTTTAACACTGGATTATACTTACTTTCAAATAACATATAAGACCCTTGTAAATCTTCTAGAGTAATCCAGCCATTGCTGGGTACAAGAAAAGACCAAAGGAAAGAGTCACCTGTCCTCTTACAATCACAGATTCTACTAATGTGGAATGGTACATGAAACCAGTAGATAATTACTTAAGGTTTTATAGTCTATGAAAGCAGACGATTTCATAGCTTAGCAGAAAGAGTCTAGAGGGAGGTGAGGGAGATGATATACCACTGAGCAGATAATCTGCTGCCCACATCATATGGTCATCAGAGGTCAGGCATATTAGTCATTGAATAAAAGCTCGGGTTTATTGTGTCTTCGTCTAGGATAAATTCGTTCCTAATTTCTGGAATAACATCAGAAATCACTTGGCAAGCGCATGACAAATTTGCAAGAATGTTTGGAGAATTTCAATGTGAATATTCTTCTACTCTCAAACGATACAGACTTTATTGCAGTGTTGAGTTCCACTGGATGCATAACATGGACAAATAGTCTAAGAATATTGAGAAAATGCAGAATAGAATCATAAAAATTATTGATGTTGGAAAGTAGGCTTGATAGAATAAAATGTTTGTATTCATTCTAGGTAGCTAAAGCTTGGAAAGGGTAGTCATTTTTACGTCTATTCAGTCAACAAACATTTATTATTTAAAAATGGTTGAATTTTTTCATCTTCAGTTTCTCATAGTTTTTAATATTCTCTCTCAAGTTTATATGCTTTTACCTTTCACTCCCTCTGCCTGACTACTTCTCATCTTCAAAGAGTCACCTGAGGCTGAGCTCTGGAATCCTTTCTGACTCTCTAAACAGGCAGTAAATACTCTTTCTACAGGCTCCTAGAGTGCTCTGGACTTTTTTTTTTAATATTACAAATTTCTGTTTAATTTCTGTTTTATATATAATTTATTGTCAAGTTAGGTAACATATAAAGTATCAGTGTGCTCTTGGCTTTGGGAGTAGATGCCTATGATTAATTGCTTCCATACAATACCCAGTGCTTATCCCAACAAGTGACCTCCTCAATGCCCATCTTCCATTTTCCCCTCCCCCCTCATCAACCCTCAGTTTGTTCTCTGTATTTAAGAGTCTCTTATGGTTGGACTCTCTCTCAGTTTGTAACTATATGTATTTTTTCTTTCCCTTCCCCCTTGGTCTTCTGTTAAGTTTCTCAGATCCCACATGTGAGTGAGAACATATGATATCTTCTTTCTCTGACCAATTTCGCTTAGCATAATACCCTCCCATTCCATCCATGTCGTTGCAAATGGCAAGATTTCATTCTTTTTCATTGCTGAGTAGTATTCCAGAACTTCTAACAGAGCATTTATCCCTCTTAGGTTTTAGGCTTTAGTTTTCCCTAAAAAAGAAAAACAATACAAAACAACAATAAAACAACAAAACTCTTCAAATTCCTTGAGTTTTCACACAGTGCTCAGAACACAGTATGCATTCATAAATGCTGTGTAAATGAGTAAAGCAGTGAAATAAATGATTTTTAATCCTTTCAGAAAAAAACATGATCAAAGAATAAGGAAGATAATATGGAGAAAGTGATGCTGGGAATCCACAGAGGTTCATGGAAATCTCTTTCAGATCCCCCAAAAGTAATCCTGGGAAATCCACTTGAAATCTTCTCCATTTATTATTAAACACTTTTAGCTTTGACTGAGTTTTTTTTTTTAATGTTTATTTTTGAGGAGGTGGGGAGGGTTAAAGAGAGAGGGGAATAGAGGATCTGAAGTGGGCTCTGTGCTGACAGCAGAAAGCCCGATGTGGGACTTGAACTCACAAACTGAGATCATGACCTGAGCCGAAGTTGGATGCTTATCTTACTGAGCCACCCAGGTGCCCATTTTTCTTTTTTTTTAAATAAGGATTTAAAAGTACATGAAATTAAAAGCTCCAACCATTTCCAAAACATTATCTTCTCAAAGTCTAAACTAAATGCGAAACTTTAAACTACAAAAGGAAACAGCTTGGATGAGAGGTTACTTTCTGAGACAAATGAAATCCAATTCATTCAGGACTAATGGGTACATGGATTAACTTGACATTATCCGTGGCCAGCAAGGTCATCTCTTGGAGACATTCAGTTCTCTAAAGATAAAAGCAAATGGGAATGTGCTAAGTTACTGAGGGGCAACTCAGCTCCCTAATAGGCACTGGCCACCTCCCAGCCTTCCCTAGTGTTGCTGCCTCAGCAAAGAATGCCTCATCCTCATCCTCTGCCCATCACTTTAGCACCTGGCTTCCACCTCCAGGCACAGAGGCTGCCTCCTTCCATTGACTTTTTGGATATATCTTAAAATCAGAAGAACACATCTAAAATACCTCTATGGCTGATTTCATTCTGACCTGAATTACAGTTGACTGTTTACACATTTCCCCATATGTACTCATCCCTCTCTTACACACACACACACACACATTCTCTCTCAAATATGCGTCTTCTTTCCTTAGAAGAAAAAGATGGGGGCTTAGTTGTCTTTCACAGAGTCTTTCATATTGTAACGTAATATGTCTTCAAAGTAGGAAGAAGTTAATAATGGAGAGTAAATGAATGGGAAGTGCTTAGTTAATGCTTGTGGATGGTTTTCCTAAATAAAGGAAAGAAAACAAGTAAGCGTGAAAGGAAGAAAAAAAGGAAGGAAGGCAGGCAGAGATATTTGGGCACAAAGTGTATGATGTACTGAAAAATGCAATTAGAAGGCACCATTTATATACCCTTGAATTTGGAGTAGTAGGATAGAATATTTTTGTGTCTCTCTTTTAATAAAGAATATGCTGTAAAAGGACATTAGATAAGGGAAGAAAAAATGTGGTGAAGGAAAATGGAGAGATGTAATCTGCTGTTTTTAAAATGTTCCCTGAGATTCATTCATGCCGCAGTGTAGATTCTGCAACCTTGCACATGCAAGCCTGCACTTATTGTATGTTGAAAAATAAAACAGAAGCCTACCTAGTTTGATTGAGGTCTTGGCATAGCCTAAAGAAAGTTAAAGAGACCCAGTTTTCTTAGATAGCTAACATTATAAAATGGAGGAATTCTCAGAAAATAAGGAGTTGGACCAATTTTATATTTTTCCAAACCAGAGACCAGTTGGTAAATGCCACCGCAACATTTATGTTGCAGAATTATGCATCTCCTCCAAGCTCTGAAAGAATATAATCACATACTTATCTGATGTTTATATGTTTATGTTAAGTCAGAATTAATATGAAAGGAAATCGTTTATATTCTGGGTCAAAAGCAAATTCTAATGACCTTGTGGAAGAGAGAACTGTTTTAAAATTTCTGTTTGGGGCGCCTGGGTGGCTCAGTCTGCTAAGCGTCTGACTGGCTCAGGTCATCTCACGGTTTGTGAGTTTGAGCCCCGAGTCAGGCTCTGTGCTGACAGCTGGGAGCCTGGAGCCTGCTTCGGATTCTGTGTCTCCCTCTCTCTCTGCCCCTCCCCCGTTCATGCTCTGTCTCTCTCTGTCTCAAAAATAAATAAACATTAAAAAAATAAAAAAAAATTGTTTGTATGCCTACATCCACACACGATATTGATTTTCTTCAGCTCTTCTCGGAGGGGCATTCATTAAAAATCCTGCATCTAAAATCCTACTCTCATAAACTATATCTCAAAAACCTACCCAGTCTGTCATCACCGCCATTTTCAAGAAGTGTTTATCAGCCCTCAAGTGGAGTGTTTTGACAGCCATCACTCTGGAGGCCACTCCCGAGTTGAGAGGATTGTGATTCATCACCTTGGAAAGAGGGAGGCGGTGCTACTTCTGGAGGTGGGTTTGGAGAGAAACCTGAGGCTCTAAAACCTCACCAACATGTCCTCATTATTCTGTGAAAACTTCTTTGTCCTCCTCTAATATATCAATTCAGCTCATAGGGATCTTTTTCTTTTCTTCTTTGTGGGCACTCAATCTGTGTTGGTTTCCTAAAGCAAAGCGATCCCTGACATAGGAAGCTTGGACCTCCCTGGAGGGTTTGGATACATTTCCCAGGTCAAACCAGACGAGTACTGATTCTGGACTTCTGTTATGAGAAGGGCAAGAAATTATGTAAGAAGTTCTGTGTCATAATACAGTCAGGATTTGTTTTTTAACTGACTAATATTTACCTTCTGAAAAAAATGAACTCAAAAACATTTTCATTTAGAACAGCATCAAAGAGGCTGATATCAAAAGAAAATGTTATTTTGGAAAGGTTAGAGATGAAAGACACAAAACATGGGCTGGGAAAAGTATTCCAGTTTTTTGTAAGAAAACTGTTTCATCCAGGAGGAAAACATGTTCTTTGGGATTTAAAAAACTTAGTAATAAAGATTATAAATTTCAGAATGTGATTTCTAAAAAAAAAAAAAAAAAAAAAAAAAGCAACAACATATCTGGTATTCTTCTATATGAAAACTACTTTGTAGACAATCTACACACAGATCTTCATTAAACACACACTCACACACACACACACACACATCACGCTAAAACTGCTTATTCAGTGACGCTGCTCACCAAAGGAATTATTCTTTGACTCTGTTTTTAGTTGGGCGTGGAAAGGTAATTTTCCCCCTTGGCAGGAAGCTTGAAGGGGAGCCAAAGTGAACACCCATGTGAACACAAAACAATTAGGAAAGACTCATTCTGAATCAGTTGGTTCCCATGAACAAGCTGGGATTTATTAATCTGCCCTGATTAAAATTAATTAAAACATAGACTTGGGAGTGGGTAAACAAGTGAACAGGGAAAAAGACAGTCAGGGGCAACTAAATATTTAAATATTCTGAGATCATAAGAATGAACACTAATAAGAAATATAATTAGTACCATCATTACTTTTTTTATTAGTCATTATTTTTAAAGAATGAGAAAAGTATTAGTGTTAGAATTTCTATCTCACAAATTTGGTTTTATGAAAGCATAGATAGATATAATTCTTAAAAATTAGATATTCTCAATACTTAGAATTCATAATTCTTTTTAAATAAAAAGATTTGTTTCAGTTTTTGATAGGACTATACAAAGTCAAGTTACTAACCACGTGAGGTAGTTTTCTTTGAGAAATGAAAAATAGTGCTTATTTGAAAATAGAACTTTCTTTTCCAAATTTTACAGAGTTAAAGATTTTTTATGGAAACATTACAGTATGTATTATCTTTCTTGTATACAATATTTGCTTAAGAGTGGAGGACAACATAATTGTTATAAATAGTTGCCTAACGTGCATGGGACATTTGCTTTCAAAGTTATGAGTAAGAGGTCAAGTTGGACCCATCAAGTGTGTTGGTACAAGTACAAATAGCTTTGGAGGAAAAAAAAGGCACCACCCAAACATCATTATTTAATTCACAAGTGCAATTAGTTGCAAACATTTTCAGGCATAATTTTGTCAGGTCTTAGTGTATTATTCTGGCTAATAACAGCAGAGGTCAATGCTGAAAAGTTGATCCTATTATACCTTAATTCTGAGAGTTAACTTGCTTTGATAATGAAAATATGTTGTGTGCATATGGATCGAAAATAAAATCTCATGGGATTTTTGTCTTATTGAGAAGACTTACTGGCTCAAATTTATTTTCAGAATTTTGTATCCTTCCACTTTCTACAAAACAGAGTCATAGTTAGACTTCCAGAGTGGCTTTAGAGTGCTCTAAAATAATCTGTCCTGGAAAAAACAGTGCTTCATGTTCAAAGTTGGGCAGATAAAGGAAAAGTTACATTTAACAGTTTTGATTAGAGACTAGTGAGACCATTGGAAATCGTTATTGACTCAAGATAAAGAGGCCCTGCTCCAGTATCCGGCAAATAACACGTCACTGAAGTAATCGGTTTTGTTTTTCTCACCTGAAAAATATGGAGATAGCCATAACCAACATCCACTTATTTAACAGGAATATTTTGTTTATAGTGATCACAATTGAGAAGAATTTTGAACTTGGAAGATATGGTGCAAAAGACAATTTTAAGTTGCCATAACATTCTGTAATTTAACACATGAGAGTTTTGCTTTAATATTTAGGAAGAATCTCCCTAATTCTATAATCTGAAGAGTTTTTCTCTTCAATTTTGCTGAAAGTATCAAGTAGTTTACCTTTTATTAGAAAGAAATTATAACATAAGGTACTATTTTTAATTAAAATGCTATTTTAGTTGAGCTGATCATTTTTATCCATTATCTTATATTTCTATGTATTCTTATACATCATAACCATATTGTATACATTGTTTACATCATAATATTATCAGTGAATATGACTTTGTATTTTTGAAGGTACTACCATAGTCTATCTTGTCTTATCAGAATTCTCTAACCTTTCATTAAACCGATATATTTTGGGTTTTTGACCTTTTTTCCCCTTTAATTTTGTTATTGTTATTATAAGTGTTCCATTACATCTCCATGAATTTCTCTTTGCTGTTTCAAATGCTTTCCTTAGGATAATCCATATTTAGCTTTCTCTTTCCCTGACCTGTACTATACTTTATAGAAGCCATTATTAAACTAAAAGGTAGTATTTTATTGTTTCCCCCAAGTCTGACCTCAATTAATATATTAGCTTCTTTTAAAAAAATTTTTTTTAATGTTTATTTATTTTTGAGAGAGAGAGAGAGAGACAGAGCATGAATGGGGGAAGGGTAGAGAGAGAGGGAGACACAGAATCCGAAGCAGGGTCCAGGCTCTGAGCTCTTTTTGACCCAGAAAATAAACGAGGCTTGAACTCATGAACCACGAGATCACCCCCTGAGCCGAAGTCAGACACTTAAAGTACTGAGCCACCCAGAAGTCCCCTAAAGTAATATTTTAGATCAATGATTTCTTAATCATTTTAAAGAAAATAATTTTTAAAATTATTATGTGAAGATAACACTATTGAAAGGGATTTAAAATTTGGCCTAGTTTATATGCAGTTAAAATTAATGATCCATTAACAAAACCACTCCCAGAATTTTGAAAGAAGTTCCTTCAATGAAAGATCCCAACATTATGGTAGAAAATAAATTGCATGACGTGATAAATTTTAAATCTTAGGCTGAGTTGCTATACATTCATTACGCTGACCCAAAAGTACTGCTCTCCTGAATGTGCTCTTCCATTCATTTATGTGTTTGTCACTTTATCATCCATTGGCCACTTAAACAGGACTACAGGATGTATACAGTAACTGGTTACCCTAAATTTTTGCATTCATTCAACATTGTTAGTTTACAGACCCTTTTCTAGGCTATTAGGTTACAGTAACATAACACATTTCCTTTCTCCAAGGAATTTAGAATCTGTGTTTTTCTTGCTACAGAAAGTTCCATTTCTTCTCATGTTTTTCCCTTAAAAATACTACCTAATCTTAAAAACCCAGGTCATTCGATGCCATTTTGCTGAAGTTCCCAACACTCACAGTCAGAATTTATCCCTCCCACTTGTATCTGTCAGATAACTTTGTTGTTAGCCCTATTTTTAAGCACATATCCTATTCTGTCTTTTGTTATAGGATGGTGTAATGGTTTGAAGAATACTCTGGAGTCAGACTTCTTGCGTTTGGTCCCATTTCTATATCACTGCTATCTCAGGAAGTTTGTTCACATCTTTGTGCCTCAGTTTCCTCGTCTACAACAGTGCTAGAACCTACTCCAATGTTTGTTGTAAGGATGAAATGAGATATGTGTGAAGTACATGCACTAAAAGAATATTAGCTATTACTATCTATCTTTCTCTTTAGTTTGTGAATTGCTGGAAAAAGTACTCTATTTTATTAGTTTTTGCCTTGCTGATAATTATCACAGTGAATATCAGGTAGTAATAATGAGTAACATTTTAATCTAGAACAAGTTTTTTAATCGGTCATTTTTCAGCTTTGAAAATCACCAAAGGATTTTGGATAAATCTCTAAAAAAGCAAATTATTAGACTGATTAAAAGTAAAACAATTAGGTAGAAAAATGAAATTGCTTGAAAAAAATATATATCCTTGAAACCTCAAGTTTAGAAGGTTGATGGGAGGTGGGAGGGAAGGGAGGGTGGGTGATGGGTATTGAGGAGGGCACCTTTTGGGATGAGCACTGGGTGTTGTATGGAAACCAATTTGACAATAAATTTCATATATTGAAAAAAAATAAATAAGTGTTAAAAAAATAAAAAAAAATAAAGAGGAGGAAATAATAAAAAAAAAAAAGAAAAGAAAAGAAAAGAAAAAAGAAACCTCAAGTTTATTCAGTGTGATTGAATTGAAGAATTGACCCCTCAACTTTTTCAGATCCTTGGCTGATGGGTAAATTTGGCTTGCTTGGTAGATTTCTAAAGAAATCTGTATCTTTCTTTTTTTTTAATTTTTTAAAAGTTTTATTTTATTTTATTTGAGAGAGACAGAGACAGGCTGAGTGGGGGAAGGGCAGAGAGAGTATTCCAAGCAGGCTCCATGTCACCAGTGCGGAGCCTGAAGCGGGGCTCGAACTCACGAAATCGTGAGATCATGACCTGAGCCGAAACCAAGAGTCGGATGCTCAACTGACTAAGCCACCCAGACGCCCCAGAAATCTATTTATTTTCAGTTACCAAACAGATGGTATATACCAAGGTGGGTTATAAGACCCATTACAACCCTAAGTAGCAAGATCTTGTCCCAGTCTCCTCAACCGGCATTAGAGTGCAGCTCTAAACTCCATGGTCACCCATCAGAAAGGATAAAATAAAAAGACAGAAAATACTGAGGGTTGTCAAAAATATAGAGCAATTGGAATTTTCACATGTTGTGGTTGGAATATGAATTGGTAGAAACACTTTGGAAATTGGTGCTATCCACTAAAACAAATGAATATGTACCTACCCTATGGTTTAGTGATTCCACCTGCTTGATATATGCCTGTCATAAATGAATGAATATATGCACTGCAAGACATATGGGAATGTTTGTGGAAGAAGTGCTATGCATAATAGGCCCAAGCTAGAAATGGCTCAAATGTCCATCAATAGAATGGGTAATATATTACAGTGTATTCATATAAATTAAGTACTATACTGCAGTGAGGATAACTGATCAATAACACTCCCAAATACATGAATGAATCATACAAACATAGTATTGGGTGGAAGTAGCCTGTACAGAAAAGAACATACAGCATTATTTCATTTATTTAAAGTATAAAGACAGAGGTGCCTGGGTGGCTCAACCTGTTAAGTGTCTGACTTGGGCTCTGGTCATGATCTCACATTCCCGAGTCTGAGCCCCGAGTCGGGCTCTGTCCTGACAGCTCAGAGCCTGGAACCTGTTTCAGATTCTGTGTCTCCCCCTGTCTCTCTGCCCCTCCCCTTCTCATGCTCTCTCTTTCTTTCTCTCTCTCTCACACACAAAAATAAACATTAAGAATTTTTTGAAAAAATAAAAATGAAGTAAAAAGACAAAATCTTAAAAACAAAAGGCAGACAAAAACCATGCTGTTAGAATTCAAGCTAGTAGTTTCATTTGAAGTAAGTGATGAAGGGCCTTCATGTTCTAGATCAGAGAGAGCTAGTGACACGGATATAGCCACCTGATAAAAATTCATTGAGCCATGTACCCATGATAGGTGTACTTTTCACAGGTATCATAGCTACACCATGTTTATATTATATGTTAATTTAAAAAGTAATTGAACTTTCCCTATGAATCTGAACAGAGCTTCTTATAAATTTGCTTTTATAAAGAACTTTTGGGTCCTGCCTAAGGGAAGCAGGGAAGCAAAACACACTGCAAAGTCCATCTCCTAAAGCCAAGACTCCACTTTTGTGTGTCCAGAGGCATCTACATTACTCTTCTCTGTCTAGAAGGATAACCCTAATACTGCTTTTCTAGAGTTTCAAGGGAAAAACAAACAAAAAAAGCACACAAAAATACCCACCCCCTTCCCTTATCTTCTGACTCAGCCACAGGAAAACCTGGCAATAAGCTCCGATGTTTACCCCCCCTATCTAAAATCATAGGGGCCTTTATGTAAATGGAATTCCTCTGGCACCACAGCTATACCTGAAGAAGTCAAGCATCCTGGCTCCATAAATAATAATTAACACTAACTATTATTCATCAATCACAGAAACTAAGAGTTTATGTTATATTTTTGGGTTCTAATTTCCTTGTACTGAAAGTCCATAGAGGAAAGTCAATTTTTAATGGGAAATTTGAAACTAGATGGGGGTATGGGTGCTGCATCTTTGGTGTGATTAGCCTGTTCTACCCATGGGCAAAGGAGGAGGGAAGTACTTTTGTAGAGTGACTCTGTCCTGCCTCTTCTTTTCCTTGTTCACTTTGGCAAAGAACTGCATATATACTTTTATTCTGCAGGAGGGATCAGGAGACAAGTGTGTCTCAGATGCAGAGTACCTAAAATTTCTAGGTAGCTAATGTGGAATAATAACACACATTCCTTCCTACTAACTTTGTTTTTTAATTGTATGACTTCAGTTGAGTGCCAGAAATGAGCTTGATGCTGTCCACAGTTCACTTACTATCACATTCCATGAGATTAGGAAGAGTTTAAAATACAATTAGTGTCATCTCTGCTTTCAGTGATAATTAAATTATGTATTGGCTGCCCTTTTATGCAAGTGTGAAATCAGCTTGTTGGCTAGAACCAGTGTTTTAACTCTACTTGGTTTGTGGCAAGACTGACTCCTCGCAAAACAGTTACTGAACTTCTTTTGTCCTTCCCAAATGTCCAAATCTTCTCTACCTGACACATGATGTGACCAGCTCTTTTTTTATTCATGGCCAAATCTTACTGCTCCTTCCTCTATGTGACTTTCCAAATTTATTTTCTCTTTTACTACTTTGATCAATGCAATTTTTTTCTGGCCTCTACATCATTTCTCTTTCTCTCTGTTATTGCCAAACCTTATAATCCTGACTATTATTATTTTTCTTGCCTCTGTCCTCCAAAGGCCTTCCAAGGCCGTTGTGAATTGCGTAGATGAACACTTCTATTGTTTCTTAATATTTCAACTTTAGGTTTTTTCCTATTTCTTTCAAGTTCCCCATGATACGATCATGCCATTTCTCTTCTATATACCTCTTTCTATCTTCTATTACATCACTCATGCTTAAGTGATCCAATTTCAGTTAAAATGGCTTTCCCATTCTTGTTCGTAAATTTTCGTTTTCAAGCCTATTTAGCAAAGTGTGAAATAAAGGAGCCCAGTTTTTCTCTCTATATTTCTTCATCTATATGTATAATGTGCTTGCTGGGTGTTATAGTGTATAATACTAGCGAGAAATTTAGACCAAATCTTCCAAGAATTTTTAACTTGCTAGTCTTAAATACACAAAAAAATCAGATTTATAGGATGAATATGTTGGAAATTTTTGGCTTTCAATTTATAAGTAGACTGCATAGACCCTTCTTTGTCTCCATTTTCTATTTGTCCTGTACTCAATAACATCCAGATAAATCATCACTCCAACCATGGCCCGTCAGCACCCAGGGTCTTGCTATTGTTGCTTGTGTGACTTTAAGTCCAGTTCTGGTGCTTTTCCTCAACCTTTGGGAAATACCTCAGGAAAATCCCTAATATCCACAGGCTCAAAGACTCTGAAAATGAAGAGGGAAGGAACAAAGATGAAGAAAGAAAAAAAAATGGAAGAAAGAACAATGATATGCAGGAGAATAAAGGAAAGAAACAAGATGAGGGAAGGTGTGAAAATGCAACAGGGGCAGAGCGGGAAACTCTGGTTGGGGAAGGTCTAAAGAAGGAAAGTTGCTGAGGTTGTATGGGACTGCCAGGAACTTTCTCTTTGCTGAATCATGTAGTTCCATATGGGTCAGCTGGCTTGCAAATTACGATTTGCAAAGAAACACCACATCTTTGTACCTGTGACACACAAGGCTTCACTAGTTTGCTAAAATAACATTTGATTATATGGTAATCTAATTTAGGAAACATGGTAAACGGGCATTAAATTTTAGATAGCAGGTGACTGACAAACACTGTAGAATTTGAACATTTATCCACATGTTTAGATATGGAATACCAAGTGACTGGAAATCAACCAATAAATTTTTAGGAATGGAGAAACACATCTCATTTTGAAGGAAAAATACCTATATCTATCCAGAGAAACTCTGTTGATGAATGATATGGCAAAAGATTAATAGCTTTCAGTACTGAGAAAATGCTTGTTCCCTCTTTTTCTTTCTTTTTTTAAAATTTATTTTGAAAGAGACAGAGATAGCACAAGTAGGGGAGGGACAGAGAGAGAGAGAGTGAGAGGGAATCCCAAGTAGGCTCCACGCTGTCAGCATGGAGACTGGTGCAGGGCTCAAACCGTGAGATCAGGACCTGAGCCGAATTGGAGTCAGACACTTAAATGACTGAGCCACCCGGGGTCCTTTTCAGTATTGCATGAGTGTGGAAGAATTTAGGTGCACCTGACTGGGGTAAATGGAAAGATCTGGATATTATGTGATTCTTATTAATGAACTGTATCTTTCAGTTTTTCCTACAGGCTAACCTTCCCCTTGAGGGGACTTTGATCTTTGATGGGGTATTTAATCAGGGATGGCATGATTGGTCATGATAATGAACTATCTTCCTAGAAGAGTCTCTAATCACAAAGTTTGGTCAGGAAACTGGCATTTTAATAATAACGATAACAGCCATAACCATCTGTGTAGAGAAAACATTATAGCTTCAAAAGTATGTCATCAAATAATATTTTATTGGCAGGCAAAAAAACTTTATGGGTTTTCATTTAAAACTCAATCAAATTGAACAAGTACCTTAAAACCCAGTGTTTAAATTAGAATTTCCCTCCTGATGTATGCAGCCATGCTTAGTTTCAAGAATCATTGTCATAATATTCATCATGATTCTTTGCTTCTACTTCAAGAAATGCAAAAAAAGAATTGGAATTAAAAATGCTTTTTTTCTGATAAGAAAATGACCCAAAGTTGGAAATTGGACTTTTGAAATGTATCTGTCACCCTGTCACTCTGCTGACATTTATTAGTAAAAAAAATAATATAATAAATCAAGAAACAGAAATCTTTATAGATATAAAAAGCCTTCACAAAGATTTTTGTATTGAGTATAAAATGTATTTGAAAGCCTAGGCTACACTTTAGGTAGGAATCCCTTAGAGATCACATCATTGTGATGATGATAGTTACATTGTTTTCATAATGAATGATGGTTTGTAACATTCCTAGCCATCTTCACCACGGAATTTAGTAATACTTCATGAGTGAGTACAGCTGACTACAAATGTTGAGAAGAGACTTGCTTAGGATGCTGCCACCTTCAGGAAACTTTACCTTATGATAATTTTTATCTGTTGTTTTGGAGAATCCATTTCTGTTTAGAAAGCATCAAAATTCCCTGATTTTCTTTTACCCAATAACAGAGAGTTGAATGGCACTGTTGATATTTTTAAAATTCTATTTTGGAAAGCATTTAAAATGGGTTGTGTTATTCCATTAAGAAAAAGAACATCATTTTTATTAATGGAGATATGATGTGAATTTTATATTTAAAATATTATCTCTGACTTAGCAAAATACATACATCACTACAAGTGGTTGGATAAATAACTAAATATTATTCCTTTTTAAGAGGTATTAAATGATAAAGCAATTCACTTACAACTTCTTAGGCCTTTTAATTATGTGACTAATACAGTCATTCTTCATTAATTCTATAAGACATACTGAAGGAACTTACGCTTCTGTTTAAAAAAATCATCTTTCACACCATATTGGGTTGAAATATTGCTAATTATCTTGAAGTTTGCCCAAGGTCATAGCTCATTACAAGTGTAAATCTACCTAAAACTAAGGATTTGTAGAATTTTTCAATTGACAATAAATTCCTCAAATTTCCTCAATTCTTATCATGTCCTGAAGAATAAAATCACAGATGAATAATAATTAAAAAGCATTTCTTTAAACATATTTCTGTGTGCAAGAACATTTATATTTATGTTTCTGTGGAAGTAACATTCCAAAACATACATGCCAATGTAAAAGGTTTTAGCTTATTAGACTTTTTTTTTTTAAGTTTATTTATTTGTTTTTGAGAGAGAGAGAGCATGAGCAGGAGAGGGGCAGAGAGAGAGGGAGAGAGAATCCTAAGCAGGCCCCACTCTGTCAGCATGGAGCCCAACGAGGGGCTTGAACCCATGAATCGTGAGATCATGACCTAAGATGAAACCAAGAGTCAGAGGCTCAACTGACTGAACCACCCAGGCACCTCGTGTTTATTAGATTTTTTTTTAAACAAAAAGAATAAACATTTACCGTACTCACTGAAATTACACAATAATTACATAGAGTTAGTCATTGTTTTCCACTCCACCTCTAAACCCCTACCTCTCTTTTAAGTATCTTTCTGTATAATAGTACCTACAGAAACATAATACACACAGCTACACACACGTACACCTGTGCACACACACATTATGTATGCATGCATGTATACGTTAAAAAAATTTTTTTTAATGTTTATTTATTTTTGAGACAGAGAGAGACAAGGGATGGTCAGAGAGAGGGAGACACAGAATCTGAAACAGGCTCCAGGCTCTGAGCTGTCAGCACAGAGCCCGACGCGGGGCTCAAACTCACAGACTGTGAGATCATGTCCTGAGCGGAAGTCGGATGCTTAACCAACTGAGCCACCCAGGTGCCCTGCATGTATACATTTTTAAAGAAAATTTAGTTTCTACCTCACACTGCTCTTACATGGTTGGAGTATTTAATTGCAATTAAGATCGTTAAGAAATTTTCTTATATATAACAATTTATCCTTGCACTTAGGGGATGATCAGAAAGGAAGTAGAGAATATTGGCTTACATATAGGAGAAAGCAAAGGGGTGTCAGGGCCTGGATGTGAGCTCTTGGTTTGAATCTTGGTTTCTTAACTTATTGTGTAACCTTGGGGAAGTTACCTAAACTCTAAACCTTGATTTCTCATCTATAAAATGGGGAAAATATTACCTGCTTCACTTTTTGTGGAGTTTAATGAGACAAGGAATGTGAAGTCTTCAGCACAGTGTCTAGAATATGGAAATCTCAAAATAAACATGTTTGCAATCATCTTCTACTTTCATTCACTTAGGTGTAGATGAGCAAATTGTCTGGTAACCTTGTTTGGTACAACGGTCTACAACCAGCCTTTAAACTTTACTTAATTGATTACATCTATTTAAAGCCTGCCCTTCTTTTATTTGGCCAGCTATTCTTTGTAAGCGTTAATGCTTTCTAAAGACATAGAACATGTGCGTACGTGCACGCACATACACTCACAGAGTATGCAGAGGTAGCTCAGGTTTTGTTAAGGCAATTTAAATGTTTTCATTTATTTATTTTTTAAAAATTCAAAAAAGTTTTTTATTTATTTAAACAATCTCCACACCCAACTGGGACTCGAACTCATGACCCTGAGATTAAGAGTCTCGCGCTCTTCTGACTGAGCCAGCCCGGCATCCCTAAATGTTTTCATATATAACAGAAGCACAAAGTCCCATTTCCAGTTGGTTGTACTTTGCAAGATACTTTGCAACAAGATTTTTAAAAACTGTATTCCCAGAGAAATAAGGATTTATACAAATGAGAAGTTCCCTAAGGGAAGGACAAATGATGAGCACAAAAGCTAATGCTTTTCTCTTATGTATTGCCTAGTAGTTTCTTTTCTTTTCTTTTTTTTAAATCTTGATTGCTTGCTAGGTTTTAGGGATATTTTAGGTCTTTTTTTCACTTCATTGATTATGTTTGTTTTGGAGTTATGTTTGTGTGTGTCTCTGGACCTGTATTTGCTCAAGAATACTTCCATTCCAGCAACAATTTCTTAATCAATCACCTGTAAAGTTATTCAAAAGGCATAGTAAGACACAGTGATTTTTAGGGAATGCCTGGCTGGCTCATTGGTGGAGCATGTGACTCTTGATCTTGGGGGTTGTGAATTTTCGCCCCACATTGGGCAAAGAGATTACTTAGTAAAATAAAATACTGGTTTAAAAAAAACCACACAACCATTTTCATATAGTGGCTTTGCAGCCCTTAAACTTGCTCAATTTTTTAGTAGTTATAGGCATTTTTACCTCATGCCTCAAGATTTTTACATACAGAATTATACCATCTTTAAAGAAAGTCCATTTTTACTTCCCTTTTTCCAAACGTCAGGCTGTATGTTTCTCTCAAAAGTGTTATATTGATCAAAACAAGCCAGATATCAAAGAATATAGACTTTATAATTTTATTTGCATCAAATTCATGCCAAGAGTATGGAAAACTAATTTTGGTGATAGAAGTCAGAAAAGCAATTAGTTCTGGGGTAAAAGAGGGCTTCTTATTGGAAAGAGACATGGAGAAATTTTCTAGAAGGATAGATATGTTCTATACCTTGATGTGGGTATGGGTTACAGTGGTATATACATATGTCAAAACTCACTGATGTATATACAACTAAGCTTTGTACATTCTTCTCTATGTAAATTCTACCTCAGAATAAAAACACTTTCATTTTTCATTTCATTTCATTTTATTTTTGGTATGGGGAGATAATGGAATTAATGACTAAAGATTTACATTACAGGCCTCCACATAGTTGCATTTGACTCAGAACTCTACCCTTGACAGACCAGGAGTAACAGCCCTAAATCTAAACATGAAACTTTTGTAGGCCACTACAGCCAAAGGTTTACATTAAAATTTTAGATAATTAAAAACCCAATAACCAGCTGAAGAGAGAAAATGATCACCTCCATTGGGATAACAGGAGTTGAGCTCTTTTCATTTTAAATCTTGCCCAGTATCAAGGTGCTAATGAGAATAAAAGATTCAATTAATACTTTTAAAATTTAGGACTTATTATATACAGATATAAATTTATATATATATATATATATATATATATATATATATATATATATACATGATTCTATCTTTTTGGTAACTTGAGTTAATAGGAGATTACTTACTTTAAAACTGTAAGGTGATATGCAGGCAATTGCTATATCCATTTGTAGGTAATTCAAATAGGCTGGAGACAGTCTGTAATTACATGTGTTTATAAATATAAAACATCTATACACAGCTAAATAAAATCTGTATTCAGCACAGCTCAACATACAAATTCTTTCCTCAGAGAAGGAAAGCATATTAAATGAGTGAAATGAGTCTGAGTTGCTTTAGTTGAACATTAAGTTGAGGGCAGGGGACCAGCCGCTGATAAGAGAAAAATGTGGATCTGGTTCTCAGAGTGAGAAATGTTAAGGAGGTGCAGTTTGCTTTGTAAATAGCAACTGTGGTGAGACACAGAAAAACAGATGGCTCAAACACAATGCCAGTCACCATTTACTTCAAACAACCTTCTACTTCTATTTAATTTATATGCAAATTTCCAAGAGTACTAGCTTTAAGAAGAGTTGAGTAGACAAGTATATTCAGTCTTTTAAAGTGTGAGAAAAGGTTTTAAAATTTTTGTAAAAACATTTGTTAGATACACTGATATAAATTCGAATTAAGAAGAAATCACACTCTTCTGTCCTTAGTACACACTGCACTACAAGGGAGTGTAACCTCTGGTCCTCCTTGCTTTGGGCACATACAGCCATCTGCTTCTGTCATATACATCCGACTGGTTTTCAAAAAGGTCAGGAGATAGAGCACTGATTTGTGCTTTCAGTGAGGTATAACATGAATAATAATTTAAGAAAAAATAAGAACAAGCTTTGATAGAAAGGAGTCATACTACAGTTAAAAAAGAAAGTAAATAGGTCAAGACAGTACCAGAAAATATCAGAGAACTCTGCAATTACCAAGGACTTTATTACCTTTCTAATTGAATAGTTATTTATTTCTTTATGGCTCTTAAATTTAAGATGGCAACCTAAAAATTGTTTGTAGTGTTCTATAGTTTTGTGCCTATGGTACTGGAATTTTTGGAATTCAAATTCCCTGAAGACTAGTGATAGACTTATTATTATAGAAAGGTTTCCCTTGTAAATTCCTTAATTACATTTTACCTGTGAAACACCCATTTTTAGTAATATATTTTCAGCATTTAAAGCATATCCTTGGGGCGCCTCAGTGGCCCAGTGGGTTAAGTGACCGATTCTTGATTTTGGCTCAGGTCATGATCTCATCAGGAGTTTGAGCCCTATGTCAGTCTCTGTGCTGACAGCTCAGAGCCTGCTTACGATCCTCCCTCCCACTCTTTCTCTGCCCCTCCCCTGCTCATGCACAGGCTCTGTCTCTCTCAAAATAAAGAAACATTTATAAATAAATAAATAAATAAATAAATAAATAAATAAATAAACTCTTTAGGTTTATTCTTATACCTTATTATCTGTTCACATATTCAACTGACTTCAATACAATAAGTATCAGATTGAACTTAAAGAGATACAGCTTCTGGTAGGCCTATCGATCTCCATCTTTATCTCTAATGTATTAAGTTTATAAAACCTAGGCTCCTTATCTCTAGTATTAGCACTTTTCTTTTCATAATTTTCACTTACTTTGCACAATGATGAGACGAGATGAAGAAAATTCAACTTACAAGACATTCGTTGGGGAAAGTAATTGGATTGTAGGGAAAAACAATTCAGGAGAGTTTCTAGTTAGATACTATAGGTTAAATACACCAAAAATCAAATCTAAATCATTAAGCCAACTGTTTTATCAACCCAGTGGAATTAAAACAACTGTTAATGCCCAGGGATAAAGATAGAGAGTAAGCAGACATTTGCAACTATGCTTTAAAACAGAGATATCAGATGGGTATGTGGTATTTGAATCAGTAGATCTTTGAGAGTTGAAACTAGAAATAGATGGATTCATGCCTCAAGACCAGAGGCCTCATGGACTGGAGACAGATACAGATGGAGAGGAAAACAAAGTGAAGGGTCAGTATTCAGAGTAGTTAATACTCCACCTTCCAAATCTTGCACAGCTATTGGATGTCCCTCCTTTACTCAAGTAGAAGATTAGAAGGTTACTCTCTGGAGAGGTCAAGTAGAGAGACTCTGGACTTACAGCCACCCCTGTGATGAAATAGGGCTTAAATTTCTACATTTTGAATGGTAAGATCCTAACTTCTTTCCTCCATTAGCTCAGAGATGTTGACTGCCAGGATTATTTCTCCAGGGTAGGAAAATGGAAGAAAATTCCTCTCTGGAAATTTATAAGCTCTATCCCCTCTCCAAAGACTTACAGACATTGAGGGTCAGTACTCAAACTTAATTTACTAAAGAGATTATCCTGTAACAATGTCTTTAAATGATAAGTACTATCCATGCACACTGAACTTCTATTCAGTTTCTCATTGCCTTGTTCTTAAATATGAATGACATCAAACTTAGCCATTCAATTAAGTGTCCGACTTCTGCTCAGGTCATGATGGCACCATTTATTTTTTTTATTTATTTTTTTTTTTTTTAATTTTTTTTTTTCAACGTTTTTTATTTATTTTTGGGACAGAGAGAGACAGAGCATGAACGGGGGAGGGGCAGAGAGAGAGGGAGACACAGAATCAGAAACAGGCTCCAGGCTCCGAGCCATCAGCCCAGAGCCTGACGCGGGGCTCGAACTCACAGACCGCGAGATCGTGACCTGGCTGAAGTCGGACGCTTAACCGACTGCGCCACCCAGGCGCCCCATGATGGCACCATTTATGAGTTCGAGCCCCACGTCAGACTCTGTGTTGACAGCTCAGAGCCTGGAGCCTGCTTCAGATTCTGTGTATCCATCTCCCTGTACTCCTTCCCTGCTCATGCTCTGTCTTTCTCTCTCTCAAAAATAAAGAAAAAATTTAAAAAATAAAGAAATCTTCAGATATTCAATGTCTTAAACTTTTTCTCTCATGTGCCCTTTCAAAGCTAGTAGAGGATATTATTCATTAAAATGAAAACTTAATCTAAGAAAGAGGATGACATGATCAGAAATCAGAAAATCCAATAGATAAGAGAAAAAAAAATGCTCAGGATACTGGTGAAAGAAAGACCCAGTATGATAACTGAGTCCTGCCTAGAGAGCAACTATACAAATCAGAGGAGAACAAAGACTCCGGGAGATTTGTCTCTAAGAAAGAATTGTAGACTGCTGATATGTTTGAATGATTTGCATTTCTCCTAGAGATTTTGGGCGTGATAGGTACATACAAATCTAAGCAAGCAAATAAACAAGCAGAGAAAAACACAAGGCACGAAGTGGCACAAACTTCAAACTTTGTGTATAAAACATGTATTAGTGTTGACTGTGTATAATGTTATCTAATGGCAAGCTGGCTTAAATTTGAACATAACAAAGTTGGAAATTGTTCATATGAGCTTAAAAGTGTAGTCAAGCTTTAAAGGAAACAGTCCATGGTTTTCCGTTGTTTAGACTTTATGATCTATGTTCTGTCTGCTTAGGGTGGGTGGTCGTTTATTTATTCATTTTGAGAAAGAGAAGGAGCCCGAGCAGGGAGAGGCAGAGAGAGAGAGAGAGAAAGAGAGAGAGAAAGAGAGAGAGAAAGAGAGAATCCCAAGCACTGTCAACACAGAACCCAATGTGGGGCTCAATCTCATGAACTGTGAGATCATGACCCAAGACAAAATCAAGAGTTGGACACTTACGTGACTGAGCCACCCAGGAGCCCCTCTCTTAAAATTAAAAAAATAATAAAAATTATTTTTAAACCTTTGGGGGCTTCACACAATTAAAGAGAAGTCATTTGTGCCGTAGAACTCAGGATGACTAATGAAATAAATTATATTCTTCTCCTTGGGCGAATCTCAGAATCTGAACTGCAAGCTCTGAAGATGTGTGGTATGTTCCCCTCACACCTGAGTGAGCAAATCCCAATAAACATGATTACTAACACGGTTAAAGGGTAAAAAGTATACTCTAGGGTCAATGTCAGTTCAGTCTCTTTGGAGTTCTATCCATGGCAGGTAATCTGCTTCTTCCCCTTCTTCTCCGTATTTGGAGGTATTTGTCGTTTATACAAATCTAGGAAAAGGAGGGAAATAATTTTGTACATTATCTGAGGATAGTATAACTAGAATTCTACCAACTTCTTAAAGCAATATGACAAGAAGTGAAAACTATAAGAAATGGACCATCCCCTGAAAATGTAATCAGCAAGTATAGACAAGTTCTGGAGAACACAGTTGTGAAATAGTGAACATGGGCTATAGGTGGTGGGTGGGGGTTGGCACCTTCACTTCTCTGTCTGTAAATGGTGCATGGTAAGTTGCATTTTATATTTTATATATATTTCTGTTGGCTACATATTTCCATTGTCCTTCTTGATAAAAATATTTATGTATTTTTTAGAAATCAGAGAGAAAAAGAACAGAAATTCATTTTGATTTAAGAAAGCAATGACTAAAAGAACATTCCATTGCTCATTTTGATGTTTTTAATAGCTGAGAGTGTTTTCTGACTTTAATCTGGGGGTTCCACTTTTAATCAGTGGTGCTGGCAACACAAGGAATGTGGTTGCCCTTAGGCTAAAGACAAGATCCTACCTGTTGTTGCTGTGAGCCTTAACTCTGTAGCAACTCTGATTCAAACAGTGTGGGGAGAGAGAGAGGGAGGTGAGGAGAGGGAGGGAGAGAGAAAAAGAAAGAGAGTCTTTAATTTAATTTAGGTGCATATGTCCTCATTTATATCAAAATATTTATAATTTTGGATTACTAATAGCAGGGAGAAATTTTTTGGACAAGTTAATAATAAGGGTGATTTATACTTAAAAAATTTTTTTTCAAGTTCATTTATTTATTTTGAGAGAGAAAGAGCGTGAATAGGCAAGGGGGAGAGAGAGAGAGAGAGAGAGGGAGAGAGAAAATCCCAAGCAGGCTCCGTGGTCAGCACAGAGCCCCATATGAGGCTTGAACTCACAAACCATGAGATCATTACTGAGTTGAAACCAAGAGCTGTACACTTAACCTACTGAACCACCCAGGCGCCCCATAGATGATTTATACTTCTTAAGTGATGTATTTGTGTTGCTCTTCAGTGCCAGTCCTGGGGTCTGACGTTCACCTAGGACACTGGAGGGCAGAGAAACACTAACTGCTTGGTTGAATAGCCAGGTCAGCTGGGCTGTAGCAGTTCAGAGGTGTCCTGCCCAAGATTGCCTGTGTGTTTCCCGTGAAGAACAACATGTGTGGGAATTGGGCTGAAGCCCCTGGGAGAGGGGAGGGCACCAGCAATGTGTGCCTGGGTGGGTGTGCCACCCATGAAAACAGGCTTTTGCTTGTGTCCTCAGTATCATAGTGAGAGGGGACTGTGGGAACCCCCAGTTCAACCAACCCAACGAAGTTCAAGTTCTCATCTCTCTTTTCCTCCGCTTCATCTCTGATGGGGGTGAAAACATCCTGCAGAAAATGAGGGATGGATGAAGGATGTCAGAGCAGAAGCCAGCAGCATCTACTCGGCCAACTAGAGAAGACTTAGCCTGGAAAGGGGAGAAGACTTTACCTTTGAATGAATATTGAAGAATTGATTCTCCTATTTGCCGTGTATATACTTTCTTCTGGACATTTTGATTTCTAAATTAGAACTATGCATTTTGCGGCCTTGTGACTTACAGTTCCACTCATCTAGAAATAAACAGAATGTTCCTGGGAACCACTCCAGCTTTATCTAGAGGCAAGGCAAGATTACAGCCAATGAATACATTTTGAAAGGGTGGTGGGAGACGGAAAACTAAACTCCTATTTTGATTAAACCACAAAACAGACTAAAACTCTGTTAATTCGTTTTCCTCTACATGGTCCTTTGACTCACCTTAAGGCAATAAACTAAAATAATTTAGTTTAACAAGAAATCGTAATTGAGAAAATTATTCAGGGGTGCCTGGGTGGCTCAGTCGGTTAAGCATCTGACTTCTGCTCAGGTCATGATCTTGTGGTTCGTGAGATCAAGCCTCGTGTTGGGCTCTGTGCTGACAGCTCAGAGCCTGGAGCTTGCTTCAGATTCTGTGTTTCCCCTCTCTCTTTCTGCCCCTCCCCCTCCTCATTCTCTCAAAAAAAAAATGAACATTAAAAAATTTTTTAAAAAGTTATTCAGTCTCCCACACTATGTAGCATTGTTTGAAATTTGTATTTTACACATTTTCTAAATTTATAAGCAATGTGTATAAGAAAGTGTCCCTACACATTATGGAGGGTAACATCTGTTCTTATCTAAGAGTTGCCTAACATAGTGAGGTTGGATATGGGCCAGTGGAATCTGAGGATGCTCCTTAATAAAGCAACATCCCCAGAAATAGATGAAAGAACTCTGTGCGACAACCGTTGACACAAGGAGGTGATTATTAGGACATAAAGCGAACATATTCTGGAAGAAAAGCAGGATTGCAGAAAATTGTTTTTATCAAGGCAGGGAGAACAAAGAACAAGGAACTTTCCCTGCATTTCTCTATTGCTCATATCCCATACCTGATATGTCAGCAAGTCTGATTGCTCTTAACCATTTCTCAGGCCTGTCACCCCTCTCCATCTCTAGCACTCTCACCCCAGGCTAAGCTCCCACTTCTTAACCCTGGACTACTGGTAGCCTTCTGCTCGTCTCCTTGCTGCTGCTGTTAAATCCCAATGATTTATTTTCATTAATGCAATTGGAGTTGACGCTCAAAATAAAATACAGCATCAGATCTCACCCTTACACTATTTAAAAACTTCTAATAATAGCGCGGAGAAGAAATATGTATGTTTGCAAGTTCAGTCTGACTTCATTTCCTATCACTTTTGTCATCCATTTCTCTGCAGCTACTCTTACTGTTGCTACAGCCAGGCTAGCTGGCTTCCTCTCATCACTGGGATCTCAGTTCAGATGCCACCTCCTCAAAGAAGCTTTCTCTGACCATTAATTCATGAGACACCGAGAATCTCTGAAGAGTACTCATTTCCATCTGGTATTATCCTTGTATATTTATTTACAGGTGTGGCAGGAAGACTTCACGGTAGTCCACATCGTCCCTATCTCCTGGTATTTATGCCTTTGCACAACCTCCTCCCCTTGGGTTTCAGCGGGACCGCTGACTTGCTTCTAAACCGTAGAACACAGCAAAGGTGATAGGATGTCATGGCTAGAATTAGGTTATATTTCATTGCAGAGGTGAAGGGATGTCATCAGTGTGATTAAGGTACATTGTAAAAAGTCTCCATTTCATTAGCAGACTTGCTGTAGAGACTTTCTCCTTTGCTGGCTTTGGAGAAGCCAGCTATAAAGTTTTGAGGGCCCCTCGGGGAGAAAGCCATATGACAAGGAACTGCAGGTAGCTTCTCGAAGCTAAACAAAACTTTGAGGCTGATAGTTCTATATTTACAAGAACTAAATGCTGCCAACAGCCACGCGAGCTTGGGAGAAATCCTGAGCCTCAGATGAGAACTGAGGCCTGGTTTATACTTTGATTGTAGCCTTGGGACACCCTAATCAGAGCATCCATTGTTTGGACTTCTGATCCACAGACACCATGAGATAATAAATGTGTGTCCTCTTGAGTTGCTAAGTTAATTGTAATTTGTTAGACAGCGAAAAAAGCAAATACATCAGTGTATTATCTCTCTCCAGCCAGATTGTAAACTCCAGTGTCCGGAAGGGTGCCTGCCACGGAGTGTTTCAGAAGTATTTGTTGAGGGAATAAATGAAAACAATTAGATTACTAAACGTTAAAAAAAAAACAATTTCTGTTTAATTGAAGTATAATTGATACACAATGTTGCATTAGTTTCAGGGGTGCAACATAGTGATTCGACAGCAAGGGTAGCTACCACCTGTCACCACACGACACATTACAATACCATTGACTATATTCCTTATGCTGTTCCTATTCATGCCATAACTGGAAGTCTGTACCTCTTACTCCCCTTCACTCATTTTGCCTCTCTTCCTGGGCCCCTGTCCTCTGGCAGCATTCAGTTTGCTCTCTGTATTTATGGATCTGTTTCTGCTGTTATTATTGTTGTCTGTTTTGTTTTTTTATATTTCATCTATAAATGAAATTGTATAGTATTTGTCTTTTACTGTCTGACTTATTTAACTTAGTGTAATATTCTGTAGGTCCATCCAAGTTGTAGCAAATGGGAAGATCTCATTCTTTTTATGGCTGAGTAATATTCTACATTTACCACATCTTGTTTTTTTTTTTTTTTAATTTAATTAATTAATTAATTAATTTATTTTTGAGAGAGAGAGAGAGAGAGAGAGAGCAAGAAGGGGAGGGGTCGGGGGGGTGGGGACAAGATCCCCCTGGCAAACTGACTGCAGTGAAGATCCCCCTGGCAAACTGACTGCAGTGGGCCCAATGCAGGGCTCAAACTCATGAACCATGGGATCATGAACTGAGCTGAAGTCGGATGCTCAACTGACTGAGCCACCCAGGTTCCCCATCCCACATCTTCTTTATCCATTTATTTACGGATAGACACTTGGATTGCTTTCACATATTGGCTATTGGAGATAATGCTTCAATAAACATAGGGATGCATGAATCTTTTTGAAGTAGGTGTCATTTTAAATGACAGCCAGATTCTCAGGATAATTTAGCATATGGAAACTGAGAAGACAATAATGGCTCGATGTAGTAGCAGATACTATGTATCCTAGTGGCCAAACTATGGGCCTTCATGTTGAGCAAACAAGGATTTTAACACCAGGTTTGGTTAGATTATGACTCCAAGCTATTTTACCTCTGACCATTTGCCTTCTTATCTCTTAAGTGGTGATAATAATACTTATATCAGATATGAAGTAGTTCACGATAAGGGTTAAATAAGATTAAGTATTTAAAGTCTCAAATGTGGCATATCATAGGAAATCAAGAAACTGTAGCTATAAGACAAGTCTTACATGCCTGTGTTTTTAGATTATTTCTCAAATCCATACATAAATTCTAAATATCTTTTGACCTATGAAATTTTTAACACTATTTTGATAAAGATTTTGGAATTGAAGAAAAGAAAGTCATGTTTGCTAGAAAGAGGTAGCCCTGAAGACTACTTCTGGAGTATGAGGCCATAATTTAGGAGGGCATAAATAAAAACCCAAACATAGTAAAGATCAGATTAACATTTTAAATAATATGGGGACTTAAAATCTATCATTAGAATACTTACCATTTATTGAGAGCTTGTAAGACTCAGTGCTTTAAATGTATAATTTAATGTTTGTAACCCTAGATTACAATGCCTATTTAAAATGTGGTCATTTAAAATGTTTCATTTTGAGGGGCACCTGGGTGGCTCAGTCAGTTAAGTGTCTGACTTCTGTTCAGGTCATGATCTCGCTGTCTGTGAGTTCGAGCCCTGTGTCGGGCTCTGTGCTGACAGCTCAGAGCCTGGAGCCTGCTTTGGATTCTGTGTCTCCCTCTCTCTCTGCCCCTTCCCATCTCACACTCTGTCTCTCTCTGTCTCTCTCAAAAATAAATATTAAAAAAAATTCATTTCGAAAGTGAAAAAAATGAAACATTCAGTGATGTTAAGTAGCCTGTTTTCCCTCAAATCTGTATTTCCTGCCCTTTCCTTGGGCTACATTTCCCAGGTTTCCCTGCTGTCTGACTTCTGGGGAGTATAGCCAATGGAAAGCTTTGTGGAATGTTAGAGGTTAGGGGAAGGAGTGTAGTTAGGATATTTCTCCTCTTGTATTTGTGCTTCCTGGGGCATCTGCAGGAAGAGCTTCTTTTTCTCCTCGGTTCTGGCTGCCACCAGAAGGCCTCGTTCCAAGATCCCAGCTCTACCAGGCATAGCTTCCATGGTTCTGGCTCCCACGGGCTTCTGGGTCCTTTGAAACACCATCACCTCCCCACAGTCCCCCAGTTATGGGGGAGGGAACTCCTTCCTATTGTTGCTAATCTCTCAGTAGCCTTGTAGATTGAACATCTCAGCTCTTCCATTACTCCTATTTGAGTAACCAACTTTCTTATTTAATGTCCTTTATTTAAGAGACTTAAAGTGGTTTATGTTTCCTGACTTTATAAGGATAGATTCAGATATCAACTATAAATTCTAACTGAAGATTCAGAGTCTCCAAAGCCTGTGCTCTTAATAATTAATCTAGGGGTGCCTGAGTGGCTCAATTGGTTAAGTATCTCATCGCTTGTGAGTTTGAGCCCCATGTGGGGCTCTCTGCATCAGTGCTAAGCCTGCTTTGGATCCTCTGTCCCCTTCTATCTCTGCCCCTCCCGGCTTGCACTTTCTCTCTCAAAAATGAATAAATGTTAAAAAAAAATAATTAATCTATAGTGTTGTTATGAAAAGAAATCATGTTTCAAGACAGAAGAAATGAATATGATTTATGCAACTATCCATGATAAGATCACAGTATAATCACATAGCATTTGTTATGTAAAATAGTATCTGAGATTGTCAAGAATCAACATTATATTATTAATAAGTATTATATTTCATTTATAAATATTAATGCTTACTTCTTAAACAATAATTAAACATTTTAATGGAACTACCATTTATGTCCACTACATAATGCATGTTATTTCATGTACAACATGAATTGAATTTTGAATAATGAATTCAAATATCTGAAAAGAAATAATTTGATGCTATAATTCTACACATTTTAATGTAAAAATGTAAAATCAGAAATACCATAAATCAATTTATAGAATTGACTCTATGTTTTGCTTGTCATTTGTTTGTTTTTTTAGGAATGAATTAGGGTTTGATAAAAGATGACAAGGAAAATAAACTTACTTTAAATGATTCCATGGGACAGCTATGGTTAAACTGATAAATACTTTTCAAGACATGCTCTATTTACTTAATGTCAGACTCTCAAATGTATACTTGCCTTTGTTAAAGCATATTTTATTTTCAAAAACAAATTCTTATTTGAAATTGCTGAGAACTAGTCCAGATTTCTAAAATCAGGGCTAGGAAGCCAAATTCACAGAGGCAAAATCAATTATCTCTTCCATTAAAACAGTTAACATCAACAACAAAAATGGTATTTTGAAAGGTGATTTGAAATAGTTAGTTTGATGATATAAAAAAGAATAAAAATAGGGACCCTTGAGTGGCTCACTCAGTTGAATGTCTGACTCTTGATTTTGGCTCGGGTCATGATTCCAGGGTCATGGGAATGATCTCTAAGCCAGCTTGAAATTCTTTATCTCTCCCTCTGTCCCTCTCCCCTGCTCACACACTCTCTCTCTTACCCTGAAATAAAATAAAAATAAATAAAAACAAACTAGAAATTAAGAATGAATATGTAGATTTATTTTCATTCATTCAGTTAAGCACCAGCAATCTGAGGAATTCACATTTTCTTCTGGTTCTGAAAAATTCTTAGCTGTTTCTTCATCCAGAATTCCTATTAATTAACACTGGAGCCTCTCAGACTATTCTCCTTGATTCTTAACTGTTCTGTCTTGTATCTTGAAACTCTTTTATCTCTCTGGGTTGCATTCAGGTAGAGACATGCAGTCCCATATTTTAATTTGCTAAACTCTGTCTTTGTGTCCAGCCTTTGTGTCCAGAGATTTATCATCTGTTACGTTTTCAAAAATTTCATCATTGAGTATATTTTGATTTTTAGAATCTCTAATTTGTTCTTTTTTGTATACTTCTGTTCTTGTTTTATTTTTGCCACGTTTGGTTTCATGATTTCTTACTCTACCAGGAATTTTTTCTTTTATCTTTTTGAGTATCCTCATCATATTTATTTTAAGATTATCTGTAGATTGCTCTTACATTTTCATTTTATTTAGAATAATTCTGTTTATTGTCCTTTTTACTGCCATGTTTGCTTACAGGTTTTGACATTTTGATTTGTAAACTCACTTAAATATTTTTATTTTGTCCCTCTCTGTCTCTCCCTACCCTTCTCTGTCTTCTGCAGTTTTGAGCTGACTTGGAGAACTTGGGGCCAAATCAGGTCTTATATTCATGGTCTAAAGCTCTTCTGCTGTTCTTGGTAACATGCTGACCTAGTTACTAAGCTAGGAGGTGCCTCAGTCCAATTTCTGACTGCAGAAGTGTGTCTTTCTCTTAACTTCCCCAGTAACTTTGTATCAGCCTTCACCTTAGGCAATAGTTTGAGTTTTTTAAGCCTTGCTTTAAAGGTATTGGGTGTTTCCACTACAGCATCCAGATTTAAGCAATTAGCCAGGCTCCAGTAGTCTACTTCATATGGGGTTCGTCTAGAAGCAAGAGTTATATCTTAATTATTTTAGCATTTATCTTTGAATTTTAACACACATCCACATATACAATATTGTTTCTAAGAAATTCTAGAGTTATTTTGTATTTCTGTTCTCCAAAATAAGGCAAAGACTTAGCTATCCATTAAACAATGTCCCTATTTCTGGCCACAGTTCTATTTATCTATTTTTCTGGAACATTCATGTGTTTTTACTTGAAAATGTCTTGAAAGTACACTTTAGGGGTTCCTCGGTGGCTCAGTCGGTTGAGCATCTGACTCTTGATTTCAGCTCACTCATCATCTCGTGGTTCATGAGATTGAGCCCCTTGTCAGGTTCTGTGCTGGCAGCATGGAGCCTGCTTGGGATTCTCTCTTTCCCTGTCTCTCTGCCCCTCCCCTGCTCATGTGTGCATGCTTTCTCTCTCTCTCCAAATAATTACATAAACTTAAAGAAAATACACTTTATACATGTTAGGGACATGACAGTGATGGATGGCAGCATGCAAAGCATATACTTCTATGAATCATTCTGTAACTGAATCATCTGTAACTCTATAATTGCAATACTGTTGACAAATTAGAGTATAAAGATACTGTCACATTTTTACTGATCTAAATTACAGATTGTCAGAAGTATGTATTTCAAATGAAAAAGTGAAATGGTCTCTAAAATAAAAATATTTATTTAAAAAATAATGTTAATAGTATAACATTATTATGGGAAATATTCAATAGAAAAATATTTACTGCTCAATATTCTACCTTCCTTAATATGACTCATTTGGCTTATACACAAATATACCTGGAAAATTGGTCATGTCTATTCAATGTGTTCATGTTGGAAAACCACCCAGTTATTTATACATTGTTGCCACATCTCACAGTATTTCAGGACTCCTCTGGAATTAATTTCAAAGCTTGCACCAAAATTGTGGCAATAAATTTCTGTCGTTTGAAATTTCTGTTCATAATTTTTAACAATGACCAAAAGTCATTCAGAAACAAGTTTCTGGATTAATTCTATTATTTAACCTGAGTGACACATTTTTAGAGCATAAGCAAACATTTTAGAATAAAAATTACAGAATGAGTCTCTTTTTGTGATTAATAGATTGGATGTACAAATAGTTTTAAATGAAGTGCTTTAAAAATGTTCTGTGCCATTGTTCCACCTTCCTGGAGAATTACTTTGATGAAAATGCTGGTTACGTAGTAGGTTTTGGTATATTTGTTGAAAAATCTATAAAATTACTTCATTTTCATGCCTGAAGAAGTGGAAGGGAATCTACAAGTTATGATGCTTGAGTTTTTCATCTCTAGATCTCCCATGAAGTAACCCTCATTCTTACACAAACAACTTCAACCTCACTGGATTCAATGTTCTCCACTGTGAAATGGTGGCTGTTGGTGGGTAGCTGGGATATGGATTGGGGGAAAAAATCTAAAAAATTTTATGACATTTCTATCCTTTCATATATTCCAACCAGTTCTCATCATTCGTTAAAGCGTGAAGATATATTTTATAATTCTACATTAGATATCATTTTCCCAAACCTTTAATTGTTTGATAGTTTATTCATTTTAAGGTCCAGTGAATCAACTTGGATGCTAAAGAAATTAATTGACACATAGTATACCACAAATTTACCTCCAGACTTCTCTTTGACATTTTTGAGTATTTTCCAGAATCATGTTGATGTGTTCACAGCACTGTTTTGCTGAATCATTCAGCATGTGAAAAACTAGGACACCCTTCTTTCTCTCCTCTCTAATCGCCCAGGCTTTTAAAACCAGAGTTTAGAGCCACATCATTTTAAGTCCCCTGGAGTATAATGTAGTTTCTTTCATTTTTATTGCAGAAACTGATTTTTTTAAGAAATGGTAATGCACCACATGTTAATACTATATAAAGAAAAACAAAAATATAACTAAATTATTTCCTTGTTTCTTGCTTTTTTTTTTTTTTTTTTACCTTACCAGTAGTAAGCATAACAACACTTTTAGAGCCAAATCCAGTGTAGGAATTAATGAGGTAAAACTAGTGTCTATATCTAGTGAGCCCAGTAGAATATGAAATGCATAATTGTAAGTCAGTTTGGAAATATAACAAGTTGGTAAAAAATTAATAACAAGGACGATTAAATTTTAGATTTGAGAAAAGTTGGTGAGAGTGCCATCTCAAAATTCTAATGAAAAAGCTATTTCTTTGATAATCTGTGGGGATTTTATTTAATGTCTAGAGAATGGTATTGATAACTTAATTGATAAAAATAATCTTTTTTTTTCTACTGTGATTCTTTGATGGTTTACCTCTAAACAGCGTTTTAATGATCTCTTAAAAAAATAAGGCAAAACAATGGTCTGTAACTTCAGGGACCTTAGTTTTACTTTATTGATGTGGCTCCTTCATTCCAAAGACTGAGGTTCTTCAAGTTTCCTTATGTCACTTACTGTGACTCAATGCAGACAGCAACTATCCCAGGGGGGTCCAAGCAAGTCTGTGATTTGAGGAACAGACAGATAAAAATAGAGAAGACTATGATTTTCCAAAGGAAATTAAAGACGAACTTTTAAAATTTCCTTTCAATGGATGATAGTGAGGGAATCATTTTTAGTTGAGATTTGTAAATTATAGAATTAACTATCAGTACAGAATTGCCTTTTGAATTTTTGAAAATATTTTTAAACATTGCCATGGTTCCATCATTTTAAAATTTTCTGAATTCATATCCAGTACCTTATCTATAGATATTCCCATTTCAATTGTGAGAACTAAATCTGACCGCAGTTGAGAGGGATCGAAGACATTGCTTTTAAATAACTTTTGCTGTTTATCTTGTGCTCAAGTAGGAAAATTGGACTTCTGATTTGTTCCCATGATAAAGCAACCTGTCTGGAATATTTCTGTGTCCCAACCACACCCCATACATTTCATTCTGAAACCCAACACTGTGATGGTACAAGTCACTTAAAGAACATGTGTGACCAAAATTTCCTAGCATCATCTGACTCCCTTCTTGTATTAATAGCTGGTTTATCTTATCAAACACCATCTGTAATACAACCAATGGAAATGGTTTTGCTGCATCAATACGTTATTCATTGTGATGAGTGATGATCTCTAAAATGTTACTGATACACATCGTAACATATTACTGGGCTCAACACTGATCAAGTGGTATCATTCTAATGATATTGATACTATAGTGGTGTGGCTTCAGATGTACATTTTTGGTAAACAAGCGTAACTTTTAACACCATCCAACCTTGCATAGACACACATGCACACATACACACCCCAAACACATGTATTAATTTAATACTTAGAGTGAATAGTGGACAACTATGTGGTCCATTCATTTGGCTTCAAAAGTGTGAGCTGTCATTAACAATGGTAATTTGCATAACCTATACCGCGAATGATAATGTCTGAAAGAAAGGTGAAATGAGATGATGTGCAAAAGATGCACTAGTATTAATTATTATTACTGTCAGTATTAGCCACCATGTTTCTATCTTAGATGCCATGATTTGAAAGTGAAATAAAACTTTGGAACGACCTGTAGGAACTTACATGCTATTGGAGGTTTCGGTTAACTTTTTTTTATTGAAGTATAGTTGACACACAATTGTTATGTTCGTTTCAGGTATACAACGTAGTGATTCGACAACTCTAGCCATTATTCTGTGCTCACAAGTATAGCTACCACCTGTCACCATGCAATGCTAGTAAAATACTATTGACTATACTCCCCATGCTATACCTCTCATCTTCGTGATTTATACATTCCATAACTAGAGGTCTGTACTTCCCACTCCCCTTTACCCATTTTTGCCGCCCCCCCCCCCACCCGGCACCAACTTCCCTTCCAACTGGCAAATACCAGTTTGTTCTCTGTGTTTATGAGTCTGTTTCTGCTTTTTATTTGTTCATTCATTCATTTTGTTTTTTAGATTCCACATATAAGTGAAATCATATGGTATTTGTCCTTCTCTGACTCATTTCACTTAGCATAATACCCTCTAGGTCAATCCATATCATCAAAAATATACCAAGATCTCATTCTTTCTTATGGCCAAGTAATATTCCATTATATTTATATACCACAGCTTTATCCATTCATCTATGGATAAATATTTGGGTTGCTTCCATAACTGGGCTACTGTAAATAATACTGCAATAAACATAGGGGTGCATATATCTTTTTGAATTAGTGTTTTCATTTTCTTTGGGTAAATACCCAGTAGTGGAATTACTGGATCATATGGTATTTCTATTTTTAAATTTTTTGAAGAGAATTTATACTGTTTCCCACAGTGGCTGCACCAATTTACATTCCCACCAACAGTGCACAGGGTTTCTTTTTCTCCACTTCCTCACCAACACTTGTTCTTTCTTTTCTTTTTGATACTGGTCATTATGACAGGTGTACAGTAATATCTCATTGGTTTTTTTTAGTGTTTATTTCTTTTTGAGAGAAAGAAAGAGTGCAAATGGGGGAGGGGAAGAGAGAGGGGGACAGAGGATCCTAAGCGAACTCTATGCTGACAGTAGAGAGCCTGATGAGGGACTGGAACTCACGAACCATGAGATTATGACCTGAACTGAAGTCGGACGCTTAACCAACTGAGCCACCCAGGTGCCCCTCGCATTGTTGTTTTAAAAAAAAAAAATTTTTTTTAACATTTGTTTATTTTTGAGACAGAGAGAGACAGAGCATGAATGGGGGAGGGTGAGAGACAGGGAGACACAGAATCTGAAACAGGCTCCAGGCTCTGAGCTGTCAGCACAGAGCCCGATGCGGGGCTCGAACTCACAGACCATGAGATCATGACCTGAGCCAAAGTCAGCTGCTTAACCGACTGAGCCACCCAGGCACCACTCATTGTTGTTTTTATTTGCATTTCCCTGATGATTAGTGATGTTGAGTGTCTTTTCATGTGTCTATTATTGACCATCCATATGTTTTCTTTGGAAAAAATGTCTATTCAGGTCCTCTGCCCATTTTTAAATTGGATCATTGTTTTTCTGATGTTGAATTGTATAAGTTTTTTATATATTTTCCATATTAACCTTTTATCAGACATGTCATTTGCAGTTATCTTCTCCCATTCCATATGTTGCCTTTTCATTTTTGTTGATGGTTTCCTCTGCTGTGCAAAGGCTTTCTGTTTTGGTATAGTCCGAATAGTTTATTTTTGCTTTTACTTCCTTGCGTGAGTAGACATATCTAGGAAAATGTTGCTAAGGCCAATGTCAAAGAGATTACTGCCTATGTTTTCTTCTAGGAGTTGTATGGTTTCAGGCCTCACATTAGGTCTTTAAGCTATTGGAGTTTCTTTTTGTGTATGGTGTAAAAAAGTAGCCCAGTTTCATTCTTTTGCATGTTGCTTTCCAGTTTTCCCAGCATCATTTATGAAAGAGACTTCCTTTTTCTTATTGGAATTCATCCCTCCTTTGTCATAGATTAATTGATAATATAAGAGTGGGTTGTTTCTGGGCTTTTTATTCTGTTCCATTGATCTATGTGTCTGTTTTTATGTCAGTACCATAATGTTTTGATTATTATAACTTTGTAGTATATGTTGAAACCTGGCATTGTGATACCTCCAGGTTTGTTGTTTGTCAAGATTGCTTTGGCTATTCAGGGTCTTTTGTGGTTCCCTACAAAGTTTAGGATTCTTTGTTCTAGTTCTGTGGCAAATGCTTCTGGTGTTTCCATGGGGATTGCTTTGAATCTATAGATTGCTTTGAGTAGTTGGAACGTTTTAACAGTGTTAATTCTTCCAGTTTATGCTCATGGCATATCTTTCTATTTGTTTGTATTGTCTTCAGTTTCTCTCATCAGTGTATTACAGTCTTAAGAGTATAGATCTTTCACTTCCTTGGTTAAGTTTATTCCTAGGTATTTTATTATTTTTGGTGCAATTGTAAATGGAATTGTTTTCTTAATTTCACTCTCTGCTACTTTCTAGTGTCTAGAAATACCACAGATTTCTGTATATTAATTTTGCAACCTGCATCAGTTAACATTTTGAAGGAGCAGGTGCTCATTTGTAATGCATTGTCCATATTGCTAGGGAATTTTTAGAGTATATCAAAATGCTAACCAGGTTAACACTTTGTTTTTGCAAGTTTTCTTCAGTAGGGCTGAGTATCAAATATTTCTGTCTTAAAAAGGGGAAAACAGTAACAATAGCTGACACACATACAATCCCTTTTACCACATGCCATTATGAGAATAAATGAGTCTTTGAACAACGCAGAAGTGGAAGTAAGCTTAGAATCATATGTGGGGGTCCCTAGGTGGCTCAGTCAGTTAAGCGTCTGACTTTGGCTCAGGTCGTGATCTCAGAGCTCGTCAGTTCAAGCCCCGCATCAGGCTCTGTGCTGGCCCAGAGCCAGGAGCCTGCATCGGATTCTGTGTCTCCCTCTCTCTCTCCCCCTCCCCAACTCGTTCTCTCTCTCTCTCTCTCTCTCCCTCTCTCTCTCACAGTCTGTCTCAAAAATAAACATTAATAAAATTAAATATTATATGTTAAAAAAATAAAATAAAAAAAAATATATATGTGACTACCAGCTGCAAATCTCATAGAATTTGATGTGTTTGCTATTAAAGGAGATCTGATGGCATCATTTGTTGTACCTGCTCCTTATGGGGCAGGATACAGTGAGAGAAGTGTCTAAAATGTTTGGCTTCCCAGAGCCTGCTGTGAGGACATTATCTCTAGGATGTGAGGTCACTTCTCACCCGAAGGGTTGGTTTGTCTTGCAACCAACACCCGTGAAGTCTCATTTTCTCTGCTGACACTGCCAATTTAAATTTATTTTATGTATGATGCAGACAGATGTCTGCAGGGAGCTGGACCGAGTCCATTAACACTTCACAGAAGGAGGCGGTTTTAATATGCAAGTGGTAGTTAGCAGTTCTGACTCTTGGTCCCAGCTTTACCAACCACTTCCTGGTAAACTCGACTACTATTTGATGCACAGGACAAAAATCAAGTAATCACATAAATAAAATACACATAAGCTAAAGGTTCACAAAGGCTGAAAGAAGCATGCTCACAGCCCCCTTGTTTGGTTAGAATCTACCGTTGTGTGCCAAAGTCAAAGTATAGAAAAGGAAGTGAAAATATCAGTCTCACAGGTGGTTTGGGCACATGAGCGAACTCTGAGAAAGAGCTTCTCACTATTTCCTCAGGGAGGAGTGAGGCTCCCAACTGTGATTTCCCCTGTTGTCTCCCACTATTTTAAGAAGTTTTTTGTCGTGGTTGTTTTGTTTTTGTTTTAATAATGCATTGCTGTTTCAGATTAAGTCATATAAAAGCAGAGATGTTAGTTTGCTGAGGAAAATTGGTGTTTGATTTAAAAATGTGAGGCCATAATGGTTATGTTCTAGGCTTATTAATGTTTACTTTTAATAATTTTAAAAAAGTCTGTCTTACCCTATGCAAATATGTATTTTGCAGACAGCTAAGGGAAGGATAGTTAATTTATAGCCATCAAAATATTTTCTAGATCAAGAGGACAAAATGTAAGCTGGGCTTTATATCTGAATATTAGTCAGTTACAAATTATTTGACTTTGTTTTTGTTTCTCTGTATTTTTCAAAATTTCTATCATAGCGTATATAGTTTCTCTTCAGTGTAAAATAAAATAATGTCTGTTTCTTAGGTGCTTTCTGGCAACTTTGTAGGAACTTTTATCAATAAAGATAAAGACTTGGGATGCCTGGGTTGCTCAGTTGGTTAAGCCTCCTACTTCAGCTCAGGTCATGATCTCAGGGTTCATGGGGCCCAGCTCCGCTTTGGGCTCTGTACTGACAGCTCAGATCGTGTCTCCCTCTCTCTTTGCCCCTCTCCCACTCATACTCTGTCTATGTCTCTCTCTCTCTCTCAGAAAATGAGCAAACATTAAAAAAAATAAAGACTAAAGCCAGGTTTTGTTTGTTTTTGGTTTTGTGTTTTTTAACCCCCAACATAGATTTCTTTTTAAAAAGTTGCTTTAGGTGAGTTCCTGTTTTGGTCTTCATTCAATCCTTTACCAATTAGCTCATTTCACTGTAAACATTTGTCCCTCTTTTTTAAGATTTTATTTTTTAATGTTTATTATTTATTTCTGAGAGAGAGAGAGAGAGAGAGAGAGAAAGAGAGAGAAAACTCAAGTGGGAGGGGGGAAGCAGAGACTGAGCGTGAGTGGGGAAGGGGCAGAGAGAGAGGGAGACACAAAATCCAATGCAGGCTCTAGGCTCTGAGCGGTCATCAAAAAACCCGACGTGGGGCTCGAAACCACGAACCGCGAGATCATGACCTGAGCCAAAGTCAGACACTCAACCGACTAAGCCACCCATGCGCCCCTAAGATTTTATTTTTAAGTGATCTCAATACCCAACATGGGGCTTGAACTCACAACCCCGAGATCAAGAGTTGCATGCTCTACTGACTGAGCTAGCCAGGCACCCCACTAACCATTTCTTTTTTGTGTTTGCAGTTTCAATATTCTTTTAACGACACAGAGGGCTGCAGAAAATGCTGTGCTTCATTAGGCAGAATGGATTAAGGAAGGGAGTGTTCAAGATGTTGGCAGTGAAGACTGTCATTGTGTGGCAAACTCCAGTGCTATTTGAGACTCAGCAGTTTTCTCTCCAGTTTAAAAAGCTGCATTGTAAAAGACAAGTTAAATCCTGAGTATAGAGAGATGAGAGATTTGTGTAAGAACTTAAATGTACATGAGAGCCACTGACCAAGAGACTCTTTTTGTCAAGTGTGAGATAGATATTACTATCTATTTTATAGCATAGATCGTATCTAACAGAATACTGGTATCTTAAAGACATAATAGTATCCATAGATAGTATCTAATATAGTGTCTAATAAAATATTAGACTTCTATTAGAATCTACATAAATTCTACTATGAGATAGACCATTACTCAAAATACACCACTTTTCTGCTATTGTTTCACTTCAGCTATTATTGCCTACTGGGCCTTTACAGATTATACTGTCGCTTGTATGCACCCAATTGCATATGCTACCGGCCTTTAGAGTTGTGGTTTCTGGGTCTGATTGTTGTTCCACTTCTTATAGCTCTCAGTTCTGCATATTACTTCAGTTATAAGACTAGCCAAAAGCTAGCGAAGATCATGAGGCTCAGGGTATCACTGCCTTGCTTTGCTGGAATAGCCTTCTCAGGAAGGTTTGTCCGATTACCTCTGTTTCCACTTCTTTTCTAAAGCTCATATCATGAAAGCCGAACTGCTGACTTCCAATAAGCTATTTTTAAGCTGGTACTATGTTCAGAGCAGACACTGATAAGTGTCCCAAGTGCAATATGCAAGAAAATTCCAGTAGGTGTTCAAGTCTTCTGAGTGTGCGGTTCTTTGACTCTTATGGAACATTTTCATATCCAAATTGTGTTCTGTTTTACTCTCACAAAAACTTTTGTGAGTTGGATGGCATCCCTGTGTCACAGAGACTTAGCCAGATTCAAGACTGATAGACGGCAGTCTCAAACCCACATTTTCGGATTTCATTTCTGTTCAATGGGCTTGATTTTTTGTTTTGTTTCTTTGTTTTCCAGAGTAATCTTTCCTTGCCATATTCCTCAAAGGCCAAGAAAAAACAAATGGAAGGAAGAGAGGAAAAGGGGCTTTTCTGATAAATGGCAAATTGAGAGCACTGATAGTAGGAAAATACATTTGAATTGAAAATACATTCAGCATACTTTTTTGGAAGCATTATCCGAAGGCTTTCCTATACCCTGGGAACACCTACTTTTCATGGCCAATCTCTTTGTGGGGGGGGGTATGCCCAAGGGACATGCTGCAGCTCACCATTCAGGGGACAGTGTGATCTCAACTATTTCTGCCCTGTGGTTGGGTGATTGTGGCACCGTTCCTAGCCCTGAAAGCTGGCTGCATTTGTGGGATTTCCCTTGTGCTGCCTTACTTGGGCAGGCAATCAGTCTTAAAGATAACAAATGATCCCATCTGCTATGCATGACCATGCTTTGTGTGCCAAGTTTAAATAAGGAAGCCTTACCTGGGTAACCACAGTGCCCAGTGAGTTGTATTCATGCCCCTCTGACATCACAGACCAAGTGTAGCTTCCAATTTGCTAGGTTCTTTTGGATGTCAGTTATCCACATCAATGAGTTTTAATAATTTAGGCATCAGATATTTTAGAAGTCAAGTCAGTTCACTGGCTTACTGGCTAAGGACATTACTAAGACTATCAGGAAAACTCTGAGTGGTTTTCAACATGAATTGCTTACAGAGTCTTACACTTAGAGACAACTAAAATATAAATTATATGGGTGTGTGTGTGTGTCTGTGTGTCTGGTTGTATATTCCTGACATCTTCTATAATCTCCTGTGGAACACTTAAAACCTATATTTGTAAAATGCTCCACACTTGCTTCTGATATTCAAGGCATCTTTTCAAGAAGGGCTGTTGATTTTTCATTTGGAAGAAAAAGAAATTAAAAACAACAATGAAAGCTAAAGACATTTTAGAAGAGTTAACTCTTTACTCCTTTCCCCTGTGATACTGTCTGCATAGCAGTTATTATTGGTTATTTACTTGTTTAGTCCCACCCTTTTATCCATTATATATGCTCCATGAGAGCAAAAACATTCTCTCTTTGCACCAAATAAAGATTGTTGGATGTATAAAAACAACTTCTGAGAGTACCTTTATCCACCCTACTCTTTGTACATTAAAATATTAAGACTCAGCACATTTATGTGATTTAAAATTGTTCCAAACCACCATTGACTGAATCGGGATAAGAACCCAGGTCTCCTTGGACTTCCTCTTCTTTGAGTGTTAGTTACTGTCAAATGGTCACCTGCTCAAGTACATTCATCCAGCTAGTGTGTATCAATTGCTGATGTGTCAGGTACCTCAACAGGTGTTGTGATGAATACAGAAAGTACAGTAGTACTGACCTTGACTAAAGGAATTTATTATCTAATAAGAACAAGAAAACATATCTACTGAAACTACTTCCCCAAATGATTACTCCTCCGATATGAGTAAAACCTTTGAATCTTGGCATATTCATCAATGACCCAGCAATGTGGCACAACACATTTTTGCTAAAAAGTCATGTATATTGTCCAGTATATAAATATCCCTTACCAAATTCGTCTACTCGTGCGTCTGTGATTTAAGATATTGTTTCAGTCACTGTGGACATATAGTTAGAGAGTCTCTGGATCTTCGGATGTAATTATCTGATGTGACTTCTTCTAGGTCTTGACAGCACAACATTTTTCGTCACACAATTCACTGATCCTCTAGTGATCTGAAGAAGAGTTAAGAGGGGGATTGGAACGAGTTAAGTGTTCATTTTTCGGCTTTAACCCGGGCCTGCATTTATCTGTCTAATGGCCTGAGGACTTTACTTGTTAACACAGGGCAGACAAAAATCTCACGTTGTCAGCAAAACTTTGATGGTATCAAAATAAATGAGTCATGTAATTTCAGCTTTTGAAGGTGGGGTTTGAGAAACCAGAAAGGAGGCTTTCCTGACTGACAGGGAGCAAGACGGTAGCAGCCTAGCGGCTATAAACAGAGGCTCCCTGGCCCCACACAGCACAGTTGCTGTGCATACCGCCAGGGTGCCTAAGTCTGGTGCACTAACGTAAAGGAAGAATTTTTTTTTTTTCTGGACAATATTCAGAAGCACTATGAAACAAACTTCTCTATCATGTTCCCTGCATGCAGTCTCAGGCAGATCACAGATTTCAAGAGGATAGTTGCTGGACAGTTTCATTGCTCAGGGCTAATTATTCATCTGAGAATCCACCCAAGAAAGTTGCTAAGCTGGTTTGCTGGCTTTTTGGTGGAGACTTTTAAAGAGACATTGCCACATTTGAATAAAGAATTTTGTTTCACGTAAAGGTTATGCATAGAGAGCACAGTGAAAAGGCAGGTGCCAATGACAGAGTAAATGGGACTTTTCTTAATTTCTACCCTTGAAAATTATATTTAAAATTGAACTGAACTGCTCATAAAACATCCTGCTCAAAAGGAAGATTTAAAATCCTTTATATGTAGCATTTTCAGGCTATGAATAGTGGAGATAAGTTGGAAATATGCCATATATTGCTGTGGGAAAATCATGATAAAATATTTCTCAGTACGGTCGGCTTAGAGACTACATGAATGTGCACACACCCAAACACCAAAGAGGATCTTTCTTATATGGTAAAAAACAAAGAATATACATACTTGATTCCTTAATTGTTATTGATTTTTGAGTGAAATTTCCTTAAGTAAAAAAGAACAAATCCTTTTACAACCACTATTTTCACATAGTTTTCTGGAAACTTTGATTTGGCAGAAATTCTGTACTCTCTTGTCTTCCCCAAATCTTAAAGGGGCAGATAGAATTTAAAAAGAAAAATACGACAAAATTAATAATCTGACATGATTTAAAGACTGAGCTTATTAGTCTCTGTCCAACAGGATTGGGTGTTTTCTCTCTATGACTTGGGGTCTTCTTTATCTGTACCCAGAGTGCAGCACAGTGCCCAAGCCGGGTGTCCAGTGAATTTTTTTTTTTATTAAAAAAATTTTTTTAACGTTTATTTATTTTTGAGACAGAGAGAGACAGATCATGAACAGGGGAGGGTCAGAGAGAGAGGGAGACACAGAATCTGAAACAGGCTCCAGGCTCTGAGCTGTCAGCACAGAGCCCGACGTGGGGCTCAAACTCATGGACTGTGAGATCATGGCCCGAGCCGAAGTCGGACGCTAACCGACCGAGCCACCCAGGCACCCCCAGTGAATGTTTTTTTGAATGAATTGCTAACTACATCTAAAGCTCTTTTCTATTTTATTATATTTTTAAATTAAAAACAATTTTTTAAATGTTTATTTATTTTTGGGAGACAGACAGAGTGCAAGCAGGGGAGGGCCAGAGAGAGAGGGAGACACAGAATTCGAAGCAGGCTCCAGGCTCTGAGCTGTCAGCACAGAGCCCAACGCAGGGCTCGAACCCTCGAAGTGCAGGATCATGACCTGGGTCGAAGTTGGAAGCTTAACTGACTTAAGCCACCCAGGTGCCCTTTTCTGTTTTAATGAAGCACATCTTGAGTGGATTTAGTGCATGATTATCTCTGTATGTTTCTATTTATAATATGTGTTTTGCAAAAACCCATTCTACTGAATAGAGCTGTAAGGCCTCTGATTTGAGTGATCTCCTGAGGACTTCCACACTTCACTTTACAACACCGCCAATTTGCGATTCGGGTATGTAAAAAAAAATTAATTTAACATGTTTAAATATTATCATAGACTTAAGTAAGAGGGAAAATAACATTTATTAGTAATCCAGTATGTCCAGTCACTACTTTGCATAAATATTGTCACCTTTAATTGTCACAACAAGCCTATCAGGTATTATTCTGCTCATTTTATAGAGAGAAAGAAACTGAGGTTCAGAGAAGCTCTCTAGTGAGTAAATGGGAGGAAAGACAGGTTTCAAGCTTAGATCTGACAGTATCCTTTATACATACCTATTAATATTTTTAGTCATTCATATCTTAGAATGAATTATTTTTATTCTGATGTATTTTCTGCTGAATATAACATATCAGTCTTCCTGAGAAAGGGGAGGCTTAAGGAAAAGGAAGAGGGTGGGTGGACAGTTTTAAAGAAGGAGGTAAGAGTAGAAATCGGGGGTACTTTGGGGATGCTGTAGAAACGGAGCATGAGGTTTAAAGGTGATTAATGTGTTTGTGCTTTCATTGAGGTTAAGGAAGGTATCTTGTGGGAAAGAAAGGAAAAACTAAAGGACAGCAAGGATGATAAAGGCATTCTCTTAGAATTTTGACACATTTAGTCTTAATGATAGAAAAGAAGCAGCATATCTTTAAATAGTTAAGTGATGCTGAATACATCCTTATTTGGGAAATGCTAATTTTTATAGGTTAGAGAAGTACATCTTTACTTCTTTAAATCTCATTTCATCTCTCTTTTCTTTAGTTAGGGCTTACCTGAATAAACAATGATTAAGAATAATATGAGTGGGGGCACCTGGGTGGTTCAGTCAAGCATTCAACTCTTGATTTCAGATCAGATCATGATCTCAGAGTAGTGAGATGGAGCCTCACGTTGGGTTCTGTGCTGGCTGTGGAGCCTGCTTGAGATTCTCTCTCTCCTTCTCCCTCTGCTACCCCCCTCCCCCCAGCTTGCATGCTCTCTCTCTCTCTCTCTCTCTTTCTCTCAAAAAAAAAAAAAAAAAAAAAAAGAATAATGTGAGTGTGGGGTGACTGGCTGGCTCAGTCAGAAGAGCATGTAACTCTTGATTGTGAGTTCGAGACCCATGTTGGGTGTAAAGATTACTTAAATAAATAAATAAATAAACTAAAAAAAAAGAATAATATGAATGGCAAAAATGTTCAGTTTGCAGAAAAAGATTGGCATTTTCCCTGCATGAGGCCAAAGGCAAGCTGGAGCCCTTCCTCTTTAATCCGGAACTTGAGTTTGGACATAAGAAAGGCAGTTTCACCCCTTCATGCAGTAGGTCCTTGGGCATAATGCCTAGATCTCTTTTGTGCACTTCTGTTCATGAAGAAGCCATTTTAATTGTCCCTCATTACTCAATAAGTTCTGTTCTGTTTCTGCAAAACAGTTCATAATATAATAACTAATTGTATATGCCAAATGATAACAAATTAGGCTCTTTTCCTACAACTTTTACTCAAGAAGCTCAAGTATTAATATTCCCAAAGAATAGGTATATTTGAAAACAGCCTATCAATGGTTATGAACATTAGTGGTTAAGGATATCAGTGGTTGAGAACCCTGAAAGAAGAGCTTGCCTATTCAAATAAGGCTCTACCCCTTACTGGTTGTAGTTAGTTACTCAATATATCCAAGTTTCAAGTACCTCATGTAGAATGTGGGGTAATGAGTTTACCAAACTCATGAGACGGTTGAAAAGATTAAAGAGGATAAGCCATGTAATATGCTCAGTTCAGTGCTTACATGTAGTAATCTCTCTGTAAATATTAACATTTTCCCCCTAGAAATGGATTTTGAGATTCCAACTGATCTTCAGTTCATATTCTAGTTAATTCTCCTAGGTAAGAGGTCTTTTGCATTTCCATTTCTTGTTTCTTTAGTCCAGAGTGTAACCCAAGACCTATACAAACTAGGACAAATCTGACAACAGAACATGAAGAGTTAAGTTTGGAAATAAGTAAGTCTAGCAAATTGAAATCAATTTCCAACCTTATGTGCTTCTGGAAATGTGCTTGCTTGCTCTGTCGATTTTCAGGAACAGAGAGGGAATAGGACAAATTTTGCCTATGGACTTAGGCTCAGATTTACTTCATCCCAAATGATTGAAGATTGGAAAATTCTAATAAAAGGAGGAACTTACCCTCCAGAGAATTAACACCCAGAGATATTGCAGTTGGCCTTAATATAGACTCCTGTTAATAAAACATGTATGAGTTTTTGAATACACAGGAAATATGAAAACCTCCCTCCCATATTTACTCTTCTAAAATATGCCAGAAAGTTCTTTGGACTGGAACCCTCACACTTGCACCCCTGGCATGAGAAGGTCCGCCCCCAAAAGGAGGGAAACTATAGACACATCTTTGTGCTCACCTGAAGATCTCATAATCTCTAGTCAAACCTGTAGGTCATTCACAGTCCTGCCAAATGCTAAGTGCGCCTGACGCTACACTGCCCATGCCATTTAAATGGAGTATTTACAGGTCTTAACCAACTGTTAAAAATTTTTTAATGGGATAGTTTTGTCATAAGATGCCAAGTATATTATTTCAAGTGCCGCTGCTAGATTGGAATTTAATGTCTTATTTATTTTTGCAGCCTCTCTTTAATTGTCATGTGTATCATTCACGCATGCTTCTTTGCTTACACGCTCACGCCATGGTGACTCCTGTCATTTACGACAACACATCACCATTTGCATTAATGGCACTAAGTAAGAAGATGTCAAATCCAAAAGCCTTTACTAGATAACATTGGATCCCAATATTATGGTAGATTTTGCTTCCTAAATAAAGCTTATTTATGCCAATATTAAATTATTATATAGTCTTTCACCAGGCTTTGGTAAAATAATGGAAGAAGACAGGTGGGGAGTTTGAGCAGAGGGGTAGAGCATATATGTGAGTCCATGTGTGTGCATGTGTGTGTGAATGGTGTGCCTGAATACCAAGAATAATCCTTATGGTGCTATTTGGTTGACAATACCACTGTAAGTATTTTATGCACATTAAATATAATGTGACTATTCTGAATCATACCATTATCAAATATCACCGCTTATTTTTTCTCACAAATTAAGGTAAATTAGATGGCAAGTAATTTTTAATATTCAATAGCCATTGAGTACTCTCTAAGAAAAAAAATTTTTTTTGTCAAATTAGAAATTGAAAAGGAAAAGCCCAGAAAAATAAAAATCTATCAAGTTTTACTTTTTTTTCCAGGTTTTCATAATAATTTGTTTCCCAAAAAAAGAGGTTAAAAGAAAGCCAAATGGAAATTACTATTTGGAGATGAAAAGTAATCAGCTCACTACATATGCCTTGGGAAATAATGAAATAAAAATACATAAATTAAACTATTAGAAGCAAAAAGAGTAAAAAGCACCAAACTCAAAGTATTATTTAAAAAAACATAATGAAAATACAAGTCAAGGGGCGCTTGGGTGGCTCGGTCAGTTGGGCCTCTGACTTCAACTCAGGTCATGATCTCATGGTCTGTGAGTTTGAGCACCACATTGGGCTCTGTGCTGACTGCTCAGAGCCTGGAACCTGTTTTGGATTCTGTGTCTCCCTCTCTCTCTGCCCCTCCCCCCCCCCACTCTGTCTCTGTCTCTCTTGAAAATAAACATTTAAAAAAATCTATATAAAAATAAAATAAAATAAAGAAAATATAAATCAATTTGATTAATAAAATAATTATTAAAAATTAATGTTTTGAAATAATGATATAAATAGAAAAAAATTATTTACATATTTTCACCTTTTTATCAACCAGCGTTCTTCAGCATTCTTGTTGCCAAAAATAATTGAGGTGTTGTAAGTACAAAATGGTTTGAAAATATAAAATAATATGAAAGAAGGGAAAGACCGACCATTTGAAATGATAAAAAAAAAGGAACCCAATAAATAATGGACTTCATAGATACTGAAAAAAGATGCAATCATAATAAGATTCTATGATTAAAGCACAGCAGTAAGCATTTGAGGTATGATAGCTATTAGGTCATCAAGCTTCTTTGGGGGACACAGTTTTCCTTCTTTGGATAACAATGAGATGCCCTGCATATTTCACAATAATTTCGGAATTTTAGTAGATGTAAGAACATCAGTCAGTGCAGTGCTGTGATGCATCTACCATCAACATAGCCTGTGATGTTGGAATTAGTGAAGGACACACAGAAGTACCTAATTTAAATTATAGAGTACTGGAGTGCCTGTGTGGCTCAGTTGGTTAAACGTCTGACTCTGGCTGAGGCCATGATTTCACAGTTCGTGTGTTCGAGTCCCACATGGGGCTCTGTGCTGACAGCTCAGGGCCTAGAGCCTGCTTCGGATTCTGTGTCTCCCTCTCTCTCTGCCCCTCCCTGCTGATGCTCTGTATCTCTCTCTCAAAAATAAATAAACATTAAACTCTAGACTACTAAATTAGTGTAGAGAGAGATTTCAAAAAAACAACAGTTTACTTTGTTCAGTAATATAGACATTTTCATAATTTGAATAGACTTAAAATAAATCTGAATTCACTTATTAAGTGTGCCTACAAATCCTCCCTGACCCTGTAGGCTCCCAGAAGCACTGACTGGAAAGTACCTGGTTCAGGTTTTGGGCCTGTAATACTATTTGTTGAATGAACATGTAAATGAATGAGCCACCAATTACACAGGTAACGATTGAGCTAAGTTTTTGGAAGCAAAAACTTAAGAAAAATAAGAAGAAATTATTAACAACAGGAAGAAAAAGTTAACAACAAATTAGAATTATTAATGTTGTGTATTTCACTTTTATTTTATTTTTGGCCATGATTTAGTTCATCAGCAATAGTTTTGAAATCAAGCAGAGATTTTAACACAGTTCATAATATTCCTGTGTTGGTATTGAAAACATCTCTTTTCTCCTACTAATCACTCCTATTTTAATAATACCTACTTTGAAGTATATTTAGCTAGAAATTTTCATTTTGGATATTTTAAAACAACGGATGTTCAACCAAGACAAATGGCCCAAATCCCTTTGCAAATATTTCTAGGAACCAAATGAGACTCATTATTTAAAGTACTTATATCACATTTGTGTAATTTAAACTGCTTAATTATGTTCAAAATATGAATTCAACATTTTTGCCAAATCAAAGTAAGATTTTCATACATTCCTATTTTAAAAAGTTTGTCGTTTTTCAGCAACTAAACTCCTAGTTTATTTATTTTATTTCATTTTTAAAGTTTATTTTTTGAGAGAGAAAACATGAGTTGGAGAGGAACAGGGTGAGCAAGAGAGAGAGAATCCCAAGCAGGCTCTATACTGTCAGTGCAGAGCGCAACATGGGGCTCAAACCCACAAACTGCAAGATCATGACCCGAGCTGAAGTCAGACGCTTAACTGGCTGAGCCACCCAGGCACCCCAGACTCCTAGGGTTTAGAAAAGGCTTTTTCTTCTTTTTTCTAAATAACTGCTTTGTTAACTGGAGAAGAATACTTTCCTGTTTGTCTCAGTAATGGTTGAAATAAATACAAATTATTTGCTAACATAAGGTATTGTATTCATGGGACAGTTGGAACTAACCAGGGCATTAAGTATAACCTTTATAAGTTTCCATGATCAAAACTGCAACACTGTATTTACTAGATAAAACCTGGAGGAATAGTTTTATTATCAGAAAATAACCCTCAGACTGTATTACTTAAGGAATTTAATGCCTGAACTTTTGTCCGAAGATTTCTTTAAAGAAGTTTAATGAACACTGAATAATATTTGCAAATGCATAAGATGACAAAACTGAACAAACTGCTAATTCTAGAAATGTTTTCTTTTTGTTGATAAGCCCGTATTTACAAATTGTGGTGGTTCACTTTGATCAAAAACAATTCACCTTTCTTTTTAAAAATCCGTAGGGAAACAGAGAGCAAAGGAAAAATAAAGCCACGTGAGATGTGTCACGTTGACTGGCAATCGCTTGGATTCAGTTTCTGCCCTTCTGCCCACCTCTCCCTTCACTTCTGGAACCGTCATTCAGACTTTTGGTGACAACTGTCACTTCTATGCCAAAGTTTCACAAAGACATCCCTTTGCAAGTCCTCTTATCTGGCTGCTATTCTTGTGTTTCCACCTTTCTACTGAATGGGACATTGTCACCCCCAACACACTTTGTTCCAATTCAAGGTCAACCACACTCAGAAGAAAACAAATGCACTGGCACTTCCAACTCTTGTGGCCACGAGATGCCACCATGCACATTCAGGTGAGATGGCTCCAGAGAGCACCCATCCTCTGTTAAGGGCTCAGTGACCTCACTCCTTTTGATCCCTTTTGATCCCTTTGTATCTTTTCTTCATTTCTAAGCCTCATCAGGTGTTTTCCTTATGTCAAGCTCTTCCTCTCTGTTCCCCGCTGCCACAATCCAAGGCCCAATCTCCATGGCTTCCCTGCTGTATTACAGATTACTTATTACCCCGGCTCCTCTCCAGTTCAGTCCATCCTGGAAAATACTGTCAGATTTGTGCCGAGAAAGTCTGCTCATCTTGTCCTTTCTCTGCCACATCCAGACTAAGTAGTAAATAGAATATACAGGGGACTCTAAGACAGATCTGCAAAAATGTAATATTGTTCTAATAATTGCAGTCTGAAGTCCGTATCACCTGGGAGCAGGGGGAAAAAATCGATCTAGACACTTTAACATAAAAGCATTCAAATTCCACAATTTTTCAATTAATTCAGGATTAAAACTCCATTATATTAAAGATGGAGCCCCTCTCCTCATGGTCATTCTTCTTCCTTAGTGGTGTGTACATGGAGGGGAGAACATTGAGGTGTCTCAGTGTACAAGGGGTGCTTTGTGTGTTCTCCAGCAGACTCTGTACACACTAATTTCCATGAAGACAGTGCTTCTTGTCAGATCCCTGGGCCGGCCCATCTCCACAAGGACAAGACAAAGAGCTGAGGGGTGGATAACAAGTTGATAAGAAAACAGGCCTAAGAGATTTAGCTTATAGCAAGAATATTACTTTTACTTAAGAACGTTTATTTATTTGAGATAGCTTGAAGTTACTTTGAAAAAAAATAAACTTTCTACTTATGTTGAATTTTATTAAACTCTACCAGAAATTCTTCTGGTCCTTGCCAAAAGAATCTACTCCTGTCCTACCTTTACCAGTTAATTTTCATCTGTTTTCTGGGAACGTGCACATTTCAGGGCTTTCTCTCTGAACCAGTATCTGAACCATTCAGAGGTAAGGACAGGGGTAATAGAAAAAAAAATATTTGGCAACCCAGTGGACACAGGCACTGAGCAGTCAGCATGGATGTCAGCTGGAGGAGACTTGGTTGACTGTCCTGTGCATTCTGGCTGCACGTGAGCCTGAGGTCGGTATGCCTCTGGAACAATGTACTCAGGAGGGTCTGGTGCCACCTTAAGTGTGGGACTTCTCTGCTGATGCTACAGATTGCTCAGGTGTGGGAATCAGAAACTCCAGGGGTGTGGCTCGGGAATCTGTATTTTAACAAACTCTGCTGATGATTCTGATACGTGCCAAAGTTTGAGAACCAAGGACCTAAGCTAGGTTGTTTTTTTTTTCTTTTTTTAAAAAAATATTTTTATTGAGATATCATTGACATATAAGATTGTGTAAGTTTAAGGTGTACACAGTGTGTTGGTTTGATACATTTATATGTCACAATGTGCTCACCTCTATAGCATTAGCTAATACATCTATCACATCACATAGTTATTTTCTCTTTTTGTTGTGGGAGCAATAAGACCTAGTCTCTTAGCAGTTTTGAGTTTATCATACAATATTTTTGCCCATAATTGCTATGCTGAGCATTAGATCTCTAGGAATTGTTTATCTAATGGTTGCAAGTTTGAACCCAGAACATTTTTCCAGTTCCCTTACTCTCCAGCCCTGAATAACCACAATTCTACTCTCTGTTTTTCACCAGGTCAGCATTTTTTTTTTTTTTTTTTTTTTTTTTAGATTCTACATATAAGTGATATCATACAGTATTTGTTTGTCTCTGACTTATCTCACTTAGCAGAATGGCTTCAAGGTCCATCCTTGTCATAAAGGGCAAGATTTTCTCCTTTCTTATGGTTGAATAATATTCCATTTATATATAATCACATCTTCTTTTATCCATTTGTCTATTGATGGACACTTATTTTTTTTTGTTTTGTTTTGTTTTGTTTTGTTTTTTTAAAGGTTATTTATCTATTTTGAAAGAGAGAGAGAGAGAGCATGAGCTCTTTTAGATTTTTGGATATTAACTCCGTGGCTGGAAATATTTTCTCTTATTCTGTAGGTTGCCTTTTCATTTTTTTGAAAGTTTCTTTTCCTGTGCAGAAGCTTTTTTATTTTATGTAGTCCCACTTGTTGATTTTTGCTTTTGTTTCTTGTGCTTTGGTGTCATATCTAAAAATTTATTGCTGAGACCAATCAAGGAGATTCTCTCATATGTTTGCTTCTAGGACTTTTACAGCCTAAGTCTTTAATCTATTTTGAGTTAATTTTTTGTGAATGGTGTAAGATAGAGGTCCAATTTCATTTTTCTGCATGTGATTGTCCAGTTTTTCCATCACCATTTGTTGAAGAGTTCTTTTTTTAAATTTTTTAAAATGTTTTATTTATTTTTGAGAGAAAGAAAGAGATAGAAACAGAGCATGACAAAGGGAGGAGCAGAGAGAGAGGGAGACACAGAATGTGAAGCAGGCTCCAGGCTCTGAGCTGTCAGCCCAGAGCCCAACATGGGGCATGAACCATGAGATCATGACCTGAGCCGAAGTCAGACGATCAACCAACTAAGCAACCCAGACGCCCCTGCTGAAGAGATCTTTCTGCTCCCATTGGATATTCTTGGCTCCCTTGCAATATTAGTTGACCATAAATTCAAGGGGCTGTTTCTGGTCTCTCAATCCTTTTCTATTTTTATATGTGTCTATTCTTATGCCAGTATGATACTGTTTTAAGTACTAGCTTGAAGTATCATTTGAAATCATGAAGTGTGATGCCTCTAGGTTTGATTGTCTTTCTCATGATGGCTTTGACTTTTGGGGTCTTTTGTAGATCAATACAAATTTTAGAAATTTTTTACTTATTTCTGTGAAAAATGCCATTGGAATTTTAATAGGGATTGCATTGAACCTATAGATGGCTTTGAATAGTATGAACATTTTACTATTAATTCTTTGAATCCATAAACACAAGATACCTTTCCATTTGTTTGTGTCATCTTCACTGTCTTTCATCAAAGTCTTATAGTTTTATTGTGCAGATTTTTCACTTTCTTGGGTAAAAACAATTTTTTTTGAGAGAGAGAGTGTGTGTGAGCAGGGGTGGGGGAGGGGCAGAGGGAAATGGATAGAGAGAATCGTTATATTTCTTTTTTTTTTTTAAGTTTATTTTGAGAGAGGGAGAGAGAGAGAGCATAAGCAGGGGAGGCGCAGAGAGAGAGGGAGAGATAGAATCCCAAGCAGGATCCATGCTGTCAGTGCAGAGGCCAACACAGGTCTCGATATTACAAATGGTGAGATCATGACCTGAGCAGAAATCAAGAGTCGGGCGTTTAATGGACTGAGGCACTCAGGCACCACAGGAGAGAGAGAATCTTAAGTAGGTTCCACACCCAGCACAGGGCCCAACCTGGGGCTCAATCTCACGACTGTGAGGTCATGTCCTGAGCTGAAATCAAGAGTTGGACGCTTGCTTAACTGACTGAGCCACCCAGGTGACCCACTTTCTTGGCTAAATTCTTAATGCTATTGTGAATAGGATAGTTTTCTTTATTCCTTTTTTAGATGTTTTGTTGTTAATGCATAGAAACACAATTGATTTCTGTATGTTGACTTTATAACCTGCAAGTTTACTGAATTTGTTGATTAGTTCCAACCATGCTTTGGTTTTTTTTTTTACAATTTTTAAATTTATGGGTTTTTTATCATATCAACTGCCATTAAGGACAATTTTACTTCTTCCCTTTTGATGTGGATACCTTTATTTCTTTGTCTTGCCTAATAGCTCTGACTAGGGCTTCTAGTACTGTGTCGAATAAGAGTGGTGAGAGTGAGCATCCTTGTCTTGTTCCTGATCTTAGAGGAAAAGCTTTCAATTTTTCACCATTGAGTATGATGTTAACTCTGGATTTGTTATATATGACCTTTATTATGCTGAAGTATGTTCCTTCTAAATGCAATTTGTTGGAGGTTTTTATCACGAAAGGATGTTGTTATATTTTGTCAAATGCTTTTTCTGCATCTATTGAAATGATCATAAGATCTTAATTTTTCATGCTATTAATGCAGTATCACATTTATTGATTTATGTATTTCTAACCATCCTTGCATCCCAGGGATAAATCCCACTTGGTCGTGGTATATAATCTTTTTAATACATTGTTGAATTCAGTTTGCTAATATTTTGTTGAGAATTTTTGCATCTATACTTGCTAGGGATGTTGGTCTGCATTTTTCTTTTTTCATAGTATCCTTATCTGGTTTTGGTATCAAGGTAATATTGGCCTCAGAAAATGAGTTTAGAATTTCCAAACTCCTTCAAGTTTTAGAAGTATTGGTATTAATTCTTCTTCAAATATTTGGTAAAGTTTGCCAGTGAAGTCATCTGGCCCTGGAGTTTTCTGGGTTCACAAGTTTTTGATTACTGATTCCATTTCCTTAATCATTATTGTTCTATTTAGATTTCTTATTTCTTCCCAACTCAGTCTTGGTAGATTTTATGTTTCTAGGAATTTATCCATTTTTTTTCTAGGTTATTCAATTTGTTGGCATGTAACTGTTTACAGTTGTCTCTTATGATCCTTTGTTTTTTGTATCAGTTGTAGTATCCCCTCTTTAATTTCTGACTTTATTTATTTAAGTCTTCTCTCTTTTTTCTTAGTTTAGCTGAAGTTCTGTCAATATTGTATATGTTTTCAAAAAAACCAGCTCTCAGTTTTGTTGATTTTGTTTATTACTTTTCTGATTTTGATTTCATGTATTTCTGCTCTGATCTTTGTCATGTCTTTTCTTCTGCTAACTCTAGGCTTAGTTTGTTATTCTGTTCCAAGTTCTTGAGGTGTGAAATTAGTTTGTTTATTTGAGATCCTTCTATTTTATTAATATATGGATTTACCACTATACATTTCCCTATCAGAACTGCTTTGGTAGCATCCCATAGATGTTGGTATGTTGTGTTTCCATTTTCATTAATTTTGAGATTTTCTTACTTCCCTTGTTATTTCTCTTCTGACCCATTGGTTGCTCAAGAGTGTGTTGTTTAATTTTCACATATTTATAGATTTTACAGTTTTCCTCTTATTGTTGATTTCTAGTATCATATCATTCATTGTGAACAGTAAATATAATTGGTATGATTTCAATATTCTTAAATTTCCTAACAAATTTTGGTAGCAAATTTGTGTTGTGTCCTATCATATGGTCCTTCCTGAAAAAATGATGTATGCACTTGAGAGGAATGTGTATTCTGCTTCTGTTGGGTGGAATGTTTTATAAATATTTGTTAGGTTCATTTTGTCTAATGTATGATTTAACTCCAGTGCTTCCTCATTGATTTTCTTTCTGCATAATCTATCCATTGCTGAAAGTGGGATATTGAAGTCCTCTACTATTACTGTGTTGACTATTTCCCCTTCAGATCTGTTAGTAATTGTTTAGTAAAGTTAGGTGCTCCAATGTTAGGTGCATATATATTTACTACTGTTTTATCTGCTGGATGAATTAACCCCTTTACCACTGTATATTGACTTTCTTTGTCTCCTGTTACTATTTTTAGCTTAAATTCTATTTTGTCTTATGTGATTTTTCTCACTCTACCTCTTTTGCTTTTGTAGTTCAGCCTAAAGGATTAGGCGGTTGAGAAGCAGGCAGTTTGCAGAGGATCTTTGATCTTTTAACCTCCAGTGATTTTTTTTTTTTCTAAAAAAGATGGGGATAAATTAGCTAACAACACCTTGTGCAAACAGCAGATATCAAATGACTATGATTGGTTTCAGTAATACAGTCCTAACATCCACTGGTAAACACTTTACTAGTTGTACATTTATATCTATTCTATCTGGTGACAGCTTAATTGCAGAACCTTAAGTCCACTGCTGACATTCTAGGTTTCAGTATTTTTATTCATTGTGTGAATATAGTGAGAAAGCATTTTATGTTTTCTTTATATAATTCTGACAATTTGATTATTTGCAAGACAGAATCATTTAACAAGGATATATATTAAAAGAACATGTTTTAGTCAGGTTCAATTTCCATATAGAAATCAGAAATTCAAACTTAAAATATTATATGAAAATCTTGGAAAATGTACATTGCACTCTCCCTCTCTTCATAACATTATTCTCCTTTTGTTAATGATTCAAAATCAACATTATGAACAAACATCGTTCTATATATGTACTTAACTCTCCTACTTGGCTGTTTCTAATCATCATTAGATTTGAAATCAAATTAATAAAGCTTCTTTACAAGTGTGTAAAGTAAAAGTAAACAGGATCCAAAAGAATCTTCAATGCATAAAGTGCATGAATTGTAAGTTCATTGATTTTAGGATATCTATTCAACAACTTCCTTATTGATCTTCTCACTAATTATTGTTAAGTAAGAATTCTGATAGAAAAAACAAGTATTAAATGATACTATAAAGAAAGTAAATCCCTTTGGAAAGTAGGAGGCTAAATTATTTAAAACATAAGTCCTTTCCTGATTTTTAAAACAATTTTACTTACAATCTGACATTTTGGAAGAACTGCAGATCTGTGAATCACTGTAAATTTGACCTTCTATCAAGTGGACTCACCAGAAGAGACCATTTATGTAGTTAGAAACTACTAAATCTAAACTACTAAATCTATTTTGAAGAACTTTGTATTCATTTGGCAATTATATGTCTCACTTAATCCAAAACTTACTGAACTAATGAACATAGGTTGCCTTTTCCTTTCTCAGAGAAGTGAGACAAAGCCTGTATTATTTCTACATATTCACTCTGTCGTTCCAGCATGTCTTTGGTTAGGTTTGACTCACTAAACATAAAGGGCCATCTTTCATTACTGAAAAAAAGTCTTGTTTAAACAGAGCATTGTTAATCCTGTTTAGTTGAAACAGGAGGGTATCTGGATGACTGTTGTGTTATTTTTTTTTACTATGCATTCATACTTATGAGTCATAACTAGGAGTCACAGCATGGCGTCTTTATACTATCAAAAATATATAAATAAATAAATAAACTGAGGTAGGAAACAATTTATGATGAAAAATAGATAATATTTTAAGCAATGCATTGTTATTCATTATGGGATATACTGCAAGAGTATTTTAATTCTCACAAGTTTATGGACAATACAGTGTTTTATAATGTTCAGCAAATGAGTTAATTCTTGGAGGTAGTTTTGCCTCATCAACAAACTGTACATTTTAGTTAAGGTATTTGAGTTTAGAAGATCTTTTCCATACCTCTTTGTTATCATTATTTTTTTGAAGTTTATTTATTTATTTTAAGAGAGAGAGAGAGCATGTGTATGGAGGGGCAGAGAAAAAGGGAGAGAGGTCATTTCAAGCAGGTTCCACACCATCATGGGGCTCAAACTAATAAACCCTGAGATCATGACCTGAGTCATGAGTCAGACGCTTAACTGACTGAGCCACCAAGGCACCCCTATCATTATTTTTTAATACATTTCCAAGTTTCACTTTTCTCTTCGACCCAATGGTGATAGTGTAATATTTGTTTATCTTGTTCCAGGAAATTTCTTAGATAGAGGATTATTTATACATATAATATGGTCATAGATTCCTCACACGATATAACTGGCCAAACAGACCAATAGATCGACACTATTATAAATAAAACAAAGAAACCGATTAAAGTTAAAGCAAAGTTATAAGGAAGTTGACTGCTTACTATTGACTTGTCTAGGTATTTGGCCTATAAGATTCTGTCATATCTATTCCTCAAGTGCAACATGATCTGCCTTGTGGTGTTACAGTTGAACAAAGCACATGGGTTTGAACTACACAGATCCATTTTTATGTGTATTTTCTTCTGATAAATACAGTACAGTTCTGTAAACATATTTTCTCTTCCTTATAATTTTAGTAATATTTTCTTTTCACTAGGTAGCTTTATTGTTAGAATACAGTATATGTGACATATAACATACAGACTATCTGTTAATTGACTTTATATTATTGGTAAAGCTTTCAGTCAACAATAGGCTATTAGTAATTAAGTTTTTGGGGACTTAAAAGTCATATGCTGATTTTCAACTGTATTGGTTTCCCTAACCTTCTCATTGTTTAAGGGTCAACTGTATTATGATTACTAATCAAAAATAAAATAAATCATCACAATAAAGTAATAATAAAAGAGCCATACAACATGCAAAATAATGAACCTGGATCACTTTCTTATGCCATACACAAAAATAAACTCAAAATGGATGAAAGACCTAAATGTGAGACAGGAAATCATCAAAACCCTAGAAGAGAAAACAGGCAACAACCTTTTTGACCTGAGCGGAGCAACTTCTTACTCAACATATCTCCAAAGGCATGGGAAATAAAAGCAAAAATGAACTATTGGGACCTCATCAAGAGAAAAAGCTTCTGCACTGCAAAGGAAACAATTAACAAAACTAAAAGGCAACTGACAGAATGGGAGAAAATATTTGCAAACGACATATCGGATGAAGGGTTAGTATCCAAAATCTATAAAGAACTTACCAAACTCAATACCAGAAAAACAAATAACCCATTGAAGAAATGGGCAGAAGACATGAATAGACAGACACGTTTCCAAAGAAGACATCCAGGTAGCCAACAGACACATGAAAAGGTGCTCAACATCACTCATCATCAGGGAAATACAAATCAAAACCACATTGAGATACCACCTCATACCGGTCAGAGTGGATAAAGTTAACAACTTAGGAAACAACAAATGTTGGAGAGGATGTGGAGAAATGGGAACCCTCTTGCACTGTTGGTGGGAATGCAAACTGGTGCAGCCACTCTGGAAAACAGTGCGAAAGTCCCTCAAAAAATTAAAAGAGAACTACCCTATGACCTAGCAACAATACTACTAGGAATTTATCCAAAGGATACGGGAGTGCTGATCTTAGGGGCACATGTACCCCAATGTTTATAGCAGTGCTTTCAACAATAGCCAAATCATGGAAAGAACCCAAATGTCCATCGACTGATGAATGGATAAAGAAGATGTGACTTCTATATACAATGGAATACTCCTTGGCAATGAGAAAGAGTGAAATCCTGCCTTTTGCAACAACTTGGATGGAACTGGAGGGTATTATGTTAAGTGAAATAAGCCAGTCAGAGAAAGACAGATATCATATGTTGTCACTCATATGTGGAACTTGAGAAACTAAACAGAAGAGCATGGGGGAAGGGAAGAGGAAAAAATAGTTTCAAACAGAGAGGGAGGCAAAAACATAAGAGACTCTTAAATACAGAGAACAAACTGAAGGTTAATGGGGGGGAGGCTGGGGGAGATGGGAAAATGGGTGATGGGTTGAGGAAGGTACTTGTTGAGATGAGCACTGGGTGTTGTATGTAAGTGATGAATCACTGGAATCTACCTCCAAAACCAAGAGCATACACTGTATATTAGCTAACTTGACAATAAATTATATTAAAAAATAAAGAAACTATAAAATATAGTTAAAAATTGAAAATAATAATGAAAGAACCATAGAATAAATCAATTTATAGATCTTTTTAAAATAGTACACACACCTTTTGGGATGAGCACTGGGTGTTGTATGGAAACCAATTTGACAATAAATTTCATATATTGAAAAAATAAAAAATAAAATAAAATAAAACAGTACACAAAGTGTCAGAATTAACGCAAGAAAAAAAACACCTAGCCATATACTAATAAAATATTAGTGATTACCTAATATAAAATATATTATTTTTTAAATTTCTTCAATGAGGGGCATCTCAGTAGATCAGTCAGTTGATCATCTGGCTCTTGGTTTTAGCTGAGGTCATAATCTCTCAATTTGTAAGATTGAGCCTTGTGTTGGGCTCTGAGCTAACTGTGCAGGGCCTACTTAGGATTCTCTCTCTCTCTCTCTCTCTCTCTCTCTCTCTCTCTCTTAAAATGAATAAACTTTAAAAAATAATAAAATAAAATTTCTTCAATGATATTAATAAAATACTGTATAATTTCACTGGATTGTGTGCCACTCCTAGTAATATGTAGCATTAGGATCAAATATATATGTACATATATATACATATATATAATTTATGACATGATAAAAGGAAGGGGAAAAAAGAAGGAATTATTCATTTAACCAACAAAAATTTATTGCATTTATAATGGATGCCAGGAAATGTTCAAAGACCAACACAATCTTATCCTCACACTCGTTTTTTTTAGTCACAAAAAACACTGTGCAAGAGGAAAATTAATAATTTGAAACTAATTTTTTATGAATTAAATTAGGAAAATGCCAGAATTGTGGGTAGAGTGGGTTAGGGCAGAAAGTAGGGGAAGTAAAAAAATTCTAAAGGTTTCCTTTTTGGTGTAAGAGATAAATGTACAAATTGTTGGGGGAGGGGGTATAAGAATTATTTAATTTAAATTGACAATAGAGAAATATTATGTATGACTCTTAAAAATAGAAAAATAATCATAGGGCATATTAGAAAAGTATCATAGACTTTACAATTAAAAATCAGGGGGAGAAAAAGGAATGAACATTTTCCACTTCTTCTGGAGCTTAAGATGGCAGGGCAGGCACACATAAAGTTAGAAACTGCCTGGTTTGGCCATGTGACTAAGCTGTCACGAGTAGACTGAATGGAAGTAATGTGTAAATGGGGCACCTGGGTGGCTCAGTTGGTTGAGCATCTGACTTCAGCTCAGGTCATGATCTCATGGTTCATGAGTTTGAGCCCCTCATCGGGCTCTATGTGGACACCTCAGAGCCTGGAGCCTACTTCAGATTCTGTGTCTCCCTCTTTCTCTGCCCTCCCCTACCTGCACTCTATTTCTGTCCCTCTCCCTCAAAAATAAATAAACATTTAAAAATGTTTAAAAAAGAAGTAATGTGTAAATTTCTGCCGTAATTTAAACAACAATTGCCTGCTTTGATATTTCTGTTCCTACAGGTTGGATACATACATGTTCATATACCAGCTTTGGCTATAAAGTTAAGAATAAAATCTGAGCTTTGGCAAAACAACAAAATGGAAGGATCTTGTGTGCCTGGAGGGCTATGTGGAACACAGTCACCCTGGAAACCTGAATTGCTCATTTGGGGGCTAGTATGTATAAAAGAAATAAATGTATATTTTAATAAAACTGTTATATTTTTGGATCTCTATTACTAATAGTTTAGCTTTTGCCGTAACATTAGAGAAATTAGTACTGGAAGTGGGATGCAGCCATCACAAAACCAGAAAAGATGTGATGCTGACTTGAAGATCAAGAAATATACATTGAGGATGAAGACACGGTAGACTGGAAGATGGTTACTTACCCTCGTTCACATGTAGGAAACATTTGGTAAAAATATTACTTGTGATGATTTACAAGACAAATTTCCCACTGAGCTTGTACCTCTAGCTGAAGTAGTAGGATATTTTCAGATAGATAAAGTGAGAAGGATGGTTATAACACAGAAGTCTTAAAAGAGATATACTCAAGACTAAAATTAATATGTATATGTATATGTATGTATAGGTGTGTGTGTGTGTGTGTGTGTGGTTATTAGAAAATTCAACATATTATAAGCAAATAAACCTGCAGATTACTGCTTTTAAGGGATTGTGTTACCAAATAAGCCATCAGCATGGCCTACGAAAGCAAAATTGTGAAGCCCGAAGCTGTCCTCAAGGAATGCATACTACTAACAATCACTTACAAGTTGCCAGGGAGTATAAGAGAAAAGAACCAGTTTCCAGACGGCAAGTTCAGAAGCCAACAAGGACCATGGACAGAAGAGCCACTCTCAAAGAGCAGAACCGGGGATAGCCAAATGGACCAACCAAGAACCTACTTCACTGCCAGTACAAACAGACAAACAACTCTGCCTATCAGAGTGAAATTGCTCTAGATCATTCTCTCCAGTGTGTTTCTCATGCTTTCTTTTCCAAATTGGAGTTTCTATTGCAGTTTACCCTCATCCTGCTTCAAAGGTTCTGGGACCAATTCTAATGTGTATGTGTGGGGATTTCCTCCACACCACCAAACAATGTCCAGGACATTAGCTGGGTGTGCTACAGTTCACCCCAATTCTGAGACTACATGGAGATACGGTCAGATTCCACAGGTTAAGGGCTCAGTCCTACAAGACTTCCCCCTCCCCCCTCAGATGTCAGTCTCATGCCCAGGTTATCATCACCTGTGCTTCTGACCAACTAGCTAGAGCTCAGAGTTTCCAATGTCCCAGTTCCCTGGGTTAGATTAATTTGCTAGAACGGCTCACAGAACTCAGAGAAATATTTTACTTACTAGATCATCAGTTTATTATAAACAGATATAATTCAGGAATAGCCAGATGAAAGAGATGCATAGGGCAGAGAATGTGGAAAGAGACACTAAGCTACCATATTCAACCAGGCACGCCATTATCCTGAAATCTCCATCTGTTCAACAATCCAGAAGCTTTCTGAATCTTGTCCTTTTGGGCTTTTATGGAGGCTTCCATAGGCAGTCTTCCATAGACATATTGATTAACTCTTTGACCATTGGCAGTGAATTTAACCTCCAGCCTAACTCCCCAAAGGTCAGGGGTGGGACTGAATGCAAGTTCCCTTGGCAATGAGCCTCCACCCTTAGATGCTTTCCAAAAGTAACCTCATTAACAAAACTTAATTGTGGAAAGGAGCTTGTTATGATTAACCTAACACTCATCACACCTTTATGGCTTTGAAACGATCCTAGGAACTGAGTACAAGAGACCAAATGTTATGACAAAGGATGTTCCTATTGCTCTTACTGCTCAGGAACTTCCAAGGCTTTGGAGGGAGCTATGAGCCAGGAACCATGGACAAAGACCAAATACATAAGGTAATGGAATTGTATGATACAAATCACAATATCGCACAACTCCACTATTATTTATTTAGTAAAGGGGGTGTAGGAGGAAGATGCCATATTGACTTGATGAAGAAGAATATGCTTCAACCAGAGATCCTGAACTTTGAGCTGGATGAAATAACTGAACTGGATTTGGAATTATGTCCAAAATTACATCCAAAAATCCTTGGAAAGGAGAAAAGTATGTTCTTTTTGTAGAAAGAAATTTACATCTAAATAGATGACGAGAGCCAACTATTGTGTCAGTGGCTGTTAATTGTCCACCAAATTCCATTCTCCCTTCTTATGGAGTAATACATTGTAAGTTGAGCATATGGTTTCCTTGGCCAAGATTACATTTCTCAGTGTCCTTGCAGATAATAATGTGATGTGACTGCATTCTTGCCAATGCCATGTGAGTATAATTGCTAAGGACAATTTCTACCTCACTGTTTAAAGATAAGTGATTGCTCTAATTTCCTGTCTTCCCCCCTCCTCCCCCCGCCAACTCCCATGAGCTGGAATACAGATGTGCCCATGACCCAGATTCAACTATTTAGGAGAAAAAATTGCATTAGAGGGTAGCAGGAGAAACTTGGTTTTCTCAAAGACCCTGCAGAACAGACATGCCCCCATGTATCTGGACCTCTCTTCCCAGTACTGTTAAATGATAGAGAGAAACTTCTGTCTTTGAGCTACTGCATTTTTCAGGTTTCTTTGTAATGGCAGCTTAGCCTTTACTCTAAGTAATGGAAGTGGATATTCAAGCCAAAATTGCAAATGTAAAGGAGAAAGAAAGAAAGAAAGAAAGAAAGAAAGAAAGAAAGAAAGAAACAATAACCACAAAAGAGTGGTAATAACATCACATTTCCTGAACAAATAAAATCAAGTATGTTCATTATTTCACTAAATGTGAAAGTACTGCATTGTAAAAAGCAGAAGCAGCAGGTATTAATTAAACAACAAATCTAATTATTTCTTGCTCAAAAGAACATGTATTAAAAAGATGACAAAGAAGGGTAGAAACATAAAGGAGAGCCAACATTACACCAGGAAAATGCAATTGAAGAGGAGGAATGGCAATACTAGTACTAGGCAAAGGAGAATTCAAGATTCAAAGTATGAAATATAATGGAAAAAGACAACCCATGAAAAAAAATATAACATAACAAAGAGGCTAAGATTTACAGACATTGAGAGATTGTGACAAAATCAGAATTATGGAAGGGGTTTAGTATACTAAAAGAAATTTCCATATACCTCAGAATTGCCAGAACACCTAAACAACAAATAAGGAAAGATAGAAGCTATGACTACAGATTGCCCCAACTTACAATGGATCAACTTATGATTTTTCAACTTTATGATGGTGTGAGAGCAATGCACATTTAGTAGAATCTGTACTTCAATCTTTTGATCCTTCCCAGGGCAAGTGGTGGGATTGTGGACAGTAGCAGAGAGCTACAGCACCCAGGAAGCCACAAGATCACAAGGGTAAACAACCCATATACTTACAACCATTCTGTACCCATACAGCCATTCTGTTTTTCACTTTCAGTACCGTAGTTAATAAGTTACATGAGATATCCAAACGTTTATTATAAAATAGACTTTGTGGGGGCGCCTGGGTAGCTCATTCACTTTAGTGCCCAACTATTGATTTTGACTCAGGTCATGATCTCATGGTTTGTGGGATTGAGCCCTGCATTGGGCTCTGCACTGACAGTGCAGGGCCTGCTTGGGATTCTCTCTCTCCCTCTCTCTGTGCTCCTCCCCAACTTGTGTGCTCTCTTGCAAAATAAATGAATAAACTTAAAAATATATATATACTTTGTGTTAGATGATTTTGCCCAACCGTAGGCACATTTAAGGCAGGCTAGACCGAGCTGTGATGTTGGGTAGGTTAGTGTATTAAATGCACTTTTGACTTACGATATTTTCAATTTATGATGAGTTTATTAAGATGTAATCCCATCATAAGTGGAGGAAGGTCTGTAGATGAACAGCAAACATGTTTTAGTAGCCAAATAGATCAATAGTCCACTAGTCCAATAACTTACAAACAGAGAATGTGCATTCAATTCTCTTGTCCCTGGAACGTTTAGAAAAACCAGTCACATACTTGGCTATGAATAAAATCTTTTAAAAATCCTTTCCCAAATTATGTGATCACAATCCAGTAACTAAAAATAATGTAAGATTTAAAAACCAACAAAATGTAATTACATCTCATAAAACATTCTTTTTAAAATCCCCATGAATTAAAAGCAAAACCAAAACAGAATTTACAAAGTATGGCAAATGACACAGTAAAACAAATTAATTTAATTTAATTAATTAATACACAATTAATATAAAAAAGGAAAATGAGGACACATCAGGTGGTTAAGCATTCAAATTTTGGTTTTGTCTCAGGTCGTGATCTCACGGTCTTGAGATCGAGCCTGAGGCAGACTCCACACCTACTGGCAGATTCTCTGTCTCTGTCTCTGTCTCTGTCTCCCCCTTTGTCTCTCTCTCTCCCCCTTTGCCCCCCTCCCCCCCAAAAAAAAACAAACAAAAAGAAATAAAGCAACAATGGGATAGCATTTTTCAGCTTTCAGATGGGGAAAATTTTAAAGAATAATAATTGTATGTCTTGGCAGCTTTTTGGGAAACTGGTAGATTTATGGAATGCTACCTTCTCTTTGGAAAGTATCTTGGTAATACCTACCAAAATTTCTTAAATGCATCGTTCTTTTACACAGGTATCTAACTCTTCCAAAGTGTATTTGTTAGGAAAGAGTAGGTTATATTGCACATACAAACAATCTCAAATCTCAGTAACTTAATGTGATAGAGGTTTTTTGTGCTACATAACAACACAGGCTGACTGGGGAGATTGTTCATTGTAATCACTTAAAGAGTCAGGCTGAGAGAGGACCCATCTACACAGCAGCTCCCACAAACACTCTAGAGGAGGAGGATTTGCCAAGTTCTGCACTGGACCTTAAAATAGCTCTCAGAAGTGACACCTGTCACCTCCACTCACATTTCATCAATCAAAACATGCCACATGGCCATACCTAACCTCAAAACAATCAGAAAGGACAATGCTACTATGTGCCTAACAAGAGAACATTTATGATACTATAAGAATCTATTCTATGGAAATAAAAGCGCCAATATATAAAGATGTGAATTCAATGATGTATCACAATATTGTTTTCCATCACAATAAAACTAGTAACAATCTGAATATCCATCAAAAAGGAAATGGATTATAGGGCACCTGGGTGGCTAAGTCAGTTAAGCATCTGACTCTTGATTTGGGCTCAGGTTATGATCTCACAATTCATTAGTTTGAGCTCTGCATCAGGCCCAGCACTGACAGTGCAGAGTCTGCTTGGGATTCTCTCCCTCTCTCTCTCTCTGCTCCTCCCTGCTTGCTCTCTCTCTCTCTCAAAATAAACTTTAAAAAATGATTATATAAAGCCAGTGAAAACTTCACTCTCTGTCCCCTTTTGGGGAGGGCTACCCCTGCCTTAGGGGGTCACTGGGCAGATAGCAGGCTTCTCACTCGCTGCAGTGTTGGAACAATAAAATGTGATGCCTGGGGTCCCCTCCCCCGCCCAGGGAGCTGCCCATGGCTTTTTTTTTATGAATCTGGTGTTTGGGTAGTCAGAGGAGAAGATGACTCCACTTCAGTGCAAATCCCCTTTTCCAGGAGCCAAGATTCAAAAGAAAAGGGTGCTCAGACTTTGTTAAACACATCTGCTTTGTGTAAATAAATGTTTACAATTTTATATCAAAGCATGGGAGTTTCTGACTGTATATTTTTTACTTTTGTAGATTTTGAAACTATGATCATTTATATATGTGTTTGTGGGAGCTATGATAAGTTTTATGGCAAACAATGGGTATTGTTAATCTTTTATTGTAATCAAAAAACATAAAAATCCTATTAATCTCTTGTATTTCCCTTAACTCTGATATACACCAAAAAGAAATCTTACTTTTCTTCTTTTATCATTATAAAATAATAAAGGTATTTTGCTAGTATGGAAAAAAAAGAAATGATATATACATATTATGGGATATAACCCGGCTATTTATCTGGCTGAATATATTTGTATTGGATGCTTGCTCGAGATGTGTTATATGGTAAAAAACACTTGAATAGAATGTGCATAGTATGATACTAATTTTGTAAAAACACACAACAGTGACAAAAAGGTCTAGATAACTATATATATGTTCATGTGTGCATGGAGAAAACTGTGGAAGAATAGATACTATATAACCTTAATTTATGTGCATATACATAAAATATACCTGTATGTATGCATGTATAAACTTGTGTGTGCATAAATGGCATATGTGTGAACTTTTAAGAGTGAATATCACTTAACTTTCTATTTATTCATCTTTAGATTTTTTAATGATTTAATATGTAATATTTTGTATTTTTAAAATTACTAAAGAAATTTACTAATTTCTAAAAATTTAATAGACATGTCATAAATAGAAAAATGTTCATCTACGTTAAACAAATACAGAGACATTTAGGTACATAATTCCTTCAATATAACTCTGATACATGCAATTTATTCTTCTATTCATGTTTTTCAATTATCAATATATATTAAATATCTAAGTATCACATATTAGAGCTAGAACCACGAATAAGGTAAAGATGCCTGCCCTGTTCAGCTTGTTTTATGGTGAAAAGACAGACAATAATAAAATAACAAATAGGCATATAATGTAAACTTAAGTATTGAAAAATATTTTAAAGAAAAATAGCTTAGAGGCACCTGGCTGGCTCAGTTGGTAGAGCGAATGACTCTTGATCTTAGGGTCATAAGTTTGAGCCCTGCGTTGGGTGTGGATATTACTTAAAAATAAAATCTTAAAAAAAGAATAGCTTAATATAAAGATTGTGTTTTGGAAGGCAATACTATAAATAAGGTGGTCAAAAACATTCAAGAGCATTTCCTCAGTAGGGCTGAGTAATGATAAGATTTAATTTACATTTTATACAAAAGACCTGACTGTGTGGGAGCAGGGAGAACATTTCAGTAGTTATTGCAAGAAACAAGATGAGAGATAAAGGTGGCTCAGTGTAGGATGGTGGCATTGAAGGAGGACAATCAGTTCATATTCTAGATCTATTTTGAATTATGAACCCCATAGGACATGGGGGGTGTATTAGAGGTGGAGTGAAAGGGAATAGAGTCAACTCAGGTGATTCCTAAGTTTGGGGCCAGAAATATTGGGTGGATATAAGAATTGTGGAGGAACAAACTTGGAATGTGGTCAGAAACCAAGAATTTTGTTTTAGATATCTTCAGTTTTAACTATCTACTCAATATCCAAGTAGAAACGTTAAACAAGTGTCTGTATATCTGGGCCTCATTAGTTTGAAGATGATATTTAAACCTGAAACACTGAATGAGACCACCAAATATGTCTGTGTGTCGATGAATAGAAGAAAGTTGAAAACTTAGCACTGGGGCCCACAAAATTCAGAGGCCAGGAGTAGAGAAAGAATAACTTGTGAAATAATAGAAGAGGAAGTCTTCAATAAGTTAAGTAAAGAAAGTATTTTTGGAATGAGATGAGAGATTTGTTACGTGTTATTGTGTATCTGAGTGGTTGTATGCCTTTTGCTTTTTTATTACTTGTAAAAAGAAAAAAAAAGAAGAAAAATATGACTCATGTAGCCAAGTTCATACCAGAAAAATGTCTAGGGTATTATTGATAGAAAAGAAAAAAAATAATTTTAATTATAATCTCCAACTGCCTTTTATGAAGGTTTGATCTTGTTGAATAGAGTCCTTTATTCTGCTGAGTATCCTGAAGGGTTTGGTTATATATATTTGCATCTTAGTGTTATAGCAGGTTGAATTGATCACATGATAAAGCAAAAGGAGTCAGGACTTTCAGCTATACAGGACTGAAGAGAGTGACAAATCCTCTCTTCCCAAAACAACCATAAAGCTGCAAGAATGTGAAAGAAAAATCATTTCAGAGCTCTGGAAATCTACCAAATACAAACAACAACTGCCATATATTCAGGAAAAAAACTGTTACATGTCGGAAAAACAGTGGGAGTCCATAGCATTCTTGGCTGGGACTATCCACCTGCCCTGTACCAGTTCAGAGGATACAGTAGTTCTGCTACCAGGGCTGGCTAGCCATGAAAATCAGCACTTTCACTGTGGAAGAGGGTGACATCATTTGGAGTGGAGGCTGGAAAAATCTCACCCAGCAGCAAACAGGAAAAGCCTACAACTCTTCTGGTCTGAGGTTGGGGTCCCTGTAGGGGCAAATAGCACACCAGAAGACTAGGAAGATATTTAGCAGTGAGATAGTAATTGAGGGACTTGATAAACATTCCACACATCCCTGACTGTCTGGAGGCCTGTGTGCATGTGCGGTGGGGACCCAAGGAGGCCCAGCAGAAAGTAAAAGCCAGGCTGACCTAAAATCCACCCAAACTTTGAATGTGTTTCTCAAACCAAACATAGATTCACCATTAGAGGGAGGGAAGCATTATGGGCCTGAAGTGTTTGTATCTTTTTTAAATTCTTGACTGACTAATAAGTTGCAAATCTAGGGGTCAATCTTAGGAGACTTGATTTAAAAAAAAAAAAAATTTGTAGGGGAGGAAGAATTTTTCCTGTACCCTTTTAGCTGGTCTATTAATTAAACCAACATAAGACAGATTAACAGAAGAAAAACAAATTTAATTAAATATGTATGAGAGCCTCATAAGAATATGAGACCCACAGGCATTCAGGTAATTGAGGGTTATATGCCATCCTGAGCTAAGAAGAAGGGGTAGGGGTCTGGGGCTTCAAAGGGAAGGAAGACAATTCACAGGAAGATGGGAAAAACAAATATTTGGTAAACAAGTGTTTGCCCTGCCCTGCAGAGAACAATGGGACACAGACAGGAATTTGGTCTCCACGCCCTGCAGAGCTTCCCCCCAGCTCATTACACTTAGGCCATATTTTTTGTAGTTATCTCTGGTGATAGTTCTCTTCCTGAACCAGGTCTTCATCTAAAATCTTTCAGGCAGCTAAGGGGGAGGTAAAACCTCATCTGAATCTTTTGGTCCTTGATTGACTTCATCTCAAAGTAATCCACATGTCAAGATGGCACATTTTGGGGAGGCTTTTTCTGAACCCCTTCAAATATAAATAAAATAAAATAAATATGAGCAGACATGAGCAGCCTCACACCACAGGGGGTGACAAATACCTTGGATTAAATCTAGGTAAATTGCATAAAATAACAACAACAAACAATCTAACAACAAAGTATATCAAGAAAAAAACCTTCAGAGAAAATAAAAAGAAAGTCATAATCCAGAGTTGCTAGACTATATTATCTAAAATTTTTAGTTTTCTACAAACAAAACCAGGAAAGTGTGAACCATGCTTAAGTAAGAAGCAATCAGTAAGAAACTGTCTCTGGCTTGGCCCACAGGTTGGTTCTAGAAGATCAAGACTTTAAAATCAGATATTACAAATATGTTTGAAGAATTTAAGGAATCAGAACATATATTTAAGAATGAAAGGAAAATATGTTGACAGCGGTTCAAAAATGGGGAATACCAATAAAGAAAAAGAATCGAAATAACTAAAGAAAGAACTAAATGGAAATTCTAGAGTTGACATTTGCATAGTCCATGGGACCAGTTTTTTGTATTAGCCCATTAGACCATTTGTATTAGCACCCCCCCCCAAAAAAACTGAAGCAATCCAATTATCCATCAATTGGTGAATAACTAAACAAAATGTGATATATCCATACAATTGAATATTATTCAACAATAAAAGGGAGTAAACCTCTGAAACCCACTACAACAAAGATGAACCTTAACATTATGCTAAATGAAAAAAGCCAGACACAAAGGCAATATATTCTGTAATTCCATGTGTATGAAACATCCAGAAAATTAATATCTATAGGGACCACAAGAGAGGAGCAGTAGCTGCTGGGGCTGAGAGTGTAAGGGAGTTGATTGCAAATAGGAATTTTTTAGACTGGTGGAAATGTTTTAAAATTGGATTGGGGTGGGGTGTCTGGGTGGCTCAATTGGTTGTGTTCCACTTCAGCTCAGGTCATGATCTCATATTTTGTGAATTCGAGCCCCACGTGGAGCTCCGTGCTGATAGCTGGGAGCCTGGAGCCTGCTTTGGATTCTGTCTCTCCCTCTCTCTCTGTTCCTCCCTGCTTGCTCTCTCTCTCTCTCTCTCTCTCTCGGAAATAAATAAATATTAAAAAAATAAATAAAATTGGATTGGGGTGATGGTTGCACAACCTCATAAATTTACTAAAAGAACCATTGAATTCTTTACTTACAATGGTCAGATGTTTTTAATATGTAAATTACATCAATAAATCTGTTTAAAAATAGAGGGAAAATGGGCCAGCATACAGATCATGGGGGATCTGGTGGTGCAGGAAGAAAGCCATCACATAGGTGGAATATAGCTGTGTGCTCCATGTGACTTCTCTTCATCATCTGAAGTGACACTGAAGTGATGTGTGGCTCTTCCTGGTAGAGGTTTAAGAATCATCATTTGATTTGCTGTGTCACTTTTTCTTTTGCCTCAGTGACTAGCCTATGATACAGTCAGGGGCTATTCTGTTAGCCTTGGTCTTAGAGTAAGGCCGAAACATGGAACAGAGTTGAGCTTACCTGTAAGGCATGTGCAGCATGAACAAGAAATAAATCTTGTGTTGTTTTTTTTTTTTTTAATTGCTGGTATTTTGGGATTGTTTCTTACCACAGCATAATGTCGCCCATGCTAATGTATACATGTTCCTTGAAAGATGTTACAAACACACAATTAACCACTTTGCCTCTATTTGCTCATTCCTGTAGGGTATTAATCTGCAAGCAATGTTGTCTGTCATTTTATTTTTCTAAGGGTAAGTTTTTAAAAATGCTCTTTATCTGTGACACAGATAATTGAGTGAATGGTGGTTGAATTGATGTCTTATCTATTCTCAGACCATCTTCGTTTATCTGTAATGGGCTGACCGGAATTAGCAGAGTCTGGAAATAGAGCCACCTGCTTGGGTGTGGTAGATATTAGGAAACAGACACAATTGTAGGTACTGGAAGAAAGTCTAGTCTAGTGGCAGAACATGTCCATTGAAGCAAATTTCTTAATTGGTTTAAGTGATGAGTTATAGATGATTAACTTAGTACACCTGGCTTTCAGGTCAGCCCTGAGGAGGCTGGAGCTTCTGGGCTGAATGTATCTGTTCATCAGCAATTTCATCCACTTGCCCTATTTTTCTATTCAAATATGACCACTTTATATGTGTGCTGTGATGTGAAAAAGATTAAGAAACAAGGCTGAAAGGATAAAAATAATCATATTTTAATCAAGTAGTTTTGAGGAGAAGAGAACGGAACCAGAAGAAAATAGGGGGATGTATCAATTAAGGAAACAGAGTGTCTCAATACATGAATCTTATTAGAGGAAAAATTGGTAGCAATTGAGTGCTTGCTACCAGTCTTAGCATTTCAGTTAATACATAATCATATTCAGTCTTTATTGTGTGTGAGGAAATTATTGCCAGTAACATTTTAAAGAAGAGGAACCCAGAGCTTAGAAAGAATAAAATAACTTGGCCAGGATTATGAATTTGCAAATGTGGGGAATGGAATTTGAATCAAGTTGTTGAACTGGAAAGCTCAGTCATGGGATCCAGGAACAGGTGATAAGGTGGACAGAGTGTAGGCAGGTTGGTTGTCAATATCAGCGTAATCTGTCTTCTGGCAACAAGACCCAGTCACTGGGTTTGGGTTTAGTATGTGTTCCTAATAGGGGATGAGAAGAATTGGCGTGAATCAAATAGGATTATCAATTCTAAAGGGACTGTGGCATTAAAATAGCAGAGGTTATTTTCAGAACCTCAGTTTAAGATCAAGACCAGAATTGCAGCTGAAAGAAGGGTTGTTAACCTTGGAGCGTTAGGTTAAAAGCTGTCAGGGTGAAGCATAGGAATTAGGATACCAATGAGTCATCAACTGTGGAGAGGGTAGAAGAGCCTGTGAATTATCCAGCACCCAACACAGGGGACGTTTATTTATTTTTGAGACAGAGAGGCAGAGCATGAACGGGGGAGGGTCAGAGAGAGAGGGAGACACAGAATCTGTACAGGCTCCAGGCTCCGAGCTGTCAGCACAGAGCCCGATGCAGGGCTCGAACTCACAGACCATGAGATCATGACCTGAGCCGAAGTCAGATGCTTAACTGACTGAGCCACCCAGGCGCCCCAACTATGGATATTTTCAAGACTACACTTGAATTAGTCTTTCATACATGCTCAATGACCCTCGTAATCGAGCAGCAGTTTCCAAAGCTGAAAACACACCAGAGGAGGTAGGGAATGTGCTAAAATAGGTCTCTTGGACCTAGCTGATTGAATGAATGAGAATATCTGATAGGGTCCTAATCTGGAATCTGGATTTTTTTTATAGATTTCCCCCCAAAAATGATGAAACCATAAAAATGAGTGCAGTTCTTGTAAGACGATTAAAATCTATAAATTAATCAAGGTTTTTTTTGTTCTTGTTGTTGATGTTCCCCAACCATGTGCTTTCTCCTTTCTCAACCTGCCCCAAATTTACCAATGTCATTCCTTTTTGCTTTTCTCAACTTTTCCTCTTCCTCTTTTAAAATCATAATTAAGCATACTTCGTCAAACAGAAAGAAATGTTCTATTCAGGAAATATTTGTTTTTAATGAGACATGAAAAGGAGGGCAATATGGAGTGTCATTTCATACTTGGAGCCAATTTTCCTCAGGCCAGCAACTTTAAATTATTGATTGGAGAATACATGGGTTGGCACACCTTTTATTGGTGACAGGATGGTCCTTTTCCAAAACTCTGGTGCTATGATGTAGTCTTTGTTTGTTTTTTAATTTAAGTAAGTTCTTTAAAAGCCCAGATGTTAAGCTCCATCTAGGACATGTGCAAATGTCAATCAATCTTTCTCCACTGCTACCGACAATTAGAGAGTAGTCATGGGCCTGCCCAATTTGATTTTCAACCACTGTTTTGGAAAACTCTTAAGTAATGTCTATTCAATTCCTATACTCTCTGTGCTAGATAATTTACATCTTGATTTTATTTTCTTCTTTATTATTTTTTGAGAGAGAGAGAGAAAGAGAGCATGATTAGGGGAGGGGCGAAGGAAGAAGGAGGGAGAGAATCGTAAGCAGGGAATGGAACACGACACAGGGCTCAGTCTCAGGACCATGAGATCATGACTGGAGCCGAAATCAAAAGTTGGACACCTAACCAACTAAGCCACCCAGGCACCCCAACATCTTTAATTTAAAATAACTGGAGGGGTGCCTGGCTGACTCCATTGGAAGAGTATGTAACTCCTGATCTGGGGTTGTAAGTTTGCACCCCACATGGCATGTAGAGATTACTTAAATACATTTAAAAAAATTTTTAAATAACTGTATATTATTTTATCATTTTCACTTTATATGAGAAACCTGAGACTTGGAAAAAAAGTAATTTGTGCAAGGTATATAGAGTATCAAAGTGGTGGAGTAAGAATTTGGACCTAGGCAGTTTCACCCTTCATCTTGCTGGCTTGATCACTGTGCTATAGACTCATTACTCTAGAGAAACTTCATGATAGTAACTAAACATAATGGGATACAATTGGGGGTACAATGAACAACAGCAATAAAAAGATTAAAAATAACAGACAATTTTATTTACACTAGAAAAGATTGTAAAGGTTACCTACCCTAAATTCTTGAGAAAGCTGAGATCAAAAGGCATTAAAATAAAAGGCAAAAATGTACTGTTAATACAAGGCTAGATAACCAGTTCTCCTGTTTCCTAATGTAGTGTGCTACTGTTTCAACCTAACAACTTAGATGTATACAAGGGCAATCAGGGCTCCATAGGGATAAAATCGAAGGAACTAGTGAAGAACTTCTGGCTGTATAAATCAAGTTTGGTCTACATGTTAATGAATAAAGCAGATGTTTTAGGCCAATATGTTGTTTAAGGCTAATATATTGAAAAGTAATCCCTATAATCTTAAATGCTTGTGATGAATCATAAAAGATATGAAAACTTCAAGTTTTCTAATGGGATGTCAACAGTAAGAAAGCATCACTCTCACTCACCTTTATAATAGTCACGCAAAAAGTCAACTATGGATTCATAACTTATTTTTATTTATTTATTTTGAGAGAAAGAGAGAGAAAGTTGGGGAGGGGCAGAGAGATTGGGAGAGAGAGAATCCCAAGCACAGAGCCCAACATGGGGCTCAAACTCACAAACTGTGAGATCCTGACCTGAGCCTAAATCAAGAGTCAGATGCTTAACTGAATGAGCCACACAAGCGCCCCAATAACTTCACTTTCAGTTCAATTAAGCAACTGATGGAAGCTGAGATTGAGCAGGTGAGCCCCTGGGATCTATAGTTATAAAGAAAGTTTGCACCCTCTTGCAGATGCTTCTCCGGGAACCTCACCTGGTTCTCACAAAAAAAATATTGGTGAGCATTTTGAGAAAGCAACCTAATGGCCCAGGGAGGGGAACTGCAGTCTCCGTAGGCAGGTATGAAGCCATGTGCAGATCCCTCTTGCTTATCTCCCCTATAGAATAAGAGTCTGACACTGCAGGCAGAGGAACAGCAAACACTTCTGGCACTTTTGGCACTGGGGAGAACCATTCTAGCTGTGTAGAGGGAACAGAAAAAACTCTGTAGTCTTGGGGAAAAGGCAAGAATATTTGTGGAGCCCAGAACTACAGCTTGTGTGTGGGTTCAGGAGCACCAAGAAGGCCACACTTTCAAGATCCAGGGACAGAGTGCTTACTTAAGACTGGCACTTAGCCAGAATGACAGACTCCCCCCACTTGCTTCCCTTCCCCAAGCTAACAATATTGAACAATGGGTAACTGTGGAATAATGTTGGGAGAGCTGTAAGAATATGGAGAGAGAACCACTCCCCCACCCCCGAGGCACAACAGAAAGAGACGACCTCAAGCTAAAGGTAAAGCAAATATTGAGAAAAAAATCTCTTTGCAAAGACAGGTGCTTAAATGCAAGTGATCTCTAGAAAAATTTTAATGCTGTGGCATACTGATTTTAACCATAGCAACAAAAATCCCCAGACCCAACTCAGCCCTTTCCTAGACTGTCTCAATTCCCCAAAGTAAATATCTAGTATAATGAAAAGCATATGCAAGCAAAGAAGCTGTTTGCCTCAGTTTCCATTCCTACACAAGAGATCCAACTTTCAACAAAAAAAGTACAAGGCATACAAAGAAGCAAGAATAAATAGCAAACTACCAAGAGCAAAGCAATCAATATGACAAAATTCAAATGTGACAGAGATGATAGAACTATCAGAAAAGGAATTTAAAATAACTGTGATTAATATGTTGACGGTTGTAAAGGAAAAGATTGACAACATATGAGAACAGATAGTCAAAGCAGAGGTGGAAACTATAAATGGAATAAAATAGAAATGTTAGAATGAAAAGGATAGTAACAGAGATGAAGAATTACATTAGAAGGCTCCTTAGGAGAGTTGATACACTGAGGAAGTAGTCAATAGGCTAATTGGCATTAAGTCAATAGGCATTACCCAAAATGAGGCACAAAGAGATCCAATTATATTTCTTATTTATTGCTAGTGAAGATCAACATGGAACAACCACTTTGGAAACCAGTTTGACCGTTTCTTGTAAAGTTAAGCATATACTTACCATATGATCCAGGAATTCCACTCTGAGTAATTACCCAGGAGAAATAACACTGTATGTTCACACAAAAACCTATATGTAAATATTTATAATTGCTTTATTCAGTTGCTAAAATTGGACAAAACTTAACTGTCTTTCAATGGGTAATTGGATAAACAAACTATAATGCATACATACAATCCAATACTACTCAGCCATAAAGAGGAGTAGACTAGATACACACAAACATGATTGAATCTTGAAAGTACTTGCTAAGTGAATGAGCCAAACCCAAAAAGTTACATACCATAGGATTCCATTTATATGACCTTCTGGAAAAGGCAAAATTATAGAGTTGGAGAATTTATCAGTGGTTGATAAGGGTTGGAAGGGGGAGGAGGGCCTTACTGTGTAGGGACCACATGAGCAAATTCTCTAAGAATGGAACTATTCTCTAAGACAATTTTGATGGTGGATATCTGACTCAAAATATTTTTCGGAATGCTTTGAACTCAACACCACAAAGAATAAATTTTAGTGTGTGTAAGTTTAAAATTAAGTTTCTAGAAAGAGGTGAAGTGTTTGTGTTTCTGCACTCAGAGTTAGGAGTTGTTTTTAGGGCTAGTGATGTTTCCCAAACATAAACACAATTCAGATTTATTCTTACTCCTTTAAAAGTCTGAATGATTCCAGGATGAAGTCTCAAGATAGCACTTTCTCAAACAGTTCTCCCTTATAGAGAACACTAAATTAGAACTTAAATGAGCTTATCTCTTGTCTTCTTGTCTGTGACTCAGCTAGCTTCAACATAATGTGCACTATAATATTTACTAATTTAAAAAAACATAATTGTTTTTTCTTAACTACTTAACATTTTGATTAATCTTCTTCTTCACATATATCCGTTGTCACTCCACATCATGTTATGAGGCATCAGATTGTTCATTCACTAAAAAAATGCTCGTAGGTGTGCTAAAGTACTTGGATGTATGTTGGAAGAATACTACCCTTATGTAGGTATGTTCTAGAGACATCTTCTGCTAAATAATCTGCATTAATTACATGGTTTAGCTATTCAATTTTTATTGCCTTGCTCTCCAAGGGAATAATGATGGTTATTTATAATTATTATCCACTTTACTTACAGTTCTAAAAATCCTTTGAAATGCCTCCTCAGTTATCTTAATAATTGTACATACACACAAAAGGATAAGTAAAATGATGGAAATTTTAAGCACCATGGGACCCATTTTTCAACAGGTGCTCATTCCAGGATTCACCACTCATAGAGTTACCTCACTGTCACTGGTCAATAGCCTTGAAATAATTTTAGTCATTAACCTAAGTTCACCAGAGATATTAATGTAAGTGTTCAACTCAACATATGGAGGTTAATGACAGGGGCCTTAGCTACTGTTTGAAGCCAAAGGAAATCATAGAAATAACTACCAAAAGGGAGTTGCTGACTGATTGGAGCATAATATAGTTCTCTTTTTAATACAGCACCTAGTATCTAATATTTAGAATCAACACATACTTTTTAAACTTGAGACAATTCTTGGATGATTAAGGCAAATTTATATTTGCTTTAGTTCATTTTGGTAGGCATCTCAAGAGTAAGGATAAATTATGTTAGAGCTGTGTGTCCAAAGCAGAATTTCTATCTTTCTAGACCAAAAGTTCTCTTTACTGTTTTCTCTTTGTGTTACAGGTACCTTCTAATTCACTTAGACTCAACGACAAACCGTCTTTGACTCTCTTTTCCCTACTTCCTTCAGCACTACCCCTATTTGTTACTAATTTAGACTGGTCCTGTATCTGTACTGTCACCTGAATGAACCCATTTCTTCTGAACACTCTTTCTGTCACTACAATATTTCTGGCTCACAGTACTTCTCACTTCTCTGCATGAAGCTTTGCCTTGGTTTCCTGCCAAGTGTGTCTTCTAATGGACTCAAGATCTTGTTAGACATCTTAGTTTTGATCTTAAATCTGTTTGTGTGATTGATCTCTGTTCCCAAACCTCCCCTGTGATATACTATGACCACTTAAGATAACTATGACAACACATAAAACCAGATATCATTTTGTAGAGAGTTTCTTTCAATGCTAAGGTGAGAGGTCTCTCTCACTCAAGTGGCAGTGAAAAGATACTGGTTTTTTGTTTAAGGAGGAAAAATATGTGACAGTGTGAATACTGGATTTGGAAAGAGAGAGAGAGAGAGAGAGAGAGAAAGACAGGAAGAGAGAGAGAGGGAGAGAGAGAATTACCAATTAGAAGGGCGTTCTCCTAGTTTAGGAGAAGGGTAATGAAAGCCTGAACCCGGTGGTTGCAGTGAAAAGTGAAGCAAAGAGACAGACTGAAAAATTGTTACATAGATAAAATGGATAAGATTCTAGCAAAAACTTGTTTAAGGAGAATGGTGAATAAGGAGGGGCCACCATGACTTTGAAGTTTCCCGTCTTTGTGATAAATAGGATAGAAGGGCCAGTAACAGATGGAGGGCGTAGCAGACGTTGGAAGCATCAGGAAGCCTAGGCAGGTAGTTTAAAGAGACTGACTTTGCATCTTTCTGGTACTTAGTTCCATATGATAGCAAACAAGAGTCTTGATTTCTTTCTGCCTTAGTTTGAACAGGTATATACGGAGGCAAAAATACCTACCTGGAGAGGAATGTTATGAGTATTGAGTGAGAAACTACATGAAAGGCACCTACCACACAGTGAGTTTGGGACCGATAAATAGGCTTTATTATTCTTATTATTATTGTAATTACTGTAAGGAAATAAGCGCCATCCTAATTGTTAACCAGTAGTTTGTGATTATCTGTCTACACTAGACTGGACATCATGTGGCATTTACATGAGGCCTTGCTTAATTAAGAGGAGCTGACCTGACTAATTAAGAGTCTAGCAATCCATTCATATAAGATGATCTGTCTTTGGGAAGACACTTCCCAGAAAGTTTACTCAGGCAATCTGGTTTGCAATTTGAAGTAATTTGGAAAGGATCCATAAAAGGAAACGGGAAATGCAGGAAGACAGGTTGAGCCATCTAGCTGGGAGCTGTCTGTGGAGGAGTCAGGAAAGGCACATGAATGAGAGGCTTCATGAAGGTAGAAGCTGGAGGGGGGGGTGGGTTGAGGGTTGAGACAGAGAGGATTGCTGGGGCCAGAGCTAGTACCGTAGACAAGGTGCGGTGTGTGAGCTGTTAGCTGAAGAGGTGCAATCACCATAAAAAGAGGGAGGTGCCAGGGGAAGGGCAGGAGGGTGGAGACTGGGAGGGGCAGGATTGGGAAGGGACAAATGGGAAATTGCTGGACCTACTGGAGTGGGCCTCTCCCAGTAAATCATTTGCACTTGCTGGACCGGCTTGAATGTCTTCCTTTATGTTGCACCTCCATTAAAAAGGCATTGCTTCCTTTCTGTGTTGGCTTTAGTCACTCCATTACTCACCAAAGCAGCTGGAAGTCTTCATGCCGACTGGGGAGTGAGAGGCACGGAGCAGTTGAGTCTGTTTCGCTTGAGCAAGCACAAGTAGGATTGCACATCTCTGGAACATAGAAGATGGTATCAGGAATGGGACAAGCATAATATCAGGGTGGGACAGAATTATTACTTGAATTAATTATATTGCAAAAATGTGTTGCTCATGAAATTATATGCATGATACATATAGAAGTATGTATTTAGGCTTTTGTGAATAAAAATATTTTTTATTCAGTATTTTCAATTGCAACCTATAGCACTGTGTGCTTGATATGTACCAAATAGGAAGGAAGAGAAGAGAGCGTCACTGGAGTGAAGAGCATGGCTTTGGTATATGCTAGAACTGGCTTCAAATCCCATCACTGCCACTAAGCTGTGTGACTTTCAGCAGGTTGCTTAACCAACCTCTTTAGGCCTTATTTTCCTTAAGTGTAGAGAGTGAAAAGTAATATCTATCAAAGGGGTGTTATGGGGATTAAAAAAAGGTATAATGTAGCCAGACATAGTGTGTACTCAACAAATGACAGCTGTTACTGCTTATTATGTTTTATGTTAGGTGGGGTTTTTTTATGGTTTTGTTTGTTTGCTTGTTTGTTCGTTTAGAGAAAGAGAGAGAGAGAGCACATATGAGTGGGTGAGAGGGGCAGAGGGAGAGAGAGAGAGCAAGAGAGAGAGAGAGAGAGAGAGAGAGAATCTTAAGTCGGCTCCATGCTCAGCATGGAGCCCAACACAAGGCTCAATCTCATGACCCTGGGATCACGACCTTAGCTGAAATCAAGAGTTGGATACTCAAAAGACTGAGCCACCCAGGTGCCCCTAGGCCTTTTTTTTTTTCTTTTTTTTTAATAGTTATCTTGCATACCCTTCTAAAGCCATCTCGAGGCAAGAGTGAGACTCCAGTTTCACAGAGGAAGGGAATGAGGTTATACCAGTTAAGCTATTTGCTGGAATCATAAAACTGCTAGGTAGCAAAGCTAGCATTAAAGTTCAAGTCTTTTGACTTCCAAGTTCGATGCCTTTTCCAAAAATGACATAAAGACACAATGAAGTAGGAATCAAGGCTGGCATTCAGCATTTATTTAGCCAAGTGCTTTATCTCACAGTGCAATGTGAAAAGTACCATGTATTCTACTTCTGCGAAATGAGGCCACTGAGGTTGTATTAGGAGGTGGGTCATTTTGGCTTGAGAAACTTTTTACAGATCCTCTCAGCCCTGTGGCACTGAACATTCAGAATAATTCTCCCACTTCACTCACAAAGAGAAGGGTGCCTCAGTGGATAGGCAAACAATAGATACGGCCAAAGACAAGCGACAGTGGCAAGAAGTACATGTGGGTTGAAGGTGATGCAGCCTCTCTTGCCACAGTCATTAACTGGTTTAAAAGCAGATGGTTGCCTACAAATATGCTTTTCATTTTTCTCTATAACATGGCTGCATTGGCCATAATCCATGTATCCTAGCAAAGAGACCCAACATAGAAGGTGCCAGGCAATTTTGTAAGACCTCTGCATATGTGGAAGCATAATCTAGTCTAAGAAATTGGACATCAAAATGGACACCAATGGTGTCTAAACATCTCCCTCACCCCTATTGTGTTGCTCTACTGGTTGGAATCCATTGCCCTTAGAAGCAAGCCCAAAGTTTTAAGTATTGTTAGAAAAACTCTGCAAAATCTAACTCTTCTTTAGCTTTTTATCCTCATCTCTTGGACCTCTCCACCTCACGCTCTATGCTCAGGCCAGATCAAGCTTCTCTCAGATTCTTGTATGTCTCTTAATGTCTCCTGGAGACCTTCACACATGCTGTTTCCTCCACTCTTCCCTTTTAGTTAGTAATTCTTGTCCTTCAGAGAGGAGCTCGAAAGTCATTCCCACCAGCTAGCCTTCCCAACCTCCTCCATGAAGTCTGGGTTGTGTTCCCCAGTGTGTGCTCCCAATGGCCACTCCCTTTTCCCTGCCATGGCCTCCCTCATGCATATCGTAGTGCTGTTTAGTTAATAAACGCCATCCCCATGAGACCCCTGTCCCCCAAGGGCAGAGCTCACAGCTCTCCTGTCATCACTGTACGTGTACAACTTAACCCTGCCTGGCGCATGACAGAGCAGGTTCTCCACTAAGTATCTGTTGAGTGAATAAATGTACGCAAAGAAGTACACTTCTACAGTTTGTGAAGCCAGCTTGTCAGGAAGAAAAGAAATGGAATTTACAAGCAGAGCTTTCCAGCAAATTGTATTCAGTCATAATACTACAAACATGCATATTATTATCTCTACATTTCTTGTTTTTGAATGATAATTATTTTGCTCCAATTTATGGAAATGAGTAATATTAATTTAAACATGACAGTAGTTGGCTCCTGTTTAAGAGTTATGTTAGTAACATTCTAGAATTAAAGGCCTTGGGTGGCCTTGGCCTATTGTTTTAAAAACAATATAATGTAGAACGTGCAAGGAACTGTTTTACTTTAAAAATAAAAAGCGTATGCTCCTCCTCTTTTTTTTATTTAAAGATTCTACTTTTTTAAGAAATCTCTACACCCAACATGGGGCTTGAACTCACAACCCCGAGATCTAGAGTTCCATCCTCCACCGACTGAGCCAGCCGGGAGCGCCCGCATCTTCTAAGTATAAATTAAATGAACATTGTGTTTGGCCCATAGATGATTACATTTAAAAATAATTGTAAGACATACTACTGAGAAATTGACAAAATGCCAGCTAGGTACACTCAGGGGGATGTGCTTTTTCTGTTTATAAAATATGCTTCCCCCTCCCCCCAAATACTCATAATTTGTCTTATAAGTAGATAATTTCGCTCCCGAAAAGTACATTTTTAAGTCAGTGTAGCTGAAATATTACATCATCAGTTAAGCAACTATCATATCTATCTCACAAATCAGCTACCTGAGGCCTTAAGAATATATGGAAGGAGAGGTATCAGCATGAATTGATAAAATGACCATGTTGGAGGGATTTCATATCTAATTTATCCTCTTGACAACCTTGTGTAGAATACCGTGTTCATTTTTTATTTTACAGAAAGGAACACACAGAACAGTTAAACAGCTTACTTAAGATCACAGTATGAGTTTCCAATAGTCAGATTGATGTAAACACTTATGCTCTTTCTAACCCATCAAGGATACGGCAATTCCTTTTCTGTTGATTGAGCCCAGATTCCTGAGCTCCAGCTTACTAATCCACATGACAGACTGCGTCTGCTTTATTCAAATAAGTACAGGTGTGTCCCAAAGGAGAGCCGGCTACTGGGACCATTTATCAAAATCATATATTTCTGGGAGCAAAATTCTCTTTCTGACTTCTCGCTCCATCTTTTATTAACTGTGTGAGCTGAGCAAGTTAACTGCTCTCTGCATTTCAGTTTCCTCACTATTATTATTATTTAAAAAAAATTTTTTACATTTATTTATATTTGAGAGACAGAGAAAGCACGAGCAAGGGAGGGGCAGAGAGAGAGGGAGTCACAGAATCAGAAGCAGGCTCCAGGCTCCGAGCTGTCAGCACAGAGCCCAATGCTGGGCTTGAACCCACGAACCGTGAGATCATGACCTGAGCCGAAGTTGGACGCTCAACCAACTGAGCCACCTAGGTGCCCTGTTTCCTCACTATTAAATAGGCATTCACTAACTCATTCGGTTCTTCTGGGGATTAAACCTCATAATGTGTGAAAATTGTTAAACCCAGTATTGAGCACAGAGTAAATGCACCTCGACCAGGTATCTTTAATACAAAGCTTAATCACTTGTTCTATTTATCCATTATTAATAATTTATTGCAATTGCACTCAAATAATATTTTACTAAAGAAAGAATAAGATTTATACATGCAGTTTACTTACTGAATTGCATAGCATGAAACGGAAACTATGAGCTCTTGATTCAGAACCATTGATTGGTTCCTGACCGATTAGAAGCTGAAAAATACATATAAATACATTTGCCATTTTTACAATTTAGAAGAATTTTCATGTGAGGGATAAGAAGATTAATATACTATTTAAGACTGTGATATTCTACTTATAGTATCTTCTTGTATGCCTTTCATCTTCAATTCCTGTTTTCTAATGGAATCAAACAAAAATAAATGTTGGCTTATCTTATTTGAGCTACTTTTTTCTTTTAACTATTTGTGCTTTGACGATCTTAATTCTGTGACCACAAGCCAAAGCTATTAACTTGAGGCCTAATCATAGTAATTCCTATGGTTCATTTTACTTCTCAGATTTTGCATACTTCTCAAGAAACTCTTACTATGAGATACTGCTTATTGGGAAATGTAAAAGTAAATGATAAAGGACTCTTTCCATTCCTCTCAATTGATTTTTTTATAGAATCTCATTATAGTTTAGTTAGACCCACTCAAAGAAATCTTATTTTATAGTTGACCTGAAGGCAGATAAGCACAGATAGAAATACTTCTCCTCCTTCCCATAACATCTGCAAAATTAAGTTTGTTCTACAAATACAAAGTTGGAGATTTTAAATTACCGTAATCTAGTTTCGTTTTTCAGGGAAGTAAACTTCTGGAGTTCAATGCCTAGTTTCACCACAAATAAGGTATAAGGAGGGCTGGATGAATTTGCTATCCATTTATAAATTAAATTACACCAAGCCTTTCTACACACCCCATCCTCAGATTCTAAAATAGTTTATATTCGATGCTAGTAACAGACTAAATATTGACTCCTGGTCCCTTTCCCTCACTTTTCCACCTGGGGGAAGTCTAGCCACTGCTATTTCCTACCCTCCCAAAGCTTCACTCAAGTTTTCAACATATTTCATAACAACTATCTGAATGAGGGCAGCTCACATGTTCATAAACTAGGACAACTCTATGAATTTAAAATGAGGACTACAACAACGAAAGACTCATGGAAATAAAAATGATACAAAGGCCTAGTATTCTTTTTATGTTTCATTTTTCATAAAAAGATAAGTTTATATATGTATACCCCTTTAATAGGACACAGACTTCTAGCACACAGAGAACTCACAACATAAAGGCCCAGAAATTTCTTCAGATGGCTTCCATATGAGCTTTGCTTGCTGTGTATTTTCTGTTTTAATATCAAGCATTCTCACATGGGATTTGTTTCCTCAGGAGGCAATGAAGAAAATTTTCTCTGCTAAACTACGGATGAAAACTACTGTAAACAGTTGTCCAAGTCTCATGATAAGAGACTTCCTGAAGTTTGCGGAGTTTAAACTTTCAAGGCAAATCTAATAGTGTCCAGGTAAACAGGAGGGCTTTTGATATGGATACCAGTCTCTAGGAAGGCATTATGGGATCCCTCAATTATAACTATTAAGCCACCACCACCACCACCGCCCAGCTGAGAGGTTGCAAAATGCAATCCAGTTACTCCAGATTATCTCAGCTAGCAATCGGAACTTTCGCCTGGATTTAATCTGACCTCAGAAAACTAATGGGGCAAGCCTCAACAGGGAGGGGCTGTGGATTGAGTGCAAGGGTGGAGAATTTTACACAGATGGCTGCACAGAAAGCACCATGAATAGGACACCTGGAGAGACCTGGAGGTAGAAGTGATTGCTGCTTTACTCTTCAGAAAACGGACATTGGCAGGTTATAGAAATATAACCTGTGTTTCTCCACACTAATATTACTCACATACCCAAAGCTTGCATTTTATTTTCAAACTGTGACACATGCACACCTATACATGTGTTAGATATTTTTAGCTTTCACGTAGTCTAAAAGTTAATGCTTCTGGAAAGATTTTTACAATGTGAGGGACATTTAGTAAATGTGCATTTTTATTCTGACCAGGCTACTAGCTTCATATCTCAAAATGGATTTGGATGTGCCAGCAAAGTAGTTTTTGCTAGGTGAGAGATATGGCCTATTTCGCTGACAAGGCAACCCTGGGTTTGTCACCACTTCTTAAGCCTCATAATGAAGTTAATCATTGATGAAAGGAACACCAGAAGTCAGCTGGAGTCTTGGAAGAAAATCAGGTTTTATCTGCTTGTATAAATCTAAAAGTCAGTGTTAGATTTCTGAGCTGTTCAGAGCAGGGAGACATTTGGACCTGAAGAATCAAGATCCAAGAGATGAAAAGAGGAGATGGTGATATCAGACTTGCTCTGATGTCATGAGAGGAAATCTTAGACATGCACAGTAGGATCAATGGGTAGGAGAGAACATTCTTAATGTGATTATCTTATTGAAGGCAATTTATTGCCAAAGTCCAAAGTTAAATTTGCCATGGGGAAAGTGATTCTTGTTGAATGCCTCAAAAGAAATGACTTTGACTCTGATTCACATGAAAATGAAAAGTAGAAACAACATAACCAACGTCTTGTAGAATTTACTTGGGTAAAGCTAATTTACCCTAAATAAAACATCTGGCTATTTCTCATTTTTCTTCTCCATTGTGGGGTTGATATCTGTATAATAACATTAATTAGGATAAAAATGGCGGTATGGTATTGCTGTGAGTTACTGAGGGTACAAGACAGGGTAAAGACAAAAATAATCTTAAAAGTTTAAGAAATGATTTGTAATTCACGACCTGAAATAGCAATCACTACCTAATATTTCATTTAAAACCATTCGCCAATGGAACAAAAGGTAAATATACTCACGGTATAATTTAAGACCATAAGACAGCAATGCAAAAACTTAGCGTCTTTTATCACAGATATTTTTAGGTTGAAGACAGTCCAACCAATACAAGGTTCTGAGAAGTTAGATGTGCTTCCAGAAATGTTTCTTTCGAGAGTATCTTAATTTATAGTTTGTGACTTTTTTCTTTTTCCATGATGATAAGTGAGGGAGAAACCAAAGCAAAGAAAAGCAAAGGTATGTTTCAGTTGAGAATATGCCAAACACACAGTGACTCACAGCGTCCTAATCAGATAGGCGTGACATCTCACTAAAAAAAAAAAAAAAAAAAAGCTCACCCCACCCACGTTGGAAACTGTTCTTTGCCAAAGCTCAGCATACTGACAACTACTTTCTAGACATGTCACTGGATCAGCAAGGAAATTATATGAAAATCCTGACCAAGGCATGTTAAATCACTATGTGACTCTGATGCTGGCCTTGTAGATAGATTTAGCTATAACGAGTATGGATTTTTTTTTAATTCAAGAACTAATCTCATTTATTTATGGATTTTTTATTTGCTCTACATTTTTCTAGCATTTTATTTAACCCATATATTTTTGAGGAAAATTTTAATAAGTATTTCTACTCACATTTCTTTTATTTTTTTACATCTAATTCTGTAGGATTACATAGGTTAAATAAATAAATTTATGGCTTAAAGGAACTTTAAGAATCATGTCATCTAAAACCCTCATTTTATAGATGAGCAAAATGGAGGCCTTATCTACTGTCACATAGGATAGGATTTTTGCCAGGGGAAAAATGCAGTCTTTAGAGAAGTATTAGGGATACTCTAATTTTTAAAAACAGAGTTATTTCATGAGTTATATATAATGAATACACTTTACAAATTATTGCTAATGAAGTCTGCAGAAAGGTTAGGCATTTGAGTTTAAATTCATGGTTTCTCAAAATGACAGTGCTTCTGAATCACCTGGAAAATTAAAAATAGAGACCAACAAAATAAAACACTTAAGGGACCCAATGCAGATCTACTGGCTCAGAATCTGGTAAGGTTGGATCCAGGCATTAATATATTTAAAAAGTCCCTATAGGTGTTTTTAAAATCCTAAGTATGGATCAGTGTTTAAGAAATAGTGGATGTTAAATAGGCACATGTTTGCTTTCCAAAATGGTTCAACAGAAAGTAGGCAATAATATCCAGCTAAAGTAAGAAAGCATCTAGCTATTTAAGGAATGCAATAGTAAAAGTTTAACTTAGAAAAACCCAATAATTTCAATTTCAAGCTGTTTCTTTCCAAGATCTTTGTTGTCACTCTTTCATTAATGGCAAATGTAAGAGAACCTCTGAGTTTCATTAAAAGGCCTGAACATTTAATTTTTATGTAGGAACAACTGACTCCATGATCAAAATACATTTTGGAAGACTTAGAAATGAGAGTTTAGGGGCACCTGGGTGGCTCAGTCGGTTAAGTGTCCAACTCTTGGTTTTGGCTCAGGTCATGGTCTCACAGTTCATGGGATTGAGCCCCATGACAGGCTCTGTGCTGACAGCATGGAAACTGCTTGGGATTCTCTCTCTCTCTCTCTCTCTCTCTCTGTTCCGCCTTGCACATGTGCACTCTCTCTCTCAAAATAAATGAATAAACTGGAAAAAAATGACAGCTCACCCATCTTGACTAAACCTTGAATAAATACCCAATAAGAATTAAAGAAGGCTACCTTTTTTTTTATTATTAGTAGTAGTAGTTGTATAAAGATGTCTGTAGTTGATTGATATCCAAGAATAACATTAAAAGAAACCAATCCAGAAGCCACAGCATCATAGGCCATATCGTTGATCAAATGGCATTATGGCTATCAGGCAAAAATCACAGGCCAAATTTAATGTGTAGAGTGTATATTTCACATAGGATTTTATAAACCCCAATATTACAGGTTTTTCTTTCAGTCTCTTCCTAGTTGTATCCCTGCTCGTCACTTCAACAAGTTATATAATTAAAGGACCAAGAAAGATATTTCTAATGGTGTCGTATTTTGATATTCCAAATAAGCCAGAGACAGACATCTTGGCCCCCATTAGGGCAGTTATTGGTTATGGAGGACAACTATAGCATTCTGTCCTTAGCACTCCTCTGTTCTCCTGGAAGCAGCACTCTGTTCCTCTGGGAACCAATCTCCCTTTCCTTTTGTGCTCACATTTTCAGAGGGAAATCTCAATCATAGTATCCCTCGAACCTGACCACACAACTGGACACATGACTCAAGAATAACTGCACAAGGTCTTCTTGGGGTTAATTCAAGCAGCAGTCACAAGGAAAAGATCCTCTCATTTCTGCTAGTGAAGGCATGAGACAATCTCCTATAGAAAAGAGAGAAGGAGGGGCGCCTGGGTGGCTCAGTCGGTTGAGGGTCCGACTTCGGCTCAGGTCACGATCTCACAGTCTGTGGGTTCGAGCCCCGCGTCGGGCTCTGTGCTGACCGCTCAGAGCCTGGAGCCTGTTTCAGATTCTGTGTCTCCCTCTCTCTCTGCCCCTCCCCCCACTTGCACTCTGTCTCTCTCTGTCTCAAAAATAAATAAACATTTAAAAAAAAAAAAAAAGAGAGAAGGAGAATGGAGAGACAAAACACAGGACAAAATAGAAAGAGTCCTGGCAGTGCTGGAGTCCCTGTCTTACAGTCCCTTGAGCCTCCTACCTCTCCTCCCAACCTGCAGTTCTTTGTTTTTGTAAGTCAATAAGCTTTTCTTTTTGTCCTCAAAACCCAGTTTGAGCTGGGTTTCTAGAACTTGCAACCAAGAGTTTTATTTCAATAAAAATTCAAGACGTTCTTAAATTTCATATACCTTTTAGGGAAAGTAGACGTTATTTGACTTTCTCATTTGCTGCACTTGTTGCAGAGAGGGAATGGCAGAGGCAACTTTATTGCTGGCTGTTGTCATATAAACTTTCATTGCTGGCCAGTCTCTGGAAAATAGAAAGCTAAAACAACAGCCTCTTAGAAAATGTAGGATTAAACCAAGAGAGGGACAATAGATATTACTTAGACTTCCATAATTATTATTAAATATATTTTAGGTTTATTGTTTTGCATAAATGCAAATATTTACACAGCTCAATTTCTTATACACTAAATTTAATAATGTATTTTAAATTTAAAATACCAGTGATTTTGGAAAAAGCTGCCCAAATAAGTTAAATTTATTGTTCATACATTTGTAAGTTCTGACAGTTTGTTAGATATGTTTTCCTCCAATTTCAGTAGATTTTTTTCTACTGGTTAATCATATTATTTTAACAAAATCTAGGTGATTTCGATGTTTTTACCAGAATCTGTCACTTTCCTCTCATTTTGTCTATAATTTTAGCTGCGGTTTATATTTGACCTAACATAGTAAACATTTTCAAACTTTCAAACAATGAACAATCTCAAGATGTCTTCTGATCTGAACACCAAGTATAATTATTTTTAATGTATTTGTGTTTTTTATTCATTTTCAGGCTACACTTGTAGTATTTACCATACTGTTTGAGTGTATTTTGTTTTTATTCATCACTAGCTTGTTGACACAGCCTTTTGTAATTTCATTCTCCACAGTCAAACGTTTGAGTCATAATCAAAGGGCCTGTGCACTTCTACAGTTGGCTGAATGCGGTGTTTCTTGCTCCTGTGAAGACGTGAAAAAGATGTTGTATGGTCACAGGGGATGCTGACTACAGTGTCCATCTGTATCTATGGCGAGGGTGGGGAGGTCTCTGCGGAAATGTGTCTGCGTTTCAAGTTGGTGAGTACTAGTTGACTAGTACTTGTTGACTTGTTTAGTGCTCAGCTTTTGAGACCGGAACTGTGGAAAAGGCAAAATGAGTGGAGATCACGGTCCCTTTGAATTAATATCCTTAACAACAACAAAAAGCAACACGGAAAAATTATATATTTCTTGGAAAATATAGGAAGTGTACGCTACCAATATGAGTAACATGTACAGACAGAAACAGGGAAGAAGGTGTTCCCGGTACTGAGTTAACCCCCTCTGAGGTGGAAACCTTCTGCATAATATCCCAATCAAATGATTAACCCACCCATAGTTGTCTTCCTTAGTGGCAAGAAATTCTGTACCTTGTGGGGAATACTCATCCCATCCTAGTTTAATTAGAATTCTTTCTTATGCTTACCTGAGTTTAATCTGAACTCAAAGTTTTGACCCCATGTGATAGCTGGGTCCCTACCATCTCCTGGCTGGTCATACAATCTGACCCTGTGTCATGGGGAAACTGAACTTCTGTGTTCTCATCTTACATTCCACCAAAAAAGGAGTGTTAAGGACCTTGAGGGTTCTGGAATCACCTTCCCCTGAGGACTCTATAAGGTGAAGAAGATGCTCTAACTTTCCCACCTTTCTTTGAACAATAGAATCCACCTTGGACTTCTCTTTTGGTGTCATAAAGGAAAACAGGAAGTGAATGGACTGAGAGTTGAACTTCTTGAGAATTTACCCTGTTCTAGGCCCTTCAAGGATGTGGGGTGCAGGGGGATGGTACTTCATTTTATTACCACATTTAGTCCTCGGAACAATGCTGTGAAGTGGGTAATCGTTTTCCAAATGCCTTATGAGGAATTGAGGCTTAGGGAGAATGAGCAGAGCTGAGCATTCTCTCTTTACACGCTGTGGCTTTCTATTTCTTTCTTTTCAGGAGACGTCTTTAAGTATAGAACAATGCATCTAAAGTGTTCTTAGTGATCATATATATTCTCACCCAATCTAGAATACTTTTGAGATTGACAGAAATCAATGCTATAATTATGTCCCAACCAAAAGTATAAAACTGGGGGTGTCTGGGCAAACTTTGACCTTTGGTCACTATAACTTAAGGCTGCTCCTAAGCCACCAGGATGTCCTGGCTAGGAGTACTGGAGCTTAACTTAGAGACTTGATAATCGTAATGGGATCTTTTGGCCCCTGTCTCTGTGCACTGTATGAGAAAGTATCTTCTTATATTAATATCCACTCAAAAAATTTTCTCACTTTTATAAGGGTTATATTTTCAGTGTTCCTGTCAAAACTCTAAACAGGGGCGCCTGGGTGGCTCAGTCGGCTGAGCGTCTGACTTTGGCTCAGGTCGTGATCTCGTAGTTCATGGGTTCGAGCCCCGCATCGGGCTCTGTGCTGACAGCTCGGAGCTTGGAGCCTGTTTCAGATTCTGTGTCTCCCTCTCTCTCTGCCCCTCCCCTGTTCATGCTCTGTCTCTCTCTGTCTCTCAAAAATGAATAAACATCAAAAAAAATTAAAAACAAAAACAAAACAAAACAAAAAGCTCTAAACAAAAGAGGACTTCTCTAACTCTCCTAGAACAGAAGTTGAGTCTGAGCACCATCTTGCATGGCATTGTGCCTGCTACTGATAGGAAATGGGCCCACTTGTAGCCTCCCATCCATTCAGTTTCTCAAGGGTCCAACAGGTTGGAGCTGTTCAACTCTTTGCTCAGTACTGTGGAATGCTATCCCTACATATCACGGGAAAAGGTGAAATTAGTGGTGTAGAATCCCTTTGAGATCTCTGATAAAAGATGATTTGATAATATAAGACATAATAATAAACAGACTGTGGGATTGTGTCCTTGGGGTTGTAAATGACACTCTGTCAACATGAACATATGAAGAGATGAACTTCAGGCATCCATTTGGTACCATCTTTTAATGATTTCCATTATATTGGAACATCAAATGTATAGTCATTACATAGTGAGAAATGCTCTGTGTGATCATTACTTAACAAGAAACTTAAACTTGTTCTACATGCACAGATAGACTGAATCATATTTTGAGTTGGGATAAGCACTACAGGTAGAAACTTGTTCAATTATATGCCTTGGAAGAGCCAACCGCCAAACAGAAGAAACTAAATTTGTCAGCATTATCCAAAATGATTCAAGATTGGATAAAGTCAAATTAATAAAATCCTGTCCAGTTTTACTTTACTATCTTAAAACATGCACATCTTAAAAGGAATGCTAATTGCCACTTTATGTTAAAGAACAAGGCGATTGACATTGACTATATTCTAGTAAATAAATTATCATGCAATTTAAAGATATAAAATTCAATGTGAAGAAATGATTTGACTACTCAGTTTGTCTCTTTTTCTTAATTCTCATCAATTTACAGATTTAGGACATCAGCTTTTTGGCTCAAATATATTTCGGATGATCTGAAGTGTTCTGGTAGTTCTTATAAGTTGTAGAATTATATTACCTTAACAACAGATATTTATACTTATGAACATTTTGTAGACCTTGGCCTTTGGAAATATATTTTAAGCCACAAAGCCTACTTCAAAAACAAAATATTTGATGGCAAGGATGTACGGTGAGATGCTTACACAAACATTTCTCAAATAAATGAAGTGAGATACTTCAGGGCACCTAGAAATACTAGCAGAAGCTATTGTAAGAGTAGACGAATGGATTATTTTCTTAATGTTGTAAAGTCTGTTTATAGATTTATTAGTGTTAGGTTAGTTATACTAATCTTTTTGAAGTTTAACCTTGGCCCTCTTTCACAGGAAAATAGATTTTTGCATTTTGCAATCTGTTTGCCACATCAAAGGGAAAATTGAGCTCCAAAGTAAACAGGCTCATTATTTATGTTGGTGTCTGGTCCTCAGGACTGTAGAATCGAGGTACAGAGTCGCTTTGCAGTTATTTCAGTACCACAGGCCAACACCAAAGGTGCACGTGCAGCAGTGTAAAGCAGCAGTTTGCCAACTTCAGTGTGCACAAGTTCTACCTACTGTTCTTGCTAAACATGCAGCTTCCTTGATCGTCTCTCTCCCCCATCCCAGGACAAATGCATCTAGTCTGGAATGAGATCGAAGCACTTAAGTGTCTCTTTCCAAACGCTTGTAATCCAGACACCACTCTGAGAACACTTATCCAGATTATTGGGGACTAGAACAAGGGCGGGAAATTTATGGCAGGTGTGGTAAAGGTAGAAGTAGAATGTTTCCTATAGCCTGGTCCAAGGAGGTAGCATGGCACGGATGCAACCAAAATTATAAAATTGTATCTTCTGCCATTTGGCTTCGGTTCTTATCAATTCCCCCCACCCCCCAAATCCACTCTCCACCCCGTACACCCTTCAGACTAGACTCTATTTCTCTGATTCTTTCTAGGATGATTACTGATATGAGCTGACAGTGATTCCTTTCAAAGGGGATGTTTTCACCATAATAGTATACTTTTGAAATCTATTTCTCATTAACTGCTCCTCTATTTGTTAGAGAAGAAATTTAGTGCGGTGGTTAAAGCCAGGCTACCCGGATTCAAATTTCATCTCTATGATGTTCTCACTGTGTGCTTTCAAACAGTCACTTAATGCCTTGAGTGTGCTATCCTTTAAAGGGGGATAATAATAGTATCTATGTCATAGGATTATTGTGAGGACTAAATAAACTGATATAAAACACTTAAAACAGCAAGAGGAAAATGTTAAAGCTATATAAATGTTATAAAACTTGAGTAAGGTTTTGAGTCTTGGGTTTAAAGGAAACAAGAGTATTATTTTCACTAGTCTTCAGGAACCATTGGCTTCTCCATATAAACCTAAATAAATACATAAATAGGCAAGGTAACCAATGTAAAGAAAGCAGAAGAGAACTATGAAAATAAGAAATGGGATTTTTGTGAATGAAGCTGAAGCTCTTCTATCAATGTGTGCATCAGTAATGCACACATTTTAGGAGACACTCAAAAAGCCATTTGACAATTTGGCAGTTATTCCAAATAACATTACTATCATTACTGTTTTCTTTAATCTAGAAAGAGCAGCACATTGTCTTAACATTAACAAAGCTCTTCCAGCCAAACCAACAAGCTCCTAACTGTCTCATTGCCTGATCACGGTCCCAACAGGTGTTTGACAGTTGTGATGAGGTTATCTTAGCATCTGGCACCAGAACTTTGCTTGAAGAGAGAAATGTCATTATTTAGGGAAATACTGTGACACTGTTGGTGATAAAAGCTGAGTACTTGAAGCAAAGACTGGAATGAGATAAGGAAACAAAGAAATGGATAAATCATGCAACATTAGAAATAAAGATGAATCTAGAGGAGAAGAGAGAAGAAAGCAGAGCAGAGGATAGGAGAGGAAAGAATGAGAGAAGAGAGGGAATTCAAATGTTGTAGCATGGGCCAGAGCCTGAGTAACAGAGGCTACTAAGAAATTCCTGTCATGTGGTTGGGTAGATTATGGCAGGATTTTAAGAGGAGGTGTTTCTAATATTGTAAGGTTTTGTTTTGTTTCGTTGTTTTTGCTTCCTAGTTTCTCTCACCCACTCGCTCGTCTCTATAAACCCCCAGCGAACCCTGGTATGTTTATGCATTCCCATGGAGCCTGTGTTCTGGGCATTAAATGCTGGGGTAATAAAGGAAGATGTGGCTGGTTGGACATTCAAGGAGGGAAGTCCACGTGGTGATCACAGGAAAGAGAATGACAGGCTGGCGCAAAAGAGACAGGGGTATAGAAAAGTGGTTACAGGGTTGTCCTGACTCGGAAGAGGGCAGGGCCACTTTCTTCCTTCCCAATCTAGTAAATATTATTGTATAGTGAGCATATACTACCTGCCATGCACTAATTATGCACTCTACCCATATTATCCTTGAGGCCTCACAAGAACCTCTATCAGGTAGGGACTACTGTGCCTTTTATGCACACGAGAAAACTGAAGCAGCAACAGGGTAATTTACCTATCCAAGATCATGCAGCTGGTCACTGGCAGAGTCAAGATGTGAAAAATGCCACCAGATCTACAGCAAAGCAGAGCAGAGCACTCTTAACCACCACACGGTAATGCCTTGGTTGACTTCAGAGATGAAAGGATGATAGCTGGGTTCTGCCTGAGAGCAACGCAGTCAAAATTTCAAATTGGATGACCTGAGAGTGGAAACCTAAATAATAGGTGTAAACAGGAGGACCTCGGCTGGGCGCTGAGAGCTGATGAAGAGAGTCAACAGCTAAGGCAACAGTCTGGGGGGTGCCCAAGACAGAGCCTTCGCTCACGGCTTTTTTGCTATTCCCCGTGGCTTGATGTGCTTGTAGGCCAGCTGCATTTAAAGCATGGAGACATAGAGTAGAAAATACCTAAAGGTGAAAAGAGGCTCTTCCAATTAATTCAGGAAGGAAAGAAAAATGGTTTTTACTCACCATTACTTAGCATTATGCTAACAAGTGTGATAAAACAGGAAAAGATAGAAAGTTGGAAAGGATTGGAAGAGAGTAGAGAAAAATTTTTGCTGTTTGCACGTATCATTTTAATCAGCATATTACTGGGCTTGAAATTAGTATATGACTACTAGAGGGTTGTTCATTGGGACTTCCCAGGAACCTTTATGAAACACATCCTTATCATTTATTATATAGAAATATATATGGTAAGCTGGCTATTCCGATTACAGAATATAGGTTTTGTTAGTCATTCTTATAAATTCTTTTGTCTTCTTTATAAGGTTTTGAATGTAACCCTTAAGGTATTATTACCTATATACACAAGGCCTTGACAAGTCAAAGTATTGATGCCTAGAAACTAAGCAGCACCAACTAGTACTTCTGCCCCAGTGGACCTTGGTTTAGAGCAGGTGTGCTAGGGCTGAGTGGAAAAGAATAATTAAAAATATTGTTTATGAAGTAAAAGGCAAAGAAATATGTAAAAATGAACATATTTTAAAATATAAGAGATGACCAGATTAAAACATTTTCGGGCACCTGGGTGGCTCAGTAGGTTATGCGTTCGACTTCGGCTCAGGTCATATCTCAAGATTCATGAGTTCAAGCCCCACATCGGGCTCTGTGCTGACAGCTCAGAGCCTGGAGCCTGCTTTGGATTCTGTGTCTCCCTCTCTCTTTGTCCTCCCCACTCATGCTCTATCTCTCTTAAAAATAAACAGTAAAAAAAAAAATTAAAACAAAACAACCTCTCTCTCTCTCTCTCTCTCTCTCTCTCTCTCTCTCTCTCACACACACACACACACACACACACACACACACACACACACGACATGGGGTCTAGGAGGTAACTTTCTAAGAAATAGAAAAAGAAGCCCTTTTTTCTAGCAGACACGGCTTCATGCCAGGGCACACAGCTGATTGCGAGTGGGCTATGACCAGATTTCATCTTTTGTTCTCCTTTCCCAGCGACCCTTACTCACAACACAGCCCAGGTAAACATATGCAGTAGATTTTTGGAAAAAGAAAAAACTTAACTAGAATTTAAACATGTTTGAAAACCGAAGAAAAGACAAAAGAAAACAAACAAAAGACAAACAAAAGTTGCTTATTAGCAGCTACAACAATTTCATCTCATATTAAATCATATCATATAATACAGCGAGGAAGGACTTGAATAAGATATGGGTATAATCTGTATGAAGAAAATTGCAAACTTTTACTGATAAATAAAAGATAATAAAGTAAGAGTCATAGCTTGTGAGTATCAAATATTTTAAAGACACTAACTATCCATGCAAGTATTTAGAGACTTTGGAGAATTTTGTGTTTGGAAAATACTGTGTTCTGTAGCAGAGGCCAGGGAGGATCCAAGGGGTATTTGTTAGATCAGAAAACCCATTACTGAACTCAACACAACCCCACAGAAATGATGTCCTCTTCAATTTCCCAAATCTGAATAAACAACACTGGCTCCCAAACAGGGAAATCTTATAGGTAATAAGGAAAGAGGGAAGAAAGCTAGAAGGTTGGGCATTTATTACAAATAGACTGCTACTGGAACTAATATTAACAGATGGATCTAAGTAAGTATCACTGTTTATTTCTACCAGTGCTGTCACCATCCCCACTACCCTTCATCCCAAATTTCCCCAATCTTTTAATCTTATTTCTTTGAGGACTACGACCAATCAGCCTGGCCATTCATCACTGTCCACGAGTTATGAGTCACTATAATTCAGGCCACTTCTTCCTTCATACAACATGAAAAAACGGGTATACTGCTCTTGGCTTTATCCATTGGGAGAATTTCCCTTCACCACCAGGCCTACCTCTGAGTGGGGCTGTAATAGGGGACCAGTCCACTTATAATTAACCTTAAGATACTGTGCTGACCCATTTGAGAGCCAAGAATAGGTTTAGTTTCTGTTCTGTGTTTCCATACTTCACCAGTCGATCACAACTGACCCCTGTTAAGGTAAAGACATGAATTTAAAAAAAAATAGGAGCCACAAGAACCTGGGCTATCTGGTCATAAAATTTACTTGTGTTTCTGGGCCTTCTTGGACCCAATCCCAAATATATAATATCTATAATCTAATGATTTTTTTTCATGCCCTCACAAGTGAGACCAAGGTCTTACGTGTTGGTATAATTTATAATGTCCAGAACAGGAGGGAAAAGCAGTTACATTACAGGGCCCTTCCTCAAGGAGAGCCAGTTTATCCTTCAACCAATGGATTCTGCATCTGTAAGCTCACTTACATCTGGAAAGTGGATGAAGAATCAGAAGTCTTCGTTTATGATGGCTAGCAGCCTTTTTCTCATCACCTTTTGATAAAGCAGTACCCTGATGGGTGACCCTATATTTCAACTTCTAGAACGCCATAAACTCTTATCCATCACCACAGATATTACTGGGTCTAGGCACCTTAATTGCCACTCCAGCCTTGCTACTCATTATAATAACTATGTCAAACTTACATCTGGCTTCTGCCATCCTGGAATCTCATTATCCCCAATTGGAAGTTGTGGCATCATTGTTTACTATAGACTCCAGCCTATAGAGGGTGATCACTGTCAGTTTCCTCAAAGTGCCAGTGTCCCTGCACCAGTGCATTCCTCATCTCCTTAGTTTAAATAGTACCTCCGAGGCCCCCTCAAGAAACATAATCAGGTGATGGGTTCTATCATCTCACATAATAAATTCATTAAAATGCTCCCACTTTGCAAACCTTGTGGCCCCCAACATTCAGAATCTCCACTTCATTTACTGTAGACCATTTCCACGTCCAAATTCAAGGAACATTCTCAGCAGCATGTTAGGATCAGCTTCAAGGGTGCTTCCTGGACATTACATCCTTAGTCCTAGAATACTCTCATATCAAAAATTCTCCCTTATCCAGTTTTATGTTCTGCCTTCTGTAGTCCAACACTAACTTCCACGTGTGATCCCATAGTTCACGCCAGTCCAAATGGACCAGCACTTTCAATTCCTTTGGTGTATAAGCTATTTTTCTCCAGAGCAGAGATTTTATGTCTACATAGGCTATGTTGATATCTGGGATGCTTAATCTTATGTGTCAACTTGGCTAGGCTATGGTTTCAGTTGTTTGGTCAAACACCAGTCTAGATGTTGCTATGAAGGCATTTTCTTTAGATGTGATGAGTCAGTAGACTTTAAGTACTACAGATAACCCTCCATAATATGGGTGGACCTCATCCAATCAGTTGAAGGCCTTATGAGCAAAGACAGAGTTTTTCTGAGGTAGAATTCTCCTCAAGACTGCAAGCTAAAAACCCTGCCTGTTTCTAGACTACTGATCTCTGGAATTTGGATTCAAGACATCAACTCTTACCTTAATTTCCAGGCTGCTGGTCTGTTGTATGGAATTCAAACTTGTCATGCTCCCCACCCCCAGAATTGCATGAGCTAGTTCCTTAAAATAAATCTGTCTTGCTCTCTCTTCACACAGGCGCACGCACATGCACGCATACACACACACACACACACACACACACACACACACACACTCAATTGGATTCTTTGGAGAACTCTGGCTAACAAAAGACCTAAACTTGATTATAGTCCTGGAAGCAATGAAAAGACACAAGGATATATCTTGAAAGAGGCTTCTCGTTTCCAGCAAGGAGGATTGATCCTGAGGGTTTGTCTTCCAGGAGCACTTAATGTTTTGGCCTGGGTTCTTCCAGAGCAAAGGAGAGCCTTGAGTGGAGGTTTTTTATTTAGGAAAGAACCTCAGGGAGTGGAGGGCAGGGGAATGAACATGGGAGAAGCAAGAGCCAATACACAGGTACATTACTGAGTTTGTCACCAGCACAGGTGACTGATGCACAGGGAGCCCTATGAAATGTCTCCCAGAACTTTCTGGCTAGAGGATGCAAGGGAGAGTCATTTATCCATCAGCTTGCATCTTCTATTGTTAAAGATTGTGCTCTATATTATGTATACATGAGCACCATACGGACTCATTGCTTCCATAATGAACCTTGAAATTTGTCACCTAGAACTACTTGAGGGGTAAAATAGTAAACCCAAGCATTCTATTCTCTGATCATAACCAATCTCTTATAATTATGTCCTCTCACTTTCTTAGTTTTATCTTATGTGCTTTCCAGCTCTTAATCTTTGTTCCTACATTTTATCCTATTCACAGTGCCCTGCTGGTTTCAAGTAAGTTCAAATTGTGTCTCCATCCTCTTGCTAGTTCCCTGAACTTGTGTAAGTTACTTAAACTCTCTAGACCTCAGTTTTTTGTCTATAAAATGGCATAATAACAGTACTAGCTTTATGGAATTGCTATGAGTATGATTTGAGATAATGCATATAAAACCTTTAGCAGTGTCTGATACAGAGAAACCAGTCAATAAATGGTAGCTGTTATGACTAATGGTGATTCTAACAATGATGATATTTGTCCAGCTCAGATACTACAGGTCATCACTTCATCTACTCTCTTAACTTTTGACCCTTGGGTTTCTGCCAACCCTGACCATAAGCTTCACACTTGATCTATAATCTCTTCACCTCAGTTCAACTATTAGACTATCTCGCAGTTGTTCAACCTAAAGAAAAGAGATCATAAATAAAGCAGTAGCAACAAGAGAAAAGAATAGGAGGAAACGGAAGAATCAAGGATGATTTTGGCTTACGTATTACTTACCAAGACAGTATAGGAATATAAGCTGATTCAGATGTGGAAGATGATATAGGCAGTTTGTCCAGGCTATATAATGGCATTTTCTGTTGTGGCACTCTAGAAGTAATTTTCTATCTCCTTCCTTCCCTCTACATCTATTAATTAGAGTCCATACGTAAAGAATAGTTTATTTACCCCCATTTATTTATTTGCCTAGTTATTTACATCAGTATGGACTTGTAATATTTATTTTATTCTTTGTGTTGTAGTTCAAAAGTATGTAATTATTTTCTTGCTCAAGTCGTTCTAACTTTGACCACTGGGAGCTCTTTAGTGCTGGTTCTTGTGCCCTTTTGGCATGCCATTATCCCATGCCATTATGCTTTTCAAGCATTTCCTTATTTTCTGACATCATGAGATGTGCTAGGCTCATCTTATATTTTCTTCAAACCTTCAATCAATCCATTTTCAAGGATTTCTCATTTTTTTAATTGGAGATTTCGAAACCAAGATCTGAGCCTTGGGTGTGCTCATTGATACCGGGGCATCAAAAGTTACTGAAATAAAAAACATGCAAAAGAGACAAAATTGGCAAAGGAAATTCCCATGATGATATATACAGAAAATTAGCTGTGCTGAATGCCTAGAACTCCACAAGGCCAGCTTGGGGCGAGAGGATGGAAATTTCAGGAACAATTATTGCAAGTTATAAATGGAACTGAGCAAATGCTAGACGTGTCTAATCTGATTGATAGTCATAATAATGTAGAAAATGGACATTTACTTAATCTAAGTTTGTGAAGGAAGTTGGGTGAGAGGTAGAGAATTGTGGATGGAGAGGATGTAAGAGAGATAGACACATATTTTCTAATGTAGAAAGTCAATAATCTAAATTTGGAAAATAACAGTTTCTGTGCAAACATGGCATTCAGCAAAGTGATGACAAAAAATGGAATAAATAGCTTAAAACACTTAATGTAGTTTTAAGAGTAAGAGTAAGAATTGGGATTTGGGAGGAATAAGGCAACAAACTGCTATATTTTTTAACCAATGTATTTTAGATTTACATACTTCATTGTTACAAATAAAATATTCGATTTAAAAAGGAAAAAAGAACACAGCTACAAAAGTTACAGTGGATAAAGGTAGATGGAGCTATCTGTTCCAGGTAATATAAATTCAAAGAGACCCACACCTAGAGATATATTTGCAAAATCTTTGCATTCCAGAACCAAAAGAAAATTCTTGAAAGAATGTGCAAAAAGATAAAAATTAACAAAATAAAATAACTTTAGGGAAAAAAATAAAAGCTATGACCCAAGAATATTACACCCTAAGAAATAGTCTGTTTACCTTGTATGAAATCAATGGAAATTCAATTTCAAGTATTTTCAAGTTCACAAAAGATGTACCTACCCTGAAAAAAGCATTTTCATATTTAATTGGATTAAATATGAAATTTCACAGATTAAGTAACTGATTTGCAGAGGAGTTTGTTGTTGTTGTTGTTGTTTTTAACTTACTCAAAGTATGTAAATGTAAGAGGTAGAATCAGCATTTAAATTTAGTTCTGTTTGACTTTGCCCATTATCTAGGTGAGAACATTATTCCAGGAGCTTGGCAATGTTTCTTCTTCCTCTTTTCCTTTTTCTTCTCTTTATCTTTATCCCTCTCTCTTTTCTGCTTGGAAAACAAAAGAAAACAAAAAACCTCTGTAACAATTTTGGGAAAGGAGTTCTAAGCTCAGAATACAAAAATCTGTTCATTTTTCCTAAAAGGAAAAAATAATGTATTCATTGTATTGTTTTCCCCCAGTGAGACTACAGCAGCAGCAGAAGGGACAAAATCTGTGTGCCGGGAAGGCATTGTGCTGGATTCTGGGGATACAATGATGAAGACTGATGAGGCCCTGTCCTCAGAGAGGGCACATTCTGATGGGGAAAATAGACAAAGAGCCAAGAAACAAAAAAGAAGTAAAATACAGGGGTTGTAATAACTGCTAAGAAGGAAACAAAGGAGGGGTTGGCAGAGAAAATAAGGGGACCAGGATACCTACTTTAAATTGGGTACCCAGGAGAAACTCTCTGAGAAGATGATTTAAGCTGATTCATGGCAGATGAGAATGAGGTACCACGTGCTAGGTGGTGGGGAGGCACTCCAGACAGAGGGACAGGAAGTAGCCAACTCCAGACAAGAATGACTACTGAAGTGTGTGGTCCTGTGTGGACAAAGTAATTTGTCAATGTTTAACCTTGTTATTTTTTATTCAATAAATACTTATTTGCTTCCCTCTACATGGGAGGCATAGTTCCAGCCACTGAGAATACACAGTCCCTGAACATGAAGAAATTCTCATTCAGGAAGGAAATCTTACAAGTCCCCTGGAGGTGACTTACCAGAGTGAAGAGGCTTCATATCAAAAGAGTACCTAAAACCAGTGTGGGTGGGTGTAGCAGAACCAGGAAAGGTTTGCCTACAAAATGATGTCTAAGCAGATACCTGGACATAAATAGGAGTTATGTGTAACTAGCAATGCATGAAAATACATGGGGCATAACTGTTTTTTTTCCCAGCTGGATTGAAAACGTTGAATAAATGACTTCAACGTTGTTATGGGTAGCATTGTGTGCCTCCAAAATTTGTATGTTGAAGTTCTAACCTCCAGTACCTCAGAATGTGACGTATTTGGAAGCTGATGTCAGTAGTTAAGAAGAGGTCATTAGAGTGAACACTAATCCAATATAACTGGTATTTATAAAAAGGCAAAATTTGGACACAGATGCACATGTGGAGGGAAGACAATGTAAGGACATTTGTAAGGAAACGTAAGGAAAAGGTAGCAATCTACAAGTCAGGGAGAAAGAACTGGAACAGATCCTTCATTCAGAAGGAACCAACCCTGCTAACATCTTGTGAACTCTGAGATAATAATCTGTTGCTTAAGTCACCCACTTTGTGGTGTTTTGTTATGGTAGCCCTAGCAAACTAATACAAACATAAACTTGGAATTACCTACCATATTATATTAAATGAAATAAATGTACAGAAATGCATAGCCTCCCCTATAACTTGGCAGTGTCTCTCACAAGCGCACACAAACACACACACACACACACAATGCATACACACAAACATTACACCCTCAGGAAAGAATATTTGCAAAAGATATACAAAGGACTGTTATCCAAAATATGCAAAGAACTCTTAAAATTCAACAGTGAGGAAACAAAGAAGCCAACTAAAAAATGGGCCAAATAACTTAAGAGACCTCACCAAGGAAGACTACAGATGGCAGATAAGCATATGCCAATATGCTCCACATCATATATCATCAGGGGGATGCTAACTAAAATAATCAAGAGATATCATCACAAACCCATTAGAATGACCAAAATCCAGAACGCTGGTATCACCAAATGCTGGTGGGAATATGGGGCAATAAGAACTCTCATTCATCGTTTGCAAAATAACAGCGATGTTGAAGACAGATTGGCAGTTTCTTACAAAGCTAAACATACACCTACCATATATGCTCCAGCATGGAAACTGGAAATTTATGTCCATGAACAAACCTGCACACAGCTTTTTTATAACTAGTTTTATATGTAATTATAATTAATAATTGCCAAAACTTGGAAGCAACCAAGCTGTCCTTCAGTAGGTGAATAAACTGTGGTCCATCCAAGCAATGGAATATTACTTAGCACTGAAAATAAATGAGCTAGCCAGCCATGAAAAGAAGTGGAAGAAACTTAAATGTATACTGCTAACTGAAAGAAACCAATTTTAAGAGGCTGCATACAGTATAATTGTAATCATAACGACATTCTGCAAAAGGCAAAACTATGGAGACAATAAAGAGATCAGTGGTTGTCAGGAGTTATGAGGGAAAGGGGATGAATAGGCAGAGCACAGAGGATTTTCAGGGCAGTGAACTTACTCTCTATGATACTATAATGATAGATGTATGTCATTATGCATTTGCCCGCAAATGTATACCACTAGGAGTAAACTCTAATGTAAACTATGGACTTTGGGTGATAATGATCTGTCAATGTGTCCTCATTTGTAACGAATGTAACACTCTGATGGGACATATTGATAATGTGTGAGGGAGGCTATAATGTGTGAGGGCAGAGGGTATATGAAAAATCTCTTTATTTTCCTCTCAATATTGCTGTGAACCTAAAACTTCCCTAAAAATAAAAACTATTAATGTAGAATATATCACAAAGTATGTGAAAGCAAATTAAATTCTTCTAATTCAGTAAGTATGAAGTATGACATTTCTGTCTGTTCAAAAATATATATTTATAGGTAAATATGCCAGCTTTGTAAGTTGTACTTGATAATTAAATAATTTTATATATATGTATATATATGTGTGTGTGTGTGTGTGTGTATATATATATATATATATATATTTTTTTTTTTTTTTTTTTTTTTTTTTAAAGAGAGAGAGAGAGCACGAGCAGGGGCAGGGCAGAGAGAAAGAGAGAATCTTAGCAGGCTTCACATTTAGCATGGAGCTGGACGCTCAATCCCATGACCATGAGATCATGACCTGAGCCAAAATCAAGAGTCTGACACTCCACTGACTGAGCCACCCAGGTGCCCCAATACTAAATCTGTATTTTATTGAATAAGCTCACTGGTTTTCACAGTGAATCTAAACTGAAAATAAAACATAATTTAAAAAAAAAAAATAAGGTTTTCTCCAATAATATTAATCTTAGCCATGTCCTAACTGCCCAGTTTGTGGCTTTGCTCCTGGATTTGCAGATTGTCAAGATGAGAGCAACTTCCTTGGGCACTTGATTATATCCTTTTATTTATTTACAAGTTTCCTGGAATTTATTAAGATTAAAAGAGTGTGTTTTCTGTACAAGATTGGATTGGAAGACAAGTGTGTCTTCTGTACAAGATTCTCTTTTCATTAAAAGGGAAAACTTCTTAAATAACAAGTAGATACTTATACAAACAGGATAGGCTCAAGTTTAAATTGTTAAGGGGAATGGGTGAGATATCCACAGAGATTTTAAATACTCAGAATATGCTGGGGCTTCTTCCATTTTATTTCCTCCTTCCCTTCCAGTTCTCCATTTGTCCAAAAATGCATACATTAAATGACAGGAGGAAGGGAGAGATTCACCTCTATAGTCATCAAAACATCTAGAAATGCCTCAAATTTGCTACTTTCTCTTCTAAATTTCTATAGTATCCACAGATTAGACAATAGGTGTTTTCTCATTATGATTTCATTGGTTCCTGTTTTAGAGTAGTATTCTGTCAGCTTATTATTGAGGTAAGGCCAGTGATTCTCATTCTCAAATCACATCAAAATCACCAGCTTTGTTGCTTTTGTTGGGTTGGTTTTGTTTTAATGGATGTGCCTGAGCTGTGCCTGAACCTCCAATCCCAGAGGTTCTGATTTACTTGGTCTGAGGTGGTGCCCAGACATCAGTATTTTGTTTTTTAACTCTAAACTGATTGAAGTGTGTAGCCAAAGTTGAAAATCCCTGATCTACCCAGTGTTTCTCATCCTGGCCACTCAACCAAATCACCTGGGGCACTTGTTAAAAATACAGAGTCCTATGCCCCTCCCTCAAGAATCTGATTCCATAAGCCTGAGGTGGACCACGGGAACCTACACTTTAAGAAGCGCCCTAAGTGTTTCTGATAACTAGCCAAGTTTGAGAAACACTGGAGGCATCCAATAAAAATACAGAACACGCTAGACTGGTCTGGTTTTTGCTTTATGACAAAATTTCCTCAAACTCATCTTACTGCAGCCTCTCACTGAAAAAAATTTCCTTTTAAATTTTTCTACTTTTTTTCTGTGGGTGTATGTGTTTGTGTACATATATTTAGTTTAGCTATCCATCAATCCCTTTCAGGGCATTCAAGAACCAATTTGCAATATTTATTTTATATGCATTCACATATGCACACAACGTATAAAAACAACAAACTAAATAGTGGTAAAATATTTGTGTTTATATAATCACTCTAAACACCAAAAACACATTTTTAAGTGATATTTTTTTTCGGGGAGCATTTCTTTCTCTACAATCAGATCCTTCTCTCCTTACCAGTTCCGAATCATCATATTCTATCCAAACAAATTGAGATCCTTAACTGACATTCTTAGAATCTGACAGCACTGGGTCTAGAATGCATATAATCAAGCACATTTTCCTTCAGTTTTCAAATCTTCCCCACCAGAACACCTTAAGCTCATCCTCATTTTAAAGATAATACCACTAATTGGGGGTGGGAAGGGAGTTATTCTGCTGACCAGCCTTTCCAAGAGGCTCTGCCTAGTAAGACACTGCAAAGCTGCTTTTTGTCAGACAGGTGTCTTTCAACCAAGATCAGATGCAACTACCAAGTCCAAGTGGGTGGAGTAGGAATGAAAGAACTCCTGTATTGTCATAGTTTAAATATTATATACAGCATTTTAATTTACAGTATCTGCTATGTACATTTGTACTTCTCAAATCAGCATGGGCTTCTAGAAATCCATATGTCACCTAGAAAGACTATTTTGCAGCTAGTATTTAGTAAATACCAAGTTGTTGCTCTAGACAGAGTAGGATTTCCACGTTTAGCAAACAAAACCAACACAAATGAATAAAACAGCATCATCATCAACAATAATATCAAAATGATACATTTTGAGGCAATAACAAATAAGGTTTTCTTTCTTTTCCTTCTTCACTATATTCTTCCCTTTTTACCTATGGATATTTTTCACTTAGATCTTCCAACCCTCTGCAGTTAGATTTTTTTATGCAGGCTCAGAATTTTTCCTTTGTTTTAATTCCTCTATGAGAAAATTAAATGTATGGTATTATTTCCTTGTCTTTTTTTTTTTCTTAATTTACTATTGGAAACAGAATGAGATTGTCCAGGTCTAAAAACAAACAAACGAACAAACAAAAACACAAAATAGACAATCAATGCTTTCCTTGTTGGTTGCTTAACAATGAATTTCTGGAAAAAAATCAAGTTATCAAGAAAACCCATCTGATTTAGAACATGCAATGATTGCCATGGTGTAAATACTGCCACCATAGCTGATCTCAAGCTACCAACTCAATGTCTCTGAGTGCAGATTTTAGAAGAGATAATGCACAATTGGCTATAGAGAAGCAGGACACGCAGCTTCATAGCACACCCCAGGCAGGAGCTTTATTGACATTTACTCATTTAATAACCATTATAACCTGATGAAGTAGAAGAAGAAACACGTAATTTAAAATAAGGACAATTGGGTCTGAGTCTTGGTCTGGCTCCTTATTGGCCAGGTGAACTCAGGCAAGTTCATTCTCTCTGATCCTGAGTCTTTGGAAATAATGTATTTAACTCTTGCTTTTTAATTACCTCCTTCTGAATGTTTTCTACTTCTTAGCATGTTTTAAATTAATTATGGGGTAAGTCATGTTGATAGTATGTACCCTCGATAGGTTGTAATGAACATGGCACTTTACCCCAATCTAATTATGAAAAAACATCCGACAAATCCAAATAGAACATGCAATACCAGTTCTCCTTAAAAAGGTCAAGGTCATCAAAAACAAGGACAGCCTGAGAGACTGTTGCAGTCAAGAGGAACCCAAGAAGACATAATTACCTGATGTAATGTGTTATCCTTGATGGGATACTGGAACAGAAAAAGCATACTAGATAAAAACTAAGGATATCTGAATAAAGTATGGACTTCAGTTAACAATAATGTATCAATGTATCGATCAGATTCATTAATAATATCAAATATACCATACTAATGATATTAATAACTAATGATGTTAATAATTATTAATAAAATAGTAATAAGGGGAAAGTAAGTGCAAAGTATATGAGAACTCTTTGTGCCGTCTTTGCAAACCTGAAACTTCTAAAGCATAAAAACAAGAACAGGAGAACCAGTGTAAAATTTCTCCTATGTGATAGTTGAGAACAAATATTCTATGCTATCATCACTGTCCTCTTCTGTAGGATGAGAATTCCCCTTTTCTTGAACCATTCTTTTCATGATACAACTTGAAAATTTAGTCTCTGTCTAGGAGTTTCTGATTATTTCCTGAATAAGCATCGCTCTTCCATGCTTTTTTTAGTTTTGACTATACAGTTCTCTGGAGATTGTCCTTCCTTGGGACCCCCCTTTCTGGTTAACCCCTATTCTCTTTCAAGAGCCACTAAAATAGCACCTCCTCCCTTGCAACACACCAAATCTAATAACCTTGCCTTTCTTGTCCGCCATGCCAAATGACTTTCTTCTCTGTACTCATGGCATTTGTTCATAGCTGTTATTTCATCATGCTCTGTTGTAATATTTTTCTCATCTCTGTCTCTTGTTATGCTGTGAGTAGAGGCTGTTCTGTATGCTGAAAACCTAGAAAAGCACAGACACATAGAAGGAGATACCAGTCGATGAAGTTGGTTCTACCTGGAATAGCTTTTCCTTCTGATCCATTTTGGTCAGTTCTCCTGCATCTCTCTTATTTCAGGTGTTCCCATCCTCATTCTACTTATCCAATTCCTATCTACCTTTCATGTTTCCATTTACAGGACATACTCCTCTCTCTCTGAACCTGTTTCCTTTATAGTTAGCAAGACACGATTAATTCACCTCTCCTTGTTTTAATGTACTTTTAGTTTGTCTGAGCTAAAGACCTGTGTCTTATGCTATGCTTGTGTCCCTCACAGGTCACCCTATTAGGCTAATGAATTGGCTCATTAATATGTATGTGCTGATCGTTTGGTTTTCTGATTATCCTATTCTTCACTGAATGCCCTTCCTCTGAATTCTGGAAACTTTAATTCTGTACCCATACTTAGCATGTGATTGTATAGTTGCTGTTCTGTTTTTGCTTTGATACATATACATTTTGTCTGCCTAGCAACACTGTAAGCATTTTTAGAGCATAATTGATCTTCCCAGATACTTAATGAATAGTGGACTTCTAGACTCATACCAACTGAGGACCTGATAAAATATTGAATCTGAATCCACATTCTGTGAATGAAACTGGGAAGTTCCTAAACTCTGCATTTTCTAGACTAACTTTTCCTGAATTATCTCACGGCATAGGAATCGTCTGTTACCAATTGATTGCAGAAGCACTTACAATGCAATAATAATTTGAGCCCGGTGGCTAACTGAGGCTAATTCTTAAGAGGGAGTGTGCTTTAAAAGGGTGTAGTTTCTTTTGTTCAGTGTTGCTCACTCTTAATCCATTTGCACTAGGGAAACCACAATTACCATAAATGTAAAGTGTAGAAGTATATTTTTAATGTAGTTTAGTCTAAAAATATTCATGGTCTACTACCTTCTCTTTCTCCATCTGTAACTATTTTATACATCCTACACTGCATTTGAAAGTTAGAAGTTCTTATATACTTTATTAATGAAAATAGAAATATAGATGTCTAAGAAAGGATTTCTTTTCATTTTATCTTTTGTCTGTTTTATGACACAACTAATAATATTAAAGATTTTCCCAATTTTGCCATTTCTTTTAACTGAAATTCACTAAGAGGTTTGCAGAATTTATTTATTTATTTATTTAAAAAATTTTTTTGTTTATTTACTTTTTTGGCAGAGAGAGAGAGAGAGAGAGAGAGTGAGTGAGCATGAGTGGGGGAGGGGCAGAGAGAGAGGGAGACACAGAATCCGAATCCGAAGCAAGCTCCAGGCTCCGAGCTGTCAGTACAGAGCCTGACTCGGGGCTTGAACTCACGGACTGTGAGATCATGACCTGAGCTGAAGTCGGACGCTCAACCCACTGAGCCACCCAGGCGCCCCGAGGTTTGCAGAATTTAGACATCTGAATTGTATGCTGAGATCATAGAGCACCTAACATCCAATTCTAGAAATTATGATTGTGAAAAAAACTTCCTGTCTTACAGCCTTGAATTTTCTGTTTTTCACTAATTTACTACTCAAATCAGTAAGCCAGATCTGTGGACTTAATGGGCAAAAGATCTTGATTTGATTATATCCAAGGTCATTGGTGCAACCTTGGGCACATCCTTTTTCTCTTAGTTTTCTCATCTGGAAATGGAGGACTAAGTGAGATAATGTATATGAAAGGGTTTCATCAACTCTAATACAATATTTTAATACTTTTAAGAAAATACTCTAAATTATAAAATGTGAAGGAAAAAAAAGTACAACCTAAACAACTAATAACCTTAAGAGCTCTGTTTTTCATGGTCTTTAGTATCAGGGACCTAGAAAATGAATTTAACAAGGCTTCCTGTTCTTTTTGGTAAAAGCAAGGTTACATTCAATCAAACTTTCCCAGGTTGGTCTGGACACTTATAAGGTGTGCAGCTCAGAGGAATTATTCCACGTTGACTTACAGTGTTTTTTCTTTATCACCTGTGAAATAAACATGTTTTTATTGTGCTTCCTTTTGTTTTAGCCATGCAGAGTGCTTTGATCACGTTGAAAATCTTTGAGTTCTCTCTCTTTTTGTGCCATTGTTTATTGCCCTGTTGACACGGAATACCTTTTTCTCGTTCCATTTTTACTGATACATTCCTACACCTCTTTCAAGACTCATTTCAAATGTCATGTTTCTGGAAAGATCTCCCTGCCCCTTCTGCTCTGAGTTGGTTAGTTATGACCCCTTTGTGCCCCACTAGACAGTGAGCTTATTGTAGCCCTGTCACTTTTCACTTTTCTTTGGGCAAATCCTGATATAGTGCATGGTACATAATGGGCACTGAGTACAGCTAGTTGCATCGATCATCCTGCCCTCTTTTTGTCTTTTTCATGTCTTGTCTCTTTTTCTTACCCCTGGTCTTTTCAACTCTTATTATTTTGTAATGTTTTTGTCAAGCATGTTATTTTTAAACTTATAAACTTGGGTGTTGTCTATTAAATTTTTTTTTTACCATTACTCCTGTCTTTAATTTTGTGTCACAGAATTTAAAAACCCTGATACATTGTTCTGATACACGAGATGTATACAATTATTTCATTTAAGAAAATACTAGAATTGTAGAATGTTCTACATTCCATTTTTTAAGTAGCATGACTCAACTATTCCATCAAGTTGTGTTCATTTTCTAGTATCTGTTTTCAGTACGATAGGTAAATAGGGCATTTTCCAGGCTTTCCATGAGCCAATGTAAGTTGCAGCCTGCTTCTCCTCTGTGACTTGGTTCACCCTATGATTATCTTCCTAGACTTAGGTTCTCTTTCTCTTTCTCACTCTCTCTCTATAATATATAATGTATGATATACTATATAAACTTATATTTAGGTATTTAAATTATACATATATAAGAATATATAACATTTTACAACATCAGAGAAATTAGAACAATGCAAAACCTAAATATCCTCTCAAGCCCAGAAAATAGAAAGTCACCAGAAATTATTCCCTGATTCCACTTCCTGGGCCGGCCCCATATTGTGTCTTCAGGTGTTCATGGTGTGAATCTATATACCTTCCTCTCCAGTAAGATCAATATCCATCCTCCTCCCTTGACCAGAACAGTCCACGGGATAGAGTGGTATAGCAACACACGCTCTAGAAGTCAAATCATTTGGTGTAAAATAACAAACACTGCCAGGGCTTAAGCAAAGCATACCATACTCGTGCTTTCTTTTCAGAATAGTAGTAAAAAAGCAACAGTTAGCCTAACAGTCTAAGGTAAGCTGAAGTAACTCTGAGCTTTTGCACTGCGCCTGAGACCTCTGACCTGTTTTAGGAGGCACGCAGTGCGCCCATGCACATCTTTGAAGTATGGGCAGAAAGTGTCAGAAACATTTTAGTTCCAATTCATATAGGGCAACTTTTACCAAAAGACAGCATGGTTTACAAAATGTTTCTCTATCCACGCAGGGGAACATTGTTTTGTTTGATCACGCAGAGCAGTTTCTGCTTTCCATTCCCATCTTTCAAATTATCCTCCAGTGTGTAAGAAATAGCAGCGGTTCATAACCACCCTTGTAAAGACCAGCAGTCTAATTCCTCATCTTCACCTTAGACCCATGAAGCAACAGAGGACCACTGAGATGACAGTCCGGTCAATTAACCTTAGATAACGACAAATTCTTAGAGGTGCTTCATGAAATACTATACAGGATCTGATCAAGAGACATTTATTTTTGTTATATCCAAAACAAGCTGCAGGAACCTTGGTGAATGGCTTTTATTTTCAGTTCAATAACACATACATTAGAAATGGTTCCTTGGGGAGCGTGGGTGGCTCAGTCCACTAAGCATCCGACTCTGGTTCAGATCATGATCTCACGGTTTGTGGGTTGGAGCCCCATATCGGGCTCTGTGCTGACAGTGTAGAGCCTGGAGCCTGCTTCGAATTCTGTATCTCCCTCTCTCTCTGCCCTTCCCCCACTTGCACTCTGTCTCTCCCTCTCTCTTAAAAAATAAATAAACATTAAAAAAAGTTAAAAAAAAATTATTCCTTTGACTATATGTCACATTTTCTATAGAATTGACAACATTTACATTGCAATCTAGCCAACAAATCAATTTATAAAACTCTAGGTGACTTTTATGGATGTTGTTTCAGAAAATACCAATAGTTTCTCAGGGAATATTAGCATTTCAAAGGATTAACAAGGCAAAACTATTTTGTACTGTCATCAGATTCAGTTACAAATATAAAAAAGGCTAAAAACTAAAAATATAACAATCTTCTTATCTCAAAGAAGCAGCTCCATTGAAAAGAGTTTTAATTATTAACTTGTTTGGTTTACTTCAAATGCGCCAGTATCCTTATAGTTCCAAATATGTGCTAATATATTAAAAGAGCATATATATCATGAAAAAAATGCAATGGCTTAGCAGTTCTGAAAAGAGCTCGACATCATGATCAGACAAATGATTCAGATTAAAATGATAACGTCATATTTATCAAAATAGGATTTTTAACAAAATGTCAATATTCAATCCTGGCTAGGATGTTTATTGTTTGTGTTCGCGTCAGTGAGAATGTGCATCAGTGCTCTGCTTTGGGGATGTAGGTTGGCTTTATATACCAAGAGCCATTAAATCTCGTTATCTTTTGACCTAGAATGTCTATGTGTAGGACTCTATCTCAAGAAATGATCCTAAATCCAGAAAAGGCTTTAGCTTTCAGGATGGTTTTTGTAATAAGAAAAAACATTTGGAGCACCTTAAATTCTCAATCTTAGAGAGTGGTTAAAGCAATTGTAATGTGATTATTTGAAGGGATTTAATACAGTCATTGACATATCTATATAGGACTTGTCACAATATGGGACAAATGTTTGTTTTATAAAATTATTAAAGGGAAAATGTATTCTACAAAGTTAAAGCACAATGTAACAATGTTTAAAATTCTATACACAGAAACTATATTGGAAGATATGCAAAGAAAGATTACATTTAGATCATAGGTGAAGGTCTCCTCCCTAATTGTCTATCTTAACAAAGTTTAGGTAGTGATTATACATATTCTTATCCATAAAAATCAACATTTAATAACATTATTTTTAATATTTAAGGTAAATAATTGACAGTAAGGTTCCGTGTATTATTAAAAAAAAAAAAAAACCCACAACACATTTTCAAACATTTGACTTTGAAGACCAACAAAAAAAAATAAAAATTGGAGGAGATTTCAGGAAGTGAATAAAAGTCTAAAATATTCATTATGTTCATTTCACCAAGATTTTAACCCTAACTACATCATATGAAGTACTTTAATTTTCAAAATGTGTAATAGATTTTAAGCTCCATGAGGGCAGAGGTCATGTTTTCTTCAGCTTTCTATCATAAGCATCATGGGTAGTGCTGAGAGTACAGAAGCTGTTAATAAATGATTTGATGCATAATAGGTATTATTGAAATGACAATAAAGAAAAGGTCAGTTTGGTGGAAATTTTCTGATTTGCCTGCTTATCTACAATATTTCTTGTTCTGTCAATAGCCCACAGTTGTTTTGGGCAAGGGCCTTTCCACCACTTTTTGCCTACGTGGTCTGGCTTGACCCTTGACGTTCAACTCATGGATTTAACCAGTGGAACTGTGATTTGCTCAAACTATTGGAAGCAAGACACGCTTTTTTAACTATGAATTACTAAACTGATAGAAAATAATCTTAGAGCTTCTGGTGGCCATCTTTGGCTCCACTTTAAGGAAATTGAATGACAATAAAACCAACACAAAGAAAGAGCTAAGAGATGGACACCAATAGCTTGGTGAGATCCTTTGATCATTTGGTTTGAGCTATGCCTGAATCCAAGCTATCCCTGGACTTTCCAATTACATGACCTAACAAATCCCTTGTCCACAACTATTTTGTTTTGTTTTGTTTCTCTTAAGCCAGTTTGGGTTACGTGTGAGTGCTGAATAGAGTTCTAAATTAAACAGAGACTTTATGCTGACATTTCTTATCATAGGTTTGCCAACAGTTTTGAGAATAATGAGAAGTAGTCATTTTTAATGAAAACTGATCCATATTCTATGCCAGCAGCCTGAAGAAATCATTGCCAATAGTTATCAGTACTTATGAATTACTTCTAATTTTCAAGAACCTTTTACCCAGATAAAAGTTTCTGAATCCAAAGGAATTTAAGGGGCTTTCTACTGCAGTACATTGAACTCATGAACCCAATGTGTTCTCTATAGCCACGACTTCTTTTTCCTTTGTTCATACACTTCTACCCTCCCATTTTAAGATCACATACCCTCATTTACCCCTGTTTTTCTGTCATCTTTGGTCATGTATATTTAACACAAAGTGCCTTGTTATGGGCTCATCAGTGTATACAGATTCCTACCAGTTCAGAGTCTTTTAAAAGAAAATTGGGTCCTCTGACAGAGATAATAATTCTATCAATAAGTGGTTATTCTGAAGCTTTGAATTTATTCATAAACAACACTTTCCAGAAGCTGGCTGTGCATAAACACTTCTTATGAAATTTGTCACTGTATTTCCATGAGACACAATCTTGAAAATTTAATAGAAGACATATTTTCTCAACATGCCTTCCATAAGTTAAAAATTAAAGACTTATAAGGGCCATGTGAGTCCTTAGATTTAAACTTTTCTCTGTAGGATCATAAATCTGTGGTAGAAAACAGATTATGCAATGCTTACATATTTAATTTTTTTCTTCTATAGGACTCTGCATTTAGAATGTAATCATTGTCTATTCTTTTTTTTTTAAGTTTATTTATTTATTTTGAGAGAGAGAGCACGAGCAGGGAAGGGGGAGAGGGAAGGAGAGATAATCCCAAGCAGGCTTTGCACTGTCAGAAAAGAGCCCAATGCGGGGCTAGAACTCACGAACCGGAAACCAGGAGTCCAACCCTTAACCTAGTGAGCCACCTAGGCGTCCCTCATTGTCTGTTCTTAATTTCTAAGTTTCTAAGACATTTAATGTTTGCTGTGGTGCCTCCTTTTACCCTATATTTTGAACTAGAAAGAAAACATTTGTGCTTTCCTCCACAAAGTTGTGCCTTTTAAAAATTTTAATAAGATGCCTGTCTTCCTTTTTCTTTTTTTTTCTGTATATGGTGCTTATCTTTTAGCAGAGGTGAGACCCCCATATTGGACCCTTAAATATTTGTTCCATGAATACATCTGTTTGTATATCTTTAGATAGCTTTTACATAAGAGACCTTGTATTTGCAATAAGTTTGTGTTTGTTTTACTTGAAGTGCAGTCTCTTTAACTTTTTATTGCATACATAGGCAATTATATGGTGTAAAATATTAGTGCTTGCTATGAGCCAAACACTGTTCATAGTGCTTTCTGTGTATAATCACATTTATCCTCATAATAATCTATAGATTAGCAGCTATTATTATCCCCATTTTATAGATGAAGAGTCTGAGGCGCAGAAGAGTTAAGTAACTCGCCTAATGGTATATTGCTAGTAAGTAGTAAAGACAGGGGTTGAACCCAGGCATTCTAGCTGCAGAGTCTAAACTCCTAATCTGCAAAATCTGAGCTTTTAACCACTGTTCTATGCTATCAGTCATTCAGTTATGCTGGTAATTTAGGCATAGATTAAAACAAAATACAACAAACACACACATAAAAATGAAAATAAAATAGAGCTCTTTCTAAAAAATATATATTATAAATATGTTTAAGTATACATGCATTTAAATATACACTTAGATAATCATGCCCAAACATACACAGAAAGAATTACCTTTGGATCTACACATATACTTTTTTATTCCTATTTCTATATTTCTATTCTTTTCTCCCAAAGTATCAAATATTAACATATCCAATTAAAGTGATTTTATTTTCTCAGAGCCAAATTCCAATGCAGACACAAAATATATGTATCAGTAGCTATACCTTTGGCAATATATACTACAAGATATCTCTCAGTTCTTCTTCCATGGTCTTTTCTTTCCCAAATATTCCCAGCCTCCAATTTCAAAGAAGCGGTTATATTATTATTCCCACGTTTATATGCAAGAAGGAATTGCTCCCACTGTGAAATAATGAAAAGAAAATCTTTCATACTTTCTTTCTCATCATCACGGGTATTGGGTTGTGCCTTTACTTTTCAGTTGAACATGAGGTAGAAATGTCAGTAGCAGGAGCAAGGGGAGTAATTTCACTTATAAGAATTTGTAACATAAATGCATTACATAAATGCAAACAAGCATTTCCCGTGACTATAGGATGGCTGTCAAAAAAAGAGGCCAGGGGAGCACCTGGGGGGCTCAGTCGGTTAAGCATCTGACTTCAGCTCAGGTCATGATCTCATGGTTCCTGCGTTCGCGCCCCATGTCAGGCTCTGTGCTCACAGCTGAGCCTGGAGCCTGCTTTAGATTCTGTACCTCCATCTCTCTCTGCCCCTCCCCTGTTCACGCTCTGTGTCTTTCTCTCTCAAAAATAAACAAACATTAAAAAAAAAAATAAAAAGAAGAGGCCAGGTGCCCACAGTATTCCAGAATAATGGGCTGCCATTAAGAAGCATAGATTATAACTGCTTCTGAATACATTTTACTAGTTCCAACCTGACTTATTGTTGAGCAAGGCTGAACTCTTACTTGTCTGATCATCACTTTCTGTTCCTTTTCAACATATGTATATATACTTATCATCGAAATAGCAGGAGAGAGTGAAAAAGTGGCCTTTTGGAGGCAGTCAGGCTTGGGTTCCAATGTTGACTTCTTCATTGGGTCAGTGGGCAAAGGATGATCACATACTTTTTTATGGTTTTATCGACTGAAAGGAGCCCTCACTGGGCTGTTTGAGAGGATTCACTGAAATGCCTGCCACATCCTGATTTTTAGCAGTGGCTCAGGAAGTATGAATTTTAGTTCCTTCTCTATACCCTATATTAAACAATTACCATTTGAAAATATTTACCTTCCTTTCCTAACTTCCGTCACTGCTGATGGGTGCAGTCAATACTGAACTCACTGATTTGTGATAGGAGAAATGATGCTGTGGTTCTCCTTGCAAGGGTTATTAGTTTTCAAAAGACTATACTCGATGGGGGTGCCTTGGTGGTTCCGTGGGTTAAGCAATCTGACTCTTGATTTCGGCTCAGGTCACAATCTGACGGTTCGCGAGTTTGAGCCCCATGTTGGGTTCTGCACTGAAGACGCAAAGCCTGCCTGGGATTTTCTCTCTGCCTCTCTCTCTCAAAACGAATAAAGTTAAAAAGAAAAAAGAAAAACAAACAAACAAACAAAAACTAACCTCAGTGGAATATAGTACTTTTGGGCTAGGATACCTTGCATGTAATGTGTAAGTAATTCGGATGAATGGAGTGATTTTAAAGAGAGTTGGTCCCAGATCGTAGTTGCTCTCAAATAGTGATAGTCAAGGAAGAAAATAGATTGCCTTGCGATGAGTAACCAAAAAAGAATGCAATAAAAAAATTATCTGCCAGCTATTTCCTTATTCTCTAACTTTTATGAGGTCTGTGTACACTCTGCTAAATTCTTGGTGACACCTCGAAGACCAAACCACAGTGGTCAGACGATGACGGGGGGTAAACACAGAGAAGTTGCTGCTGTGACCGGAGCGCCAGGTCTCCTGCAGAACTGTGGTGCTGTCTGAGGCAGACAACACCTAAACGCTGAGATAGGGAGATAAGTTCTGATGGCTGTGATTACACATGCATATGTTCCCTGATTTGCCAAAACGGCAGCTGAGGAGGCATCACTTCCATGTATGGAGTTTGTGCACCATTTGTGTTTGTACCTAGGGGCAAGACAGGTTAATAAGGCCAAGAAGAAGGAGGGGAGGACGTGGGAGTGGGTAATAACCGGGGAGCATCAACCTGGGGGGAAAAGGAGGAGGTTTGAGGATGGAGGGTGTTCCTTCTTGCTTCTGCCTATGTGTCAAGTGGCAGGAGAAATTTTGAAAGCTGTGAGGAGGAGCTAGTGACCGGGCTTTGGGGTGTTTTGTACCCCACCCTCCCCACTTGTAGGAAAACCTCTTTACATTCAGAAGTAATTGAATTGGAAGGAGGAAGACTGACCTGGGAATAGGAGGAAAGCAATTCTCCCGCGGCTCCATCTCCTGTCTCTTATCACTGGCCTCCTGACTCTCCTCCAAACCAAGCTTGGCTGCATCAAGGTGGCAGCAGAAACACCCTGCACAATTGCCAGCCATTGGGAATCTGCTTAAGCCACCCTGTGCATCCCAAGCTGCCCTATTATCCAGCCACCATCCCTGACCATTGGGACCACTTCTGATGGCTGTGGCCTCTGCTGCCCCAGGGAGCATCTTCCATAAGCAGCTCCTTTTCTGTCTCCTGGTGAGTAACAACCAAAGGATCAAGGAATTCGTGCATGTTACTACGCGCTTCCTCCCTCTAGTTTGGGCTTGAAAGGGAGCAGGGGTGGCAGTGGAAGGCCCAGAAGATAGACTGAGAAAACAAAAACAGATCTGAGAAAAACCCAAGCAAGAGCTGAGATACATGTGACCCGGGATAGCAGGTGTTTTGTTTATTCTTCGCATGCCCACTGCCAGCATGTTGAAGTTTTTCAAGGGAATCCCAGTTCAATCTTGCTGTGGTGTTTTCCTAAGGAGCACTGGAATGAATTTATTCCTTGGGCATTTGTCCCAGAAGGTTCTGAGGTTTCCTCTCACTACCAGTCATTAAATGCGCTGTAGTTGTTTGTCACGCTTAGTTCCATTGAGCTGCAAGAGGAGGAGAAGGAAGTCTGGGTGGGGATGTGTATTATCCAGGACTTTCATTTTACCCACCTGAAGCTAAGAGAAGTGCAGAACTCCCAGTTCAAGCAAGGGGTTTAACTTGAGAAAAACAATAAAGAAAAATGTGACAGCCATTGAAAACAATCCATGACCTTGGCTTCCACTTGGGTTTTCATAGCTTCATAAGTGTGTACTCAGGTGCTATTTTTCTTTGGCGGGGATGAGGGAGAGGAGACTTGTCCCATATCTCCATCTGGCATTTCTGAGCTGTGCATTGTCTTTCTTTCTCTCTCTCTCCATTTTAGTTTCAGAATTTAAAGATTTTACTGTATGGGGATAAACATTTTCTCCATATAAATATATGATGCAGGGTTGATGGTCAGATTCTCATTCTGTAACTGCCTGGGGGAGACAATAACAACAATGTCAGAGACCACCTTGAGTTAGCAGTAGGTAAAATGTGAAAGATTTTTGAGGGACTCGTCCAGTTTTCTTTTGCTTCTGGTCTCTTCTGTGTCCAGTATCCTTTGGATCATCCCTTGCCCATCCATCCCTAACCCCCATAATAATTAAAAGGTGTCTGACCCCAGCTCCCTGTAAATCATTAAGCTGTTAATTTAAGTTGAAGACTGGAGTAGTACTTCTGGTGACCTCCATTGGCTTTGCCTACAGAGGCAGAAGCAAACAAGTGGGGATCGTAGGGCAGGTAGGAAAGAAGACGGTTGTGGGAGTAGGGATGTGGCTATATCCTATGAGAATAATGTGTGTGTATATATAGGCTAGACGTGTATACATATAAATACGTACATATACAGATACAGATGTGTGCACATATATATATATATATATTTTTTTGTCAATTACAAAATAGTCTTTCTACATCATATATTGAGATCGTTACTAATAGAATTCTTTATGTTCTGAAAGTTCTTGAGATATAAATGTAGTTTATTCCTTGGCATTAGGGATGAGTATATTAAAAAGTCAAATAAATAAGAATGTCTTATGTTTAAATACCTACCATGTGCTAGACACTGAGTTTGTAACAGAGAACAAGGCAGGTGTGTTTTTTCCCCTTAAGTAACTTGCAAGCTCTTGGAAGAGAGGCCTGGAAACAGAAAGATCATTAGATGACTATATGATCAGCCTGCTGCTACATTCCAGGAAGGAAAATGTGTGGAGTTGTAAAAACATTACAGGGAAGCTAAAAAATAATAATAATATAATTAATTAATTAATTACACTGAGTACAAATGTAACTTTTTAAATTCCAGTGTTTGGTATTATTTGCCTAACAGTGTTTTTGTAAAACTACAAACTATTTAAATAGGCTGATGCAGTATATCCAAGTATGGATGATAATGCCCTCTTTCTCTCCCAAATAATAGGTCCCATAACTAGAAATATGTCCTCAGAAAAAAATCATAATAAAATTGACCTGTTGCTGGGAAATCTAGCCCTGCTCTATCTTGTATTTAAACAATCAAAAAGCAGTCATAGTGGTAAACAGGAGAGAAGGCAAATAAATACAGAATGTGAAGAGAAAGAAGCAAACTATATTTTGAACCTGACGATACTTTTAAACTAATAACGTTTTTCCCCCAAGTGCTCTGTTTTTTTTCCTTTGACTATCTAGCTGTTTAAAACAATAGTTGTGTTTTGAATTTAATTACAGATCTTTACCCTGTTGAAGGGTACTCTCTATATTTTGAATTATATTTCTTTTTAGACTAGTTTTTTTGGTTTGAGATCATTTAAACTTTGATGTTTATGCCAAGCCAGTCCCAGGAGCCACCTGAGATGAGTGAATATTTGTGGGTGGTGTTCTTTACAAGGTTAAAAAAAAATCCTCCAATGGTTTCTAGCCTTAATCAACTATAATCTCAAATTGTGTGGGGTTGTGGAAATAATTTGTGTATAAATATTGGATCATTAAATTCTCAACTTAAGTGCTTTCTTCACGCTAAGAAATCACAGTAACATTTATAATTGGCCTTACAGATGATAACCTTTATATAAAATCAATGGTTTGTAAGCCATTTCTTACGAATGACACAATATGATTTGGGTTCTAAGAACTACTATTCACTCTAATTTTTCATTGATACTGAATGACTATGGTGCCCCTAAAGCCATTTCCTTTGCTCTTCCCTTTTAAAATGAATATGAAAAATGCTGAAGGACTAGAAGATAAATTTGTTTCTGAAATTGACACGATTTTTATCAATAAGACAAAACTGTAACGTGAAAGTTTGTGATCAAATATAATTCCTGATTTTTTTTTTCTTTTTTCTTTTTTGAGGTTTTAATATTATCTTGCGATGCTTGTCGGAAAATTTCTCTTCAAGTTCCTTCTCATCTTCAGGCTGAAACACTTGTAGGCAAAGGTGAGAAACAGTATTAAAACAGTATTATAGTTTTCACTGCTATATCGAGCTTCAGGGTGCTCTAGTAAACTTCGGGATAAAGTCATGTAGTAGCTACTTGGCATTAAAATTCGACATAAAATGAAAGATAGACTACTCTGTTTTGGTAGTGGTTAGAAACAATTAAAGTACCAAGTCAGTTGTATACTTTTCTTGCCAGAGAGTTAGCAAACATCAAAGCTCTAAATTGGCTTAGTTCAAATGAATAAAGGCACCAAAACCAGAAGCATATCTTAATCCGTATCAGCTAATCTGCTGCCAAAATTCCAAAGCCAGTTGTTCTTTAATTGATTAGATAGAAAACAAATGTGTCAAAATTTAAATGCCCCCACATCATATTTGTGCTTAAGGTTGGTTATAATGAACAAATATTCACCAAGAATTTGTGATCTGTGATCTATGACACAGAATAGCTTGTGAAAGTCAAAATTGCAACAAATCTTACTCTCAGAGCCGTCCCTGAAGCGTAGGTTGGTTGGTCCCAGTCCAAGGCCCACATTCCTTCCATCAAGGTTTTTCATTGGCCTTAAGTTTACATCTTCAATACAGAAGTGGTATCCTTTCCAAGACAGACATCGTTTGCCCAGTGCTTTGAAGTTTTAAATTAATCCACTGCCTTATACCTTCTAAAAACACTTAGAAAGATAAACAATCTATATTTTATAGACATATAGCAAATATGCTAAATATGTTAAATATGAATCTGTAAAGGAAATATTTTGATAACAACCACAATATATACTAAGTATTACTTAAGTATAGACTAGTTTTCTTACTTTTTGCAAGATAGTTTTAACTACCAAAGATTATTGCAAACAATCTCCAAATTTACTGATATCATACAGTTATACTACATATAAAATGATAAATTTGTGTGTATATATATATCTGTTATATATATATATATATACACACAAATTTATATATCTATGTGTATATGTATACATATACACACACATATATATATATGTACAAACCCATAAATAAGAGTTCAAGTGGAAACAGTAAATCCAGGGACACTAAGAAAATATTTTATATCTATTCACAAATTAATTTATGATGAAAATACCAGAAACCATGACTCCATTTATTTAATTATTTAATTTCCATGGCCCCTAAATTTTATAATAGTAGGTACTCAATAAATTCCAAGGGTAACCTCCCTCTTGCTGCTTCTCAAGCACTCACAGTTGCCAGTCTTGTAAAACTTGTTCTATTCCTGTTTTATTTTACAAATTACTGTGAATTTCTTCCCTGCAGTGAATCCAAAAGAATGCTTCCAGTCAGCCAGCCTAATCCTATCAAGTGATCCCGACTTCAGAATTCTAGAAGATGGCTCCATCTACACAACACATGACCTCATTTTGTCTTCTGCAAGGAAAAGCTTTTACATTTCTCTTTCAGATGACCAGAGACAGGAACAGAAAGAGATAGAAATTGTACTGGATGTGAGAGGAAAGAAGGTATATAGGTCAAGACTTAAGTGTAATACTCTGCTTTATGAGAACTCTTCATTTCATAGATTTCCTTCCACGTTAAAATCATTGTTCCTGAATGCTCTCTTGTTTGTTTATTCTACTTCTAATTAACTTATGTAAAGACTAGACAGTTTTAAGGCGTGGGAGAGCTATTTGCAAAATGGTGTAAGAATGAACAGCTCTGGGGCCACGGAGCAAACTCAGAATATCATAGGTTTCAGATAGTGGTTTGAGGTGTGGCTAAAAGCACAACCAACCTGAAGAACAGGCAGGGGTGGGTCTAAAACTCAGTGGAAATGGATTCAGGTTGGAGGTGTGGCACTCTACCCTGAGTGGCTTTCTCCCAAGTGACTATGGGTTTCAGTCTCTTTAAAGAGATTCTCTGAAGCTTACTCCCAATTTAATAGACAATTCCACCGGGTCCGTTTCCTCAGAGAATGAAGTATAGCCAGTCCACAAGATTGGTTTGAATGTTCTGGCTCTAGGCTCATTTTCCTGAAGTGAGAGGTAGTGATCAAGGAGTGGGAAGGGAGAGGTTACTGAAATTCACATAGGTCTCACTTTAACCAATTCTGCCCAATGAATCGGTTTTATGAAATAATTTATTAATAAGTGATTTGATTTATGGGAGACCCCCTCTAGTTAAATTCCTTTGGATTATAAGAATTCTTCACCAAATTTAGACTATGCTTACATATTAATATGCATTACATATATTACAAATTTAGGAAAAGGCTTGTAAAACATTATTTCTTATTAGAGAGTTTTCACATTACATAAAATAAAATATACTTGAACAAATGCTGACCTCTGTCTCTGTATAGTTATACAAATGCTTTGCACCATAGTTAGTATTTTAAAAAATGTCGGTTGTACCACTCCTAACGGAATAAAACTAATTTTTAGCTTTTGTTAACAGATCACCTATTTTTAGGGGGTATATACTCCTCAAGATGGCATCTTTCATCAATGCCTTACAAAGTTCTGGTTGATTAACTCATTAAATCAGGTGAAACTGGTTCTTAAGTGTGTGTATGAATCTTAGTAATACAAAACAGAAATGGTGAGGGTATTACCTGTGATCTTGTTATGTACAACTCTTACTTATTTTCCTCATGTAATGTACATGTGAAAATCACAGTTCCTGATGACAGGCAGTATTGTATTTCTTCATGTCTCATCGCACGCAGGTTCCCAAGAAGAGACACACAAAAGACCCAGTTCTCAAGCGCAGCAAGAGGCGATGGGCCCCTATTCCCTGTTCACTGATGGAGAACTCCTTAGGTCCATTTCCGCAACATGTTCAGCAGGTACATTTTACCTCATTTGACTTTGTAGAGTGGAGGCGTTTTGCTTGTTTATTTTTAAAACTTTCCATTTGAATTGAATCAAGACTTTAAGCTGTTTGTACTAATAAGGATCATCTATTCACCAGAACTAGAAAAGAATCAGTGTGTTTTGTCACTTTCCTCCAGAAATCATATTTAACATTTAGAGACAAGTTTCAGGTACTGAGTTGTTGATGCTCTTGGGTCTATATCCAGGTTCTCCTGAATAGTCTACCAGAATTTAGCATTCTTGGACAGAGGACATGCCTAGCAGATTTTGCATAATTCAACTGTCCCTTTCATTAATACTTATCCAGGGTGCCTAGCTGGCTCAGTGGGTAGGATATGTGACTCTTGATCTTGGGGTTGTGAGTTCAAGCCCCACGTTGTGTGTAGAGATTACTTAAAAATAAAGTCTTTAAATAAATAAATAAATAAATAAATAAATAAATAAATAAATAAAGTTATCCGCACAGAAAAGACCAGTATTTTTGTTTACCAAAAAGGTGGCATCACTGTCAGATAGCTGGAGTGTAAAAATAGGTTAGGTTTGAAATTATGAATTAATTGTGGGAAGAAAGTTGCATTATTTCTATTTTTTTTTAAATCAGAAAGGTTTCCATTCCAAATAACTCAACCCACTGAAATTGTTACTATACTTTATATAGTAATAATAATTAAGTGAATAGGAATTGTAAAGGTATAGCTCCAAGATTTCCCATAAATATGCAGATCACTCAAAAGAATTTGGGATCCAATAGATGATTGAGTTTGTGGCTTTGCACGTTGCAGAAGATGAATAAGAATTTAGAAAAATATGGGAGATGATGAGAAAATAAGTAAGGGAAAGAAAGAGTAGGGGAATAGAAAAGAGAGGAAGTGCTAAAAATGGAAACATCACCCCATATTAGGTTGAAGATGTTTATCATCGCATATTTGTTCTTTTCCTAAATTGTCACTTATTGTTATAGGTCCAATCTGATGCTGCACAGAACTACACCATCTTTTACTCCATAAGTGGACCAGGCGTGGACAAAGAGCCCTTCAATTTGTTCTACATAGATAAGGACACAGGAGATATCTTTTGTACGCGAAGCATAGACCGTGAGCAATATGAACAGTTTCCGGTAAGATTATTGGATTGTTTATTCAGAATTACCTTTCAAATAACTGTATTAATATTTTCAGTGCTGCTTATTTGGATATTAGAAGAATCAATTATTTGACTTAATATTTAAATATTATCAATATATAATATAAACTTCAAATTTCTATTAGTACCATTGATAAAGAAAGATAATGGATATCGTAAGAGAAGAAAGGGGGGAAAATGTAATGATGGGGCACCTGGGTGGCTCAGGATGTTAAGTGTTAGACTTTTGATTTCTGCTCAGGTCATGATCTCAACGGTGAGTTTGAGCGCGGAGCCTGTTTGAGATTCTCTCTCTCTCCCTCTCTCTGCCCCGCCCCTGCTTGCTCACGCTTTCTCTCTCTCTCTCTCTCTCTCTCTGTCTCTCTTTCTCTAAATAAATAAATAAACTTAAAAATTTTTAATGTAATGACAGAATTTTAAATGAAAGGCTTTGATCTATAGAATCTTGGGACAATAGTAAATTTTGTTGAGCTTGAATTTCCCTATAATAGCATCGTTCAACTAGTCTCAACCCGACTGTACATTATAAATCACATGAGAACTTTCTAAACACTACTGATGCTCAGGTCATTTCCCAGAAATTCTGATTTAATTGTTCTGGGATGGGGCCCAGGCAATTAAAAATTTGAAGTCACCCAGTGTAATTCTAAACGTATCCTAAGATTGACATTCACTGCTTTAACTTCTTGAATAATATTGTGCTTCTTCTCTTCTCTCTGACTATCCTCCAGCCATGAAAACCTTTGATATTTATTTTCCTTCTTTGGTAATCCAGAATAAGTTTACCAATTCCTCTTAGTCTATCTAATTTGACCCAAAGGAAAATTTTAGCTCTTCTGAGAATTAAATCTTTTTTTTCTCTTTCAAACTTCACATATTTCCTTATGTACGGATGTCTAATCTGACATACAGGAGAAATTCAGAGTGAGTTTCAGGGAGATGATGAATTAAATTGTTTAAGCATTAGGATATGTGAATTATGAGTATAATGAAAGAACTCTTTGATAAAGGAGTACATAAAAGGGAAAATTATCTCATACTTGGGCAGTCCAGACAGTAACATCTTAGATATCTGGAACGTAAGTAGGAAATGGTAACCGCATAAAGGCAGCCGTGAAAAAAGTTAATGATTGGGGGTGGGGTGGGGTAGAGGGTGGACACCCTATCCTAAGGATGTCAAAGCACCGTATAAGGTGGTGAAATTTTTAGAACAATACTAACGGCCCACTTTAGGGATTTCATAATTAAATTAAATGATTGGATCAGAATGACGTATTTTCTTTATAATTTTATGCTCCACCCCAATTCTCTGAATAAACATATTTATTCATAATAATATCAAATCATTACTTTAAAAACTAGCTTACATATGGGTGCCTGGCTCCTCATTCAGTGGAGCGTGCCATTCTTGACTTAGGGGTTGTGAGTTTGAGCCCCGCATTGGGTGTAGAGATTAGTTAAAAAGAAAATCTTAAAAAAATAGCTTGCATGGACTCTTACAGGAAAGGTGTGTTAAGCATTATTGCAAACATTTTGATCTATCTAGAAAACAAATAAATAACTGATAAATATATAGATACAGATGTGTGTATGTGTGTGCATGGGTGTAAACATGTAAATTCTCTGCCCCTTTTATAGCTTCTTCACAAGAAGAAAAGATCTAACATTAGTAGTCTCTCTTGAGGAGAAAAAAAAGGTGCATACTCTGTATGCTACAACATACATTTCCTTTCTTATTCTGCTGATAACATTCTGCTTTTGGATTTTGGAATTTGGAGGTCTTCAGCTGCTTCCCACTGGATCATTGCCAGTAAAAAGGAGGAGAGAATAGTTTAACTTTAAAAATAAGTTACATTGGGATGCCTCGCTGGCTCAAGTTGGTAGAGCATGTGACTCTTGATCTCAGGGCTATGAGTTTGAGCCCCACATTGGGTGCAGAGATTACTTATAAAAAAGTTAATTTGCTATTTTTTAACATCTTTTAAAGGACGAAGGAATAAAATAGTTTGGAGTTCATGCTTAAAGTGGCTTTTGGCTCATTTTTATTTCAGAATTACCAATATTGCTCTAGTTCCAATTAACATAGGATTGAATTGATATTAAGAAATATCACTTGCAAATTAGTAAGATTCGTAAAAGAAAGTATAACAAACAGATGTAAACATGATGCAAGTTCTGAAATCACTTGAGGCAATATAGAATGGAAGCCTTCTTTACCAACATAAAGGTGCAAATTAAAATAATATGTCTTTGCGGCACCTGGGTGGCTTAGTCAGTTGAGCATCCGACTTTGGCTCAGGTCCATGATCTCATGGTTCTTGAGTTCCAGCCCCACGTCAGGCTCTGTGCTGACAGCTCAGAGCCTGTACCCTGCTTCGGATTCTATGTCTCCCTCTCTCTCTGACCCTCCCCAGCTCACACTCTATGTCTCCCTCTCTCTCAAAAATAAACAAACATATAATAATAATAATAATAATAATAATAATAATATGTCTTTGCTTTCCTATCAAATCAATTTCACTCACTGCTTTATATTGGAAAGCTTATTTCTCTGGAAATTAGTAGATCTTCAGTATCTGCCACTTTTTCTTTTAGCCTTGGACAGGTCACAACCTTCAAGAATCTGTTTCCTTCTGTATTTTATGGGCTTCTAATAGTTCTCTTACCTACCTCAGAGCTGTTGCCATCATTAAACACCATAATATTGGTGATATCAATATATAAACTGTAAAGCTCTTTAAAAACAATTCTAGTGGCAGATCGAACAATACACATGCTATAGGATTTTGCCTTCAAAGTAGGATTTTGATGGGATTTCCCAACTTTTTGCATTTATATAACCTATATATAAATGTTATGTGTTGACCAGTTATTATTACTTGAAATAATTCAATTTTATTGATTATTGAGAACAAGTAACCATGAGTCTAATTCAATACATATCCTTTTTGTGCTCCTGTTCTCTCACTTGCCACCTGTTATCATGTTTAATCTTGGCTTGTAAATATTTTTCTGGATGAGTCGCACCATTATTGCAGTTTGAGGAGTTTGTCTTAAACCATTAAATTCATCTTATCTTTCAGGGATGTGTATAAGGCCATTTTTTCCAAGTTTTTCAAAAAATAAGAAGAGGATTTTCTTCAATAATTCCAAGTTATATATGAAAGAAAGCAGTTATAAACACTTTTCTCTTTGAGTGTTGAGGATAATCTGTATCTTTTGTAAATACATAGGGGAAAATTGGGTTTCAGTGTAATCCCTTACCTATCCAACCAGAGCCTTATTATCTTGCAACATGTGTTTCTTTTCTAGACTCATAGGTCTACCCATTGTCTTTATATGTATGTTGCAAATCACATTCTGTACCCACTCAGCTTTGGTGGCACTGCTCTCTCCATAACTCTGCTCAGTCAGCATTAGATATCTTTCATTACAAGGTCAAACTCAAGTCCCCACTTCTGTTGGCAACTATTTGTGTCTTCTCAAAGATAAAGAAAATTTCAGCAAATTGCAGTGCAAAAGGGCTAAAAGAAATGAGATTCTCCAAGCTACAGAAGAATTCAAGGGAGAAACAATATATCAAAAACACACCTGAAATGTAAATAATACTCTTCTAATTCAGCTAAAAATGTGACTGATTTTAAAGTATAATATTCTATATTATACTTCTTTTAAACAATATTCATATACTTGAATATATATGATTATTGCTTTCAGTATAAAATAATGGGAACTAAACTGTAAAACCATTACTATTATTGAGTTTTTGGAACTGTTGCTTTAATGACTAAATAAGAAAGTATATAAATAATTTCTTTATTATTGGAGTATAAATGGATTCCCCACGGGAGCAAGGCTATGCTTTAAAGTTTAGCTATATTCCTAATCTGGATCGTCCTCTCTACAATAATGATTTCAGTTTTGATTTATTTTGGAGATACTTAACTCATCACTGGTAACAAAATAAAACCAGGTACCCAAAATAGTACCTGGGATTCTGTCTCGCTTTCTCTCTGCCCCTCCCCTGCTCATGTGTGTGGGCTCTCTTTGTCTTTCAAAATAAATAGATTAACAAAATCTTTTAAGGATTTAAAAAGAGATAATGGATGCCAGAGACACAGAAATGCCATAATCCCTAGAGCTTGGCAACTAATCAGGCTATTGAAAGACAGGGAGGAGTTAAACACCTGGAATTTTAATCCTGGTTCATTTTGGAAGATGGTCACAGCAGGACAATCAGGAAGAATTGATTGTTCCGAAGAACTGAATTAATACAGAATTTACCTTGGGCACATTTAGTTGGTACTGTCGGTGAGAAAATCTATTTAGTTCAATGACTATTTATTGAACAATTGTTATGCATAAAGCATATAAGAGGTAGAAAGAAATAAATTGATGGTGTTTACAAGGAAAACACATTAAATCCCAGCTTTGGGGTCAAGATATATTATTATGAGATTGAGTTTGAAATATGTATATGATTTTATTGGCACTTTTAATACATAACAAATATATATTTATGATAGAAAAATGAGAAAGTACGGATAAGTAGAGAAAAGAATTCATAATTGGATCACTGAAGATAGTTGATATCTATGTATACATCTCTGCAAATCTGTAAATAAATGGAATCCTGCTTTTTGTAGACTTAAAAAAAATACTTGTCATTAGCATAAGTGGGGGAAATTTGTGTGCTCTAACAAGCAGAGGGCATGTGATTAATTCAGAGAGCAGAGTAGCCTCATTCTGGCGTGCATGGTACCTGGTGGGAGAATGTGAACACTACAAGAGTATCAAAGCCATAAGGTCATTGTCTGCGCTGGTGTGTTTTCCATCGCTTAAGTTCTTAGTTACATATTCTTTTCTGGAGGACTTTTTAAACATCATGTCTTTCCCCATCCGCTAGGCCTAATTTTGTGTATCATTTGTCATTTGAGAAGGAGCTGATGGTGTTTGTCTACCTTTCAGCTATATGCCTATGCAACCACTGCAGACGGCTACGCGCCAGAGTACCCGCTCCCCTTGCTATTCAAAGTTGAAGATGATAACGATAATGCTCCATATTTTGAAAACAAAGTGACTATCTTTAGTGTGCCTGAAAATTGTCGAACTGGTAAGTTCCCTTCTTAGAAAAACACTAGATTTTTGCTTTGATTCAGTTCCTCAGTCATGCTTGAAACACAAGTATGCGAAACATTTAAAAATGTTTGAATGTCAGGGGTGCCTGGCTGGCTTAGTTGGAAGAGTCTGCGACTCTTGATCTCAGGGTTGTGAGTTTGAGCCCCATGTGGGGTGTAGAGATTACTTAAATAAATAAATATTTTTTCTTAAAATGCTTGAATGTCAAGGGTATTCTACATGAAACTTTGTAGTCTTACAAGATCATATACTCTTCAGAGGCAAACCTTTTTGCCCTCATTTCTTCGATGCTCATATAGAAGGCAGCTGAATCCGCTATGAATATGAACGTGTGACAGACAAATGCTGTTTATGTTTTATGATTTGACCATGTACATAGGTGTCACAGATGCCTTTATAAAGCAATAAATAATTTGAATCTTTACAAAGTTTCAATAAATTTTCAAGGACCCAGAAATAGATCATCTCATGGAAATGTTTATCTGACTTATAAAAATAAATATATTGCTTTAGTTGGCAAATTTTTCAGACAAATTAAAAAAGCTAAACTGGCTTAATGCTCTTAGGCAGCCAAGACTGTGACCTAGGCACATCAATGGGCATAGGACTGTGAGGTTTATTTTAAAAAGAAAAAAGTTACAAGAGGGGTACCTGTGTGGCTCAGTTGGTTAAGCATCCAACTCTTGATCTCGGCTCAGGCCATGGTCTCACGGTTCATGAGATTGAGCCCTGTCATCAGGCTCTGTGCTATTTACTAATTCTATTAGCTTAGAATTCTATTAGCTATTAAATATATTAGCTTAGAAAACTCTCTCTCCCTCTCCCTCTCTCTCTGCCCCTCCCACACACTCTCTCTCACTCTCTCTCAAAATAAATAAACTTTCAAAAAAAGTAAAAAGTTGCAAGAAATGCCTCATCCATTCTATTGTCATTATGTATGCATGCATGTTTAATATTGTTCTTTCACAGTTAGTAATTTGGTAAAGCAACATTTCTAATACACTGATTTCTGGGCCGTAAAGCTTGTCCAAATGATATTCAGACTGCTACACAGTGTATTAATAGTGCATTACTTGAATATTAACAATTCAGCACATTTATTAAAATATCAAAGTGTAAAATCTTTCTTATCATATTCAAAGCTGTGCTATTCCTCTAATTAACATTATCAAGTTCATCTATAAAAGAAGATATACAGAGAAGGTCCCATCCAAAAATGGTCCATGAACTGGGGTGGTGGGTAGGGGGGAAGAATTTGAGAACCGCTGCTACCAAGGGTGGGGTGGATATTCTCATATGTGTGGAATATAAACCGTGTGATTCATAGTACCCACATAAGTGAAGTTTCCAAGTAAGGGGAGCTTGGAATTTGGGAGAGCTTTAGCCACTCCACTAACCTGTAAAATCAATCCACTTGTGGTTTTAGGGAGAATATACTACAACCATACTTTGTTTGTAATTCAATTATATTGCTCTTTTAAATTATTGATGATATTGCATTTATCTAAACAGGAACTTCAGTGGGACAAGTGACTGCCATAGACCACGATGAACCTGACACTCTACATACTCGTCTGAAATATAAAATCTTACAGCAGATCCCAGATCATCCAAAGCATTTCTCCATACATCCAGATACAGGTGTCATCACCACAACTACACCTTTACTGGATAGAGAAGTAATGAGCTGATTAATTAATTTTATAATCACTAAGCTATATTTAAACTGATAATGAACTCCCAGAGAAGTTACAATAAGGCATCCTACAGCCACCTCTCCCAGCTGGCTTCTATACAGGCTGTCCTTAGGGCTTCTCTGATACTTTCTTTGTCTCTACAGAGATTCAGGGAAGGTACAAGATATTAGACAAGTTCTCACTTAAAATCATTGACCTAATTTGATGTGAATGATAAAATAGCTTTACATTTTGAAATGTTAGGTTAGGTACATCAGTTTTCTATTGTACTGACTAGCCAATCTCTTGTTCTATATTTATATTTAAGGTGGCCTTTTAAAAAAACAAAACAAAATAAAATAAAATAAAATAAAAGGAGTGTAAAATAATCAGATCCTAAGCAATGGCTATGAGAATTATAACTTATAGGAAATATAAGTGTTCTTCAATGTACCTTTTTCTTTTCTTTTCTTTTCTTTTTCAGAAATGTGATACATACCAGTTAATAATGGAAGTGCGAGACATGGGGGGGCAACCTTTTGGTTTATTTAATACAGGAACAATTACAATTTCACTTGAGGATGAAAATGACAATTCACCATATTTTACTGAAACATCTGTGAGTACATCTTTGTATTTGTTTACCAAGGTTCACTTACTTTTTCAAAAAAACACATCTGGAATTTGGTAGCTCTGTGAGACTACACATTTTTGGTTTTAAGAGCTACTGCTTACAGATGACATATAAACAAAAAAAGATTTTCTGTAACAATAATTGAAGGGCCAGGCATTTCTAAATGCTAAGGAAAAAACTATTCTCTTGGCTGTCTAATGGCCTCTTAACCCTTGATGCTTGCTGTTCATGTATTCATCATTTTCTTGGATGCCAAAGTCTGTTAGTGATGCCTTGGATTTAAATTCCTTTTATAGAGTAAAAGAGAAGTGGCCCTCTCTCTGGTATCTTTCTCACTTTAACTTCCTAAGATGTTAAAAAGAGACTAGCTTTGTGTTTTCTGCTCCGCTGGGAGATCAGTAAGTACAGTGTGCACCTCCCCCCCACCCCCCCCCCCCCACCGTCATCTATATGCAGAGTCTTCCAACATCACATAGGAGCAAACTTTCCCTTAGGAAATACACAATACAAGAAATATATACAGGATGATACTTCCAGGAAATGGTTTTTCTTTCTTGAACTTTTAGTGAGTAATCTTCATTTTTTCATTAATCTATACTAGAGAACAAGTTAAAGAAGAGAGAACCCCTAGTGATAGGTACATTCATACACTGTTTTATATAGATCCCTACAACTTTTAAGGGCATGTTTATCCCATATTTTATTTGAGAAAATGAAAAATCAGTTAAATAACTTGCTCATGATCTCATACGTGTAGACCATGTAAGAGAAAAAACTGGGATTAGAATTAAGATCTGTTATACTCCAAAGGTATCAGGCTATTATCCCTCTATGAATTCATCTTACATCTCTAGAGGATTCTGATTTACTACTTTCTTTAGTCTTTTAATTAATATAATATGCTTCTGTAAACATTTATTCTTTGGAGGAAGAGGAAAAAATGTGATTTAATTTCTCAAAAAAGGAAAAACTTTTTCCTTAAAATGTTTGCTAGTGAATCAGAAGTAAATTAAAAACAAAAATTGGCATAGTAACAAATCATCCAGTAATAATAAGAAATCAATGTAGGTTATAATTATCTACAAATATTGAAGGTTTAATATGTTCATATAAAAGGGGCCAGAGACTGTAAATATTGAGGGGATTCAGAATAGAGACAAATCTGAGGGCTTGAATGATTTAGAGAAGTTTAGAAGTTAAGACATGAATTAGTCTTTGAAGAATGAGTAAGATTTGAAAAGTCAGTTTAGTGAGAAGTACACTATACGTGAAATTTGTAAATTCTTTCCAATATATGATTGCACGTTCTCATATCACTTTGTTTAATATTTCTTTAAGTGTAAGTTTTAGAGTAGAAAATCATGTTAATGCTATGAATTTGTAATGACAAGGGACAATTGTTTTAGTATTTTACAGAAGTAGAAGAAAACAGAATTGATGTTGAGATTTTACGAATGGCGGTACATGATCAGGACTTACCAAACACTCCTCACTCAAAGGCTATATATAAGATCCTACAGGGAAATGAAAATGGAAACTTCAAAATTAGCACAGACCCCAATACAAATGAAGCAGTCTTGTGTGTTGTCAAGGTAAACAAGAACAAAAAAACGATCAAACAATATTTTAAAAGATACTAACTTACACTTGGGCATTGCTATCTACATATCTATATCTATATCCTATGTACTATATATCTCTATATGTATTTGACTGTATGTATGTGAATAGAGACAATGCTGAAATGATTTCTATTGGTTTACATAAATGTTTTGTTATGATGATTTTGTTATGATGATGATGATGATGATGATGATGATGATTTTACCCTCATCTTCATTCTTAGAAGGTAGGCATTAGGGCACCTGAGTGACTCAGTTGGTTAAGCATATGGCTCTTGATCTCAGCTCAGGTCATAATCTTGTGGTTCGTGAAATTGAGCCCTGTGTTAGGCTCTGCCCTAACAGCGAGGAGCCTCCTTAGGATTTTCTCTCTCTCTTTCTCTGTCTCTCTGTCTCTCTGTCTCTCTGCCCTTCCCCTGCTCGTGCTTTCTCTCTCTCTCTTTCAAAATAAAGGAAAAAAAAGAGGAAGAAGATAGGCATTATGGGTACAAGACACATTGTTCCATACGTGGTGAAAACCAAGGCAGAGAAATACTGTGTTAGTAATCAAGTATTAGTCTTAGAAGAAACCTTAGATACCCACTTGTCCAAATCCCTTATTTTATGGAACACAAGACAGAAATAGAAGAATCACTACTGGAAGTCAAACCTCTTGACTTTTCAAGTGCCTCCATGCTCATATTATACTTTTACTTTTCTATAATGTACAAGACAGACTATTAAATATTGAGCAGCTATTCCTATTCTTTCTCCTATATTTGAGGTAGCCAGCATTTGGGGATTTTAAAAATTCAGTTGCAATTAGTGGCACCCAGAATGATTACTTGAACTAAATGTGGTTCTTTTTTCTCCCTTCAAAGTACTAATGAGGCCCGACCCTGCTTAGCTTCTGAGATCAGATGAGATCAGGCATATTCAGGGTGTTATAGCTGTAGACAAATCTGATTCTTTTCAGAGTCCTTCTTTCCAGAGCCCTCACTAACCTGTTGCATAATTGTCCTGATTAATTTCTTAGGGACAGTGTATTTTCTTATGTACTCTTGTGCATATATGCACTCTTGTGTATATATGCACAGTTGTACTTTCCTCCTAAGATTTTTAGAAAATGCCATTTAATTATTATATTGCTTTTTCTTTCTCTCACTCGTCTTGTTCTTTCTTGGGTTTTTTGTTTGTTTCTTTTTGTTTTTTTGAGGGGTCTAGGTTTCTTTCTCTTGCTTTCCTTTTTTTTTGTTGTTGTTGTCCTGATAGATTTTAGTCTCTAATTGTTTAACTTTTGTTTCAAGATGCTTCTCATTATTCAGTTCGGAACTGAGCACTTTGATTAGGAGCTATACAAACCTAAATATAATCATTAAAAAAACATAAATATAATGTACTTCAGTAATATCATAACTTTTACTCATACACTCAAAGCAACTGCTCCATTATAGCCAAATCTCATGTTCTAGTAGTCTAATTATTTTATATATTTCTTTTTATACTTTTTATATACCTCTTAGTTATCACTGTTAACTTCATTTGATAAATTTGGATTTATTCAAACACTTATTCTATATTTCCATTAATATTTAAACCTGTAATGAAAAACTGAAGGCAAGACATTCTGAAAGAAAAGGGAGAAGAAAAATTGGTTGACTCGTCAACAATTTTGTATTTGATAGTGTTTGTTTCTTATTATAGGAAGTTAACTATTCGTCTTTAACTACATTAGCACCTGCTTTGGGTAACGTTTTATATGCAAAAATGATATTCCTTTTTGTGCTAAAACTTGGAATCATACTTATAAGTCTTCTGTTATATACAGTGCTCCAAACTGACTGATTAAAGTATGCTTATTGAACAGCCATTGAACTATGAAGTCCATCGTGAGGTTGTTTTGCAAATTGGTGTACTTAATGAAGCACAATTCGCTAAAGCAGCAAACTCAAAAGCTCCTACTATGTGCACTACAACTGTCACTGTTAAAATTAAAGACAGTGATGAGGGCCCTGAATGCCAACCACCAGTAAAAGTTCTTCAGAGTACAGATGGCCTCCCGGTTGGAAAAGAACTCCAGGGATACAAAGCGATGGATCCGGAAACAAGCAGCGGTGAAGGCTTAAGGTAACATATTCTTCAAAATGACATATTTTGAGATTATGTTCAATCTTTGGTTTGAGCATTTACATTTGATTTCTAAAAATTAGGTATAAGAAGATAGGAGATGAAGATAACTGGTTTGAAATTAATGAACACACTGGTGACTTGAGAACTATAAAAGTGCTAGATAGAGAATCAAAATTTGTAAAACACGACCAATACAATGTTTCCGTGGTTGCAATGGATGCAGGTGAGTACAGTTTTCTAGAAATACAGGATGTATCTTTTTTTTTTTAATTTTTTTTTTTAACGTTTATTTATTTTTGAGACAGAGAGAGACAGAGCATGAACAGGGGAGGGGCAGAGAGAAAGGGAGACACAGAATCTGAAACAGGCTCCAGGCTCTGAGCTGTCAGCACAGAGCCCGACGCGGGGCTCGAACTCACGGACCGTGAGATCATGACCTGAGCCGAAGTCGGACGCTTAACCGACCAAGCCACCCAGGCGCCCCCAGGATGTATCTTTAAGGAAATCTTGGGGTGACCTTTGTTTATTGCCAGATCCAAACTTAGTGTGAAATATGTTTGCACTGACTGCTCAATTTATTGGAGACCACCCAACATCAGCTCTAGTGCGTCAGTAACGCAAAGCTAGGAGGTGATGAATGAATGGCCAAAGACATGGTGGCCTCCTCTAGGATCTCCAGTCTTCAGGAGTACAGATTTAGATTATTACGGTTTGAACTTGCTGAAAGGGTTTAACCCACCTATAACAGTGGCTCAAGGTAAGTTTGTTCTGAGCGTCTCGTAATGGGGAACAAAGCATTTAATCGTATTTCCTAAAGAAATGATCAAACAATGACTCTTCAGTCTTTTGCTGTGGCTTGCAGTCCTTCTGCTTAATTTTTTTTTTTGTGAAACTCTTCTTGTGAAGAAGTGCCCTTCAGATATCATAAAGTAGTGTTTTCAAAACCCTTTTGAACAAACACTCCTACAGTAAACCATTTTTGAATGTGCACCATTGTAATGTGTGCCCTGACAGTTTCGTTTGTTTTGTAATGCAAGTGCTTGCCTGACTTCAGCTTTGATTGCTAAGGCATCCACTTCAAAGATGGCTTTCTGCCATCTAGTCTGCCAAGCAGACTAGACAAAGACCCAAGCCACATCCCAGTACCCCACGCTCCTTCATTTTAGAGATCTTGCTTGCTTTCAGGAACTGACCACTGGGGTTGCTTGTGTTTTCACTTCCCAGGGCTTTGAATTCTTGCTCCAATGTTTTAAATTCACCAGTAAAGAATGAGCTCCAGAAACCCTTAGCCCCAACTCTTGACCCCGATAAAAGCAGTACCCCAGGCTTGCTTTTTTTCTTCCTGCCCACGACAACCTTGCTGTGTGGCCTCAGCTGAGCCACATAATTTCCAGGACCTTTTTTCTCCAAAAGCCTCCTGATGGCTATGGCACCTTGCAATCATCTAAGAACCACAAGGGCCAGTCCAGCCACAAAATTGGTTATCCACTGGCTGAGATCCGCACACAGCAACCTCCCTACATTTGCCAGTATGTTTGTATACATGTGCTACTATTGCTAATGTATATACCATAAAAATATACAAACAAGCAATTGTTAAATGTTATTCCCATGTGTCCAAAATACTTAGGTTTCAAAATCTAAAAGAAAATGTAAATGTGGCTATCATTACATAACCATGTACATATGATCTTCCCTTCCTCTTGATATCTCTCACATAGGCTTTTGATGTAGTTCTTTCAATATAGGAAGGACAAAAAAGCTACCAAAGAATGGTGAAAACATTAGCTGAGAAATATGATGTTGCCACCACTCTAAAACCATGGGCGATTTGCTACTCTTGTATAAACAAAAGTGAAATCTGAATGATTCAAGAACATGATTATTATGTCATTCAGAAGGATTTATTTCTCCCCATTTATTCCACAAATGTTGACAGTCTAGTAAGTTCCAAGTACCAGGCATGTTACCATGAAAACTAGATTTCATAACACTGGGCAAATTCTCACATGATACCAATTAGAGGACTATTATATTCTCATAAGAGGTTCTTGGTATGACAACTTTCCCCATAAATGTATGGATATCATAAGAGGGAGAAATCAGTTAAGAGCTGCCCAGATTAAAGGATAAAGGGAGATTTCAAGAAATGAAGAAGTTTGGTGATAGGAAAATGAAATACTATTTGAAGAGAAGGAAAATATGGAGAACAGAAATATGAGAAATTAACTTTGTCTTTGGTTGCTAAAAGTACAAGGAAATGAAATGCCAAATCTAAACTGTAAGATTCTATGTCCCAGGCTCATGAATAACCTGGGTGTGCTCAAGAAGAAATAAAGACATGGATATTACAAGTATTAATATAAGATGATAGGGTGACACCAATGCTTTTGTTCATTTGAACTTTAATCCATTAATCTGTATTTCCAAGGACCAAATATATAAGTAACTACTTATAGTTCCACGTGAACATTTACTTTTGATGCTCATAAATATTTCAGAATGATGACCCAGACATTCTTCTAGCTTTCCTAGAATCCAATTTATTTACTTTGTTTCTTGTGTTAGTCTTCTTTGTTAAGCAGGCTGGTTTCCCCGCTGTCACTCTAGAAAACACTGTTTTATACACCCTCTGCCTAGTGTAGCACTGTCCCAACTGTTTGAGATTCAGGTCCCTTAACTTCAAATGAATGGCAGTGACATCTGTGATTGTTTCCACTCGTTTGTGTTCAGGTCTTCTCTTAATACTTCATAAGGCCCCCTTCCCAGGGAATAATATGTTAATTATCACAGGTGATGTGTCTTCTCTATAAAAGGATGTTTCATTGTTTCTCATTTATATTCTGTTCCTGTAACTAGATTGATTGTGAAAATTAACACGTCTTTGTTAGTTTGGTGATTTTGAAGTTGTTACTTGTGTTCAGATTTATCTACAAATTTCTGGAAGTATCAAAATGTGTATATCCTATTGCAGATTTCTTACTAGAAGGCCTAGATCTTTCTTTTATTTGTAGATATTTTAAAATTTGTTCACATAGAATAGTTTCTAAATAGGTATATAGTGGGTGCCTTTTGTTAAGTAATTTAAAAGTCACTTTTAATAAATTAATTTTGTAGTTATTCAACAGAAGAAAAATCACTAAAGCATTCAAGATATCACCTAAGTCTTATTTCAAACTAAAAATGGGTGATATTTATATATGATTTGTAGTGGTGTTTATGATAAATTCAACATATACGCTCAAAATTTAGACTGGTATTCGAAGCAAAAAAAAAGAAAACTTATCAATTATTTTTCTGTTTATTTCAATTTTGAAAGCTTGTCATTTATTGTAGTTTATTATCCTATCACAAATGATAAATTTTAAACTTGTTTTTTGAGCTTCAAATAATGGGCAATGTTGTCATTAAAAATATTTATGGAGACTTAATGTGTAAAGCATTAGTACAATACCAGTGGCCATCTAGAGATGAGTAAGAGCTCCTATTGTCAAAAACATATTTATTGAATGAGGGAGGGGGTGCAAATTTATTTTTATAGTTTATTCAACTAAGTTTTTTGGAAAGTATAAAATAGTAATAGCATTACTATTACGTTCAGTGTGTTAGTATGAAGTTATAAGTTAGCGAATAAATGCTGGGAAGATCAATAGGCTATCAAGGTGAGTATGACTCAGTTCTTAGGACGAACATGTTCACAGTTCAGTGTGTGAGTCAATGATGAGCAAAGTGTTGTGAGAACTCAAAGGAGAATATTGCTACCATTGTCCATATAAGTCACAGCAAGTTTCACGAGGAGGCGATATTTGAGGGGATTCTTGAAGGATAACCAGATTTTGTCAGGCAAAGAGAAAGACAAAAGTATTCCTAGCCATGGCGACAGAATGTACCAAAGCAGACAAGAAGGAGCACACCTCGTGGGTTTGATAAGTTTCACAAAGTCTGAGCAAAGAGGATGTGAGGAAATGAGTCAGGAGAGGAAGTCAAAGGAAGTGACTGATGACCAAAGCCTTTGTATTTTCAGGATGAATATATGCTCTTCAGAAAGGTGTAAGAAATCAATTTTATTTTCAACTGGTTGCTCTGTAGTGATATTACTCATAATCTCATACCTTTTTATTTTAAAAAACACCTCAAGATACCTGATACAGCCATCAATCTTTAAGAGTGACATGTCACTATTTGTACTTGTAGCAATAGTATTTGTGCTCTAAAAAGTGTGTGAAATTCAAGTTCAGATAGCCAGTAGAAAGCAGATGTCATCTGTGTAGCATAGAGATGTTGAAAATAAAATCTTAAGTAAAAAATATGCTGGTTTTAATCTTTCTTAGCTGGCAGATCATGCACGGGAACCCTGGTAGTTCTTCTGGAAGATAATAACGATCACCCACCGCAAATTGATAAAGAAGTGACAATTTGCCAGCATGCTAAGGATTATGCCGTTCTCGAACCTGTAGATGCAGATGGACCTGAGAATGGTCCACCTTTTGAATTCTTTCTGGGTAATTCTGCCAACAAACTTTGGAATTTAGAAACAAAAGATGGTATGTAATTCTGCTTAATCTTCTAATCATTAGGAACTTAGGATGGCTGATGATGTTGACATTCACTTTAGTTCATTATGATAAGCATTCATTTTAGGAAATTATTTTATTGATCCCCCCAAAAAGGTAATACCTTGCCTTTTATTTATTTATTTTTGAAAAACTCTTGTTAGCTTTAATGAACCTCCTTCCACATGGCTTCAGGCTACCAGGATGCAGAGCCCCTCACCCCACACCCCACTGTAGCTTCTCTGCTCTTCTACTGGAGAACCTGGCCTTCACGATGACAGGCTGTCTGGGGAGCTTTCCCTTCCCCAAAACTTTGCAGTAGCCCGATCGGACCACATCAGTGATGGGAGCAGCTCCAGTCTTGTTTTTGACAGCATGTACCCGTGTCTGCTCACCGACTAAAGTCCACGCTGTATCAAGGTTATCAGTTGGGCAGAGCTCTGGTTCCTCTTTACCTGGTAATGCCTCCTACCAACTTTTCCAAAGTGACGTAGGTGATATTTGTCGAAGTTGATCCTATGAAGTTGATCCTATGGTGGTGCATGTCACTAGCATTATTTATTACCCTGGCCTCCTGGCTGCTTCTGGGACTTGCTAATGCAACTGTGGCTTTGGCTCATGTGACCCTGAAGGTTCTGGGTTTTCCTCAGTGTGGATGGCATGTTGCAGCCCAGACAGGAACAATACCTTAATTTTTTTTTTTTTAAGTTTATTTATCTTGAGAGAGAGAACTGGTGGGGAGCAGTAGAGGGAGAGGGGGACAGAAGATCTGAGGCAGGCTCTGTGCTGACAGCAGAGAATCAGATGCGAGGCTCCAACCCATGAACTGTGAGATCATGACCTGAGCCAAAGTTGGACGCTTAACAGACTAGGCCACCTGGAGCCTGAATACCTTACTTTTTTTAAAGAAATGGATAATATATTTATGTTTAGACTCTTGTTCCAAATATCTTTTAAGAAAACATATAAATATAATATGTGAATAACATTAAGTATAGCTTAGCCTAATATAAGTGGAGAGTAATATTAATTAATTTTCCTAGTTTTTCAAGAAATCAAAATCATTTTTAAGAAATAAAAATGAACCACTAGCGTTTTTCCTTTAAGCTAAATCCTGCACCTTCTCTCCTCCTCCCTCCACCCCAAGAATACCAAGGAAGAATAATATTGCTATTGAAAGGTCATAGGGGTGCCTGGGTGGCTCAGTCAGTTGACTGTCAGACCTCAGCTCAAGCCATGATCTTGCAGTTTGTGAGTTCGAGCCCCGCATCAGGCTCTGTGCTGACGGCTAGGAGGCTGGAGCCTGCTTCCGATTCTGTGTCTCCCTCTCTCTCTCTGCCCCTCCCCTGCTCACGCGGTCTCTCTCTCTCTCTTAAAAAAAAAAAAAAAGTCATATAAATATATTCTTTCTCTGCCTTTTTTTCCCTCTAGGTAAAACTGCCATTCTTCGACAGCGACAAATTCTTGACTATAACTATTATACTGTGCCTATCATAATAAAAGATAGACATGGTTTAGATGCAAAACACATGTTAACAGTGAGAGTATGTGACTGTACAACCCCATCTGACTGTAAGATGAATATTAAAAATGTGAGAGATTTTAAGCCATCAAATGTAATACTTGGAAGATGGGCTATTCTTGCCATGGTGTTGGGTTCTGCATTGCTGTTATGTAAGTATAATTATCTAGAATGTATTAGTTGAAGTCTTATCTAATATTTAAAATATATATATGGTAATTCTTTATTTAATGGCCTTTATAGCCTTTGGTAAATGTGTCCTTTTGAAAATCTTGTATGTACTATATGACTTGGGGTTCTGATTCACAGAAGAAACTTATCAGCAAGAGCAGATTAAATTCAAAGTAATTTTCAGAGGTGTCCCCTTAGTTCTTCCAATGATAAGCTGTGAGATACTGGATAAATCATTTCCGCTTCTTTGAGCTCATTTTTCCATAAGTACAATAAAGAGGTTGTAGAAAAGTAATGTTAAGATTCCATCCCATACAAAACAGTCTTTTAACCAGTCAAGTTTATGCACAAAAAGAATAGTGAAGAGTACTTCCAAAACTTGCTTAGATGTTTATGCTCAATGTTATTAATGAAGTGATTTAACATACATTTTTTTAAGTTTATTTACTTATTTTGAGAGAGTGTGTGAGTGGGGGAGGGACAGAGAGAGAAAGAATCCCAAGTAGGTTTCAGACTGTCAACACAGAGCCCGACATGGGGCTCCATCCCATGAACCTTGAGATCATGACCTGAGTGGAAATCGGGAGTGGGACACTCAACTGACTGAGCCACCCAGGCGCCATGATTTAACATACATCTTAAGAAGACTCCAATGAGAGGCACCTGGCTGGCTCAGTCAGAGGAGGCAACCCTTAATCTCTCAGGATGGTGAGTTTAAGCTCCACATTGGGTGTAGAGTTACTTAAAAACAAAGAAATAAACAAACAAACTTAAAAAAAAAATAAGAAAAGAACATTAGAACTCTTAAAAAAAGAAACAAAAAGGAACCCAGTGTGTGGAAAATGGTCATATGGTAAGCCACTGAGGAAAAGTAATGCATGCAAAGAATGTTAAGATTTTGCATTCTTCAAACTGTTGTTTTAGAGATGCAAAATTGATGGAAATCACTCCCCACACTTCTGTGCCCTTCCTTCCACTCACACTCCCTTTCCTTTCTTTTTTAACAGTTTATTTTACTCTATAATCTATCTGCATTTAGAGACTTTCCCCATAGTCTTTACTGTGTCCTAACTCATTGATTTGAGTTTCAGCTGAAATAGGATGTTCCCCTTAGCACTGTTAGTAGTCGGCATACACTTTCAAAATTGGGCACTGGTTTTATGTAAATGCCTTACATGTTTGTATTTATGCCTAATACCCTTTAAGTGGGTTCTGTATGGATTTTAAGTACCAACAATACAAGCTTAAATTTCCATCAAAGGGAGTTGCCCTTTGAGTGTGGAGGAAATAAGAGAATCATTGAAGTTAATTCTGAACTTGGGAAGAGACTTGTTAATAAACTATGCTCACTTCATCCTTATTACTTTTTATTGATTTCTTTCTCATTTAGCCTACTAATCTCAATAAGACAGAGATGGTCTATATACGAATACATTTGTTAATATTCTGTTTTAAATGTTATGACCCAAAGAGATCTAAATTTATGGAACAAAATTTTTTTAAAGTTCTGTGAAGAAACTTAAAAGAAAAATCATACGACTTAAATGATTTAATATATACTTGCATGAAAAAAATACTATTTTACTTAAATGCTTTTTATTTTTTAGGTATTCTGTTTACTTGTTTCTGTGTTACTGCTAAGAGAACAGTAAAGAAATGTTTTCCAGATGTAGCCCAGCAAAATTTAATTGTGTCAAATACTGAAGGACCTGGAGAAGAAGTGACGGTAAATTAGATTTCACTTTCCTATGAATTGTTTGGTGATGGATGATAACAGTTGATTATCATGTAGTAACAGTAATAATAATAACAGCTAATGTTTATTGAACACTTACTATGCCAAGCAGAATTTCACATGACCTGCATACATTAATTCATTTAAACTTCATGATTCTATTGTATTAGTTTCACAGGACTGCAAAGAATCACAAACTGGTAGTTCCTGTATTATGGCAACATAAATCACATCTTCGGCTGGCATTCTCTCCATGTGTGCATGTCTGTGTTTAAATTTGGCCTTTGGATTAGGGACCCACCCTAGTTGAGTATGACCTCATCTTAGTTTAACTAAATGCATATCTAATGACCTGTTTTCAAACAAATTACATTCTAAGACCCTGAGGATTAGGACCTCAGTATGTGAATTTTAGTGGGGAAGAAATGAAAGCAAACTGTTAGCTTCAATTTGATTCATTCATTTTATAACTCTAACTTTATTTTTAGGAAGCAAATATTAGACTGCCCACACAGACATCCAACATTTGTGACACAAGCATGTCTGGTGGCACTCTTGGTGGCCAAGGAGTCAAAACACAGCAAAGCTTTGAGATGGTCAAAGGCGGCTACACTTTGGAGTCCAGCAAAGGAGGTGGACATCAGACCTTGGAATCTGTCAAGGGAGCAGGACAGGATACTGGCAGATACACATACACAGACTGGCACAGCTTCACCCAACCTCGGCTTGGCGAAGTGAGTGCCGATGTCTTCAAGATGATATTACATGAGAGTTTAAACACGATTTATAAGTCAGGATTTCCCAAAAGTTTTACTCTCCATGCACCTAGAACTCATCACCTTTTTAGTGTTTAATTACCATAGATACAGATTTCAGGCCCAAACCCAAAGGCAAAATGATCTTTTAAAGTTTAATTTTTAAAATAACATTTATGAAACTACAGAACCATCTAGGAGTGGCATATGTAGACATGTTTAGGAAGTATAAAAAGACCAATAGCTTCTTCCCCCCAAATTAGCAGGAAGATCACCTGGAGTGAAAGATTTATGTGGACTGATCATAAATTGTAAATATTTTTTGGTGTATTAAATCCTCTGTGTAGTCATTAAGTACCGGCTACCAGCATCAATCAGGTAGACTGTTAAGTTTTTATTTTGGGTGTTAGTTCCTTGTTTTATGTTCAGATTAATCAATATTGACTAATATTAGCCACTTTAATATATTACATTATTATCACTATATAATAATGTATAAACAGAAGAATCATAACCTATATTGGTCCCCCAGATACGTGAAGAAATTACAAAGATACGCTGCAACTATGCAAATCTTATGTCAAATGGGAAATTGTAAGTTAGCTTTGTGATATGTGTGTAGCTTTAAGTTTCATAAATGTGTTCACTAGGAGCATTTATATATCTGCTATATTTTCAGAATGAATAGAATACAGACCAATCATGTGCATTTTTTATATGTAGGAATCCGTTAGAGGACACACTCTGATTAAAAATTAAACAGTAAAAGGTAAATCAAAGACATTATTTTTAAGCTAATATGTTTAGGTGTTTTTTAAAAAATAATAAAATGTGCTCTTTTTTGACACAGAAGGTGTATCTGTGTGGACAAGACGAGGAGCATAAACATTCCGAAGACTACGTTCGTTCGTATAACTATGAAGGAAAAGGGTCTGTGGCCGGCTCTGTAGGCTGCTGCAGTGATCGGCAAGAAGAAGAAGGGCTTGAGTTTCTTGATCATCTGGAACCCAAATTTAGGACGCTAGCAAAGACGTGTGTCAAGAAATAAAATGTGCGTTTTAATGGAGAAACATCTACAAATGCATATGCAGGAGTTTATTAAATGTAAAATGATAGCAGCATCTGCTAATGTTTGTTTATTGGAGGTAAACTTCAAGTCATGTATAGATAAGGATACTATAAATACAAAACTCCTCTAAATTCTCCTCGTCTGATATAACTTCCATGTTCTCTAGAAATAGAAGTTTCATGTGTTAATTTTCTTTTATATGCATGTATATATTGCCCTTTTCAGCACTGTGCTGTGTGCTTTCTTTCATCTTCCGTGTGGGAATTTATGGTACCCTGTATGCTATAGGAGTGGATGGTGGGAGAGCTGGGTATTGTGGAGGCAAATGAGAAATGAATTTTAATTTTAGATGAAAATTAAATATTTTCTTCAACACCATGGGGAGGTTGCTCTTAGAAACGCTCTTAGAAATACTGTCTTTGGTGCCAGAGAATTGATTCCTCTACCTGAGTGGCTATGTATTGAAGGATTTTTAAATATTCTTTGGTACAGTCTTCAGTTTGGTAAATAGGTGTTCATTTCTCACTACACTTTTCACCCTGCGGAGGTGTTCCCAGTACTGTTTGCTTTCAGGGGCCTTCAGCGCTTGGTCCTTGGATCTCTGTCTATATGGATGTGTAATCAGATTCCTACAGCTTCTAGACTGTGGGAAAGACAGGAGCAGAAGAAGCTCTCAGGGCAATTTGAGCCACAGAGATTTTGTAAGGATCAGATGGGAGGATGTACTATTACCTTTTTAAAATGTAAATACCTTGGCAAGAACATGCACTCTCTAGTTTGACAGAGGCCCACCATCTTCAAGCATTTGTGAAACCAGCCTGGAAGGCATTAGACTTGCAACCCTGATCCATGGTGCTTAGACCTTTAAATATGCTAAAAATGGAATGAGCATCCGTAATAGAATTTAATACTCTGCTTACATTGGTAATTACTTTAAGAAAATTGAAAATCAGAAATAATGAATTTCTGGCATGTAAATGTTAAACCATTGAAATGAATGATGGATAAATGGACACGAGTTAATAAATTATTTTGAATATATAACATCTTAATAGGATATTCCATTAATTAATTTAGAAATAATATCCATTTAAATAATATTTTAATAGTCTCTGTGCCAAACTCTATAAATTTACAGTGACAGTATATATCACACAGAAATTTCTCATTCAGACAAAAAAAATGTTTCTTTTTAAAAAATCTATTAACTGGTTAACAATTGAAAAAAGAGTGGTGATTTTTTAAAATTTTATAAGTAAAATTTTGTAATTAGTCCTCTGATTCTCAATTACCGCTTTGAATTAAAGGTGTTTCTTGATGTGAAATTGGATATTAGAGCAGAATAAAAAAGTAATTTTAATAAATAAGATTTTATTTTATAGGATGCCAACAATGTATGATTTTTATAGCAATTGTGAGTAAAATAATTTTGGGGGGTAATGCAATTTCTGTTGTCTGACATATATTATGCTAAGAATAGTACCAGTTTTGAAATTCTTAAATATAATGTTAAAATTTGGAATATATTCATGCCATGTTATATTCTTGAATATAGGTGCAGAATGTTTTTTGAACAATTAAAAATCTTTAGCTGAACATTAACTTATATGTGTTAGTTTATGTTTTCATTACTTACGTTTACTTAAATAGGAAAGAGAAATTTTATATCTGAACTTAAAGTACAATTAGAGGCCAAAGGTTAGCAAAATAAGACACTTTAAAAATATTAGCAGAATTGTTAGAAGGTGTGGAAAATGAATTTGTTTAAGCAGTTTTGGCTATTATAAATATTTTCAAATATTATTAAAAATTATCTCACGGAGGAACTATGACTTGTCTTTTATTTAGGAAATTCACATTCTCTGTTTACACTCAAAATTAAATGTTATTTGTATGACTGAGAAAATTTATGAAACTCCATTGTACTGTTGACCAATTTAGTTTGTTAATAAAACATTGTATTTTATGGATTATTTCATATAAGTTAACCATCAATTGTCAATAAGTGAATCGGTATGAATTGTTTTTCTGTAATTAAATCTGTAGTTAGGGAAAATATACAATTAAATTTTTCTTATCTTGATTCAGATCTCAAAGTATTTCATGTGAAAAAATTCCTTGGGAGCACCAAGATAGATGAAAATTGATATAATTGCTATAATAATTGGCTTTGTTAAATACCTCTTTAACTTTGCCAAGCTTTCATTTTCCCTGAGTTGATTAAAAATGTTTTATTAAACTTGGTATCTATGCTTATGCTTACTTTTAGAAAATGGAATATGCTGTGTTATTTGGAAATTGCTCACAATAGATGTTTTAGAGTTGAGGATTTTTATGATCACAGAAAAGAAAAGCCAACTCCATTTTGTGGTGTCTTAGCTTTAAAAGTCCTGTTCCAGGAGAAAACCCTCGGTTAGATTAGGGTAATGAAACAAAACAGACCGTGTTATTGCTAAACATCTCTGGTCTCTTATCTGCTCTTCTAGTAAATCCAAAGGAACATTCCATTTGTCCAGATACTGCATTTGGCTTTCTGCTTACACAGGGAAAAGAAAATAAAACTGTAGCAGGGGAAAACATTACTAAGAATGGATGGACCCCTGTATATTTTGTAAGGTTCAGTAAAATTGAGCATGATTTAAAAAACTCTTTGGTAGTGTTGCATTAAAAAAAAAATAAGAATAACCACAATCTGAAATCCTTACCACTAACAATAAAATTACCACTTCCAACTATTCAAATAGACAGGTTTTTTTTTTTAATGTTTATTTATTTTTGAGAGAGAGAGAGAGAGAGAGACAGAGTATGAACAGAGGAGGGGCAGAAAGAAGGAGACACAGAATTGGAAGCAGGCTCCAGGCTCTGAGCTGTCAGCACAGAGCCCTACCGGAGCCTTAACCGAGCCACCCAGGCGGCCCTACAAATAGACTAAGAAGCATCATAAAAACAAATATATGAAGTACATTCATAACACACATTTTGTAGATATTGATCAGATTATTTAAAAATCTTCACTGTTAAAGAACAAAACTTTATGGGGCACCTGGGTGGCTCAGTCGGTTAAGTGTTTGCCTTTTGGTTTTGGCTCAGGTCATGATCTCCTGGTTCATGGGCCCTACATTGGGCCCTGCACTTAAGCTGCGGAGCCTGCTTGGGATTCTCTGTCTCCCTCTCTCTCTCTTCTCTCTCTCTCTCTGCCCCTCTTCCACTGTCTGTCTCTTTCTCTCTTTCTCTCTCTTTCTCAAAAATAAATAAATAAACATTAAAAAAAAAAAAGAACAAAACTTTAACTGAGTAAATTAGAGAATGTAAATGGCTTTATTCAAGAACTCATGAATTTGTCAGCTGCCCCACTAGTATACCATAGACAGACGCTACAATTGTGCAAAATGGAAAGTTTTTATAGGCAAAAGGAGAGTGTGAGGGTGGGGGGTGGGGAGAAAGGAGAAAGTCATTAGCAAAAGAAAAGCCAGGCAAGGGTCTTATGCAGATTATCTCAGTAATGCTGATCAGGAAATTTCAGATTGACTCTTTAAAGGTCACATTTCTGGGAGAGTTTGAAACTGAAATTAAGTCATGGGTTGCCATCCTAGGGGCAAATGACTCCATTTTGGGCCTGTTGTTTCTTTTCCAACACTATTTTTTTTTTTTTTTTTAAGAGAGACAAAGCGAAAGAGAACACCATGGGGAGGCAGGGGCGGGGCATTGTGAGATCCTGACTTGAACGGAAATCAAGAGTCTGATGCCTAACCTACTAAGCCACCCTGAAGTTCCCCCCATACTATTCAAAGTAGTTTTTTTGTTGTTTTGTTGTTTTCTTAATTTTTAGAGAGAGAGAGTGAAAGGGGCAGAGAGAGAGAAGAATCCCAAGCAGGCTCTATGCTCAACAGAGCCTGATGGCGGTCTAGATGCCATGACCCTGGGATTGTGACCTGAGATGAAATCCAGCCAACCACTGAACCACCCAGGAGCCGCTAAAGTAAGTTTTTTGATAAGAATAAAATGTCCCTTGAAAACACCAATCTACAGAGTTAAAAGTTATTTCCAGATTATAGAGGAAAAAAAAAAATTAGAAACAAGTATGGCCTTTCTCTGTATTTGGCCCAACGATACATAGGACCTCAACATTTACAAAAAAAATTTTTAATGTGTATTTATTTTATTTATTTATTTATTTTCAATGTTTATTTACTTTTGAGACAGAGAGAGACAGAGCACAAGCAGGGGAGGGGCAGAGAGAGAGGGAGACACAGAATCTCCAACAGGTTCTAGGTTCTGAGCTGTCAGCACAGAGCTGGACACGGGGCTCGAACCCACAAACTGTGAGATTGTGACCTGAGCCGAAGTAGGACGCTTAACCAATTGAGCCATCCAGGTGCCCCTGGACTTCAACATTAAAGTTTATTTTGAGAGAGAGAGAGAGAGAGAGAGAGAGAGAGAGAGAAAATCTCAAGCAGACTCTGTGTGCACAGAGTGCTCAATGCTGGGCTCAAACTCATGAACTGTGAGATCATTACCTGAGCTGAAATCAAGAGTCAGATGCTTAACCAACCTACTGAGCCACCCAGGCACCCTGAGGACTTCAACATTTAAAATAATTAGTTGTCAGTGTGCAATAAATAATACCTATAATTTTGGAATGTTCTTATTCGCCTATGTTTAGGGACCTTTAAATGCTATTACATGGAATTATTAATGTTAAAAAAAGCTTCAAAACTTCGCTGGAGATAGCTAAGGTTTGACCTAGAATTCATGCCAAAAGTTCAGGTAGTAGTATTTTCTGCCAAGTATAGTACAAGAAAATCTAAAAGGAACTCTCTAATCCAAAGTGGAAATGAAAGAATTTCTTTGCGTTGGCTTTGCCTCTCCTGATGTATGTAGAAAATTCAGGATTTAAGGGTGGGTGACATTTATATAGTCCAGTTCTATAAAATCTGAAATCCAAATTCACAAAGACATTTCATCCATAGTAGGTATTTTACAAGATAGATTTGTTACTGTCTACGCCCACCATATTTCTCACCTGTTTGAGATCCATACTGAAATTCTATTATTAGTGGTTCTTGATATGCGATTCTGAGACCGGCAGCATCAACATCACAAAGGATTATGTTAGAAATGCTAATTTTGGGGTCTGTCCCCCCAGACCCATTAAATAGGAAACACTGGGTTTAAGGTTCTCCTGGAGTTGCTGATGTATTATCAAATTCACCTCTGTACCAGCTCTTTGCTACTTGGGCTCCATCTGAGGAAAGTGGATTCGGGCCCCACCCCCAGACCTATTGAATCATAATGTGCTTTTCAACAAGATCCCCAGGAGATCTGTATGCACCTGAAACCTTGAATAGCATGTAAATGATCCCTTGAGAGGAACCTGCAAGTAGGTTCCTGCAAGAGGAACCCATGAGCTGCACAAGTAGCCTCAGGCATCAGGTCTGTGGCTACCGTGTGGTAGGGAAATTGTCCCAGCTCACTTGGTGGCCCAAATTCAAGACTGCTTGCCTCTCGCCATCCATAAAGCAGAACCACCCACTCTGTGTTCTTCTGTAGCTGGATAATTGACTCTGCGAACTTCATACCTGAGTGCTTTGCATTGGAGAGTATACGATAACACACAAGGTAACCAAATTTAGGTAAATGACATGCTCATTGTCACTTTACTTAGTAAATTAATACTGCTAACCCATAATTTAAAAAAATCACATTTTGATACTAATGAGTTTTGATCAAGCCTATCCAATAAAATTAACCAAATGATGTTTGAAAACCAACCTGAATAATCCTGATAATTTAAACAATACATTCACAGTTTCCTGATTTTATTTTGGTGAATGGCTGTCTTAATGTACGCTTTTCTTACTGAGCCAATTTATCTCCATGTACGTTTTTAAGGTTTTCTTTTTCTGGGTGTAGCTGACTTTGAGTATTATAGGTGTGGCTGAGAACCTGTCAGAACCAGTTGTGTTATATTAAGTAACCAAATTCTGTCATGATTATTTCTTTTTGTTTCAGACTAGGTAGAAGAAAATTGAGACAAACTTTCAGAGTTGTTTTTGTTTGTTTCTTTGTTTTGTTTTGTGTTGTTTTTAAGTTTATTTATTTTGAGAGAGAAAGAGATAGCGTGAGTCAGGGAGGGGTGGAGAGAGAGGGACAGAATTCCAAGCAAGCTCCTCACTGCTAGTGTTGAGCCCGATGCTGGGCTCAAACACATGAAACTGTAAGATCATGACCTGAGCTGAAGCTAAGAGTTGACGCTTAACCAACTGAGCCACCCAGACACCCCATTTTTAGTACATGTGCTGTCAAAGTAAGCACCAGAGTTGTTTTAATTTTTTTAATTTAATATGGTGCCTTATTAGTATTAAATATATAACAAAATAGAAATAAAGAATGTAAGTAATTATTAAATGTGTTCAATATTAACCACGAATTTTAAATATTAATTCGGTATAGATGTTTTTATATTAAATATATTTGAAGTTAAACATTAAGAAGACAGTTGCCATTTAGAAACTCATGTCCCTTGATATTTTGTGAGGGCCATGGCAGAGACTGCTGGCTGTCAACCAACCATCTTCTAACTTAGTTCTTCATTACAGACAGAGCTCTGATTTCATTCAGTGTGGTTATGTGCCCAGCGAAGAGACCCCGATTTCCCAATGCCCTTGAACCGAGTGTGGCATACCTTAAATTCTGGTCAGTGAGAAGTAAGTGAAATGCTGTGTATAAGATTTCTGAGTAGGGGTCTTAAAGGAGCTGATTCATCTGGAAGACCTTTTATTTTTCCTCCATTTGTATTTTGTTTTGTTTTAAGTAAGCTCTACATACAATGTGGGGCTTGAACTCGCAACCCCAAGATCAAGAGTCACATACTCTACCCATGAAGGCAGCCAGGTACCCCTGCTTCCCCCAGTTGTATTTCATGATGCCTAGAACACAGATGTGATGCCCAGTGCTCACGTAACCCTGTTATGAGTTTCATATTGAAAGCAATCAATAACCATGGAGAATGGGGGAGCATAAAGATAGAAGGAGCCTGGATCCCTGATAACTTTGTGGAGCCCCAAACCTGTCCTGGATTTCCTACCTTTAGACTTGTTCACTTGAGTGAATAAACCTTTGTGTGTTTAAGCAATGACTTTTTAGGTTTCCTGTTAAATAAAGCCGAATCTTAGTCTGATATAAGGAGAGAACAGAGATTGAATGGGAATAATTGATTTACCTAAAGCGTGATTCAGTAAATTTGGGAACTCATTTTCTTTTGGCTAAGATTTTAAAATGGTTAGTCTTGAAGACATTTCAGTGTTTTCTAAATTGTCTCAAGATAAAATGAAGTACTAATTGTTCCGTGGAAATCAAGAAAGGGGTATCTTTTCTGGATCTCTTGAAAATGGACTTTTCAAGCCTCTCTAAAGTCAGAATCCTGTCTGTAGGAACCTGTGAACTAGGAGTGAAGAGACCTCTTGTATGATCTTTAATAAGTCATCGAATCTCATTTGTTTCAATCTTTTCGACTATAATATATATAGGTGTATATATTACATATGTATAGGTATATATATTTATATAATATGTATAGGTATATATATTTATATAATATATATAGGTATATATATTTAAAGTTTATTTATTTTGAGAGAGACAGAGACAGTGCAAGTGTGGGAGGGGCAGAAAGCGAGGGAGAGAGACCGAATCCCAAGGCTCTACACCAGCAGCGCAGAGCCTTGTGTGGGGCTCAAATTCACAAACTGTGAGATTGTGACCTGAGCAGCAATCAAGAGTCAGATGCTTAACTGACAGAGTGACCCCGGTGCCCCAAGACACAGATTTTGAAATGTAGTGAACTACTTTTCCCACTTCATCCTCTGTTCCTATGAATTGTGTGATCAAAGTAATGTGTTGCCTTATGAGTCTGAAAGATTCAATATTTTGCTCCTTTCTAATAGCCTGAGGCATGATCTTATTTTTCAGTTAATTTCAGGTAAATAAACGTAAATAAAATTTCTTTTCCAGGGGGCCTGGATGGCTCAGTCGGTCAAGCATCTGACTTTGGCACAGGTCATGATCTCATGGTTCGTGGGGCTCTGTGCTGACAGCACAGAGCCTGGAGCCTGCTTCAGATTCTGTCTGTCTGTCTGTCTCTCTCTCTCTCTGTCTCTCCCCTTATTGTGCTCTCTCTGTTTCAAAAATAAATAAACATAAAAATATTTTTAAAATTTATTTTCTATTAATCTAATGAATTTCATTTTTAAAAATCTTTTTAATGTTTATTTATTTTTGAAAGAGAGAGAGAGAGAGAGAGAGAGCACAAGCAGGGAAGGGGGAGAGAGAGAGAGAGAGAGTGAGTGAGAGAGAGAGAGAGTCTGAAGCAGGCTCCAGACTCGGGGCTCAAATTCACAAACCGGGAGATCCTGACCTGAGCTGAAGTCAGACACTCAAGCGACTGAGCCACCCAGGCGCCCCCCAGTGAATTTCTATCATTATCTAAAACTTATGCCAACTTAAATAGACTTCAAAATGAGTAAAGTTGAGTTTGACAAACACAGGAAATTGCAGAGGTTTCAGCATGTGACAAAGAAGACAATTTTATGATTTTAGTGTATGACAAATGGTGATTCCATATGCTAATTGACTCAGCTGGAATTCTGCTCTTTTATGTTAGAGGCTATATAAAAATGTATTTAAAAAAAATGACTCCAGTGAATTGGCTAGGACTGGTCTTAGACTACTTGGTAACAGAAATAAAGGGGCTTATGGGCGCCCGGGTGGCTCAGTCGTTTAAACTTCAGACTTGGGCTCAGGTCATGTTCTCACGGTTCCTGAGTCTGAGCCCCACATTGTGTTCTCTGCAGTCAGTGCAGAGCCCCGTTCAGATCCTCTGCCTCCCTTTCTCTCTTCCCCTCCCCGCCCCAAAAATAAATAAACATTTTTTTAAAAGAAATAAAGTGTCTTAGACAATGTAAAAGTTTATTTTCACTAAATGTAAAACAAGTTCAAAGTCTTGGATTTCTACGGACGCTTCTTAATGTCCTCGGCACCTTCATTTTTTCTGCTCAACCATCGTTTGTACGAATTGCTCCACAATCGCAAGATGACTAACGCAGCTCCAGCCATCATATCCGTGCCTATGACAGGAAAAAAGACAATCCCAGTGTCATGGGATCAAGCCCCACATCTAGCTCCATGCTGAGCCTGGAGTTGGCTTGAAATTCATTCTCTCTCTCTCTCTTTCTCTCTCCCTCTGCTGCTCTGCCCTGCTTGAACTCTCTCTCCATCCAAAAAAAAAAAAAAAAAAAAAAAAAAGAAGAAGGAGGAAGAGATGACTTTTAGGGAGCATTCCAGAAGCTCTCTCCAACAACTTCTGTATATCCTTGGGAGAACTTAGTCACAATTTCATCTCTATCAACAAGAAAGAGTGAGAGATAGGGTTTTTCAGCTGAACAAAATCAGGGCACTGTAACTAAGGGAGGGGTTTATAATCTGGGGACAAATGTGCAGGAGGAATACTGTTTCTTATTCGTAATCAGTGTCACTCTGCCCCAGGCCAATACAATTCTTGACAAAATATTAATTCCTTATACATTAGTTAAGGGACTATATAGTTAGAGTGAAGAGACACGCTCTTTCACTCGCCAAGTTTGACAAAATACTGCAGAGCAAAAACATATTTTAAAAAATCAAGTAGGTAAAATGTAAGGTGTGTTAGACATTAAAACTTGCTTACGTCTGCTGGCCAGATGTAGCTGGCAAATTTCTGAGAGGAGGAGGAAAGGAGAAGACGGGAAACTTTTACAGTTGAAAAAAATTATAAATACATGGCTGTATTCCAAACAAGACATTTTACCCAAAATGTAAATTTGTGAGTTCTCTTGAAGACTTGGCAGTTCTGGTGACCCCAAGTCCATGTTCCCAAAGGCCACCAATTGGCTAGAAGTGAAAAAGTGGCATTCCCAGTGCCCTCTGCCGATGCCGGTGACCTGTGAAGCTTGCCATTCGTGTCTCAGATAGGAAGGGTGCCAACTGCCATTTGTTATGACACTTGTACTATTCCCTCCTCCCTTTTCTTTCTTTCTTTCTTTCCTTTCTTTCTTCCTTTCTTCCTTTCTTCCTTCCTTCTTTCTTTTTAAATATGGAATGCTTCATGAATTTGAGTGTCATCCTTGCACAGGGACCATGCTCATCCTCTGTATCGTCCCAATTTTCGTACTTGTGTCGCGGAAGCAAGCCCTGTACTATCATTTTTTGAAGGTAGATTTAGGAAGAGAAAAGAGTCATATTGTCTGTATTCTTATCTTTCTCAAAAGCAGAATAATTAAAAAGGGCTGTTTTTTTCATCCAACCTGGCATATTTATTTTGATTTCTTTTCTGGCCCCTGCAGGCATTGAAGTCTGTGGCTCTCTGCACTACGAGTTTCAATGTCCAATGAATTACATTGTCATTTGGCATAAAATAGAATTTACTTGTTCATTGTGTTCATTGTTTATTGTTTCCTCTCCTCTCCCTGCACTGGAGTGTAAGCTCCACCAAGGAAGGGATCTTTGTGCCTAGAACAGTGCATAGCACATAGAGGGAACTCAATAAATGGTTTTTGAAGACATTTATTGAGCACCTACCATGTGCAAGCATTCCAGAATGTTCTTTTTTTAATGTTTTTGTTTTTGTTTGAGAGAGAGAGAGACCATGAGCAGCAGAGGGGCAGAGACAGAATGAGACATAGAATCTGAAACAGGATCCAGGCTCTGAGCCGTCAGCACAGAGCCCCATGTGGGGCTCAAACTCACGAACTGTGAGATCATGACCTGAGCCAAAGTTGGACGTTTAACCAACTAAGCCACCCAGGCACCCTCAGAGTTTTCTTTTCACAGATATTATCTCATTGAAAATATTAACAATGTGTGTACAATTTAGGCATTACTATTCCTATTTACTAATAAGAAAACTGACGCTGACAGAGGTTAGCAGACTTAATCAAGCTCAGACTGGTAGATTTTCATACAGCCAGGATTTAAATGCAAGTCTGACCAATGGTTGCACCCTGAACATTTCTCCTCAAATGGCCTTCCATATCTATAATACAATGGAAAAAATGTTCCTAACTTCTTCATCCTAAAAGAGAATTATAGGAAACTATGAATCTATGTTGCTTATTCATGACATTTTACAACGTAAATTTCTTTTTTTTTTTAATTTTTTAAAATCTTTATTTACTTTTGAGAGAGAAAGAGAGACAGATCATGAGCGGGGGAAACGGGGGAAGAGAGAGGGAGATGAAGAATCTGAAGCAGGCTCCAGGCTCTGAGCTGTCAGCACAGAGCCCAACGCGGGGCTCGAACTGAAGAGCCACAAGATCACGACCTGAGCTGAAGTCAGAGGCTTAACTGACTGAGCCACCCAGGCACCCCTACAATGTAAATTTCAATCTTCAGCTGGTAAAAGTCTATAAGAAGGAGGATACAAAACATAGACTTTCTTACAACAGAACAATCCTCTCCACACCAGAATCTATGGAGCAAATAGATTAATTGTTACCATTTGGAGTTGTCCTAGTTATCTGTATGCTGCTAATAATCAAGTTTGCATCTCCAGACTGGATGTCCCCTGAATTCCACATCCATATTTCTTACTAACTATTTCCAGCTTTATGGCTCACAGAAATATCAAACTCAGTACCCTCAGAGGCAAATTATTTAATGCCTTCACAAACTAGCATTTTGCTGCCATCCTTCTCTTTGTTACTAACAGTATCATCCACTCTTTGTCCCAACATAGATCAAACCCAGAATTCTGCAATTATCTGAGCATACGAAGAATAGAAAATTAATGCACTCCCGGAGGAGACAGATTTATAAATCAAGTAATTGCAACACTTTGGTCAGATACCAAATAACAGAGGCACATGTCAGAGCCTGTATGCATGGAAGACTTGGAAAAGCTTTTCTTTAGGCGGGGAAGCTAGGGAAGGATCTGTGCGCAACATCAAAGGAGGCATTCTAGTGGAAGTGGAAGTAGGGATTCCCAAAACGAACAGAGCCCCAACCAAACAGCCAAAAGCAAAACAAAACGAGCAAAAAACAAGAAAACTGGAGTTCCAAGAAACACACTTGGAAAGCCACAATTACGGAGGGTGGATTGGACGGCTCATAGAGCTGGATGGAAGGCCAATGAACACAGTCCAGATGAGAGATGAGGAGTCAAATACAGCAATTAACCTGGAGACCGATGGATGTGAAGCAGAGATGATGTCGAGGATGATTCCCTGGTTCCTTTCTTGAGTAAGTGGGAGGATCATGAAACCATTAACTACAAGGAAGAGAAACACAAAGGAGTTGCTTTTTTTTTTTTTTTTTTTTTTTATGGAAAGACAATGGCTTTGGTTTGAGACATTTTAAACTTGAGGTATTTGTCAGAGTTCCAGGAAGTCTTGTTCTGTCTCAAAGTCAGAAAGGACATACTTGACACTCCCCAGTCCCACCTCCCACCCACCCTTTATTACTTCATATCCAAGTAATCCATCCCCCCAAATTAGAAGTTCATTTATGGCAGGGACCACCTTTTAAATTAACTTCCTGTCTAAGTAGCTAGTGGTATAAATTTTTTTGGTATGAATATTCAAAGAGTCTTGTCTTTCCTCTGCTCAGCAAGGACCAGCTAGGCATTACCCCCTTACAGCTCTTTCCTTCTCTCCCTTCAAGGACCCCTTCACCCTTATTCTAGACTCTAGGATTTGTTATGAAAATCATGCTAGCCAGCCACATGCTAGTGATGATTGCTATTAAATGAAGTAAAATGAGTGTGAGAAAGAAAGACACGAATTCTATTTCAATAAATTTGTTATAAGAAAAAAGAAAAAGAAGAGATGAGAAAAAAAAGAAGTGCTCAGAGAAAGAGGAGGTGGCTTATTTTAATTTCTGTGGTGATAGTTGTTGAGAAATAGAAAGAAGGAAAGAGTTACATCCAAATGTTCAGGAAGCAGCAACAAACTGAATACAGGACATTGAGAAGGAAGAAAAGATTTGAAAGATAGTTGCGGCATATTAAGATGACCTTTTGAACAGGCTAGCACACACTGGAAGTACTTGAACAGGTTCGTGTTTGACGGGACTGTGTTTCCCAGAAGGCCCACTCGGCTGAGACTGTAAATCGTGGGGGAGGCTGGGAGTTCTAGCACAGTCACTGGCCAGGCAAATGTCAGGGGAATGACGGCACTTGTTTTCGGTTTTGCTCTTCAGTTTTATTGAGGTTTAATTGACAAATAAAATTTATATGCAGAAAGTGTACAATGTGATGGTTTACTACACATATACTTCATGACATGATTATCAGAATCAGAGTAATTAAGAAATCCATCAATTCAGAGTTGCCTTTTTTTGGTTTGTGTGTGTGTGTGTGTGTGTGTGTGTGTGTGTGTGTGTGGTGAGAACACTTTAAGGTCTACCCTCTTAGCAAATTGCAAGTACAAAATACAATGTTATTAACTATAGTCACCAAGCTATACATTAGATCTCCAAAGCTTATTCATTTTATAACCGAAGGCTTGAACCCTTTAAATAGCATCTCCCTCTCTCCTCTACCTCTTAGCCCCTGATAATGACACTTCAATCTTCAGCAGGATAGCTATTGATACCTATAGCTTGCTCTATCTATCATCTATCTATCTATCTATCTATCTATCTATCTATCTCTATATCTATCCATCCAATATTTATTGGCTGGCTTCCCCCAAACTGATTAGATGAAAAATCCAACCATCAATTCCTGCTATTACTTTCTCTGGAGCAAGCTCCATAGAATTGTCTGAATGGAATACAGCTTCATTGTGAGCCAATGATTGTAATTAGGAATTCTGGGACTTGTTGTTATCGATTTGAGTCTCATGTTTATGACCACTGTTTGTTAATGTTGTTCATACGCTTCCTGCAACTGGAAATTACACAAATTTCTCACTGAATATTTTCAATTGTTTTGAAGGATCACAGCCTCTTTATGGAATGCCTTCTCGGATGCCCTGGTGTAAATTTCAGGTTTGCTTATAGCCACCATTTTACATGTACTTATCTCAAAGTAATGTCATCATTTGTTAATAATTAGTCTATGGGTTACAGGTAGTTGGATAGCTTATATACATATTTGTTCAACAACTGTTTACTAAGGGCCTACTCTGTGACAGGCACAACGATAACCACTGAAAGTGGAGACCAATATAAGACCTCATGAAAAAAAGGGAGAGAGAGAGAGAGAGAGAGAGAGCAAGCACAAGTGAGGGAGGGACAGAGAGAGAGAGGGAGACACAGAATCTGAACCAGGCTCCAGATTCTGAGCCATCAGCACAGAGCCCGATGCAAGGCTTGAACCCACAAACTGTGAGATCATGACCTGAGCTGAAGTTGGACACAAACGACTAATCCACCCAGGTGCACCAAAAATGACATTCTAATAGAGAGAGATAGACCAAGAAAGTAAAATCAGTAAAATATATGAGACACAGATAGTAGGATGGAGTAGCTCATAGGAGACCAAAGCTCCCACCAAGACCAACAAGAAGAGCCAGATGAAATATAAAACTGATCTGTTTTGAGAGATCAGAAGTTGTAGAATCAACAAGAGCTAGCAAAGCTAATATTCCAGAGGGGAGAGCACCAGAGAAAAGTGAGTGTATCCTCTGTAAGATAACTTCATCTTTTTCCCCCAGGGAGCCTTTCAAGATACCAGACACTGGCTTGCTGCTAAGAACCCAGGCTCAGCCAAAGCATAAGGCCATTGTGTGGGAAGAGAGAAACAGGGAGCAAAATTTTAGTCATTGCACAGGGCTAGAGTGGTCGTCACTTGAGGGATTTCATATACCTCTGGTTTTCCCTTCAAGACATTTGTTGAGTTCTAAACCTTCATAGGGTAGGAAGCTAACAAACTAAGGCAAAACCCTCTGATAAACAGAAAGCTGGTTCCGCAGTCTTGTAGTGCAAGAGACAAAGACCTGCCAGGGGAAGGAGCCACAGTAAACCCACCAGGCTCTTAGCTGGAATCCAGAGAAAGTCATTGGCAGTTTGAAATTTTAATTAGGGTGCACAAGGAAGGCCTCAAAGAGAAGGAGACACAAGGGTCAAGGCTGAAGGAGGTGAGAGCAAGCAGTGTGGCCATCTAGGGGAGGATCATTGCATACAGAAAGGACAGCCCGAGGAGAAGCGTGCCCACCATGTTCGTGGGACAGCCAAGAGCTCCATGTGGCTGGCAGCACAGCGTGTGAGGGGCAAGTAAGAATTAGAGTCTGGGAGACACGCGGTGGAATGTGTAAGGCCCTGTGGACCACGGGACCAAATCTGGATTTGATCTAAATGAGATGAGGCACCTCCACGGGTTTTGTTTTGTTTATCTTTTAATTTTTGGAACCATTCTAGACGAGTTTGGGTAGAGAAATGTCATGATCTGACTTATTTTTTACCAAGGACATTATAGATGCTGGGTTGAAAACAGATTGAAGTGAGGCATGTCGGAAACAGAAAGACCAATGAGGAGGTTTTTTGAATAACCCAGGGGGGAGACAGCAGTGATCTGGGCGAAGATGGATATGGTGGGAAGGACAGATTCTGGGTGTGCTTTAAAGGTAGAGTTCATAAGATTTACTGACAGATTGTATTTAGAGTAGAAGAGAAAAGAGGAAGTCTGCAATATGTTTTGACGAGAACAATTGGAAGAATGGCGTTGCCATTAATTGAAAGGGAAAAGAATGTGGAGTGAGTATCATTAATGGGGAAAATCAGGAATGCAGAACTGGAAAGATTAACTTTGCAATGCTTTCTACATGTCTAAGCTAGAGAGTTGGAGCCTGGAATTCAAGGGAAATGTGTGGGATACTCCTTTTGGTTTGCCAGTCATTAACATGGAGATGGTGTTTTAAGTTAGAAGTCTAGGTGAGATCAACAAGGGGGTGGGTGGGGATAGAACCAGAAGAAAGGTCCAATCATTGAGTTCTGGGCACTTGACTAGTTAAACGTGCTGGAGGGGAAGTGGAATCAGTTAGTGAGGTGGAGAAGGAAAAACAGAAACCAAGTGAAGAATGTGTTTCAAGGACTGCGTGCAAACTCTCTGCAATTAAGATAAAAACATGAAGCTGAAAAATGAATAGAATAGTAATATGGAAGTCTCTGCAACCTTTGTAAAAACACACTTGGGGGCGCCTGGGTGGCTCAGTTGGTTAAGTGTCAGACTCCTGATTTTGGCTCAGGTCATGATCTCATGTCCTGGGATCAAGCCCCATGTGCTGATGGTGGGGAACCTGCTTGGGATCCTCTCTCTCTCTTTCTCTCTCTCATCCCCTCCCCTGCTTGTGCTCTCTCTCTCTCAAAAATAAACAAATAAAAACAAACCTTTAAAAATATTTAAAAAAGAAACACCACCACATTTGGTGAAGCAGTAGGCAAGAAAACCTGATTAGAAAGGGTTCAAGCAATAACAAAGAAAGAAATCAAAGACAGTAAATATAAAACATCTTTTCCTAGATATTTTTTTTTTTTGTAAAGGAAAACAGAAAAATGGGGTGTCATAGCTGGACAAAGAGATAGGGCTTAGAAGGGTAGAGGTTTCTGGTGTTTTTTGTTGTTGCTGTTTTTGTTTTATTTTAAGTTTAGTTTAGCTTACATAGTACTAAGGAGGATAGTGATGGATTAAATTGATAACATAGGAGACAAGGAGCAGAATTGCTGGACCAATGTCCTTCAATAGGTGGGAAGAGACAGGAATGAATCCACAAAGGGAGAAGTTGAACTTCACTGCGAACAGAGGCAGTTCTTCCGTAACACAGAAGAAAAGGCCATGTAGATGGTACAGAGGCAAGGCAGGTGGTGCGTATGGAGAAGCTTGTAGAAGTTCATGACAGTTTCTTTCACCTGCAAAATGGAAAACTAGGTCAGAATGGAAAGTGAGAACCAAGGGGGGCTGTACAAGAGGTTTGAGCAGAGAAAAGGAGGTTATGAAAAAATTGCCAAGGAAAATGAGGCAGTGGGTGGACTAGACAGATAGGGTAAGGCTGTGGGCAGTATTAACTCCTGCTTAAAGCAGTGACCATGGCCTTGAAGTGAAACTCCTGAACTTGGGTATGAGTCCAGAGTTAGCCACGTTCAACTATGAGTGTGCAGCAGCTGGGAAGCTGGAGAGTTAGATTTAATTGGGGAGTCACTTTGACAAGGGATAACAGCTTCTAATTTTGCCAGCTCAACAGGTGTAGGAGTATGTTTTATGATTTTAATGTGTGCTTCCCTAATTTTTAAAAATATACTTCGCAGGCTTTGAGATTCCTCTGTTGTAAAGTACCTGGGCATACTCTGGCCATTTTTTCCTATTGAAGTTTCTGTCATGTTCCCATTGATGTGTAGGCATTCCTTGCATGTTCTAGATTATTCCCGTGTGTGTTTTAGTCATAGCTGATGTCTTTCCCAATCTATCATCTGCCTCTTAATTTTATTCACAATGTCCTTTGCTGAATAGAAAGCGTGACTTTTAATCTAATCAAATATATCTTAGTTTATTATTATTACTATATGATATATGCTTTTTAGGTATCATTTCAAAAATCTTTCTCCACCTGTGGATCATGTAGATATCACTACAGGAAAGTTTAACCCATCTGGAGGCCACTTTGTATGTGGCGCTAAGTAGGGAATCAGTTTTGTTTTTCTCCCATAATGATTCAGTTTTCCTAATGCCACCACTAATTAATTTCTCCTCTTCTCAGTGGTTTGTGCTGTTCACATTTTTATCAGATATACAGTTCCCGCTTATGCACTGGTCTCTTTCTGAGTTCTAAGTTAAAATCTATTAGCACATTTGTCTGTTTTTGAGCAAAAAACACACTAGAAATCCTTGGCAGGCCCATCTCACATTTTAGCAACTATACTAATACATGTCCATCATGTATGAGATCAGATTAGGAATGCTCATCCTGCTAAATTTGACCCAAGGCATCACTTTAATAGCTCAATAAATATTAAAAACAGAGAAAGAATGACAAAGAATTACTTATCAAAAAAAAAAATGCTCAGGTATCACTCATTTATTCATTCATTTACTCACACATTCAGCAAATACTTATTAGGTGTCTACTGTGGGCCAGGATTCATGATGGGTAGAGCTGGAGCTGGAAGGCTGAGCCAGAAAAAGCAAGTCTCTGAAGTCAGGAAACTGTACAGTCTTTAATAAGAAACAAATATTAAGCAAATAATGATTCCAACAAATTTAACTTTGTGACAAGTGCTCTAAATAAGAGGCAGCTGTTTAATGAGGAAGACTTGACCTGATAGGATTTGACCTGGAAGAGGAGAAAATAAAAGGTGATCTTTGCAGGCTGGACAGGATTGGTAACCAAGCTAGAGAGATGGAAGGAAGTTCCAGGTAGAGGAAAGAGCTTGTACAAAGCACCTACGGTAGAAAGGGCCTGAGTGCAAAGGTCTGAAAAAAAACACAGATGTGTTTGTGTGGGTCAATATTTAGGAGTCAAAGCAGAAGGAGCTAGCCAATGAGAATGCGTGGGTAGAGTCTGCAAGGGAAGAAGAAAAAAGTATCCTCTAGGCTAGGTTATCTCACAGAACTGTGCATTTCTTGTCTCTTGGTCCATTTAACAGAAGGGTAACATTTCATAATCCATGAACAAACTTAACACACAATTTTCATACTGGTGACTTTTAAAATCACCAATCCTTGTAGAATGCTGTTTAAGTACCATTTTGAACTTAACTCGATATTAACCTTTTCTTTTACAAAGGAGTCAGCAGGATGTAATTTTCAGATAGAGAGTGATTCTTGTCCTACCCAGTTATTTTATTTTTCCTTAGGGGTTTCCCTTGAGCATGTGGCTTGTCTTGTTCACCACAGCATTCTCAATGCTGAGAACAATGCCCGGGACATAGTAGGTTCTCAGTAAATACTTGTCCTATGAGTCAATTATTAAAGAAAACAAATGAAAATTTTGTAGTTTTACGTTTTTGTAAATTTGTTCATAGCACTCCTGGCACTCCATGTATCAATGGCAGATGTCACGAACCGTCTCTAGTCATGTTCAACACAATTGCCTCAAAATTCTTTTATTGGCTTGTTTTTATTGAGGGTGTGTTAAGTGAAAAGTACTGTAATAAAAATTGATTTATAGTTTATTTCACACTCTATCCCTTACTAAGTTCAAAAATATACTTTGAAATGTCATGGAAATTGAGTGTGGTTAGTACACTATGCTTTATTGAGGCCAATTTCGAAAGGAGAACTTCCAAGAAACATGGACAGCATTAGAAAAATAAAAATTTTATTTATTGGAAAATGAACAGCATTCAAAAATGTTCTACCAGAAAAGGATTCTTTTAAAGAAAAAATTGTCTAAATTTTCAGAAAAGATACGACCAGCATGGACGGTGGCATCCCATATTAGTGTTGCATAGTCAATCCCTTTGTGTCAGACAAGGTGTGGGGGTCATGTTGAAGGGAAGGGGGGGTTGAAGGATTTTGGTGTGGTGAGTGACTTAACCCTGGGGTTCAGCCCGAGGCCAGGAGCTGAGGTGGGTAGTAGAAAAACAGGAAGTAGAGAGCTGGGGTGGGGATGAAGTGGGGTGGGGGTATGAATGGCTTGTAGACACACAGCAGCACCGGAGGGGGGATGCCCAAACTAACCAACACTTAGGAATCACTTAGAATATGTGAGGTCTTATTCTGTATGCCTTTCATACATCATGCCATTTAATTTTGCAACAACTCTGAGAGGTAAATGCTCTGTGCTCATTTTGTTGTGGCTATCAGAGGCTTCCCTCTGTACATGCACCTCTAAAGTAACTAGGTGATGTCCTTTAGTTTTTCTTTTCCCTGTAAGTCTGTGCTTCCTTTGCTTTTCGGTTCCATTCTGTGCCCTACACCATGCCAAGACAGATTTGCCCTGAGGATCTCCTGTGCCCACGGACCCTCCTCTCCAGGATCCAGCGGCGGGAGGACTGGCAGAAATCATGTCGGGAAGAGCTGTCTCCATGTACACCTCAGTGAGTAACTGGGACTTCTGGTCGCCATTAATATGTTTACTTTCCAGTTTCTGAAATTAGGAAACTGGGAAGCCAGGCTGCATAGATGTGCCCCTGTGGACCTGGGGTTGCTGTTCATTCCTCTCCTTAAGGACCACTCTGATTCTGATTTTCTGTGTGTAAATAAACATCCATTTCTAGCTGGCCTTTTAAAAAAAATCAGCCACCAGTAGTTCAATTTTAGAAGTGCAAGTTAACCATAGACTGCACCCAGTGTTAACTTTAATGATCTCACTTAACTGTGCGCGAGTGTTGAGGCCTGAGAGGTTCCTTGAACCATCCAAGACTTAAAGGAAGTTGTTCCTGACTTCTGGTCTGGTGCACTATTTACTATAGCACATTGAAAACCAGTTCAAGTCAGCAGAGTCGTCTTCACAGGCAAAAGACAAGCCATTTTTTTAATGAGTATTTTTTATTTGTTTGTGTATTTATTTTGAGAGAGACAATGTTGGGGGGGCAGAGAGAAAGGGAGAGAGAAAATCCCCAACAGTCTCCATACTGGCACTGCCAGCTGTGGGGCCAGTGGTGGGTTTGAACCCACAAACCTTGAGATCACGATCTGAGCCGAAACCGAGTTAGACACCTAACCAACTGAGCCACCCAGGCGCCCCATAAGTGTATTTTTTAATGTTTATTTATTTTGAGAGAGAGAGAGAGAAAGAGAGAGAGAAACAGTGCAAGCAGGGGAGGGACAGAGAGAGAGGGAGAGAGAGAGAAAAAATCCCAAGCAGCCTCCCCACTGCCCGTGCAGAGACAGAGGCAGAGTTCAAATTCAGAACCCCGTGAGATGATGACCTGAGCCAAAAGCAAGCGTTGGATGCCTAACCAACTGAGCCATCCAGGCACCCCAAAAGACATTCTTAAAAAAATTCTCCTATACCCATTTCATTGTCTCTTCAAATTTATAGCTGTTATTTCAAACCTGTATTATAGAGGAATCCACTTCAGTGACCCTGTGGCCTAATCTAAACACACTGAATGAATTAGGCTACTTCTTTCGGGTAAGTCCCTTATATTTCATTCTTTGTTTTAACAAAAGTCACAATACACCCCCTCCCATCACCATTTTAATAGCCTCAATTAGGTACTTAGTGCGAAAGATGAAAATAAATATCTAAGATGAATTCTTTTCAGATTGCTCTTCTGCCCTTTTCTGGAATGAGGGAAGAAAACGTAAGCTACCCTTAGGGCATTAGGGGTTAAAGGGCAAGACAAGAGTTTGGAAATGTCCTATTGTCAAAGACTATGATGATAGCCTGAGTAGATTTCTAGAACCTGAAACTAGCTTGCTTCTCCGTCCTCTGGAAGGCTTCATGCTAGAGATCATGATGTCACTAATAGGATGAGGTGTGTTTATGAAATCATTGCTGGAAAAACACGAGGGTTAAAAAGTAGGGAAACAGAAGCATGTCAGCTATAGTCTCATGATGATGACCCAGGCTTATTTTACTAGCAAAGGTTCAATGACAAATTCTGTGGATATGGAAATAACAGAACAACTCATTATGTGTCATTCATGAACGAAACAGAGCATGGGACTAATACATAGACTGTAAACCGTGTAGTGTTTGACATCGCTTTTGAGTTTAACTATATGGTCAGTATTATAATAATTTTGGCTCTGTGTATGATGGTATAGGATGGTACATGTTCTCAGGAACTGAAATGCTGTGAGTGATGTGGTTGGCTTTTCAAACAGGTTTCTCCAAACACCCCAGAGGAGACAAACCAAATGAATTGGGACAGACAAGTTTCTCCTTTGTGGAGGGACTTCCTGGGTTTAAGTCTGCAGTTGAAAAGAGGTGCAGGAAGGAGTCAGAATGCCCTGTCCTTGTTTTCTGGAGAGCTGCAAGCATACTGCTTTTATATTTTAATTTTCCAGGTTGAAGCCTGCCATAATTCACCTAGTTTAAGTAGGTTGCAAGCCAAACATAAATTGCATCCCATTCTTTTTCTTGTCTTACTGCAAACTCTGGTTTCGGTGGTAGGAAAGGAAGAGAGACATCTCCAGTAGATGTCCAGGAGTCTGCTTTAGGAGATCAGTTATAAGAAGGTCGGTGGATGGCTTTAATTTGGGACAAGGGAGGGTCTTGGAGAACAGCAGGGGCTCACATTTAGTCAGCATCTAGGGCCTCAAGAGATCCGTTTTCTGTGTAACTTACCCTTGATTTTGTTATTGTTATTATTATTTTGTAAACTGGATTCCCTTAATTAATTAATCAATTAACGTCTTTAACTTCTGGTAATTTTGTTGCATCACTGCCATATTGGGTATGGAATTTCTAAAAACAAAAATAAGACCCCCCCAAGAAAGGTGTGCCACAGATGAAAACCCTGTCTGAACTGCACTTGGATGTCTGCAGTAAATTTACTCCGGCAGAGGCCACCGAATCAACTCTCTGTACGACTTAGGCAGCCGTTCGCATAAAATCCGAGGCTCCAGCTCTTCGGTGTCTGCGGGTCTGTGACTGACTTCCCAACAGCTGGCGGAGCAGGCAGCGCGCGGGGCGGAGTCGGGGCGCGGGAGCGCGCCCAGGTCCGCGCCCCCTTCCCGCGGCCCGGCGCGCCCGGGGAGTGAGTCTTTGTACAGTCAGGGCTTCTGCTGGGCAGGGCCAGCTGCTAATCCTCCAGGCGGCCACCGGCGCGGGGGGGGCGCATGGGGCATATAGGTGGCGTCCGCTGCTGAGAAACACCTAGCGCAGGTAAAAGGGTGGCGGCGAGAGGGAGTTCCCACCTGTTGCGCTCTTAAAGAAATGAAGACTTAAGAAAATCCCAAGGAGGAGCCGATCGGTGTCTTTCGGACGCGCCTGGAGCCCCACCCTGGGCCAGAGGAAAAGCCCCTTGGGTGCGAGGCAGGCGCTTCACCCAAAGCCAGAAAGGAAAGCGCCTCTCCCCGCGCGCCACCTCCTCCTGTGCCTCGCACTCCTCCTGCGCGGCGGGCCCTGCCTGACTCTCGCCGCGGCCTTTGGCCCCGCCGAGCCCGCTCGCCCCGGCCTCCCGGTGCAGCGCGGGTGACCTGTCCCCGAGTACTCCCATGGCGTCAGACCGCCCCACTCGCTCCCGGAGCGGAGCCCTCTGCCGGCAACTGCTGCTGACCCTCACGGTGAGTGGCCGCTCGGCTGCCGGCTCCCGCGAGGGGGCTCCTCCCGATGGGGGAGCGCTGGAAGCAGCGGTGCTTGGGGGTGGCGGGCAAAGCGGGGGTTAATGGGGCGCCGGCTGGTTGAACAAATGGAGCTGTTGGAATAGGGGAAGGTTGCCAGAAAGAGGCTGGCGACCTGGGCGCCGCGATCCCCAAGGGGAGGAGTAGTGTTGGCGGTAGATGTACTCAGCGCAGGCAGAGAGAGACGCAGGCGTGAGCTGCAAACGCCTTTCCAAAACCGTGGCCTCTGGGTACGAGCGGGGAGCGCTGCTCCTCCCGGTCTCTGCAATTCCCCGGGAAGGTACAGTCCACTTCTGCCCCGGTGCCCGGTTCCGGCCACGGCTGGGGCGAGCGCTGGGCGGACCGGACGGAAAGTGCGCGCCCCTTGGGTCACAGAGTGCGCTCCTTTGCGGGGGTTGCTCTGAGTCTCTTTGAGCGTGTGTGTGTTGGGGGAGCGGGTGGGGGGAATCGGGAGAGAGAGTAGGGGAGTGGTCTCGACCCTCTGCACCCGGAAACGGTAGATGGGCGGGCCTTAGGAGACCCTTTGTATTAGTTCCCATTGCGTGTCTCCGAGTGCGGTTGCCGGCCCCTTAGTCTTTAGGGAAATATTCGTCCGGATCTCTTTCCCCAGAGGCATCTGGATTCCTCTGCTCCTGTGTTCTCTCGCTCTAACTTCTTTCCCACTTTAAAGAACTGTAGCAACGACCCCACCCACCTAACCCTGGGAGCGAAAGGGGGTGGCCTTATTTGGGGAGGGGCAGTACCCCTCCCAGGCAGAAAAGACTGGGATCACACGCCGGCGGGAGGGGGGGGGGGCGAGGGGGATGGGTGGCAGATGCTTCAGGAATTTGGTGCGAGTGGACAGCCTCTGGGAGAGTTTGGGATCAGAGGTTTCCCAGATTGGGTTCCTAAATCCTCTACGAGGAGAAACATTAAATAGACCAGGTGCCAAAGAGTACTCAACTCGGTAGTGTCGTTTCACGTTGAGCCCCAGGCATTGGATCTCAAGTCCTCTGAAGGACAAGGGGACAAACCTGGAGAACAGACACCAGGAAGATTTATTCTGGGAGTGCTGGAACTGGGGGGCTGAAGTTTTAGGATAATTTCGCTTCTCAGTCGCTCTTAGCTTGCAGTGAATTCCTTAAAATTTTAGGTCGTGAAATTGTAGTTGTACTATCATTACAATGTCTTTCCCTAGGAATTCTATGGACTTTAAAACCCTTAATTAAATTCCTAGGGCACATTAGTATCATAGAAAGGGCCAGGTGCACAGCAGTTAATATTTTACTGTTGAGAAAACCAAGAATGGAATAAATAACGGTTGCAAAATATATAGTTGATGACAAAGAAATACTTTCGGTTAGATCCCTAATAAAGTTGCCACTTTTTAAACCACTGGCCATTTTCTTTGAAGGAAAAAGGGTGATTAAGCATGGATGATAATAGGCCTGGGCAATAAATAGCATTGCTTTACATATGCTTACACGCAAGACTTTCTCTGTGTGATCTCAGATCCTTTCTAGAAGAACGTCGATAAACTGAATAAATTAAAGGTGAATAATCCTCATTCCTTGGCTTTTCTTAGTTTCAAAGCTGGATAAGCCGGAAGTGGGGTAGATAGGAAAAAAAGTGCTGGCTCTGACGCACCCCTCATCCTGCTGCATTCTAGCTGGAAGGCGTCATCTGATGCTCATATGCATGTGTCTGTACAAAGTCCTGCCTGCTTCAGATGGTTCTTGTGGTGGTGAGCCTCAAGTGTGATAGATGTGCAAAGAGCATCTGAGTAGAAGATATTATTAAATAAGAAGGAGTAATTCCTCTTCACTGGGGGAACACCCTTTACATTTCCTCCTGTTCTTGTACCCAACTAATCCTTCACCATTCTAAACATCAGCTTCTCTCCACTTCCTAATATTGCCTCACCTTGCACACGTCTTAATCACTCGAACTCTGGTTTCTACCTAAACACCTAACGAGGCTGCTTTATCTCTGAGGTCATAAGGGATCCCCACTGCTAAATATAAACCATTCCTTATACAATTCCACCTTGATTGTGTCTTTATTGAAATTCACTCCTTTTTTCTTTTGACCTTCCTGACCACTCATAATCATGCTCCTTATTACAGGTCCTGTCTGTGAAATACACAGGTGTCTACTTGTACTAAATTTATTTTGTTAGTTGGGATGTCTTCATTGAACAGTAAGTCTTTATATCTCCCCAGTATGATGTATGACACAGCATTTATTATCTTCTCAGACAATGTTGCTTTTCTTCTCGTGTCATGTATTTCAGTGAAGGACACTGCTATACACCTTATTGCTCAGGTAGGAAGTCTGGAAGCTGTTTTTCCTTCTTCACTGTTCCCCTGCCCAAATCCATCATTAACTCCCGTTAAGTCTATCTTCAGAAATATCTTATGGATATCTCTGCTTCTCTCCAACACTCCTGCTATTACTTTTTGCTATTATAAATAATGTCACAGTGAATAAACTTGTCTGCATATGTCATTTCATGTATTGGCAGGTATGTGCATAGAATAGATTACCAGAAATGGGATGGCCAGACAAAAGTATAGATGACTGTATTCTTTTGGTATATATTACCAGCTTCTTCTCACCCCCATAAAGGTTGTATAGTCACTAGACAGAAAGAAATTTTATGATGGATAGCATATCCCACCATTGAGGATATATATATAGATATATATATAGATATATATATATAATATATATATAGAATTGTACATGTGTATATATGTATATATGTACAATACTATAGTATTATAGTATAGTACTATAGTATGTACAGTATGCTATATTATATATTATATAGCATGTCATACTATACTCTGTTATATTATACTATGTATATATAGTATGAGACTACTTGATCAGGCAGTCATTTGGCAAAAGGTAAAGTTGAACCCATACCTCATGGAGAACACCACAGAAAAGTCCAAACAGATGAAAGATTTAAATGTACCATATGATACAATACAGATATTAGAAGAAAACATCGTGAATTCCTATTTAAATTTGGGGTTAAGGGGGCGCCTGGGTGGCTCAGTCGGTTGAGCGTCCGACTTCAGCTCAGGTCATGATCTCGCAGTCTGTGAGTTCGAGCCCTATGTAGGGCTCTGGGCTGATGGCTCAGAGCCTGGAGCCTGCTTCCGATTCTGTGTCTCCCTCTCTCTCTGCCCCAACCCTGTTCATGCTCTGTCTCTCTCTGTCTCAAAAATAAATAAATGTTAAAAAATTAAAAAAAAAATAAATTTGGGGTTAAGAAGACTTTCTATGTTTCACATGGCTTAAATTTCAAAAGCCATTTATTAATATTGAGAAAACCAATTATATTCAATTATAATCATTAACATAAATATATTATAAATGTTATAAATAATATAAATAAATTATATTAAGACACACATACATAAACACTTGTCCGTGGCAAAAAAACTGAACCAAACAAAAACATTATAAGCAAAGTCAAAGGTAACTCATAAATTGTAAAAAAAATTTTTGCAGATCATATTTTAAAAGACTAATCTACTAATATATAAAGATCTCTTATAAATCAAGTAGTCCAACATGAACATGGACATGAAAAACTCCCATAAAGTAATAAAAATGGCCCATAAAAATATTTCACCCTCGCTCAGAATAAGAAAAGATGAATTTAAATTTCATTGACATGGCAATCCCATTTGGCAAGCATCCAAAAGTTTGACAATACAGGGTAGGCAAGAATGTGGAGAAATAAGAACTCTCATAAATTATTGGTGAGTGTAACAAAGTTACAACATTTATGGACTGTATAGAGTTACAAAAAACACGAATAGAAACTTTTACTTTTTCCTTTCCGATTTGTATGCATCTAATATGTTTCTGTCTATTCATATGCAATATTGCGGTTTTAATTATTGAAACTTCATAGAATTTTAAATATCTGCTAGGGCTAATATCCTTTCATTGCTTTTCTTTTTCATAATTTTCCTGTTTTTTCTTAATTATTTATTTTTACTTAAGACTTTTTTTTTTTTAATTTTTTAACATTTATTTATTTTTGAGACAGGGAGAGACAGAGTATGAACAGGGGAGGGTCAGAGAGAGGGAGACACAGAATCTGAAACAGGCTCCAGGCTCTGAACTGTCAGCACAGAGCCTGACGCGGGGCTCAAACTCACGGACTGCGAGATCATGACCCGAGCCAAAGTCGACCGCTAAACCGACTGAGCCACTCAGGCGCCCCTTTACTTAAGACTTTTTAAATCAGCTTGTCTAGTTCCAGAAAAAAAGAAAATACTGTTAAGGTTTATATTGGGATCATGAAATTTATAATTTAACTTAGTGAAAATTGATATATTTATGTTGATTTTTTTCTATCTAAAATACTTTCTTTTTGTGTGAGTCTACTTTTGTGTCTTTCAGAAATGTTTTCAGATTTTTCTCAAATAGACTTTATATCTTTCTTGTTAAGTTTACACCTTGGCATTCTAACTTTTTATTGCTTTTGAAAATAATTTCTTGGGGCGCCTGGGTGGCTCAGTCGGTTGAGCATCCGACTTCAGCTCAGGTCACAATCTCGAAGTTTGTGGGTTCGAGCCCCGCGTCGGGTTATGTGCTGACAGCTCAGGGCCTGGAGCCTGCCTCAGATTCTGTGTCTCCTCTCTGTGTTCCTCCCCTGCTCATGCTCTTTCTTTCTCTCAAAAATAAATAAAGATTAAAAAAAATTTTTTTTTTAAATGTATCCATCATTTTTAGTTTGGGCATGGTGGGTTGTTTTTTTGTTTTTTTTTTCTCCTTCCTGAATGACCTAGCTGCCATTATTGGAAATGAAAATCATTTCCCTGATCCATTCTCCACACTGCTCAGACTCACCTTATTCCAATAGGAAGCTGCTTATGTAATTTATCTGCTTAAAACAAACATTTGGTTTCTTATTATCTTTAGGAAAAAAAGATCTACATATGTTGTTAACACTGTTCAGAATCTATCCCAAACCTACTTCTGTGAATCCAGTTTAAACTTTGCCCCTCTTGTAGCATCAGCCTTTCAAGATTTTGTTTTCAGATCTGTGTCATCTCTGGGTTTCACATATGCTTGTTTCTGTGCTTGGGACATATAAGCTCTGCCTCCTCTTGACATGGCTCACGTACAGCCACTCTTTAGGTGACCTCGCCTGGCTTTCACATAAAGGCCATCGTATAGCGACTGTACCTCCCTAGCAGAGCATTTATCCTCCTTTATTGAAATTATGACTGTGTCTTACCCTTGAACTGAATGTTTCACGAGGATCATGTTTACTGCTCTGTGTCTGGTACATAGAAGACATTAGGTAAATATTGGTTAAATGCATGAATGAATGGATGAATACTGTTCCCTAGAGTATTGTCTTAATCTAGCCGTATCTCATCTTCTCTGCTGTTCTTACTTTAGTCCAAGTCACCATCCTCCCTCTCTTGGATTTCTACTGGAACCTCCCAACTGGTGTCCTTGTTTCCACTCTTGCTGCTCTACAGTCTGTTCTCACAGGGCCACCAGAATGAGTCTATGTAAATGCTCGCCACCTGATGCTACTCCACAACTGCTTCTTCTTCTTTTTTTAATTTTCTAAAATATTTGTTAGCTTTTGAGAGATTGAGAGAATGTGAGCCCCGGAAAGGCAGAGAGAGAGGGAGACACAGAATCCGAAGCAGGCTTGAGGGTCTGAGCTGTCAGCACAGAGCCCGATGCTGGGCTCGAACTCACGAACCGTGTGATCATGACCTGAGCCGAAGTCAGACACTTAACCAACTGAGCCACCCAGGCGCCCCTCCCCACAGTTTCTAAACCTATGGGTGCTTCTCTTTGCACTCAGAATAAAGTCGAGAAGTTTTAGACTTCTACTTTGAGACTCTATGTGATCTACCCATGATTGTCTCTTCAATGCCTATGGTATCACTCTTCCCTCACTGTGCTATATTACCATGAGCACCATTTTGTTCCTCTTGTACACCAGGCAAAATCCTTTCCCAGGGTTTTGTTCTGTTTTTTTCTCCACCTGGAAGACTCTTCCCCAGTTGATGAACTGGTTTGCTTCCTCATTTCATTCAGGCTTCTGGTCTTCCCTTTGTCACCTTTTCCCTCTGCTTTATTTTTCTCACAACATTTATCTCTTGGCATTATGCGACCTTTTTGCATTGTGACTTTGGCATTATATGACCTTTGTGTATTTATTTTTTTGTCTCTCATTATAAGATAATCTCCATGGGGTCAAAGACTTTGCCTTGTTCCTTGCTGAACACTGCCTACCACCTAGTAAGCAACCTGTAAAAATTGGTTGAAAGAATAAGTAGAAGCATGCTTTCAACCACCCTGAGCTGGACTCTTCACTTTCTCATTCCACTCCTGTTCTCTCTAGAGGATGTGGCCACTGAACATTCTTCTCATCTTTTAATTTCCAATCCATCCCTAATTTCCAAATGAAATGTAATCCTAGCCTTGCCTAATCCTCCCTATATAATTTGAGTTGGATAATTAAATCTGTCTTGGCATATGTAGTGGAAATAAAAATTTATATTAGAAATAAACATTTGAATCCAGATTTTGATTATTTTCATTTATGTTTATAGCCTTTGTAAGTATAGTGTCAGTGCTCGTCAGCAGTCTTGATTTTGTCAAAAGCTTTGCAAAATTGTAGAAAAAATTGTGAATCTTTCAGAAGTGTGTGTTATAAAGTTTTAGAACAGAATTAAATTTCAGTGGGTTCAAATATATATTGTATTGGAAATGGTTACCATAAATCACTAACTCATTTCAAAAATCTTAAGTGATATATTTTGTAAAATGACCTTATTGGTCATTTATGAGAAGATGTGCCTTCAACATAAATACGTATTTCAAAGTTATGTGCTTGTTTGTGTGAGGTCATAGATAAATCATCTCCACGTTGCTCCATGAAAATGAGTTGATGCTTCTCTTTAAAGCATTGGGTTTTCAGGGGCTCCTGGGTGGCTCAGTCGGCTAAGTGTCCGACTTTGGCCCAGGTCATGATCTCGCAGTTCGTGGATTCAAGCCCCGCTTTGGACTCTGTGCTGACAGCTCGGAACCTGGAGCCTGCTTTTGGTTCTGTGTCTCCCTCTCTCTCTCCCCCTCCCCTACTCGCGCTCTGTTTGTCTCTCTCTCTCTCAAAAATAAATAAACATTAAAAAAATTTTAAAGCATTGGGTTTTTGTTTAGGGTATTATTGATTTGATATCGTAGCTCATGTGCAATTGACAATTAACTGAAATACTTTGCTGGCTCTGTAATTTTTTTTTCTCTCTTTCCTAATCACATACCTGTGCTGCCTTCCTAAGTTTTTAGTGCTGTCTCACATTGGTTGCCATTAATTCCTCGATTACTCACTAAATTAATCAGTGAAGTTACTATTAACTCCTTTTGCAGAATAGGAAAAAAAGCCCGAGAGGGTAAGGAATTATTAGACTTTACATGCTTTGTGAAGGAGGGAGCTATGACTCTTGGTCTATTGTTTTATTCTTCTTCTCCATACAATTTTGTTCTGATTTTACTGCAGTGTATGTTTTTAAATTTTATTTTGCAACTTGTATAAACTAATTTATAATTATACCAATTTATAATTTATATAAACTATGTACACATTAAAAGGATCTTTCTTTAACGTGTAATATTGATTTGGTATTTTAGATCTTAACATTTGCCTGTGATGCCTGCAAAAAAGTCACGCTACATGTTCCCTCCAAACTAGATGCTGGAAAATTTGTTGGTAGAGGTAAGAAACTGCAAAAATGTGAATAAATCCTAATTTGGTACGATCTTGTAAAATTAGTGTAATTTTTAGAAGGGTAACTGTATTGGAATTAATGGTTAAAATGATATTTTATCATCTGTAATACATATGTACATATGGTGTCATTCCAATAAAAGAGATATTGTCCTTTCTTGACAAACATGATGATATGAGTAGATAAAAAGGTTTAGTTTGAGTAATAATTATTAATATTTATTCTAGATGAAAGGTATGGCATATGTTATAATATACTTTTGTGAAATTGAGAAATAGCATTGGAACTGTTTCTTGAGTTTAAAGGTATTGTTTTTGGATTTTAATCCTCAAATGTTTTGGCATCTTACTGATACTTATTTCCACATATTTTTTTTTGTCAATTAATTTTTTTCACATAACTCAAATGTGCAAGGAAGGAGCAGACCAGTGAGAACACAGAATATCATGACTCTTTAACAATAGATTCAAAGAGTTAAGAAATATTTTAATCTAATAGCTGCCAACTAATTCTCTAGATTCTGTTTAAGTTCAGTTCTCTCATGTGTTACTCTATAGCTAATTTCAGTTAATAAAGAAAAACTTTTTTGTGTGTTGGTTTACATATTCAAACATTAGAACTCACATGCCCTTATTTTAGGACAAATGTCTCTTTTTTAGAAGGATATAAAGTAGGTATTAGAAGTGATATCTGTGTTTATGCACAACTTAATTCACCATATGGTTTCATATGTACTTTTAAAAATGCAACATTTATAAGTGTCAGTATATACTTATACTTATAAAAATTTTATATACTTATAAAAATAAGTATACTTTTACTTATAAGTATAAGTAAAAATAATTTTAAGTTTTTGGCTTCCCACCCCCAAAAGCATAGATTACTGTTAAACCTATGTATTATTTTGTTTTACCTTACAAATGATTGTTCTGTATATTTTCCACAGTTAACCTGAAGGAGTGCTTTCAATCTGCAAATCTAATTCATTCAAGTGATCCTGACTTCCAAATTTTAGAAGATGGTTCAGTCTATACGACAAATGCTATTCTTTTGTCCTCAGAGGAGAGGAAGTTTACCATATTACTTTCCAACACTGACAACCAAGAGGAAGAGAAAATACTTGTCCTTTTACAGCATCAAACAAAGGTATACCAAACTATAAACATGCAGCATAATGAATTGGTTTCTGCAGGTGTAACATTACTAGGGAAGACGTGGAATCAGAAGCAATGTGGGATGGTTTTGCTTGATGAAAAATGAAAACCATCATACAACTTAACAGTGTTCAAGTGGCGGAAACGGGTTTTGCCCTATCAGTTATTCCAGGTTATAATTACTTTTTATTTGGGACATAAAAGGAGAAATTGGGCTACTGCAGCATGAGAAGTTGAAATCAGACACAGAGAAGCCTATCTTGATCTTTCTTGTAGAGTCCATTTCCAAAACAAGTTTTAAAACTCTGTTTCTGGAGGTCTTATGTATCTTAGCATAATTTGTAGTCTTAAAAAGTAGATGACTGTGTTAGGTTGAGGTTCAGACCTCATACGAACTTACTGTATTATGACACCAAAGATCCAAATGACTTCTGTTCAGCCACTGGCCATTATTCACTGCAGCGGTTTGAGAGTTATCACCACTGTTCTCTCCTCCTTCTGACACAGATCTCTCTGTTGGTCCCTGGCTCTTCCTAGTTGCTGGTGAGTGGAAGGTACATATGCTAGATTTAGGAGATCACTCACTTCATTCATTTTCCTTGCATCTCTCTCCTCCCATCGTTTTGCATGGCAATATGGCAACGGTAACGTAGTCAATTTTATTTTTGTCTTTGTAATTTTGTTTCTGGGCTTCCAGTTCCATCTCTCTTTCTTCCATATTCTCACCAAGTTATTTCCTCAAGAGGATTGATGTGATAACAGTTAGGACCATGATTTCTTTGTTATCTTTTGGCTGTGTTGACATTTAGTTTGGTTTTGAAGCACTACCATGGCCTTACACCTTCCCAGCTCCCCATGAAAGGAGATGTGTCAGAGTTCCAATGTTTGAGAGTATATTATTCATTGGCTTTATTATTTTTTTCCTGTCTTCTAAATGTAGGTACTGAAGAAGAGGCATTCTAGAGAGAAAGTTCTAAGACGTGCCAAGAGAAGATGGGCTCCTATTCCTTGTTCAATGCAAGAGAATTCTTTGGGTCCTTTCCCACTTTTTCTTCAACAGGTACAATTTACTTTCCTTTCGCTGTGAAAGTCTATGGCTTCCATTTTTTTTTAATTTGGCTAATGAGTATGCAGTTATTTCAAAAACAGTTGCATATGAATATATGAGTGAATGAGGATGTGTATTGTATGTTTCAATATATGGGTATAAACATATATCTTTACACCGTCATGCATTTTTTTGCAGTTTTAGTCATGCATAGCCTTTTTATGAAATTGTGAAACTCATCTAGCACTCTCAAACACATGGTTCCTTAATGAATTTTCATGTTAGTAAGGGTATCACAGAGTGTAGTCTAGAAACCCCAAAACATCTTCCATTAAAGAAGATAAAATTACTGACAAGAAGACAAATGCCACGAAGGGGAAAAGACACATACATCCTCCTTGTTAATTGTTTATCCCCAAGTCCACTACTTAGATCAGACTATATCCACGTTTTCTGTCTCTTTATAACTTTTTATATCCCACCAACAAATTTAATGCAGCTGAAAGAAGAACATATTAAAGTCGAGAAAGAAATCATTTAAAAATAATTATGTTAGTCATCCTGATATACAGTCAAGATCTTACTAAGAGTATCAAAACAACTTGGGAAAAAATTTGCTTTTTGGATCAAGTACCAGAATATCATACATGCCAGGATATTACATCACTTCTCTTCTCACCCATTCCTGCCACTCTTTCTCTTCAGCTCCTATAATAAAAAAGATGTTGACAAATAATGAAAACTAATTAAGGAAAGCATTTTCCGTGTTTTTGCCCTGCTCACAGTAACTTTAAACCTAGAGTCTCAAATCCTGTGTTGCATATAATAACAATTCACGCTTAAAAAATTGACAAAAGGGTAATTTTTCATGCTCAGAATACTTTGTTTTCTCAGACAGTTACAGTCTTAAATGTTTGGTCCACATAGGTACCATTTAGCCTTTAAAGTAGTCCTCAGGTATTCTGGAAATCTAAGATACTACTATATTTTTCTTCTCATGCCTTGCTCTTGTAATTTCTGTTATTAGGTTTCCTTATTCTATTACCTGTTTTTTTATTTGTACATGATAATGAATTAAAGAGGGTAATTACTTATTGCAATAAAAATGGCAACATGATTGCATGAATGTATAGATGAAAGTTTTGCTGAAATAAAAATTTGTCTCTTATATATATAATATCTACTTTCTAGATTCAATCTGACACCGCACAAAACTACACTATATTCTATTCCATCAGAGGACCTGGGGTAGACCGAGAACCTATAAATTTATTTTATGTAGAGAGAGATACTGGAAACCTGTTTTGTACTCGTCCTGTGGATCGGGAGCAGTATGAATCTTTTGAGGTAAAGTCTGAAGATTACATATTGTATTAGTAATTATTAAGCTTGGCTGCTTTATCTCTCATTCTCAATTCATTTACCCTCTTCTGTTCTCTGAGTTTGTCATCTAGGCTCTGGCGACATCCAATAGCAGAGACTTGAAACAAAAAAAAATTTATAGAATAAAGAGCATTAGATTCTTAGATTGGGTCTTGGCATGATAGTTTTACTTTTCTTCTTCTTTTTTTTTTTTCAAAAGAAAAAGGGAATACCACTCTGAAAAACAGTGATTCAGTTGGCATAAAAGGTCTGTGAACCTCTTTAGGGTACAGAGAGATATCATGGGAGGTCAGTGAACTTTGCAAGTTAGACGTCAGTATTTTTGCAACGAGAGAAGGTTAACTTGTGGTGAATAGGTGAGGAGTGTGGACAGTGCTTAATCAAGATTATCCAGTCTTTCATCATCTGGTTAACTTCCCATGGTGGCATGAGCATTAATATGGGAGAATTTAACCTAATGTTGTATTGATTTACCAACAGGACCTGGTCATTTTGCTTAACTCAGTTTTAATTATTTTACGTCTACTTTGGAGGAATTACTTATTCATCAGTAGACCAAATTAAGTGAATAGACTTGCAAACTTAGAATTAAATATTTATGTTTAGAATTGCTACAACATGGCCTCCTAAGTATCTGTGATGTTCTGCTTTTTCTGAAAGCTGTTATGAGAAAACTTGGAATTAGAATTCATATTATAAAAGTAAAAGAAATAAATTGTATTCCACACACAATGTAAAGCCATGCATTTGCTTTATTTCTGACTTTCCTTTTTTAAATTTAAAAATTTGTAACTTAAAAATCTAAATATAACTACCAAATATAACTAAAATCCTAATTAGTAGAATATAAGATAATATTCTAGTTAACAGCACCTGGGGAATTTGGAGTCCTAAGAAACCAAAGTTAATGAAGATCCAGAAAGTTATAATTAAAATCCGTGCACCTAAAACTTTCAAACAAAACAAAATAATAGAGAAATGGAAAGATATTCTAGGCTCGTAGGTCGGAAGAACAAACATTATTAAAATATCTATACTGTGCAAAGCAATCTATAGATTTAATGCAATCCGTATCAAAATACCAACAGCATTTTTCACAGAGCTAGAACAAACAATATTAAAATTTGTATAGAACCACAAAAGACCCTGAATAGCCAAAGCAGTCTTAAAAAAGAAAAACAAAGCTGGAGGCATGACAGTTTCAAACTCCAAGTTGTATTACAAAGCTGTACTAATCAAAACAGTATGGTACTGGCATTAAAAAAAAAAAAAAAGACACATAGATCAATGGAACAGGGCAGAAAACCCAGAAATAGACCCACAATTTTATGGTCAGTTAATCTTTGACAAAGAAAGAATGAATATCCAAGGGAAAAAGACAGTCTTCTCAACAAATGGTGTTGGGAAAACTGGACAGCAACACGCAAAAGAATGAAACTGAACCACTTTCTTATACCATACACAAAAATAAATTCAAAATGGATTAAAGACTGAAATGTGAGATCTGAAACCATAATAATCCTAGAAGGGAGCACAGGCAGTAATTTCTCTTATATCAGCCATAGCAACTATTTTCTAGATATGTCTCCTGACGCAAGGGAAATAAAGCAAAAATAAACTATTGGAACCACATCAAAATAAAAAGCTTCTGCACAGCAAAGGAAATAATCCACAAAACTAAAAGGCAACCTACCGAATGGGGGAAGATATTTTCAAATGACATATCTGATAAAGGGTTAGTATCCAAAATGTATAAAGAACTTATAAAACAACACCCAAAATACAAATAACTCCATTAAAAAAATGGGCAGAAAACATGAACAGACATTTCTCCAAAGAAGACATCCAGATGGCCAACAGACACATGAAAGGATGCTCAACATCACTCATCAGCAGGGAAATGCATATCAAAACCACAATGATATATCACCTCACACCTGGCAGAATAGCTAAAATCAAAACCCGAGAAAAAGCAAGTGTTGGCAAAGATGTGGAGAAAGGGGAATCCTCTGGCACTGTTGATGGGAATGCAAACTTGTTGGCCACTGTTGGGGGGTTCCTCAAAAAGTTAAAAATAAAACTACCACACAATCCAGTGATTGTATTACTTGGCATTTACCCCCCAAATACAAAAGCACTAATTTAAAGGTATACAAGCACCGCTATGTTTATGGCAGCATTATTTACAATGCCCAAATTTGTGGAAGCAGCCCAAGTAGCCACTGAATGGATAAAGAAGAGTGATATATACAATGGGATATTATTCAGCCATAAAAAAGAATGAAATCTTGCCATTTGCAATGACAAGGACGGAGCTAGCAAGTACTATGCTAAGCAAAGTAAGTCAGTCAGAGAAAGACAAATACCATATGATCTCATTCATCTGTGGAATTTAATAAACAAAACAAAAGCACAAAGGAAAAAAAAGAGAGATAGTCCAAGAAACAGACTGGTAACTGTAGAGAACAAACTGCTAGTTACCAGAGCGAGGGAGGAGCGGGGAGATGGGTGAAATAGGGATTGGCGATTAAAGAGTACATTTATCACAATGAGCACTGAGTAATTTATAGAATTGCTGAATCACCATATTGTACACCTGAAACTAATATAACACTGTATGTTAACAACTGGGATTAAAATTAAAAAAAAAAAAAAACACTTAAAAAACAAAATAAAATAAGAAAAAGCCACAAAACAATCTTCAAGACTGTTCTGGGAAATAATGATAAAAGCCATTACACTCATGAAAAATGTGCAGCACTAGTGAAGAAACCAAAATTATCTATGTTATTATATTAGATAAACATAAAATGCTGTAGTATACCACGGGATTAACCACCTCTTATGGCAGTAAGGTCATGTCCACATCCCAAAACAATAACAAATGGCAAAATTCACACTGCAATGCCACACAGTTTCCAAACTAAAGCCAAAGCAAGTGTAAACCATATTTTAATTTTGCTTTTTTTCTTATTTTACTCCTCACAGCTGATTGCCTTTGCCACAACTCCAGATGGATATACTCCAGAACTTCCACTGCCCCTGGTAATCAGAGTTGAGGATGAAAATGATAACTACCCAATTTTTACAGAAACAACTTACATATTTACAGTTCCTGAAAACTGCAGAGTTGGTGAGTACCTACCTTAACAATATACGGTAACTTAATGTTTTAATTCATAAGTTGAGTTTCATGGTGGCCATTGGGAGGCAGCATATCTTGCTGGCAAGAACAAGGCACTTGTCACTCAGACCTCTGTGGGTGGAATTTTACTCTGCCTTTCACTAGCTGTGACCCTGGGCAAACTTCCTAATTTTGACAAACCTTAGTTTTCTTATCTGTAAAATGGGTTATTGATATGCAAGATTGTTATGGAGATTAAATGATACATTATACACCTGGAATGCCAAGCATCGTACCTGAAAAATAGAGAAGTTATTCAGTATCTTATTTTGCCTTCCTGTGTGAGATAAAAGAAATACTTTTAAGAGAATGTACTCTAAAAAGGAGTCTTTAAGTAATTGAAGTCTTAGCCTTGAAGAGATCTACTGATATTCCATAGTGATTAAATGATTGACAATATTCTGAGCATAATCATAAAGGTCATTGAAAATCATGCGTTTTCTCAATCATATTAAAATGAACCATTTCAGCTGGAAGTCAGAATGCAATCTTTGAGTCTTCTAGAAAGATCTAACCGAACCAAGAATTTTGGACACATTTTTGACCATTTGATCCATTTAAGTGGAGACTTACAAATAGAAAGAGGTTAAAGAATAATTGGAATTCTTTAGTCTAGAAATACAAAGGCAATTGGAGGGGCATTGTCAACATTTATAAATTATACATTAAATACAGTAAATGCAGATACGGTCACCAAATTCCAAAATGTTCGAATGCTGGGATATTTACAAGAAATGATACTTCATATAGAAGACTGCAAATGTATGAATTATTACTCTGACATATAATTAAGCGGTCGAAAAGTTTTTTGAGTAGATGGAGAGGAGTGAAAAAAAGGGAAAGTTGAAAATGTAAAAGGTTTGTATACTGAAGAGGATTTTTCAACATGTAGGCTCGACCGTGGGCCAGGTATGTGCAACTGACAAAGATGAACCTGACACGATGCACACGCGTCTCAAGTACTCCATCATCGAGCAGTTGCCAGCATCAGCCACGCTGTTTTCTATGCATCCGACGACAGGCGTGATCACCACGTCATCATCTCAGCTAGACAGAGAGGTAACATAAATACTGGCAGACAAAACCTGATTATCACATGGCCATTTAATCGTAGATCTCTGTCTAGCACCTGTAGATGTGTTTTTGAAAAAGCATGTCGTGAATCTAATTTTATAAAAGTCAGTATTTTAAGTGTGTTGATGGAGATCATTAACCTCGCAGTCTGCTAATTTTGAACTGCTAACTTGTTCTCTTGAAATGTATGTTTTACAAGGTCGACTGGCCTAATATAAACATAATTATAGGATAGTAGTACAAACAAGGCCAAATATGAGAAGTGAAACTTTTGAAAATGTTCGGAAATTTGTTATTTACAGATAACAATGCTTCTTTTTTTTGCCTGTGTCATCTCTTCTTCAACCATCTCATCTATGTTCTTCCCCTTATATAAATTATAAGAAAAGTTAATTTCTATCTCTTTGATCTCTAATTTACCATTTTCCATTGATTGCTTGAAATCCTTACTTGGGTGTTTCACAGGTACCTAAGATGCAATATACATATAAAATTGAACTCTTCTTTACATCTAAATATGCTCTTCTTCCAATGTTTTTGAGTTCAGGTGACATTAGTACACTTTTTTCCTGTTAATTTTTCTGTTGTCAGCTTGGATTCATGTCTTCAAAATTGTATGTGATGTCTTCTCTTGCTCCCTTGATCAAATCACTTTCCAAATCATGTTGATGTTACTTCCAAAATTATCTTCTAGTTATATTCTGTCCATTTCTGCTTCAACTATCCTAGTTTAATGAGTCATTCACTTGGTTATTCACTATTACTTCGTTCACCAAGTATTTATTCATCTGAATTCTTTTTTTTTTTTTTTTAGTTTATTTTTGTTTGCTTTGAGAGAGAAATAAAGAGCAGGTGGGGAAGGGGCAGAGAGAGAGAGGGAGACAGAATCCCAAGCAGGCTTCTAGCTATTAGCACAGAGCCCAACACGAGGCTTGAACTCACTAACTGTGAGATTATGACCTGAGTTGAAATCAAGAATTGGACACTTGATGTTCTGAGCCACATAGGCTCCCCTATTCATCTGAATTCTTATAGTAGTTTATCTGGCCTACATACTACATTTATAATCCTTAATCTTAAAATATAGTAAATACCTGTTTGTCAGGTATATCTTTCATTCCTGAAAACTTCGTACCAGATTCATTTCTTCTTCCTCTTTTGTTTTCTCATGGATTAGAACAGTGGCCCTTAAATTTTCTGGTCTCAGGATGAATAAATGTTATTGAGGATTCCCAAGATCTTTTGTTTAGTGGGTTATATTTATTGATACTTACTCCGTTAGTATTTAAAGCTGTCAAAAGTTTAAGATATTTATTTATGTACCCATTTAAAAAATCATAAATATATTACATGTTAACATAAATAACATTTTTATAAAAGATAATTTTCCAAAACAGTAAATAATCTGCTGGGAAGACTGACATTATAATGCATTTTTCCAAGTCTCTTTAATACCTGGCTTAGCATAAGACTGGTGGATTCTCATATCTCTTTCTGCATTTGGTTTATTATAATATGTAGCTTTAGCTAAAGTATATAAAGAAAATCCAACATGATATGAAGTTAGAAAGGAGAGGAGTATTTTAATAGTTATTTCAGATCATTATGGCTACTCTTCTTTAATACTACACCAAAACTTGACAGGTTTGGTTTCATAAATATTTCATCAGTTTTTGGGTTTTGTTTTTTTTTTTTTGCAGTGTGCCTTATCAATGAGTTTTGTACTTTGTTACATTAAAATCCATTTGTCTATCTTATACTGTGAGTGGATAGTTTACCCATGTATGATTTTGTAACATCATGTGTTGACCATTTGGAAAATAGTGGTTCACTGAGTTATGCAGATCCTCCTTCCATATATTGATACATTTAATATACCATATAGGAAAAAGTCACCTTCTCACCTCCACTGATACACATTGGTCAATACAGGCTTTCTGGAATTCTCATTCTTGCTTGAAAACCCCAATTTATCATTGGTAACATAGTTGTTTTCCTTGAAGTGACAGATTCACTTTATGTATGACAAATTGTCTTCTAACACTAGTCTAAATGACTGTCGGTGTCTTTCATGTCAAAAATGGTATTTTATTTAAAAAACCCACACAATAGCTAATTCAGTTCATAAACAATCACACAGGTACTTCCCTTGAGAAGAACATCATACTATGTTATGTAGAAGAAATGCTTTATGCATATCTCCCCGTTCTTCACTAGACTATGGGTTGAAATTTAAGAAAATTTAGTAAAATTCTTCTTTTTTTTACTGCATCTACAAAGACATTCCCTAGTGAAATTGTATTTTATTAAAATTTTATTTTATTGTTTATAAATTCATTTATTTTTACTGTGAGTGCGTGACAGTGAAGAAAGCAGTATAATCTGCAGAATAAATGAATGAGTGAATTACTGCTGCAGCTCTATAAATTATACAGATTCTTCATGGAATTTGTGTGCTCAGGAAAAGCAAATTATAAACTAAATCCTCTTTGACCATCAAATCTTAAATAGATCCTTCTATAAGTCAGTTGAAAACATAGGACTAATGAAGGAGTCTGGGAGTGTTTTCACCCACGAGTGTTTTAGAGACACTTATTAATGCCAGGATTCCAGCTTTCATCTGTTGCCTTCAACCACTTAAGCGCTTTACACATCACATTTGTCTTCCATCTCAAGATATCACAAGTTAATATTTAGGTCCCAAACTTCATTTCTTCCTTTGCTTTATCAGCCAGTTGATTGTTTTCAATAAACCTCAGTTCACTACAAACAAAATATGCATTCTCTCCTGCAAGTACACTAGCATGAGTTTTTAAATGAGGCCAGTATTTTTAACTCTATCTATATGATTGATTATGAGAGAAGAGTAAATCAGGAAAATTACATGTGTAAAAAGCATAGAGATAGAGAACTTTTAGTTTTATTTTAGGCAATACACACAGACAAGAAAGTTCAAGAAGTGATGGAATTAAGAGGAGAGTAAACATTCTTGGTGGAAGGTTAGGCTGGTTTTTTACGTATTATTTTGTCTTATGAAAAGAGTTGAGGGGCATCTGGGTGGCTCAGTCCGTTAAGCATCCGACTCCGGCTCAGGTCATGATCTCGCAGTTTGTGAGTTCAAGCCCCACGTTGGGCTCTGTGCTGACAGCGCAAAGCCTGGAGCTGGCTTCAGAAATCTGTGTGTGTGTCTCTCTCTCTCTGCCCCTCCCCTGCTCATGCTCTGTCTCTGTCTCTCAAAAAATAAATAAATGTTAAAAAAAAATTAAAAAAAAAAAAAGAGTTGAATTATGTAAGAAGGGTATTAGTATTATCATTTTATAGAAGAGAAAACTTAGTTAAAAAGACTTTTCCAGGGGCGCCTGGGTGGCTCAGTCGGTTGAGTGTCCGACTTCGGCTCAGGTTATGACCTCATGGCTCGTTCGTGAGTTCGAGCTTTGCGTCGGGCTCTGTGCTGACAGTTCAGAGCCTGGAACATGTTTCGGATTCTGTGTCTCCCTGTCTCTCTCTGCCCCTTCCCTGCTCGTGCTCTGTCTCTCAAAAATAAATAAACATGAAAAAAATGTTTTAAATGACTTTTCCAACTGCCAGAGAGATTACATTTGTTACTTTAGAGTTAGGAATAGAACCCAAGACTTCTAAAGTTCATCCAGAAGGCATTATTATTAGAGTTGCTTTTAATCCTTTCATGCTTCAGTACTTAAGATAAATGAAACCATTATGAGAAGAAACACATTTTTCTTAAACTCTAAGTGAACGTTCTTCAATCCCTGATGAATAGAAAGCCCTAAGAACCAGATTCCATTTTCCATAGAGAGAAAAAATTATAGTTCTGGATCTTTTTACAAATGTAAATATTTAAAATCTACCTTTTTTATGTGAGGATATCTCACCTAATTATTACAAGACTGGTATGAGAGTCACTGGTATGTATTTTTCAGCTTAAAAATGTACTTTGGAAAAGAGATAAAGATTTTGATTAACTACTAGGCAATTTTAAAATGTGCTATGGCTATATCTTCTCTTTCTGGTGAGTAAAACTAAAACCAGTTCTTCTATATTCTATGAGTAGCACTTTAAATTTGAGAGACTAGTGGCACCTGGTGGCTCAGTTGGTTAAGTGTCTAACTCTTGATTTTGGCTCAGGTCATGATCTCACAGTTCATGAGTTTGAGCCCCACATTGGGCTCTGCACTTACAGCATGGAACCTGCTTGGGATTCTCTCTCTCTGCCCCTCTCCTGCTCACTCTTGCTGTCTCCCTCTCAAAATAAATGAATAACAACTTTAAATAAATAAAAATAAATTTAAGAAACTACTCTATTTTAATAAATTAATAGAAAAATACGGGTGTCAGGAAATTATTCTTTTGCTAGTACATGAAAACTATGAAATTTAAGTGTTCTTCTTAAATTTTTAATGCAAGAAAATTTACAGAGTGTAAATTAGGATTTCATTTATAATGTTGCTTTTGCATAATAATTAAATTCTTTCCTTTCAGCTAATTGATAAATACCAGCTGAAAATAAAAGTCCAGGATATGGATGGTCAATATTTTGGTTTGCAGACAACTTCAACTTGCATCATTAATGTTGAAGATGTAAATGACAACTTGCCAACATTCACCCGTACTTCTGTAAGTACATGATAGTAATAAAAGAAAAATGTATGACCCAGTGTTAATTGGTAAACATGCATACCTCTCTCCATGCTGCATGATTTCAAATGCAGTATCCCCAGTCACGTGACAGTAACCCGGACTCAGGATTTAAAATCATGTGACCATAGTCCTTGGAAATTAGAAGAACTGAGTTTACTTCCCACTGTGCTCTATGGGTTACAGTAACTAATTAAGCTTTTTTTTTTTGTTTTTTATTATTTTAGTATGTGACATCAGTGGAAGAAAATAGAGTTGATGTGGAAATCTTACGTGTTACCGTTGAAGATAAGGATTTAATAAATACTGCTAATTGGAGAGCCAATTATACCATTTTAAAGGGCAATGAAAATGGGAATTTTAAAATTGTAACAGATCCCAGAACCAATGAAGGAGTTCTGTATGTGGTTAAGGTAAGAATAAATTAGTAAATTAGTTATTTGTAGCTTATAATATCATAGATTAGCATACTAGGGTTTAATGAGAAGAAGAGAATTCTGGTAAATATACGAATAATGTAGATATATAGGTAAATGTAAATGTTCTCCATATCTATAATGGGATGGATATATTCAATTTGGGAAACCTTTTATAAAGGCATGATTTTTAAAATAATATATATATATATGTGTATATATATATGTGTGTGTATATATATATATGTGTGTATATACATGTACATATGGTCAATAGTATCCACTTTATAACCAACATCTCTTAACAGTTCAAATACTGGCACAGCTTTGATGCCCACGGGGGCCAAGTTTGGGGCCAAACTTTCCTGGCCCATTCTTTCTGTAGCTGGGTCAGGGAGACTCCACTTATTTACTGAATTTCCCAAATGGTGAGTTATTCCTGGTAAGACCCACAGGGAGAGCGTTTGTAGATCTGTTCATCTATATCTAGCATACATTACAACCTTAGCTTCTTGGTTAAGAATGGGAATCGTCAACCATTCAAAGATCCGGATACTTGTAAAACCTCTTTCTAATACTATTCTGCAACATCGCAGAAGTCCTCACTGCTATTTCCAGAGCCAGTTAGCCCATAAAGCCACCTGGACTCCATTTGTTTTGGACACAGTCCTAGTCTTCATTGTGCTGTATCTTTATCTAGAATGTGATTCTATCCTGGGTCCGTGCAGTTTCCCTTTTTGTACATTTTCACAAAGAGGATGAATCAAGTGACGAATTCTTTCTTCTTACCATGATGAAAATTAGCTGCAGTTTTGTGGGTTAATTTCTGTATTTCAAAGAGTAAAGAAATGTCCTTTGAATCTTATCTCTTTCCTCACCCAACCCCTACCCTAATCCTTGGTATTCTAAGAAAGAATCTTATCTCTGTGAAGTCTTAACACCTGACAAAATCTCTGTCTTGTAGGGAATGGCTTTACCCATTCCCATTATAACTAATATCAGGCAAGATAAAATAAAAACGTTCCAGTAAATTTGGTACTACCAGTGTTTTTTAGAAAGTACCTGGGATGGAAGAGCTAACAAAAGACAGTGTAATGTCCATGAGCTTTCCAGTTTCTTCTCTGTCCTCTCTGAAAAACATTTTAGAAAATTTGACCCATAGTTTCTACCCCAAACCAGGTACAAATAATTTTACTCATGTCAGAATGGTAGGATAAGTTGTCCCAAAAATGAATGGAGCAGAAAATAACTATTGGTTAGGTTATGGAGTTCCTAACGTCTCAAGTGTTAACCTCACATACTTTTTGCAATCATTATCAGGACTCTGATATTACTTGCAGTTGAAGAACAGTTTTTGTTTGTTTTGTTTTGCTGGTTTTGTCCACCCAAATACTGAATCAGTTGAAGGATTCTCCTCTTCCAACCACCACCTCGTTTCTGAGTCTATGTTTAATATTGTCAGGACTATTCCTGGCACGAGTTATGTATGGCACTTAGCATGGCCAAACGTTAAACGTCTTGATCTGATTTTCAACACACTTGCTTTTGTAGCCACTGAATTATGAAGAAAGACAACAGGTGAACCTACAAATTGGAGTAGTTAATGAAGCTCCGTATTCTAAAGAGGCTAGTTCACGATCAGTCATGAGCACAGCAACAGTTACCGTTAATGTAAAAAATCAGGATGAGGGCCCCGAGTGTAGCCCTGCAGTGCAAACCGTTCAAATTAGAGAAAATGCGCCACCGGGAACAAAGAGCGATGGATATAAAGCATATGACCCCGAGACGAAAAGTAGCAGTGGCATAAGGTATCTTCTTTTAGTTAACTCCAAATTTACCATGTTTTTAAAATTCATAACTTGTTTTTTAATGCCAGAATTATAATTTGGCCTATGACCCATTTTGTCATCTTAATTTATCATTATTAACAGGTATAAGAAATTAACTGATCCAAAAGGGTGGGTGACAGTAGATGAAAACTCAGGATCAATCACCACTTTCAGAAGCCTGGATAGAGAGACAGAGACCATCAGAGGTGGTGCATATAATATTACAATCCTTGCATCAGGCAAAGGTAAGAACTTTGTTTTTAATCCTGCTACATCAATTCTCACCTACTTACATCCTCAGTGTTTAAGCCAACAGTATAGATTTTTAAATCAGCTGCATATATTTTCAAAATGTATTTCTCCTCCAAAAGACATAGAGCAAGTGAGAAGTTTGCTGTAACTTATTAATTCATGTCTGCTTTCTAATAACACCCCCCGTTTTGTGTAATTATAAAATAATTTAGTTATAGAAATACTGGAAACTGTGGCTTATTGAAAGTAAACAATAATTGAACATTGAGAAAGTTACTTTGGTAACATTACCTTCAATTTATCTAGTCATCTCTTTTTAAAATATTCACTGTGGAAGGAAAATTCATTGCAGGGAGAACATACTTACTGCCCCATAGTGCATTCCTGGAAAACAGTTCTGTCTTTTTACAAGAAACTATCAACATACTTGGGGGTTAGAATTCTGATTAAGGACATTATATAAAAGTAATCATAGATACGATTAATAGTATACTATAAAATTAGAAAGACAAATTTTGTGAATCCATAAAACCATATGAAATGTAAAATGTTCTGTGAGTCCTACCAAACTGAGGGAAGTATGAGCACAGTGGTTATATATGAGACCCATTTAGTACATGTTATACGTTTGACCTTTGTGCATCCATAAACCAAACATGCCAGCTCCAGTAAACATAAGTTATTACACTTTGGCTTACAAAGTTGGAACTTAGAAGTGACTTTGAAAGATGTTTTAGGTATTTCAGTCCTCTCTAAATTAATGAGAGATGGTTCATATCCATTGGCTGAATTGGAAAGGTTGTAATTATTATTAATTTAACTTTGATTAATTGAAGATTGCCCTTTAAGGCCTCAGCTTCCTTTGTCCCGTTGTCAGGACCTGCTTTTTGGTCAAAGGCAAGTGAAAAAGAAGAATGATATGAAAATCAAATCTGTTCTTTTTACATTTTTTTTTTTTAATGTTTATTTTTGAGAGAGAGAGAGAGACAGAGCCCAACCAGGGGAGGGGTAGAGAGAGAGGGAGACACAGAATCCGAAGCAGGCTCCAGGTTCTGAGCTGTCAGCACAGAGGCTGACGTGGGGCTCAAACCCACGAACCGTGAAATCATGACCTAAGCTGAAGTCGGATGCTTAACTGACTGAGCCAGTTAGGCACCCCTATTCTTTTTACATTTTAAGTAGCACTTGGCAAATGGTTTGTTGATAGATAAGATAAAACTACTATCTGGGATTAGACATTTGGGATATAATTTTATTCTACATTCTCCTTTGTTGCAGAAGAGATTAAATAATTGAGAGATCAAATATGTGTATGGAGTTTAGATGAGTTAATCATCACTGCAGAATAGAATAAATGTGTAGTGGGGCCTTTCCCATTCATTTCTATTGAAGAGGGTAGGGGATAAATAATTTTACGTCTATTTATTCCTTGAACTGAGATTCTACAAAAGGATGTTTTTTGTGTGTTTTTGTTTGTACCTTTTTCTAAAATCTATACTAGCTAATTTCATTTGCCCGCCCCCCCCCCCCCCCCCCCCCCCCCGCCACCCCAGCTGCTTCCTCATGAAAGAGTCTCTTTCATGAGTGAGCACTGACCTCTGGGTCCATTCTCACTTCCCACCCTCCTGCTTCTCTACAGCACTTACTTCCTCTTTCTGAAACTCTCTTGCAACGCTTCTGTGTATAAATTGTTCCACACACTCCTCTATCATCCATATGTTTTCTGGTACCACCTTCCACTCTCCTGAACATAGCTATTTCTTCAGTTGGCGTTCAATTTCTCTTCTTCTCAGTATCTTCTCAAATTTAGCTCTCCTGGCAGTGTCACTTAAGTATCTCCTCCATATAGCTCAGTTTTAGGTTTCTATGTTTGTTGTATTATTCGCGCTTTGGGGAGGAGCGTGCTTTCAAAAAATGTTTGAAACATTTACCAGGAGGGCGCCATGCACAAAAATCACAAAACCATGGCTTTGCATGACTTCATATTTGGAATTAGTACTTACTTATATAGAATTGCTTTGACATTAGGTGACCATTGCATGCATACGCTCCAATGAATAAGGGGATTATTTATTTAATCAACAGATGAATAATGGCTGTGAGACACTGAATTAGATGTCTAAGATCTTTGGTTTACATATTGTACACCAATATGAATGACAGTGTGCAAAAAAACGGAGTGTATTGAACAACTCCAAACGTTTAATGGAAGGAAATTCAGGCATTCAGCACAGTAGTAGAAGAGCAAACACGGAAGAGTTTCAACTTTCAAAGACAATGCAATTAGATTCAGTCAGTAAGCCGTGTGCTTTCAACTCAGTGTGTGGACTCAAATGGAAAAGAAGTGTTCAAGACCACCAGCAGTCCCAATTTCCAGAGAGAGCCAGAAAACAGCACATAGCGTGAGAACAAGAGATTGTGAGAAGTGAAATTATTCTGCCCTGAGAAAAGTATATCAGGTAGATGAAATACACATCTCCCTGCTTCCTTTGTCTCCCTCTTCTTCTCCCTCTTTGTTTAGTTGTCCAAAATGAGAGATAGTTGCATTGTTTCTTGGCAGCTTGTTTCTTCTCTCGTCATCTCATTTCTTCTCTCCTGGTTCCCCGTTTCTTCTTGCTGGTGCATGTCCTTTACTAGTCCGTCCAATGGTGTGGTATAGGTGTTAAATCCTGCCTGACTTGCTCTGAAAAATATCATTCTCATGCTTGACTTGATAATTTGACTTGGTTTAACATTTTGAATTAACTCCTTCTTTTCCTCAACACTGTGCAGGTCATACTCCATTATCTTGTGGCATCTCTTGTTGCTGATGTTTATCCTACTGTCAATCTCACTATTGTCCCTTCGTGGATAGTATGTCTAGATAACTTTTATAGTTCCTTAGGTTGCATTCTATAGTTTCAATACAACATTTACGGTGTGAATGTATTTTTATTTATCTAGCACGGAAGATCATGTTTTTCTTTAATTATGGGATATTCTCAGCAATTATGTATTTAAATACTGCTTCCCCAACGTTCTAGTTATTCTCTTCTTCTAGAATCCCTATGAGAGGAATGTTGCTGTTTTATTTCTACTGGAATTTAAGCTATAATTTCATTGTTGTTTAAGTAGTTGCCCTTTTTATGTCTTTGAAGATACTAAACATACATGTTTCAAAGATGTCTTGTGTAGGGTGAATCAATCTTCTGATGGATGATTTTGGTTTTCCTTTTTAGCATTAATCTTGCTCATTCTGGAATTTTAACTTGCAAGCTTCTATCACGTGGGAGGTGTTCAGTTGTCTCTCTGTTGTTGGTTTCTCCATCTTTCCCGCTTCACCCCATAGGAGTCTTAGAGTTGCCCCCACCTTGTCCTTTGCTGTGCCCCACGTTTCAGAACCAGTTCTCCTGGCCTTTGAAGACACTGCAAGTATCATAGGTCCTGTTGCCTGGGTTGAAGTTGTGACTGTAGGGCTGTGCCCCATCTTCCAGCTCTCCTAGGTTGGCAGTTTTATCTAAGGCACGGCCCCAGGCAGCAGGCAACACAGGTTTGCTCCCCTCTTCTCCTTGCTTGATATCCAAGCCCTTCTTATTAAATGGAAGAAAGAATAAGTGGTTTAGAGACAGAAGTCCTGGATTTGTGTTCAGCTTCGGGCTTCACAACTGTGTTACTGGTTTGTGGCCTGGACACATGCTCACTTCCTCTTTGAATCCCCTAGGTTGTTTGCCAGCACAGTGCCCTGTACAAAGTGGTTATTCAGTAAGTTTTTATTAAATATATATAGACAGATGAGGGGTGCCTGGGTGGCTCAGTCCGTTATGCGTCCAACTCTTGGTTTCTTGTCAGGTCATGATCTCATAGTTCGTGGGTTCACGCCCCAAGTTAGGCTCGTGCTGACACCGAGGGGCCTGCTTGGGATTCTCTCTCCTTCTCTCTCTGCCCCTTCCCTGCTCGTTCTCTTGTTCTCTCTCAAAACAAATAAGTAAGCATAAAAAGTAAAATAAATATATAGATAGATGCATTCCTTAGGCTACAGACACTCTGATTAGTTTGGTTTGCAAGTGATTTTCTGCTTCTGGAGTCTTTCGTCCTTCAAATGGTCCTATGTACTATGTTGTTCTGATCTTCCATATCCACAATCTTACCTTTCAGTTCCCCTGCTCCAAAACCTTACTCACTCCCTAGATGTATATTAAACTCCAGGCTCCTTAGAATGGCTTTCAAGGACCCTTGGCTCTTCTCTGAGGTTTTGAACTCCAACCAATTTGCCTTCCCCTTCATTATGTCTAGAAGATGGATGTGCATGTTATGCTTTCCCACCTTCCTGAATGTCCTTGTGCTTTTAAGTATACCAGAAATGCCCTTGTTCATCCTCTTTTCTCCTTTTTAAAAATCAGTCAAAACTAACCTCTATAACAGTTTCCATCTCAGTTGCATGGATAGTGAATGGATGACAAATCTAAATAGTTATTATCTCTCCAACCCATCCAAAAGTGACAATTTTTTTTTTTTAACATTCCTTAAGGGCACAGCTTTGCGCTTGTCATTGATATGTCACAAGTGCCAAATTCACATTTAAAACTTTTTTTTTTCAATGTAGAATTTCCTAGTTAAAACTCAGAACATTAAAATGTTCTATTTTTATATCCAATTTTCTAGATGGGAGAACGTGTACTGGGACGCTGGGAATTATACTTGAAGACATGAACGATAATGGCCCAGTTATCCCAAAGCAGACGGTGGTCATCTGCAAAACCGTCATGTCATCTGCAGACATCTCTGCAGTGGATCCTGACGATCCTATAAATGGCCCACCCTTTGACTTCAGTTTGGAGAGTGTTCCTGATGCAGGCATAGAAAGAATGTGGAGACTGACAAAAATTAATGGTACGTATTACTAAACATGACTTTGTCCTTTTCAGCATCCGGATGTCTAAAATATTTTTTTCTTGATGCAACATGAGAATAATCACCGTGTGGGAACCACCAATAAAAGAAGGAAAGTTCCTCCATTCCGGTGTGGTGGGAAGTAGGACTCAAACTCAGGAACCATGAGACCATGACCTGAACCAAAATCAAGAGCCGGTTGCTTAACTGACTGAGCCACCCAGGTGCCCCTCTTGCACCGTTTCTAATCTCTCCTGTGTCAAGATTCTGTTAGGGGCTGTGTGAGTCCCCATTCCCCTCCCCTGTACATATCCCGCCTTAGCCTGGGTCTAATGCCATCACTTCCTGACTTGCTGACCTCTCCTCCACATAGATTCTTCACTCACTAATGGTTTCCTAGGTCGTAAGGGGATCACCATATGTTGCAGGTCTGTTCCCTAGGAAGTGAACTCTGAGACAAGAGTTTCTCAGGCAGAGTATTAATAAGGAATTTGCTTGGCATCAGTAGATGTGAAAGGAAGGAAAGCAGAATTGGGCAGAGAAAAGCCAAGCTGCAGCCCAAGTCAAAGGACAGCTGTAGTTAACCCCACAGGGAGTCTGAGTTAATGGCCCTTCAGGGGGCCCCAAGTTGAGCCTCTGTACTCTTTCATGGCTCAGTCAGTGGAGTGGGTGCCTTGAGGGGCGTGACTTTTGGCAAAATGGCACAGACATTGAAGAAGCTTATGGCCTCCCCAAACAGCTGGGACAATGCGAGGACAGTATGTCCCTGAGTGCAGGGAATCTGGGTATGCGTCACAGTGTCCACTCTGCTGTCCCTTGTCTCTGCACTGTATTGACCTCTGACCTTTTCTCGTCTTTTGTTTTCTAGTTGGGATTCTCCCCCAACTTAGTTCCTAGTCTGTACTTCTGACTTTCCCCATGAGAGGATCTATGGTGGATAAGAATGGCAAAATGGAGGGGCCTCTCCATGCCAGCTGCCTCACTCACTCCATCGGCTCTTCACTCTGCGGTGCTCTCGGCATCTCCTGACTGTACTGCCCACGGGCCCTGATGGCCTGGTCGCCCCCCACTTCAGCGCTCATGGTTCAAGATCTGCCATAAACAGAGGGTTTGCCCTTATGGTGTCCTTGAATGGTTTTCAACCCCATGCTTCCAATGAATATTCCTCTATTTCTTTTATGACAAATTAAAAAACAAAAGTTGTGAGCCAAGGGAAGGGAAATAGGAAGAGGGAAGTAAAACAAGGACACATAGAAGCTACGGCGACAAGTTAAGACCCGACTGTGTCCCGAATCCTGCTCTGTGGACAGGCAGCATTTTCAGTCTTTCTAAAAACAGTATTCTGGTGTGTGTGTATGTGTGTAAGGTTATCAACTATTCTTTTCTTGGGAACAACTAACCTTATTTTTAGATTTTGTTCTTTCTACTGATTTGGTGTCATAATATCATTTCTTTTTAGATAATGTGGAGCGAGATGGTAATTTTTTTTTTTTTTAATATTCCTACTTCATACAGTAAAACAGTGACAGGATTATGTTGCTCAAAGCTTTGTTACTTTAAAGTTTTACTATCTGTGAAGTAACCCAAAGTCTGGGAAACACCAAATCAAGAAGAACATATCCTAAAGAGGCTTTGAAGTCAGATAGGCTGTGTTAAATGCTGGCTCCACTGTTTATTAGTGACATAAATATGACCATGCTATTTATTCTCTTTGGGCCTTAATTTACTCATATGTAAAGTGGGATTATTTGAGGGAGTCAACAGGATAATGAATGCATCAGACCATGGCACATTATGCACCATCAATTTTGGTTTTGTTAATCTTAGTATTATTTCCTACACATAAACTTACCAAGTTAACCATGCTTTCTTTTATTTGGTTTTCTTTTTTAAAATGTTTATTTATTTTTGAGAGAGAGAGGGAGCTAGTGGGAGAGGGGCAGAGAGAGAGGGAGACACAGAATCGAACGCGGGCTCCACGCTGACAGCAGAGAGTCCGTTGCGAGGCTTAAACTCACAAGCTAGGAGATCGTGACCTGAGCTGAAGTTGGACGCTCAACCGACTGAGCCACCCAGGCGCACACCATCCTTTCCTTTATAATAGACTTATTCACTGATTTCTTTACCCAAACATCCAAATTTATATTTACAGCTTCAAACACCTTAAAAATCAATGGAATTGTCACACTGCAGGGGGATTATTCTTGGACATGTGCATGTGGTGTTTACGTTCAGGATAATATTATATCTTTGGATATGTGCTTAAGACTCAACTGGATTTTGACGTGGATATTTTCCACCCTTGACCTAAAAGCAAATACATGGTCCTATAGGACCATGAGATGCTGTAGCAGCAGGACCGCTCATGCCTGCTGGTATGTTCAAGGTCAGCCACGTTCTAAGTTGTCAGAATCAGTCTCTGACAGTAAGTCACAACTGTGTAATACTGTTTGGCACAATATATGCAAACAAAGTAAGGAGAAATGTCCAGAATTTCAGACTGTTACTCTATGATGAATCGTGTATAAATGAAAATTGCACTGTAAGTTTCTCTTAAAAATTTTTAAAGTGGTGATAAAGACCGATGTCTTAACAAGCCTATTACTTGTGATTGGAAAAGGTTTGTTTATGGATGGAAAAATATATTATTCCAAAAGCCAAAAGACATTTCTATAAGACACAGCAGGGATAAAGTTTTCTTTGCGGTATGTTTACCATCGAGGTAGATGAGAACTCCTCAGTCCGTTCCCATTCACGATCCTGTGCCGGCTGTGCCCTCCCATCAGGAAGATCCATTTGTGGAGAAATTTGGTGAACATCCTAACATAGGAGGCATTTGTGACATTCTATATCACTCGGTTTTATTTTCTTTCAGATACAGCAGCTCGTCTTTTCTATAAGAACGACCTTCCATTTGGACCATATCAAGTACCTGTCAGAGTTAGAGACAGACATGGCCTGTCAGTCGTCACTCCATTAAAAGTTATACTATGTGACTGTGTTACTGAAAATGATTGCGCACTTCGCACAGACCCAAGGACTGGCAACGGAGAAGTGAGGCTTGGAAAATGGGCCATCCTTGCGATACTGCTGGGCATAGCATTGCTCTTTTGTAAGTCCCTGCATGAACTCAAATAAGAGCCTCTGAAATAACTTTCAAGACTCATTCTTCGAGTCAACACTGCTCTCTGTAGCTGGCCACTTGAAGATAGTTCTATTTCAATTTAGCACAACATATTTAACTTATATATTGCAACTAGTGTTCTCTCAGCACAGACCTAAAATTCAGCGCAAAAATACAGCCCTTATAGCACGTCTTCGCGGCATCTCTGGTTAGGGCGGACTTGCCAATTGCCTACGATTTCACCATAGGCCATCGTGTGTATGTTTTCTGGAAAGCTGTCTTCATATTAGTCATCCTAAATTCGTAACTTCACATTGTTTTATGATAAACGGAAGCAATTTCTCTCATCCTCCAGGTATCCTATTTACCTTAGTCTGTGGGGCTACCGGGACAGCTAAACAGCCCAAAGCGTTTCCCGATGATTTAGCCCAGCAGAACCTCATCGTGTCAAACACTGAAGCTCCTGGAGATGACAAAATGGTAAGTAGTTTGTCTTTCTAAAATAAACACAAAGGACAAACTGGCCTAACCAACTAGAATTCTCTTTCTGGGACAAGTTCTTTTGCAGTCGGGTACCTTACAATATATAAAATTCCATTGTTCCTGTGGAAGTAGATAAAATTAGGTTGGTTCTCATGATGCTATGTGATATTTCACTGTGGTCATAGGGTGTTACTTCACACTAAAAATCCTTCAGCCTGTTATTATTATTCCTACTTGAAGTGTTTCATGATTTCAACTTTAGGTCTTTTTTATGTATTGAAACTGCTGTTTGTGCTGTAAAAATATTTCATTTAATTATTCACAGATCATCAGCATAATTATTTTAAGTTTGTTTTTTTTTTTTTTCCTGGCAGCAGCAATAAAATGACTACAAGCTTTGATCTGTGTGGGAAGAACTTTAATGGAGTCTTTCCGGTGCTAATGTGGGTTAGAAAGAAGCCTGAGGTCAAATTTATGATCCAGCAGTGCTAGCCAGTGACTACAGAGATCCAGCTTCGGTTTCTGGCCTAGTATGTGGATGAGGAACATGTAAATTTTCTACAAAAAGCATAATGATGATAAGAACAGGACAGATTTAGAAAACTTTAAAAAGTGTAAAACGTGTAAAAAAAAATAAAATAAAACAAAACTTAGCGTTTCCTACAAAAACAAACCATGGAAAATTAGTGGCCAGAGAAGCATCTCTGCTGGTTTATTTTTATTTATTGAGATTGCAAGGACTTTCTTTTTAATTAATTAATTAATTATTTTTAGGGGCGCCTGGGTGGCTCAGTCGGTTAAGCGGCCGACTTTGGCTCAGGTCGTGATCTCGCAGTCCATGAGTTCGAGCCCCGTGTCGGGCTCTGTGCTGACAGCTCAGAGCCTGGAGGCTGTTTCAGATTCTGTGTCTCCCTCTCTCTGCCCCTCCCCTTTCATGCTTTGTCTCTCCCTGTCTCAAAAATAAATAAAACGTTAAAAAAAATTTTTAAAAATTAATTATTTTTAAGGAGAGAGAGTACACACAAGCAGGAAGGGTGGGAGAGGCAGAGGGAAAGAATCTTGAGCAGGCTGCACACCCAGCATGGAGCATGACACGGGGCTTGATCTCATAACCCTGAGATTATGACCTGAGCCAAAATCAAGAGTCAGAAGCTCAATCGACCAAGCCACAAAAGGCACCCCAAGATTGCAAGGATTTATTATTCCAGCCAAGATGTTTATGGCAACTTTATTTCTATATTTTTGTTCTAGTTGAGGGGAACTAGATTAGACATTGAATAAAAATACCAATCGGGGAGCCTGGGTGGCTCATTGGGTTAAGCATCCAATTTTGGCTCAGGTCATCATCTCATGGTTCACGGCTTCAAGCCCCACATCAGGCTCTCTGCTATCAGTATGAAGCCTGCTTCAGATCCTCTGTCCCCCTCGCTCTGGGCCTCTGCCCTATTCTCTTTCTCTCTAAAAAATAGATTAAAAAAATTTTTTTAAATTAAAAAAAAATACTGATCATGTGTTGTAGACTCTGGGTCTGGAGTTCTCAGGCAGAGAGTGGACGCAGGATTAAAATGCAAGAGAGGCTAATGTTCGGGAGGAAACAAGAGCCCCAAGTAAGGGTCCTTGCTCCATTTTTATTAGGATCAGAAGGCATACAAGTGTGATGGACGTGTGCGAAGAGACGATGAAACCATGAACGTTAACTCATGTGTGTGAAGGAAAGGGGGTTTTGGTGTTAGGGGTCTGGCTCCAGGCAGGTGGTTATTTCTGGCATGCCCGAGGCCCCGAGTCTGTTTATCTTAGCCTGCCTAGGGACTAAAACAGTGAGATCCTGCTACCTCAGGGTCAACAAGGCATCTTTCTTTTGCTAATTAGCTTATTCCCCACAATCATCATTTCTGTTTCTGCTCTAGGCAGGTGAAGGGAATGAATTTAAACCCAGCAGGGTAAATACATGTGAGACATTGATAACGGAATCCTGATTTTGAGGCTTGAGATGTTGGAAGGATTTAATAAGTGACGTTGTACAATACTCTAAGAAGTTTTCAGAGGAGGAATATACATTAAGCTTTCTGATTTGTCTCAAGGATAGACCACTTGACAGTTGGCGATTTCCAGGACACTGCATGAAGTCCTGGGGTTACGATAATCAGGTGGTCAGGATAGTCAAGACAGATTTAGTTCCTGCCCTCAGAGAGCTTACCTTATAACACAAGAATTTATAACATTATTTACGTTCCGTTGTGGTGGTGGTTGTTCTTCTCTGTACTTCCCCAATGCCAACTGTTTCCGTTTCAGTGTTCCACGAATGGCTTCACAACCCATACCGTGGGCAGTTCGGCTCAGGGAATTTGTGGCACCTTGGGATCAGGAGTGAAAAATGGAGGCCAGGAGACCATTGAAATGGTGAAAGGCGGACACCAGACCCTGGAATCGTGCCGGGGGACGGGGCATCATCACACCCTGGATTCCTGCAGGGGAGGACACGTGGAGACGGACAACTGCAGATACACCTACTCCGAGTGGCATAATTTCACCCAGCCCCGCCTTGGTGAAGTGAGTTTCCCTCGGTGTCCTAAGAATTGATTTTGATATCTTTTCAGCGTTCTGAATTGTTACAATTTAGTGGCCTCACCTTCATTTTCAATTAATTATTGATCTACTTAATTGGAAAGTTGTTTTTCCTCAATTTTGATTTAATAATGCTCCGATATTAAGTGGATATTTACTTTTCCTCTCATTTTGTTTGGTTTTTAGTTCTTACTGAAATAATGTTAGATGATATTTACTTACTTACTTACTGGACAGGAAATGTCTTATTTATTTGGTAGAAGAACAACTGAAAAGAATCTTTATCCCAGGTTATGTGATTTTATTTTTAAAATACAAAAGTTATCTGTGTGATGACATTCAAATTATTTTTTTTCCCATGACTTTGTGTTAATATTTCCCATGTGATAAATCGTATCTTAGAAACCAAAAGTGTGCTACGAGGCAATTATAGCCTTATGGTCAGTAAGCCTATCTGGAAAGATCTGAGCCCACCACCATTTGGGTTCAGTTTAATGGGATTTTGCATTTCACGCTAGACGTGATTATGTAACATGAACCCTAGGATACTTGCTGCCACATATGTGATTTTTAGAAACATGCTATAGAGTGAATTTATAGAGTGATTTATGATACAGACCAATCATGTGCATTTTTTATATGTAGGAATCCATTAGAGGACACACTCTGGTTAAAAATTAAACAATGAAAGGTAAATCAAAGCAATTATTTTTATGTTAGTAAGTTTTGGTGTTTAAAATAATAATAATAAAATATATTGTGTTTCTCCCCTGGCAGAAGGTGCAACTGTGTGATCAGGATGACAATCATAAGCATGCTCAAGACTACGTCCTTACGTATAACTATGAAGGAAAAGGATCAGTGGCTGGTTCTATAGGTTGCTGCAGTGAACGACAAGAAGAAGATGGGCTTGAATTTTTGGATCATTTGGAACCCAAATTTAGGACACTAGCAGAAGCGTGCATAAGGAGATGAGTGGATTCTAATAAGTCTACAAAAGCCAGTGGCTTTATCTGTTCCCCAGCCCCCCACGAGCCCCCACTTTTTTAAATACAAGCCAGGATTTTTTAAAAATAGAAGATGCAATGTTTTGGGTTTTCCCCTTCTTTATTTTGATGAGATCTCTTTAGCCAAATGCATATTTACAGAAAAATGCTGTAAATAAGTATACAAAGTACCCAATTTTTACATAGTTATAAATTAGTTGTCTTCCATCCAAGGAGATCTACAGGTAGAAAAATTAAGGAAGTCCACATTATTGTTTACATTTGGGTATAATGTCAATAGCCAACTTACAGTGCAATAAAATGTAATTAATTCAAGTATATATCATAAGCTACTTGAAATATAACCTAATAGAAAATTTCAGAGAACTTGCTTTAGCATTATATTCATTTACCTAATTAATGAATTGTGTGGTGCTTAAAAACTGTTGCTGTCCTGAACATTATGAAGTGTGTATATTGCATTCTTGATAATGTTTTATTCTCACAGCATTACCTTTCTCAAGGTAAAGGGAGAGTCCCAACCAGGCATTGACTGTTAATATAATTCCATTCTGGTGGACTTTAGTTTCTAGGTTGTATTCTATACAAAATCCTGAACTGAATCTAAATTTCTCTGTTACCAACCTTGTCAGGAAAATTTAGTTTTAAAAACTGCTCTAAGAATGTATTTTTATTTCTGCAAGGCCTTGGTCTTTGGTCTCTCTCTCTCTGTCTCTCCCCTTTTCCCTCTGTGTCTGTTTCTCTCTCTCTACTTCTCTTTCTCTTCTCTTTATTTTTTAAATTTCTACTTGGGTTGGAGAGTCTAAATATTTTAAAAAGCCGTCTCTCTTCTTTTATAAAGCGAGTTATTCTGTTTTTGTTTTATGTAAGTGTATTATTCTCTGTTTTTCTCGAAATTAATGTCATGTTGATGTTATTGTTGCAAGTATCTTGGTTATTGCTTCATTATTTCCTCAACAAAGGAACTTTAATTCTGCCATTAAAACTGTAAAAATATGTCATGCTTTTATTAGATACAACATTCTGTGTTAACAAAAGGATATTTAAAATTGGAATGTGGTTATTTGGTATATAATAGCATGTTTATAGTTCATATCGTTAATGCAAGGACACAGTTTATAAATGCAAAATAGTGAGGGATTTTGAAATAAGCTTTGCAGAACAGGGATCATGAAAGCTCTCTAGGAATAAGTATTTTATAACTTTTTAGATGAAATGGCTAGTTATGTCTATCTGTTTGAGAAGTCTTTTTTTTCACATTTAAGGTCACAGTTTTTAACAAATGTAGAGTGGGCCAAACTATTTATATTTTGAAACAGTAAGACAAAATTAAACTTAACAGCCAACCAAATTCCAGGCCAGGCTTCACAGCTGATTTCAGTCAGTGAATTTTCTAAGTACACTAACCACATGGACATTTGAAATGTATTTCTGTTATCTATGATCGTTAGGAATATGCCTATCTTAAATTCGCAAGGTTGGCTTATGACAATTATTCCTAAAGATTAACACTGGGTAATTATTCCATAATGAATTTATCTTTTCAATAGTTTTCTTATTGTTCAGTCAAAAATACTATTTCTTAAAGTTACTTTAAATAAAGCATGCACACAGTGTTGTATATTACTGGGTACGATAAAGAAAATCAGGTAATTTTAAAATATTATTGTATGAGTTTGTTAATCATGTGTCTGAAAGGAGCTCATAAGAGTGTATTTGTCTTACTTTGAGAAGTGTCTTCTTTAGAATTGTGTTCTACATTTTTTAGAATTTTAGAGTTTGATGTGGAGAGATCATTGGTCCATGGTTATCACGTGTATATAATTTTGCTATTCTAAAGGTTGTGATGCTATGGGATATTGGTTAAGTTGCATAGTTTCTCTGTGTCTGTTTTTTTTTTAATTTCATCATAAAACGGGGGATAATAACTCTTTTCCTAGGGTGGCTGTAAGACATTTGAATAAAAAATGGTTTTTAAGCATGAGACTCATACAGAGTGGTCCACCTGAAAGGCACTCCTGTAATACTAAGTGATTTAAAATATATCACATGTACAACCCCACTTCATATTCACGAAAATCCATTAAGAAAATAGGATAATCGAAAGCCTGTTTTGCTTTATTTTACTTCAGAATATTTGCCAGTTGAGAATATGTCTCTTCATAATGATTACCTGATGCCTGGGCCTTCTATATCCAATGTTTTAGCACATACATTGCAAAGATTTCTGAAGCATCTGCAAAGCATTACCTAATTTTTTTTTTAATTTTTAAATTTATTTAGAGAGAAAGAGCATGTGCGCAAGTTGGGGAAGGACAGAAAGAAGGATAGAGAGAATCCCAAGCAGGCTCTGTGCTGTCAGTGCAGAGCCTGACTCGGGGCTTGAACTCATGAACTGTGCAGTCGTGACCTAAGCCCAAACTAAGAGTCAGGTGCTTGACCGACTGAGCCACCCAGGCACCCCAACTCAATTCCTTTTTTATCTTATTTGCATAGCACATCCTATATATTGCCTCCAAACTGCCAAACTTTCTGAGAATTTTTAATACAAGTTTAATACAAGTTTTAATACAAGTTTATTCATTCATTTCTTTGCATACAGTCATTTAATGCCTTCCCAGTGTAGCCTTCTAATGCAGATTGTGCTGGTATGCGAAGGTACAAGATGAATTAGCTACTCTCCCTACCCACCCACTCTACTACAAGACAAGATAGGGTGTAGTATTGAGTGGATGTGGGTATGGAATGGTCCAATGCCTGTAAAACACATCGCATGATACCTGGCACATGGTAAGTGCTTGATATAGGTGAAAAAATTCCAGGTGACATAAAAGAACTATAGAATTCTAGGGAGTGAAGATATGCTCCTGCTATTCTCCTGCTAAGCGTTTTGAGCGTGAGTGCCCTACCTCTACTGTCCTCCATTCCTCTCTTCATACATTCTTCCCACCAGTACCCCGGCTCCCATCCTTGGTGCCACTGAGCTCCAACAGTGTGCCACGCATCTCTTCCTCCTTCTCTCCTTCCACCTCCTGTCAAAGAACACGCGACCATGGCATTCTCCTGCCTAAGGGCCCTCTGTGGCTTTGGAGGATAAATTTGAAATGCAAATCACATTCAAATACCAATCTTCCTGTATCCCACACACTTCTTTGTGCCTTGTTCATAATAGGGTCTCCTTTTGCAGTGTCTTTATTTACTTGTTATCCACTTCCTTGTTGCAAAAGTACTTTTTAGAAGATCTAGTTCAAAAACCACTTCTTTAGCATATGACATTTTTTTTAGTCATACAACATTTATGTGTCTAGAGCATATTGCTGTAAAATGTTCATTTTTAGGTTTATATGTATGTTCATATGTATGTTTGTGTGTATGCGTGTGCAAACACGCATACGTGTGTGTGCATGTGTGTCTGTATGTTGTCATATAGGAAGCTTACTGAAGACAAAGAAAGGTGTTCTCATTTGTATGCACATTGAACTCTGGCCATCAATACATTCTGATGAGTCAAATTGTATTGCCCAGGTCACAAAGGGAAAAAAAAAAAAAGAAAGATTACAAATTAAGTTATCGGATTCTTAGCACACTACAATAACTTTCCCTTGACATAGGTTTTCCATTAGAGATGTGATGTATATTAGATTCTGCATTGAATTCTTTTTTCAACACTGGACATCGAATACACAGAATATCAAACATATGCATTCACTACTTAGTGAGGTGGTGAGGTTCTGGAATCCCTTCTGCTTCTCCCCTTGGGGTCCTGGGAGTGGCAGATCCTATCTGTACATTGTGGTTCAGGTTAGCTAATTCCTTCCCGCCTCCAGCAACTGCATGACCTCAGAACCAGCTACACTACCCTGAAATGTAACCCTCAAAGGTTTTTCCTCATCTTCACCACTGTATGCCCAGCATATAGAACAGTAGGCTTTCCGTGTGTTTGTTATACGAATGGATGAATGGATTCACATAGGTACTGACTGAGATTGGACTGCAGCTGTGTGTAAAGAGCCATTTCTTCCTCAATGTGAAACTCATTGACCAATGTGCAAATCTTAGTTGTGACCATCATTTCATTGTCAGCATGTTCTAACACTAGTTTTTCTAAAGGACTGCTCACTAACTTCCTGAGGAAAAGCAACGAAACGTCAGTTATATTTTAGAAATCCAAGAAATGATTCTTATGGGTTTGCCAAAGCCAGGTTAATTATTTGTGACGGTTGAAAGTCAGGCCTTGACTTGAAAAGTACCTTGAGAAACAAGAAGGCAAGGGAATGGTGCAGATCTAAGAACTTCCGATTCCTCTGAGTTAGAGTGGGACAACATTCTGTAACAGGGCACCACAGTGCTCAAGAACACCATGAGAAGGAAACCTTTTGAGGGAAGGAAAGGACATGTGCAGCTGTGAGCCTGGGAGGCAATGACTATACTGCACTGTGAGCTGATAATGTTGCCTGAAGATAACACATAAGATAGAGAGGACTGTCCTGCCGTTATAAGGAACAGACCTATCCAGCCAATGGTGGGCAAGGCTTAGTAAATAGCAAGTCAGCTATGCTTCTGGGTTTTTGGTTTTAGGAATCATTAATATGCCTTCTATTATTTCTTCTCCCCAGGGTCTAGATTTCAGTCCTCAGACTGGAATCTTAATAAGTTACTGTGTCTTTTTTTTTTAAGTAAGTTCTACACCCAGTGTGGGGCTTGAACTCATGACCCCAAGATCAAAAATTGCATGCTTTACTGACTGAGCCAGCCAGGCACCCCTGAAATCTTAAAAAGTGAGATCCTGTTTTTCCTGTCCTCTGTCCTCACCTTCCCCCTGCCCCTTGCTACCTCAATAGTTGAACGATTTAAGTCACTTCTGCTTAACTTCTTAAAATAGAGCAAATAAATGCATCCTCCAGCTGCATTTTAAATTAAACACACAGCATAATGTCTTCATGTAAAACAAAACAACAGAGTGCTGACAAAACAGGAAATAAAAAGGAAACTAGTGTTTTGCAGATAGCTAGTGTAGTAAGCGGAACACTTTGATCTGATTTTGTTAAAAAACACATTTTATAGAGGAATATTACTGTGTCGTGGCTTTGGGACATACTCTCTACTTTTAAACCCATCTGGTATGTTTTACATTCTTGTTATATATGAGACTCAGGAGAAGAATCTCATTGTGGCCCTTGGTTGGAAGGAAAAGTCAAGGGCTGTTTTGGGCCACTCTTTAGCTCTGTGACTATACCCTCATTCCCCGGCAGGAAATCTGGACATAGGTAAGAGGTTAGAACTATGGAGTTTCTACTAGTCATCTTTCTCTCTCTCTCTCTCTCTTTTTTAAGTTATTATGTTAAGATACAGGAGAGAGGACAGAGCAGAATATTGTTTCTTTTGCAGTTGACAAAGATTAGAGTGAACTTGTGAAAATATTTGCATTACTTTTTTTAGAGTGTGGTTTACAGACCATCTGCATCCAATCACCTTTGGTGTTTGTCGAAATAAAGATCCACTACAGAATCAGAATCACAAGGAGGACAGGGAGGAAGTATGGAAGACTTCAATTTTAGGAAGTTTTCTAGGCGACTTTTACACCCTCTCAAGTTCATCAAGAACCACTGATATGGATTTACTGACTGGGTCTATGTATGGTTTGGAGGTTTATGAAACTTAAGTATTTTCAGCTTCTTTCTTCATATAAGATGCATTAAGCAAGGTGCTGGAATTATACCAAAGAGTTGAAACACACTGATTAGTAAACTTCCACCCTTTGAGCAAATGAACCGTTTTACAATGTATTCTACTCAATGATTCCTACTCACCATTTGGAGTGAACCGGTGGCATAATCTTAGGATAGGACCACGGGACCAGGACATTTAGTAAATGCTCAATAAAAATGAAACTAATTTTGCTACATAAATGTGACTGGCCAATAAGATGCGTCCACATTATATTGTACATTTTCCAAAAATAATTGTCAAATCTCCAGAGACCAATAGTACCAGAGAGGTCAACAGCAGATGCATCTGGTGACTCTGTCTATGGTAGCTATTTGGCAGCACTATGCCATTGTGTGGGAGCCTTGTCAGGTAGGGTGACAGGTGATGTTCACTGGGTGATTATTATGGCCAGGACGTTCAGAGGGGCCTATGAAACAAGAGAGGGGCATAAGGGGAAAGTCAAGAGTTTTCAGTCTAAGGAATGTTTCCATGGGAAGGAGGCCAACTGGAAAATTTCTAGGAACCAAAAACATGAGGGGATCTCATACGGAATGATGAGTTCAGAAAGCCAGAGGTGGGAGGTGGTTGGGGGGGGGGGGGTGTCAACATACAAGCTTCAATGCAAAATTACCAGTCAAATCAGATAAAAGGAATTTATCCTAAAGAAGTAAGATGATGGCACAAAGATCCCATACACATGCAAGGATGTTTATCTCAGTGACATTAAATACGTGGATAATTGGAAATAAACTAATTGCTCCATAACAAAAAAGTAAATAATTTATAATATATTACCATAATACAATGTACCACAATTGAGGATAATGGATATAATGATCATGGACACGACTTTGTAGTCAGGAAGACTGAATTCGAGCTGTAGCTTTGTTCATACTAACTGAGTAACCTTGGAAAGTCACACAAGCCTCAGATGCCTTACATACAAAATGGGGACAAAATAGGAATAAATACATAAAGATCCTATCTTAGTGCTTGGTTCCTGAATATATCAATAAATGGTAGCTACTGTCATTTTTGTCACAATGATGATAAGGGAATATAATGCAATCATTTTATTTTGAAGACTAATTAAATAAGGACAGGCATAAAATACAGTGTTAATGAAAAAGTAGAATAATTTGCTAAATCAGTATAATCCCAAATTCATATAAATATATGATTATATGTAATATACTTAAATATTGAGTGGTAATCCCTGGATGGTGGGAATATTTCTTCATTATATGTTTCCATGTTTCCATTTTATAATGAACATTACTATTTACAAATGGGAGAAATTAATAGAATGAAATATAGAGGAAAAATAAGCTCATAGGGGCGTCTGGGTGGCTCAATCAGTTAAGTGTCTCATGGTTTTGGCTCAGGTCATGATCTCACTGTTTCTGAGCCTGAGGCCTGCATTTAGCCCTACTGACAGTAGGGAGCCTGCTTGGGATTCTCTCTCTCCCCCTCTCTCTGTCCTTCCCCTGCTCATGCTCTCTCTCAGAAATAAATAAATAAACTTACAAAAAAAAAAAAAAAACTCATAGGCTTTAGGATTTTTGAAGATTTGCTGACCGTGAAGAAAAGCCTTAAATCTCAGCCTTACTATGTCAAGCCTACAATGAACATACTATATTCACAGTAAATGACTGAATTGGAGCAAGAAAAAAATTCAGCATCTAACATTATTATATTTTAATGTTCCCTTTTACAAAGTTTTTAAAATAAACACCAGTCAATTTATTTTTATTTTTTTAATGTTTTATTTATTTTTAAGACAGAGAGAGAGAGCATGAGCGGGAGAGGGGCAGAGAGAGAGGGAGACACAGAATCTAAAGCAGGCTCCAGGCTCTGAGTTGTCAGCACAGAGCCCGATGTGGGGCTTGAACTCATGAACTGTGAGATCATGACTTGAGCCCAAGTTGGATGCTTAACCAACTGAACCACCCAGGCGCCCCAAACATCAGTTAATTTAAATTCCCTTTTTTTTTGCATAACACATATAGAAAGCATATAAAGATCATTTTTAAAATTTTCTACATAATAAAAATATTTCTTTTTTTTTCTTTTTTTTTTTTTAATTTTTTAACATTTATTTATTTTTGAGACAGAGAGAGACAGAGCATGAACGGGGGAGGGGCAGAGAGAGAGGGAGACACAGAATCGGAAGCAGGCTCCAGGCTCTGAGCCATCAGCCCAGAGCCTGACGCGGGGCTCGAACTCACGGACCGCGAGATCGTGACCTGAGCCGAAGTCGGACGCTCAACCGACTGAGCCACCCAGGCGCCCCAATAAAAATATTTCTTAAAGCTCCATGTAGTTCATTGCACATAAGGCTTCAGAAAATAAGTTACAGGACAATAAAAGAATTTGGATAGTTTCCTAGAAATCAGAACAGGACTTAACTTGCAGATTCAGTTTTGTTTTCCACAGTTATAACTGGGCGTACTATTTCTTCCAAGAATGATAACAATTTAAGCCTTGCCAAAACATTTTAGGTTTAAGCAGGAGAGAAAGAAAACAACACTATTGCTTTCAACCATTTTGGTTTTGATTAGCTGATTCATTTATCTCCATAAGGTTTTTTAAGAGAAAGGAATAGGGGTCTAAAATTCTGGAGTGTTATCTAAGCCTTCTCATCTTAAGGTAAGTCACATAACTCCCTCTTTGGGTATATGTTTCTTCAATAAAATGAGAAATTGTACTAGATTAAATATATAGCCACTTTTAGGTATAATGTTCTAGGGTTTTATGTGAATTAAATATGAGTGAAATGGTAATTCAGTATTAGTAATACTTAAAATTAACTTACTAACTTGGGAATACTTACTAACTTGGAATGTAGTGATTGGGTTAGTTTGGTTTTAGCTCCACACCTCCATGAATCTGGTAAGTGGTCCTGATAACATGTCTTTAGCTGACAAATGCATAGGTCTGTGTCTTAATCCTGGGACTCTTCTGATGCTTGGATTTGTATCATTTGTCTTCACCTGAAACTGAATTCCTAAGGAAGTTCCCTTTTGACTTTTCAATATGAGTTTCTTTAGTAAAGTTGTCAATAATATTTTTGGCAATTTCTAGTCTCTTGTAATTCAGACAAAGTTCCTCCCTGAATCTCAGCATTTGTATAGGAAATTTAAGATGGCAACATTCCATCATTTGTTTTTTAGTCATTTTACCATTTTTCCTTTAAAGGAAGTCTTACTAAGCCTTGTAAAGTTGACCCTCTAAAGAAAGGATGAACTGAATGGCTTCCCAGCAGATGTCTTGATATGATCCAGGGCTCCCTGTGCTAATGGGTAATATTGTAGAGAAGGATGGCCCTACATTCAAAAGTCATCCCATTTGAGATAGGACAGAAATTACATATAAATTCCGTTTGCATTTGAATATGTTCTATATTAGGATATCACGTTCAAATAATGCTTTACGTTTTTGAAAAAGCATATTTGAAAACTAGATTCATTGCTTTCACCTAATGGTTCTCTTAACATTCTAATACAAAGTTAAGATAAAGTTTAACACTATGGATGAACTTTTGTATTCTCTTTTATTGCATAATGAGAGCCATGTAACTCCAAAATTAAAAGTATCATACTTTGCCTGAATATCCAGGAAGTTAATAAGCAAAATCCAGGACTCGGTGATAGTAAATAACCCACCTCAATTGCTTTATTGATACCTGATTATTTTTATCTGCTTTATATAATTTAATTTGATAAGCCTTTTTATTTTTTTTTAATAATTTTTTTTATTAATTTTTTTTTAACGTTTATTTTTGAGACAGAGAGAGACAGAGCACCAACAGGGGAGGGGCAGAGAGAGAGAGACACACAGAATCTGAAACAGGCTCCAGGCTCTGAGCTGTCAGCACAGAGCCCGACGCAGGGCTCGAACTCACGGACCGTGAGATCGTGACCTGAGCCGAAGTCGGACGCTTAACCGACCAAGCCACCCAGGCGCCCCTTGATAAGCCTTTTTAAAAGTGGGTAGGATATAAACTCGAGTTAAATAAACAAAATGCTTATCAACTCTTTTTCATTCTGATAGTATAAACCATCAAAGAGAGAAGACAACATTAACACTCTAACACCTGTCTGTGAAAGTTTTTATATTTTAAGTAAAACAAATCATTATTCTAATTATTAGTAGGATGAACAAGGACACAAAAGCCTAGACACAAAAACCTAGAAGATGGCATCCAAAGATCTCTGCCTCCCAGTATTCATGCCCTTATGTAATCATCTTCTGTTGACTTTAGAGTATCTCTGGTGACTTACTTCTAGCCAACATAATTAGGCAGAGGTAAAAGAAGATCACTTCCGACACTAGATTACAAACAGACTGTGTGTGACATCCACTTTGGTTACATGATCTTTCTTGCTTGCTCTGAAGGAAGCCTCTCCCTAGAGAGGACCATGTGGCAAGGAACTGATGTCTCAAAGGAAGCTTGTCAAAAGTCACATAAGTGAACTAAGAAACAGATCCTGTGGAGCCTTGAGATGATGGCAATGTCAACTAAACACCTTTTTGCGAGTGCCTGAGCCAGAGACAGCTAGCTAAGCCACGCCTGCATTCTGTAGAAACTGTGAGATCATGAGTTCTTGTTTTAAACCACTAAATTGTAGAATATTGCAAAAGTGATGTCCAATAGATAAAAAGTGATGAAGTAATAGATAACTGTGTGTGATGGTAATGCAGCATGTCATTCCATTTATGTGACATTACAAGGAAGTCAAAATTACTTAATGATTGAAAGCAGAACGCGGTTGCCTCAGCATGGGGATAGGTATTGACTTGGGTCAAAACATTTTTCTTTTTCTTTTTCTTTTTAATTTTTTTTATTGTTGTTTTTAATTTTGAGAGAGAGAGAGAGAGCATGCAGGAGGAGCAGAGAGAGAAGGACAGAGACAGAGAGAGAGGGAGAGAGAGAGAATCCCAGGCAGGCAGTGCAGAACCTGATGTGGGGCTGTAACCCAGAACCGTGAGATCATGACCTGAGCTGAAAAAAAGAGGTGGACACCCAACTGACAGAGACACCCAGGCGCCCCCCAAAGAAATGTTCTATATCTTGATTTGAATGATGGTAACACCAGTATATATATACATTTGTCAAGACTTATTGAAGTGTCCATTTGAGGTCTATGAATTGTACTCTATGTAAATTGTACCCCAATAAAGAAAAATAAAAGGTTCCAGAAGCATCATGTTTGACCATTTGGGTGAGGTAAATTGGGACCTACTCAGGTATATAGATCAATCACATAGTTGGATCAAATGGGAAGGAAAAAACTTTCGTAGAATTGTATGTCTTCACAAGATGGAAAAGCCAGAGATTCTAAAACCAAATAGGCTTACCCCAGGACAATTATGTTGAAAACAAACAATTTATAACTTTACTTAGAATCTCTAAACAAATGGAGCTAAAATACCCAGGTCATGCTGACTTAAATTTTCGTCTTTTGTTTCCTTTTTATTTATTTATTTTTTAAAGTCATCTCTATACCCAACATGGGACTTGACCTTACGGCCTTGAGATCAAGAGTCACTTGTTCTACTGACTGAAAGAACCAGTCACCCCTTGAATTCTTGTTATTTTTGAGGTGTTCTTCTTCATTTTATTAATATAATGCTGTTGTCAAAACAGTCTCTTTCATTTTGCCTCAACAATAGCCAAGTACAAAGATCTACTGTGACCTAAAGACCACTGTTCCCATTTGTTCAAAATTAAAAGAGGGAATGAAGGGGAGGAAAAAACTCGAGGCCTTTGAACAAACTTGGGGGGAGGGGGACCTGGCAGATTCCTGGCCGACTGCCATAACACAGTACTTCCTTCTATAAACAGATGAATTTTGAAGACTGTCATGGGAGAGCCTGGTGCAGCAAGGCTCAGGCCACCTTATTCTCAGGGAATCATTTATATGTTTCTGCCATGGCAGAAAACAATATATCCTTTGTCTTTCGTTTTGTCGTAAGAACTTGTGTGTGCTTATCAATTACCAGTATCTCTGGAGAGAGAAAACCTGAATCTCATTGTACCAAATGAGAAAGGAACACGTGAGATTGGGTGACACTGGTGTCAATTATCTTAGAAATATTACAAAAAGGCAGGTCATCGTAAAGGATAAAAGATGTCCAAGCCATATCCATAGTGCTTGTTCCTCCCCAATTTTTTTTGGCTACCCATTCTGGATGAGAGGAGTGTGGGAGACAGCGGTCTCCAGGCTCTGCCTAGACTTTGGAACAGTACAGCAGCTGAGGTCAGATAACTCATCATTAGATGTTGAAAAGCTGTTCCAGATAATATCTGATTGCTACCTAAATGTTCTCTTGAATAGGAAATAAATAAAAGTTCTTATGGATGCCTCTGAGTTTGGAATCATTTATTCTGAGACTTGTAAAAAAAATACTACTTTGAGGGCCTAGCAGGGAGATTTTGGCCAAAGATTCTTGTTTAAAAGGGCCATATTATAGTTCAGATTAGACCTTTCTCCGACCACCATATGAATAGAACTTGTAATCTGGGAGAGACAGCCAGTTTTATTGAACATGTAAAGAATACTGCAGGGGCACCTGGGGGGCTCAGTGTGCTGACAGCTCAGAGCCTGGAGCCTGCTTCGGATTCTGTATCTCCATCTCTCTCTACCCTTCCTCCTCTCACTCTTTATCTCTTCCTCTCTCTCAAAAATAAATAGAAAACATTAAGAAAAATTTAAATAAATAAAAATATTAAAAAATAAGGAACACTGGCAAAGTTAGTCGAAAGTAGGGGGTGCCTGGATGGCTTAGCTGGAAAAGCCTGCGACTCTTGATCTCAGAGTCATGAGCATGAGCCCCACATTGGATGCAGAGATTATATAAACAAACAAACTTAAAAAACAAAGTTAGTGGAAAGTGACAACAAAATAGCTTTCCTGATACACGCTCACATACCTACTAGAAATATTACTAGCTCTTCAGTCTTTTTGTTTACATCTTTGTAAATATTCAGGAAGGACCATTGCATTAGAGTTGTTTAGAGGAGTAAGATTCTGGTATAATCTTACATAGATACATGCACGTTAAGACTACAGCTTACCAGGGGCACCTGGGTGGCTCAGCTGGCTAAGGGTCCGATGCTTGATCTCAGCTCAGGTCTTGATCTCAGGGTCATGAGTTCGAGGCCCCATGTTGGGCTTCACGCTGAGTGTGGAGCCAACTTAAAAAAACAAAGAAACAAAAACTACGGCTTACCATTTAGGAAATTGTGCAGCTTATAACATTGAAAGGCAAACAAATAGGAGGCTTTAAAGGAATGCAAAGAAAGAATGGGGGCACTGGCTGAACAATTTAGCAAACACTGAATAGCTCATTGGTGGAAAGCCTCATCTAGTGACAGAGGGCTTGAGAAACCGGGCAGGCTGAAAAGAAGAGACAAATCAAGAATAATAAATCTTGAGCAAATAAAAATAACGAATGGATCATTGATGATCAATAAAATGAATTAATAACAATAAATCAATACATGTTGAAGAAATAATTTACTGCCCATATAGGGAACTGGTGGGAAAAGCAGTTTTCTAGTTGTGAGCTAGATGATAGGCACTTGAGCTGGGGGATATGCTGCTTCCCCGAGCTGTGGTTGAGGAACCGTCCTCTCAAACGTGTGGGAGAAAAGAAGGCTGATGGGGCAGTGAATCAGAGGATGACGTGGAGATAAATGACACAGGAGATCTGGATGTCAGCCCACTCACACCTGTAAACCTTCATGCTTGAGCAATGTCCTTTGAACAGACAGATGCGCACAATGAGCTCTTAGGAACATGAGAATGTCCAGGAGAGACGACAGCCTCACCCGCTGGGAGGGGAGTTCCACTCTGAAGTAAAGGGAAGTGAAGAATCATGGGATGATTCCACGATGGATGAGAGGGACTAAAATTTCACCTTGTACCAGAGCTTTGTTACATTGCTTTTATCCGGTTCCTGGAGGGAGTTATTACCCATACAATGGAGTTTTGTTTTCTCAGGGGAAATCACCATTCCTTCCAGCCCAGTGAGAAGTCACTGGAAGACCACTTCCCTGCCTTAAAAAGGCCCATGCGCAGAAGATGTTTGTAAGGGTGTCTCAAGATTTTAGTGGGAGAAGATTTGCTGAAACTCTTATAATAGTTCTTGAATCATTAATTAATAAGGAGAGACTGAAAGGACACTTTCTTTCTTTAAATTTTTTAATGTTTACTTATTTATTTTGAGAGAGAGTGCGAGTGGGGGAGGGGCAGAGAAAGAGGGTGAGGGGGGAGAGAATCCCAAGCAGACCCCACCCTATCAGCATGGTGGAGGTTGACGAAGGGCTCGCACCCTGGAACCGTGAGGTTCGACCTGGGCCCAAACCTAGAGTCGGTCACTCAACTGCCTGAGCCACCCAGGCGCTCCTAAAAGGAGCCTCTCTGAGCCTGGCACATTCTGTCTGGATTGGATGATCGTCATGGTGTTACTTATATTGGACAGTTCTGAATTTGGGAAATGTACAAAGGTCCAATTTTTGTATGATTGCTGCCAAGGATATAGTGAAAAGCTACACCCCTGTGGATGGGAGTAAGTTTTCTCCTCAAGGGCATGTGTAGTCCCTCTGCCAATCACTCTGGGTAGAAATGAATTCTAGAGTGACCTGACACTGACAGACCCAGCATAGAAAAGGTGAAGGGGAAACTTCTCTGCCTGGTGGGCCAGGGTCATTCTGGTCTAGACTTGAGGTTCTCTTAGCTGCTTGGAGAATTTCCATGGGGGAAATGTACTTGCCATGGAAAGACAGGAGAAGAAGGAGGCAGACAGGGATTCTGGGACGGCTCTTTTTCTGGGCAGCAATGCAGTATCATAGTTTTTTGTTTTTGTTTTTCTTTTGTTTTTGTTTTTTTTATGTTATTCTTGACTTCAATTGTCTAGTATCCCCAAGTCTCCAGCAGTCTTTTTAAATGACCAAAAAGTCAAGGCTGTTCTCAGTGGTGTTCTGGGAAATTAGTGGAGAGCCTCTAGACACACTTTGGAAAGGTGATACAGGAAAAGCAGTGTCCTCTCCTGGAACCTGAGTAGCAATAGCAGGAGGTGGTTACTCTTGAAGGAAAATGACCACTTAGTTCCCAAGTATGAGGAAAGAGTCTCTCCGAAAGAGCAAGTGGGTATATTAAGGAGAGCTAACTTCCAAAAATAAAGTCTGCAAGGGCTCCCAGCATGTGAGGACACATTTGTATGGTATTCCTCACTGTTGATTCAACAAGTAATTTGCTCAATTACTGTTTATTACTGTGACCATTTATCCTCAGCAGTATTCTAAAAGTGCTTCTGAGCTACTATTCTAAAAGTGCTACATGAACTTGAGTTCATGGCAGAACTCATGTTACGTCTTCAGAAGGACTATTCAAACCAATCTTTCACTTGATTTTAATTCAAGCTTCTTTTCATACACTTCTTTCCTTACTAGCAAGTTTGTTCCAAAAATCATACAGTTGCCCTGGTTGTATTTTATAGGCGTGGTTTGAGGAGACCCACACTTGCCATGTCATCGCCCATGCAAGCCACAGAGGCGAGTAGGTGTGTGAGACCAGAGCCTGTTGGCGTTGAGTTGTGCAAGGCAGCCTTGTCAGTGGGCCGGGGGTTAGCTTCCACCTCTCTTCCACTCTTTTTGTGGCCAGAGATTCCTCCTAAGTACAGAGAACTCTTAATAATCTTAGGTTTGCTTTCTACTGAATATTTTCGAATTCACCTGGATTCCTGAAGTTTTGTACTTTAGCCTAAAATCATTTCCCATATTGATCCTTTATTATTGCTGCCCTTACCTTTATTATAGCTACTCAGACTAAGAAAGTAACAAGGGGAAATAATGCTTCTTTCCCATTTTTGTACATTATCCTTTTAGGAGTGACTTCCAACTGATTTGGCAGCTTGGGAAATGAGTATTAAAATAAAGACATTTCAGAATAACTCTTTACGCTTTATGACGTCTCATGGTGATTTAAAGTTGACTTGATTACAGAAGGATCCAGTTCTCACAATGCTCAAACCGAGGTTCATATTGTAAATAGATTTTTAACCAAGTCATTTTATATTATAATTTACACAGGAAAAATAAAAGTAATTTTAATTTATCCTCAAGTCACATTTATAATTATAACTGCGTAGGAAGATTCTTCTAAGCTATAAAAATGCATTTTCATTAGAGCGTAGACCAATCTACTCATGATGGGCAAGTACATGCTATAGCAAAACAGGAAATGTCAACACGGTAATTAAAAGTACGTCTGTCATTTGGAATTTGCCATTTAGATTGAAAATATCCCCAATATGCTTTCTTATCATATTTCTGGAATAGATTCCTATAACTTTTATTTTGTAGGAGCTAAAAATGGAAGCTCAGAGTAACTGTTACACAGTCAGTAGGCTTAACAATCGCCTCAATTACCCAGTAGAGCTGAAACAAGCAGATAATAGCTATCTTATAGTTTTAGTCATTTGGATGACAGTAATAAATAGGTCAGACTCGCTCTAGTAGATAAAACTGAAATCACTGAAAAGTAAGACTACTTAGAATAAAGGAAAACATTTCAAGCCTTTTATTCCCTAGGAAAGCTATATGAAGACATAAACAGGTTATGAAGGAAGTTAATGACTTCATTAACCCACCCAAAGTGATAATTCTGTAACAGTAGTTAGCAACTGTTTTTACAGATTGAGTAGATGATTCTTCCATCTTTTCCAGGATGAAATTCAGCTCCTCAACCTGGTTTCTTATAAGCCTAGCTTTCTAACCTAATTCCCAGTCATTGGACTTCTTCTGAACTCCAGTGGTTCTGAAGAATCTCTCTTCCTGTATTCCTGATGTAGGAAGGTGTTACCAGGCTCTTCAGTGCTACACCAGTATTGTTGCCTTTGTCTGGAACATGGTCCTGCCCTCTCCCTTTCTCTGTTGGTTCTTATATCAAGCATTTGTTCTCAGTTCTGAGGGTTGAGGGTTCAAAATTAAGGTGCTGGCCTATTTGACCTCTGATGAGGACTCTCTTTCTGGTTTGTAAACACCCACCTTCTCACTGTGTCCACACACGGAGCAGGGAGAGACAGACAGAGACACAGAAAGACAGAGGAGGGGAGCTCTCTCTGGTGTCTCTTCTCATAAGGACACTAATTCCATCAGATCAGGGCCCCACCATCATAATGTCATTAATGTCAATTCCTTCCTCATCGGCCCTATCTCCAAATGCAGTCATAGGCAGGTTAGGTCTTCACCATATGAATTTTGAGGGGACACAGTTCAGTCTATGGCATCACCTATGTTACAGGAAAGCCATGATTCACTTGTGTTTCTAAAGGCTGTCTAGGGCCAGAGAATCTTTGAGAGCCTTTTCCTGAGGTCTTGGGTAACATGAAAATGATTGGGGCAGAGAAAAGTTTGGAGAACTTTCTCTGAGACCGGAAGGCTTCTTTCATTCAGAGGCCTCCAGAGGTGAGACAGGATTTCTGATGGGTGCCTTGGATGCCTCAGAGCTGGGACTGGAAGTGAATTTAGTGTCTGAATCCTCAGAGCCTGTGAGTTTCAGGGAAGCCCCAGACTTCAGTTAACAAGCCTACTGGATGGGCAGGGTGGGATGATTGAAGGCCATAGCACCTTCCCTGATTAATCTAGACTATCTGAGGGTTCTGACATTGGAACTTGTACATGGACTTTGAGGAACAGCAACGCACCTAAGAAGGAGTTCCTCCTGAATTCGACAAGTGGGGGCTTTGGGGATACAAAATTCCATCGAGAGGGAAATAAAGGAATGTGTCCAGGTGTTGTTAGCTACCTCCCCATTAAAACATTTACCCTGCTGGGCTAGGATGCTAACCTTTATGCCCTCCTAGACTTTGGGTTGCTTTGGGCTGCAACTGGGTTTTGTACATTCTCTTTCCTCCAGCCCCTTGCACAATGCCTTGGTGACCTGGGTGACATTTATTGAGTAATATTGAATTTCCAAGCTTCATTTTAGAGTAGAAGCTTTTGGGTGGTAGGTTTACTTTCCTTTTACCACAGACTGAAAAATGGCACCTTAGCATACTTACCATGTAATTACTAAATCAATACTTCACATAGAAGAACAAATTCTTTCTTAGAAGGTTCATATAAGGTCACAAAATTGGCGGTAAAGAAGACTTCATGTAATCACTCATATTTTGGACACTTCAAATGGTCAGATATCGGAGTTTCTTCTACTTGGTTTTAATTTCTGGTATACCGAATGCCAGTTTATTCAAGCCACTTGGGATAGTCTTCCCTTGGTCGTTTATCTTACCATGTTAGTCAAGTTTGTAAAGAATACATAAATGGTTTATTACCCGGGAGACATTGGCCGGCATTCGATCAGGAGCGGAATGAAGGGAGGATGCGCTGATGCAATGACGGAGGTGTTCCTGGCACCCCGGAGCGCCCGTGTTGGGACAGGGATCCCTGCAGGCGGATTTGGGTCCTGCAGCGGGAGCGCGCAAGCGGCGTCGGCCAGGGGGTTCGCTCCGGCCCGGGCCACGCGGAGGGAAGGCGGGGCGGACGAGGGGCGTGGGGCGTGGGAAAGGCGGCAGAGGGTGGGCCTGGGACCGCTTTCCCGCGAGAGCCAGCGCCCGGCGCGGCCCCGGGGGAGCGGAGGGGCAGGCTCGGGCAGCTCCCCGGCTGCCCGCGTGATTCGACTTGAGAAATAAGCAGGAGGGGCGGCCCGGCGTCTGCCGCGTCCAGTCCCGTCTCAGGAGGGAACACGCTCCCGGGCAGGCAAGCCTGACAGATCCAAGGAGACTTGGAGAGGAGCGGCAGCGAGGCACGCCCGCACCGCGCGCGTCGCTGCACCTCCGCCCGGCGCCCGCGGCCCCCTTCCTGCCTCGCGGCCCCTTTCCCGCCCCCCGATGGCCGCCGCCGAGCGTCCGATCCCCCTGCGCGGAGCCCTCTCCGGGCTGTTGCTGACCCTCGTGGTGAGTAGGAGCCGGGATCGGGAAGGGCTGGACCCGCCCTGTCCCGCGGGGAGAGCGGAGCCCGGGCCAAGCGGACCGAGAGCGGACCGCCGCGCCTCCGCTCAGTCCTGCGGGGCAGGACCAGCCAAGTTTGGGCCTGGACGGGTGAGGGCAGAAAACGAGTCTTGGAGGGACGACTCGGGACGGGGTTTTGTGTTTGATTACGGTCGCGCCCCGGCGTGTCTGCGCTCTCCCGGGCGGTCGACGGTGCCTGGGGTTCACGCCCTCCCCCTGGCTCCCCAGGCTAGGGACGAAGGTGGGGGGTGGGGGGTGGCACGTCTGTGTGGAGAGCGACGAACTGTACTTGGGCAGGTGTTTCAGGATCCCTGAGTGAGCGAAACACAGGTGTGAGATGGGGTTCAGGAGGCTGCCCCACCCCAGGCTTACCTGGGATGGGGACGTTAGTGACTGGAGGGGCTGGAACGGTGCCTCTGGGTCCCGGCGTGGAGTAAACTCTGAAAACCGGCTTCCAGATTCTGCCTCCGCTAAATGGAGCTCACCCCGGAGTCTCCTGGCCCGAGGCGAAGTGTGCCTGAGGCACGGGGGGCGTGGGAAGGCTGGATCCTGGCTGCGGTTGGGGTCGCGGTTGGTGATGCGGGGGAGGGGGGACTGTCGGGGTGGGCAGAGAGCGTAGAGTCCGGGTGGGTGGAGTGGGGGGATAGGCGTGGGCTTGGGTGGTCCAGTGTCCAGCTCCGGGAAGGACTGCGCAAACCCAGAGTCCATCTTCGGGCCGTATGTGCCCCGGAAACCTGCCACCCAGGACCAGGTTCACCTGGATAGGAAGTTAGGGACAATTCTCTGAGAATTCAGGAGACACACGGCGAAGAAGCCGGAACTCTGTCGGCGCGATTAAGTGCGGAGATTCAGACTAGACCAGGGTCGCTCTCAGGGTGTGCTGTGGAAAGGAGCCGCGCGCGACCCCGCAAACCCGAATCCAAGCATGGGCCTGGGGTCGGATTCGGAGAGAACCTACCTAGCTGGGGAGTAGGTTGGCTGTGGCTACACGGATTCTTGCTGCTCCTCTGCCTTTGGGGCCAGTGGATCAAAGCTTTGTCTTCTCTTTGAATCAGCGAGTTATGAATATTGGGTTGGTATTTAAGATCTAAGTTAATTTATGGACAATGACTTGTACAAATGAGCGCGTCGCCCTGCAAGGCAGCTGTTCCAACAAAATGAGCTGATGAAATGACTCTTTACAAATAGGAACCGCTCTCAAAGTGTGATCTTTTGTAATAAATTTGAGTTTCCCAGTTTTGATGTTTAAAAGCGTGGGTTTAGTGTTGTGTGATTTTTCTGCGAAAGGGGTTAGAGAATGGGGAGAGGAAACTGCAAAGGTGCTGTGTTGCCAAGATTTCCCGTGTATTCCCGCAGGGGAGGGTGTGGAATTCAAGGAGCTGTTGCGGTGCCCAGAACGGGGGCGGGGTGGAGGGTGTGCGGGTGTTGGGGTGTGGCAAGGCAAACGAGTGTGCGTTACTCTAAATGGAGATACCATCAGCTCTAGTATATGACATATTCGTTTAGGATTGCTTTAAAGAAGAATTTCCTAAAGTTTAGACTAAATGAGGAGACTTGAATACTGGAGAGTGTACATAGAATAATTTATTTCATCCAAAATCCCCAGTATACAGATACCTTGGATTTCTTCCCTGATGGGTAAATTAAGGTCTCTACTGACCATCTTCTGTTGTATTTCCTTTTGATTCATCGGACCGTCAACTTTTCAGTATAATATTAAAATCACAACACTTTTCCTTTTATAGATACCTTAACGGATCTCTCAAAAACAATTCCTTGTTTGAAGGGAGAGCGCTTCAAAGCAAGTCTTTAACACAAAACTGAGACTTTTAACAGGTTACCCTTTCCACTGAGCTGGCCCATAGGCTGAGGAATCTTCCCATTTGCACCCATCTCCATCTTTCACAGCCCTCTGTCCTCAGTACTCTCTAAACTGCCACAAAATACAACTCCTAATGGCCACCGCCACTCCCTCCCCCAGACACAAAGAAAAAGAAGAAAAGAAAAAGAAAAAGAAAAAAGGATCAGGGGTGGGGACTGGGGACTAGAAAATAAATATATCAGACCATCACTGGACTGTTGAAAGTGTAGTACCGAATGTCTCTTAAAATGTTTCTCCTGTGACTGTAACAAAAATTGAAAACGAATTTGCATGAGCTCAGCTCTCCTTCTGTCCCAATACAAATAATGGGACCCTTTCAAATATGCGTTTAATATTGTTCATCTCATCAAATCCACTTGGGGAATCGTTACTATTATATATTTTAAATAGTATGGAATTGGGCACAGTTAATCTATCATTTTCCTTCAAAAGGAATTAAAATAGCTTTTTTGTTCTAGCATAGCATACTTTTTCCCCTTGGAATATATGAATTCTGCCTGTAACCTATGCTGACAAATGGGTGTTCCAGCTTTTCAGATTTTATAGCGTTAATTAACAAGAATAATGTGACTGCTTTAGCAGACTTTTTGTTGTTCTTGTTGATAACATTTGATGTAGTAATCTTTTAAAAATAAGAGTACAATAATTTCTATTAGCTTTTGCATTAGTGACAAAAAGCCTCAGGCAAATAAAGGAAGTAAATGAGAAGTAGTCTATTTTAAAATCATAATCCTAAGAAAGTCAAGTTTTGGTATATATTTAGTGGGTGCATTATCAGGTATCTTTTTTTTTTTTTCTTAGAGAAAGAGAGCAAGCAGGGGAGGGGCAGAGAGAGGGAGAGTGAGAATACTAAGCAGACTCCAGTCCCAGAGCCCAGAGCGGGAGCCCTACACGGGGCTCAATCTCAAGACCATGAGTGAGATCATGACCTGAGCAGGAGTCCATCACTTAACCAGGTGGACCACCCAGCCACCCCTTAGCTACCTTTTTAAAAGCAGATTGTGGATGTTCATATTGAGATACAGCTAGATTCTGAAACACCTGCTGAATCACTAAATACATGTAAGCCTATGCACATTTTTTGGTCCTATTGTAATCCCCTTGGCAGTTTCCATTCCATATATGGAGTCTGTGGTTACCTGTGGTTCATCATGCTTTCCATTTAACTAGAATTCTTGTCTTACAAAGAGTTTGGTTAGAAAGAAATTTAATGGCATGACCTAAGTACCGAGAGTTACAGAGAGGTCAGTCTTAACGATTTACCTTTGAGCTGGTGAGAATTTGAAAGTAGTATTTCCATTTTGCAGAAGGTAAATGCCTAGAGGAGAGATGACAAATTTAAAATTTCATAACTATTATGCTCAACTAAGAAGATCTCATTTACTTTTTGGACTTTCCATAAATTTCCATTCTTTGGCTTCTTTTTCCTGTTGAAAAAGGATGTCATTTTAGAAAGCCTCCCTGTGAATTCACTGTAAAACTGTCCACAGGAAAAGTAAAACAATCTCAGATAACCCCTCTCATTTTCACTCTCCTTTTGGCATTAATTTTCTTATCAAGATTTATTATTAGTATGATAGCTTTCTATCATACAATTAATAACATTTGGATGATACTGTAAAATGAAACAAAGTAATTATTTTTCCCAGACTACATGGAGGATACTTTATATTATCTTTTTTAAAACTCCATTTGCTACATTTTAATTTAAAGTTGTGCAGCTCTCAGCTTTATAAATGAGATATTTAAAGTTGACTTGGAGGATTTTCCATTAAAAGAGATTTTTTTGAACTCAAATAGTCAATCCATAATTCGTTAATCTTTTTTTAAAGCTATTTATTTTGAGAGAGACTGACAGAGTGTGAGGGGAGAGGGACAGAGAGAGAGGAGAGAGAGAATCCCAAGCAGGCTCTGCGAGGTCAGTGCGTAGAGCCCAAAGCAGGGCTGGAACTCACAAAACCGTGAGATCATGACCTGAGCCAATTCAAGTGTCGGACACTTAACTGACTGAGCCACCCAAGCACCCCAATAACTCATTAATCTTAAAATTATTTTTGGATGTTGCATTTTTTAATTGGGCATTCTTCCATACAAAATTTATTTTTAAATTAACTTTAAAGGTCATTAATTCATCATTGATAATCTAATGGTGCCTTTACATTTTTAATTTTATATTCAATAATATGTCCAATCTCCACAAATATAGTATCAAATTATTTTATAGTTTTAAGAAGCATGACATAACTTAAATTTATATATGAATATTATCCCTTTCAAAAATTATATTAATGAATTAATTGTGCATTATTTCTAATGATGTCCTATATAGCAATGAAAATGAATGAACCTCTCTGTATGTTCAGCATGGATAAATTTCACAAACATAATTTGAGCAATGAAATCAAGTAGCATATAATTAGCATATGGCTGCATATACGTAAAAGCTAAAAATTGGCAAAATAAAATTATCTTCTTTAAAGACACATATACATAGGGGTGCCTGGGTGGCTCAGTCGGTTGAGCGGTCGACTTTGGCTCAGGTCATGATCTCACGGTTTGTGAGTTCGAGCCCCGCGTCCGGCTCTGTGCTGACAGCTCGGAGCCTGGGGCCTGCTTCAGATTCTGTGTCTCCCTCTCTCTGACCCTCCCCCATTTATGCTCTGTCTCTTTCTGTCTCAAAAATAAATAAACATTAAAAAAAATAAAAAAAAAAGACACATAAACATGGGATAAAATTAAGCAGAGGCAGGAAAGTAAATGATTAACACAAAAATCATCCACTAGTGATTACCTGAGTTTTAGGGGTGTGGGAGGGAAGAAAATGCTACTGAGGAGCGATATATAGAAACATTGAAAATAATAGTAATATTTTATTTCTTAACTTTGAAGGTGAGTGCCCTAGTGTTCATCTTATTGTTTCTTAAAACACACATGTACGCTATATGTGTATGTAAGTATGTGTGTGTGTGTGTGTGTGTGTGTGTGTATATATATATATATATATATATATATATATATATATATACACATATATGTATAGTCTTTTGTATGTATACTTTGTCTTACAAAGAACATTAAACAAAGAAACAAGCAATAGAGATCAACAAAACCAAAAGCTATTCTTTGAAAGTAAACACAAATGCTACTATGATTGGGCAAGTAAACAATAGAGAAGACAAAGATAAAGCAATATTAGGAATAAAAGGAGGTACAGTCATGGAGAAGACAGATGTTTTAGACAAACAGATAGCAATATTAATGTATTATTTCAATTAATTTGAAAATACAGACAAAATGAGCAATTTCCTACAAAATACAAATTACCAACATTGGCTCAAAGAGGTATACAAAACTTAAATAGACTTAAAACCATTAAAGATATTGAATTAAAAGCTAAATGCCTTCACACACAGACACCTTCATATATTCATCAATATATATTCATCAATATATTCATCGAGTCCAGGCTTGTGGTAGGTGAATTCTTCCATAATTATATGGAATGGATAATCTCTATCTTATGTAAATTGTTTCAAAGGATGGAAAAAAGTGGAACTGTCTTTAACTCATTTAGTAAGGATTTATGATATTGAAAAATAGTAGCCTGATCTCACTTATGAACATATATTTGAAGTACTAAAATAGATACCAACAAGCCAAACCAATAACATATTTGAAAAGTTAGCATGTCCATGCAAGATTTGTCTCAGGAATGGAAAAAATGGTTTCACATTAGAAAATCTATTATTGTAGTTTAACATAGTAATATATTCAGAGAGAAAAATTATTATGTTTCAAACTAAGCAAGAAATTATTTTTATTGCTATAAAATATTCTTAGTAGACTAGGAGTGTAGGGGAATGTACTTTATTTTTTTAACATACTGAAGCATACCTAACAATACTTAATGATTGAAAAAAAGAGAAAGGAAGAAAAAAAAAATGGAAAAGAGGACAGGATAGGAAAGGAAAGGAAAGGACAGGAAAAGAGGAGGCAGGAGGGAGGGAGGGAGGAAGGAAGGAAGGAAGGAAGGAAACTCATAATGAATGGTGAAATGGTAAATGTGTTATCTTTAAAGTTAGAAACAAATCCACAATGGTCACTATAGCTGTCCCTATTCAGCAGCTACTGGAGGTCCTAACGAGGACATACATGAGATAAAATATGTAACAGCAATAGGAAAAGAGGTTAAGGATTTAAGGAAGAAATCTGCCATTTTGCCAGCTATAGGATTAGCTACATGTGAAATCCTACACTTCTTCAACAAACTACTGAGAAGTAGTAAAAGTAAGCAAGGACTAGTAAAAGCAAGCAAGCAAACCCTAGAAAGGGTTTTCATGGACTTGGTCAGCTGGTCATAAGAATTTTTTGAAAGAGTAGAAGGCTAAAAAAACAAACAGACAACAAACATAATTTAAAGGAAGATAATAAGGATTGGGTCACCATAACAAATACTGCAATCTATAATAAAGCTATGTTAATTAAAACTATATAGTGTTGGTGTAGAGATAAACTCTGATGAAATAATGCAGAGTCCTGAAATAGATTCTATAATTGGGGTCCATGCATATGATATATGCAGCAGTATCATTATTAGTTAAGAAGGGAAGAACTACTCAATGATGGTTCTAGATAGTTGGCTATCCATATGGCAAAGGACAAGATTAGATATCTACAGTGCATCACACACAAAATAATTCCAGATGAGTAAAAGATTTAAAAGTTGGAAGTAACTTTAAAATTTTTGTAAATAAATATCAGATAGTGTGTTTATGATAGGGCAGAGGGGAGATATTAATATACAAAAGTATTAACTGGAGGAAAGTTTTAATGAAACTGACTACTTTAAAAAACTAAAGGAAATACTTAATAAATTTGACTACTTTCAAAGTGAAGCACTGATTATCAAAAGATACCACTAAAAGATTAAAAAAGCAAACCACCTAAGCCTACAAGTAAAATCTGATTTAAAAAAGACAAGCAATACAAAAATGACTAAATGAGAGCAACCGACGATTTACAGGAGGTAAATGACAAATTAACACAAGAAGTGATGTTCAGTCTCACTAGAAATTAAGAAAATGCACATTAAAGCATCAGCTGTAAGATTGGCAACAGTTAGAAAAGTCAAGTATAATGAATTGGAGTAGAGGATATGAGAAATAGAGGTATCTAATACTCTGGGGGACATGAAATAAATTTATGTTAGTACGCTGGACAACAAGTTGGCAGTAGTTATTGGAATTGGAGATCGTCATGTGTCTCTATTGCAGGTATGCATCTCAATATCTTGCACCTGTAAGGCTGTTTACTGTAGTGTCATTTGTAATAGAGAAAGTAGGAAACAAGAATATAATCTAAATGGCCTTCATAGGAGAATGAGAAAAATAAACTGTGGTATATTCACAGAAAAATCTTAAATGTATTGTTGAGTGAAAAATACAAGTTGTAAAAGGACGCATGAAGACACAAGCTGTGCACAGTATCAGCTTATACTTTATAGGCACATGCGTCTATAATAAAAGTACAAAAGCCTACAAGGGAAGTATAAATGCCAACTTAGAAGAAACTATTCCTTGAAGAAGAGGAAGGAAATGGAATAGAGCATAGCCACATCTGTACATTTTAATTAAAAAAATGAAATGAAGGAGTGCCTGGCTGGCTCAGTTAGAAGAGCATGAGACTCTTGATCTTGGATTGTGAGTTCAAACCCCACGTTGGGTGTAGAGGTTATTGAAACAAAATAAATAAACTTATGAAAAATGAAGCAAAAATTGCAAAATATTAATTTGAAAATCTGAAAATGTACATGCATATTTATTTTAGTATGTTCTATTTGATTTAAACATTTCATATTTATCTTCAAGTATTTTTTTTAAACAGTTGTGATTAAAACGTATTGAACATGGCTTTCTATTGATATTCAGAAATACCAACTATAGAGCTAAAACTTATTTGGACCAATGGGTACATTATTAAATAAAACCATTTTTCACCCGTGGCGACAACTATATTCTTAGAGACAATTCAGTTGAATTGTTTTTAAGAACAAATAACTTATTACTTTATTGTAACAGCAATATGATTATGACTTTCTGAAAATGACTTTTTTGATTACTATATTTAAAATAAACAATACTATTACATATTGACTCTATTTTTGAGTTGTTTTCCTCAAGTAGATAAATGTAGATAGATCTATCATTGATAGATCTTACATTGCAGTAATATTTAGAGCACATATTAGCATAAGATTTGATTATGCATACATGTATATGTGTATACAGTTTGTTACCACCATGTTTTAAAATCTTTTAATTTTATGAAGGAACTTGTTTTATATTTGATTATATCAGAAATGAAATACATTTTTGTGGTTATTATCCAGTTTTGTTTTGCTAAAGCTACTTACATGAATTTGTAAATTTGGGATACTGCTCACTGCCGATTTGTAGAGGTGGGCGTGGAAAGAGTGATTTTTATGGTTTTTATATCATTTTTTAAAACTGCTTTTTCAAGATAATAATGTATATTCCATAAAACTCACCTATGCTGTGTGCAGCTCACTACAATTTAGCAAACTTAGAGAATGCACAATCATTACCACAATCTAATTTTAGAACATTTCTATCATCTTAAAAAGAAGTCTCATACTCATTTATAGCCACTCCACAATCCTACCCCCAGTCCTAGGCAACTAATCTAGTCTGTTTCTGTATATTTGCCTCTTTTGGACGTTTTTATAAGTGAAATCATACAGTATGTGCTCTTTTGTGTCATTTCTTTCACTGAGCATAATGTTTTTTTAGGTTTATCCATATTGGTATCGTAGCATTACACCAGCTCCTTGTCTCTTTTTATGGCTGAATGGTATTCCATTTGAATGTATCACATTTTGTCTATTCATTCATAACCTAATGGACATGTGGGTTGTTTCCACTTTTTTTTGTTATTGTAAGTAATGTTGCTGTGAATATTCATATACAAGTTTTTCCATGGACATAGGTTTTTATTTCTTAAGGGTAGGAGTGAAATTGCTGGATTATATGTTGTATATGATTAACTTTTTAAGAAACTGCCAAACTGTGTTCCAAATTTGCCACACCATTTTATGTTTCCACCAGCAATGCATGAGGGTTCCAGTTTTTCTACATCCTTGGCAACACTTGTAATTTTCTGTCTTGTTTATTTTAGCCATCCTCATGGGTATCTCACTGTGGTTTGCATGACTGTAGTGCCTAAGGATGTTGGGCATCTTTTCATTCGCTCATTGGCTGTTTATACATCTTTGGATAAAATCTGTTCAAACCCTTTGCCCATTTTTTATGTTGTTTGTCTTTTTATTATTGAATTGTAAACGTTTTTTTTTTATTTTTTGATATAAGTCCTTTATTGCTATGTGATTAGAAAATATTTTCTCCCATTCTCTAGGTTGTAATTTCACTTTCTATATGGTATCTTTTGAGAAGCAAAAGTTTTAAATTTGATTAAGTCCTATTAATTGCTCTTTTACCATTTGTGCTTTTGGTGTTATAAGATATCATTGCCTAACCTAAGATCATTAAGATTTGTTTTTTAGTTTTCTTCAACAGTTTTAGTTCTTTAGGTCTGTGATCCACTTTGAATTAATTTTACACATGGTATGAGGTAGGGGTTCAAATTCATTTTCTTAATGAGGATATTTAATGATCTCAACACCATTTGTTGAAAAGACTGCTTCTTTCCCTTGAACTTATTGAAACCTTTGCCAAAAATTGGCTAACCACAAAGGTACAGGCTAAGTTATGGGATTTCAGTTCTGTCCTATTTGTCTCTACACTTACCTTTATGCCAGTACCACTCTGCCTTGATGATTGTATCTTTGTAGTAAATTTTGAAAATGGGAAATGTGAGTCCTACAACTTTGTTGTTTTCAAATTTATTTGGGTCTTTGGGTCCCTTGCATTTCTACAGGGATTAATTTTTAATTTTTGGAAAAATACTTTTGAGATTTTAATAAGGATTGCATTGAATCTGTTTGGTGAATTGTGGAAATATATCTTCTGATCCATGAAGATGGAACACCTGTTGTGAAAGGAAGTGGTTGCTTACTTCTGTTTCCAGAGTTTTATATTGCTAGTGTATAGGAATGTAATTGACTTCTGTATGTTGATCTTGTATCTTGCAATCTTACTGAACTCATTTATGATTTTTGATAGTTTTTTTTAGTGGATTCTTTGGGATTTTCTATGTACAAGATCACATCATCTGCAAATAGAGACTATTTTTCTTCTTCCTTCCCAATCGAGATGCCTTTAATTTATGTGTGCATGTGCACATGTGCAATTACCCAGTCTAGAAGTTTCCATATAATGTTGAATAGCAGTGGTGAGAAAGGACATCATTGTCTTGTTCCTGATGTCAAAGGAAAGCATCCAGTCTTTTTTATTAAGTATGATATTGGTTCTAAGTTTTCCATAGATGCCCTTTATCATGTTGAGCAAATTTCTTTTTAGTCCTAGTTTGTTGAGGACTCTTAATGGTAAATAGAAGTTGGGTTTTGTCAGTTGCTTGCATCTATTGAGATAATCATGTGCTTTTATTCTTTTTTTGTAAACAACTTTATTGAGTTAAGATTGACATACAAAAAGCTGTACAGGTTTACATATACAATTTGATGAGTTTGGAGATAAGTATACATCTGTCAAATCATCACCACAGTCTTTGGCATAAATATATCCATCATTTCTAAAAGTTTCCTCTCACCCTCTTTATTTCTATTATTTTTTTATGACAGAGCTCTGAACATAAAATCTATTCTTTTAGCAAAAATTTTAAGTACATAATATGATACAGTTAACTATGATACAGTTACAGTTAACAGTGGATCTCTAGGACTTATTTTTCTTGTTTATTTGAAACCTTATTCTTTATTCTATACTGTATTAATGTGACTTTTTTTTTTTTAATTCTAGGTCTTCAGTTTTGCCTGTGAAGCCTGCAAAAAGGTGACATTTAATATACCTTCCAAACTAGAGGCAGACAAAATAGTTGGCAGAGGTGAGACATTTCAAAACAAGTGGTTTTAAAACAGAAATTTAGTTTCGTTATGCTGAAAAGAGCATGTTATCCAACCTTTGCCTTTTGGGTTTAGCCTTAATCTATTTATATTTAGATACAATTCAAGATGGTTTGAAATATATATTCTGTTTTTTATAATTCCATGGAATTCTGTGGTTGATTCTAGTGCAAATGTTCTAATCCACGTTTTTGCAGTAATTTATGTTTTAACAGTTTAGAGATTACATGAAGAGTTAAATGTAGAATGTAGCCCTTTCATTACCCTAGGATTCTAAGCATTGGAGAAATATTGATAAGTAGCTGAGAAAATCAGAGCAGTATTTTTATCAATGCTAGAGCTGCCTTGAGGCACACCACAAGATGAGCCATTCCTTTCAAAACTGAACTTCATCAGCCATTTTCACATGGAGAATTTGGGGAACCTCAAACTTTCCCAACAGCTGGGAAGCTCTGCCCAGGTGGACTTGCCATGTGGTATAGGAATATTAGAAGAAAGTATCATGGTTGTTGTTTTGTTTGTTTTTGTTTTTGTTTTTGTGGTTTTTTTTAGAGCTATAGCTTGTCCCAAAGATACCAAATTTACTTTTTCAGCAAAGTGTCTCATTTGTGGTTAAGTGCCTCATTTAATTTTTATTAAGTAAATGTCACTTTCATTCCTAAGAAAAGGAAGAAGAAAAAGGATGTAAAAGAGAGGTCAGGGGTGTTCCTTTGAGGGGATAGACCAGAAGTTATTTTGCCAAAAATGTGAAGAGAGAAATATGTCATCATTACTAAAGATGTTCACTTCTTTTTGATTACATGTTTCCATCTGTGACAGATTTGGATTAAAGTGAAAACACTTTACATGAGTAACATAGGAATCCTATGAGAAGTTATTCCTTAAGTGAACATTAATGTATCAGTTTGGTTGTTGTTAAACCGGATAGTTGAAGAATGAGATGGATTTGATATTTCTGACCGAAGTTTTAAACTACTTACATTGATATTTATATTTTATTACTTTTTTACCTGGGAAAACTCCCAGGGAGAGGAGACGTGCATGCGGGGTTTCAGTGGGGAGCCCTGGAAAGCTCGGAATAGGAACACGAAGAGAACTAAGGGCGGAAGGGGAGCCGGTGGCTTGGGGGAGGCATGTAACAAAAAAGTGCCGGTAGGAAGAATTCAAAGAGACTTTTCTGGGGCTCCTGGCTGGCTCAGTTGGTGAAGCATGCGACTCTTGATCTTGGGGTGGGGGTTCGAGCTCCATGTTGGGTGTAGAGATTACTTAAAAATAAAATCTAAAAAAAAAAAACAAAGATAGACTTTTCTTCCTTGACTATTTGCTAAATTCATACCGTCTGTTACTCTTTGGGATCATGTGTACAACATCTGGCTGAAGACAGGTGTATCTTAAAAGACTCAGACTGTGGTGTTGAGGAAAACTTTTCTGTTTGTTTATTCAGCTGTGTGTGTTTATTCAGCTGTGTGTGGGGGCGTTATATCTCGGCTTCTTCGTGATTGCCACACACACTCCTCTTTAATAGATCATTTTTATAAGTCTTTTAGAAGCACATAAAGGTTGAAAAACACTTTCATGCCTGTATACAATTGAGTTATTTTTTTAATTAAAAATTTTTTTTCTAACTTTTAATTATTTTTGGGAGACAGAGAGAGACAAAGCATGAATGAGGGAGGAGTAGAGAGGGGGGAGAGATAGAATCCAAACAGGCTCCAGGCTCTAAGCTGTCGGCACAGAGCCTGCTGCAGGGCTTGAACCCATGAACTGTGAGATCATGACCTGAGCTGAAGTCGGATGCCCAACCAACTGAGCCACCCAGGTGCCCAAGAATTCCTTTTTAACTGAAAGAAAAGTATCATTTTTTATACATGTGAAGAAAACTAGTTAAGATATTTGGTAAATGCAGAGTGATTGATTTATTTCATTCTACTTCATGATTCTGAAGAAAATGTATACATTATCTTAACATGTCTTTTTTTTTTTTTTCTTTTGCATGTGTTTCTACTTTACAACTTGGAAACTTTTGCTTGCAGTTAATTTGAAAGAGTGCCTCAGGTCTGCAGACCTCATCCGGTCAGGTGACCCTGATTTCAGAGTTCTAGATGATGGATCAGTATACACAACTAGCACCGTGGTGTTGTCTGATGAGAAAAGATCATTCACCATATGGCTTTCTGACTCCAGGACACAGGCACAGAAGGAGATTAAGGTGCTCCTGGAACATCAGAAGAAGGTATTCAAAACACGTTGATATTTTCAGGCGTGCTTTTCTTTTCATTTAAATATTTCATTAAAAATTGTAAAGAGGACAAAAAGATAATTGGGTTTTTAATCCTCCTCTTCTCCTTTCCCTACAGTTTGCTTTCTCTCCCTCCCTCTCTTTCTTCCTCCCTTTTCCCCACCAACACAGGCTGAACATTGGCTTTGGGTTTGGCCTTGTGAAATCTACATGGCATCTCCTTTGGGAAGGCTTCTTCCACTTCTAAAGTCCAACTAATTGCCTTCATGTGTCCGTGTCTGTCAGTTTGGTTGCCCCTCTTTTATAAGCATTTGGGATTTTTTATTTGTGTAAACAATTTGTCTGTAGTTGTTGAGGGCACAAATTGATCCTTTTTCTGCTTATGGTCTCAGTAATACCTAATTCCCGAGTCAATAGGTGTATGTTAAATTCACGTTAGGTGCAGAGGTTCCCCGTGAATAAGAGGTTGATTTCAAGTGTCACAGTGATTCTGGTGTTAAAATAGGATGGAAATCCTGAAGTGTGTAGGTATGAATAAAAGTATATGTGGCATGGTATTGGCAGTTCTAGAATCCACATCATGAGAAATGTCATTGTGAAAGCAGTCACAAAAAAGATTAAAGGTTTAGAGTGGATTACAATGAATCCGTCTTAAGTGTATTAATGATAAAATTAATTTAAATGACTCTTTAGCACATCAATAAATGTTTAATAAAATTAGTTATGTATTAATTCTCAGGAAATAAATTTCTTCCTTGCAACACCATGAAATGAAATAGAAATCACTAAAAAGTCCCATCCAGCTTTTTGCAGTGATGGAAATGTTCGTAATCGGCATGGCCTGATCTAGTAGCCCAATATTAATGGCTACTGAGCACTCGGCATGTGGCTAGTGCCACTGAAGGATGGAATTTTACATTTTATTTAATTATAATCAATTTAAATTTAAATACAGTAAAACCGTGGTTTGTGACTATAATTTGTTCCAGAAACATGCTTGTAATCCGAAGCATTTGTATATCAAAGGAAATTTCAAGAACCATTGGCTCAGTTATGATCATGTGACGTTCGATGTCACATACTACTTGTATTGCAAGACATCGCTCATTTATCAAATTAAAATTTATTAGAAATGTTTGCTCGTCTTGCAACCCTCTCGGAACAAGTTACTTACTTGCAATCCAAGGTCTTGCTGTAATCAGCCTATGGCTAGAGCTACCATATTGGAGAGTGCAGATGGGAGTGATAAGGCAATGAAGAGCATGCATTTTCTTGCTCTGGTTCTTCTGAGACTGTGAGGTTTTAGCAGAAAGAACAGGTAAGGGCCATCTATAGATTGTTATAAAGAGAATGTGTTCACTATGTGTATTTGGGAAAGAAGGAAAACTAAGAGTGCACTGATGATTTTCCTATCCTTGAAAGTATGGTCAGTGTTAGAAAGATATACAAAATGAAATTCTTCAGTTTATGAAACCTTTAAAATGTGGATGCATTCTTTCTTACCCACCTAATGCAAAAAGGCCTTAAAAAATACTTTAAAAAACTCCTGAGACTGAGCCTCCAGGGAGGCATTAGGTTTAGGGACCGGCTACTCATTTGTAACAACATCGTCATTGGCTGTGGTACTTTTATTTATCTAATTTCCTTTCTCTAAATTCAGGTGCTGAGGAAAAGACATGCTAAAGAAGACGTTCTCAGGCGTTCCAAGAGGAGATGGGCCCCTATTCCCTGTTCAATGCAAGAGAATTCACTGGGCCCCTTCCCTTTGTTTCTTCAACAAGTAGGTTTTACATTCTTTCTGATTGGGAAGGTTTTGATTCCAGAGCCTGTTTTGTTCAGGCTTCACAACTCTTTAGACATTTAAATAAGCAGATTTGATTGAAGATTTTCATGAAGTATAATAAAAGTGAGTAAAATGAGAAAATCACTAAAAAACTAAGAATAATATGAGAGAGAATGCAGCCACTAAAAGATCTTTATTAGTTTTTTCATTCGTTTAGCAGCTACTTCTTGAGCACCTACTATGTCCCATGGAAGGTACTGCTGTAAGTACGACACTAGAAATAAATTTAGTCTTACCCTCGCTCTCCTGTAGGCTAGTGAGGAAGAAGGGTAGGCAGTTGGTTACAATACTGAGTGATAAGTGCTTTGGTAGAGATGGTTTGGGTGATCTGAGAATTCATGGGGTCAGCACCGAGTCCTGAGATGAAATGTGGTACAAATCAAGGAAAGACTTAGAAGAGGAGACAGCAGAGGGTGGACCTGAGGGATGAAAACATTATGCAAGTAAATAATTGTGGAGAAGACGAGCTCGTTGGAGGAGTCCTCCTACTTATGATGGGGCTGGAGCAGGGAGATGAGGCAGAGGACGCAGGTAGACATTAAACCATAATGGACCATGTGTGTCCTGTTAGGGAGTTCAACTTTTTCCTAAAAACAAGGAGAAGTTTTTAATCAGGTCAAGTTTACTTTTCATAAAGATCTACATGGAACACATACAACGAAAGCCGTTGCTGAAGTAGGGCTGTGGCCTGGTGCTTGCTTTTTTCTGTTATTGTGGCTGATGTTTCATTCCAGCGGTGGGATCTGTGTGTCCTATTTGTTGATGTTTTTAACTGTCTTTCCAGTGTCTTTCGCACTTTTTCAAAAATTCTGTTCATCGCTAGACCTTATTTTTCCTTTTCAAAAAAATATATATATATATATTTAATATTTATTTATTTTTGAGTGAGAAAGAGCACAAGAGGGGTAGAGGGGCAGAGGGAGAGAGAGAATCCCAGGAAGGCTCTGTGCTGTCAGCACAGAGCCCAATGCAGCGCTCAATCCCACGAACCATGAGATCATTATCTGAGCCAAAATCAAGAGTCAGACATTTAATTGATTGAACCACCCAACCACCCCTCAAATTTTGTATTTTAAGCACTGATGAAGCATATTAAGACATGATTTCTGATTACCAAAGTTATACTTATCATAGCTGATTTTAGCCTTTGCATCGCTAATCTTGTCACCACTTCTCAGTCCTCATTTCCTTGACATGTGTACATTTGCCATAGCTGACCCTTCCCTCTTCCTCCAAATACTTTATTCACTTGGCTTCTAGAACACCACTCATCTGGTTGTCCATTTACCTCCCTGGCCACTCTTTCATACTATGTTTTGCTAGTTTTTCCTCATTCCCATGTTTCCTCTTCTGTGAACTTTGGAGAGCTCCAGGCTCGACCCACGAACCTTGTCTCTTGTTTCTTTATATTCACTGCCTTGATAATCTTATCCAGTCTTGTAGCTTTGAGTACTGTTATCTATTGGAGACTTAAGACTTCATATTTCTAGGACAGACTGCCTAATTGCTATTTCTACTTGAAAGCTTAACGGATATTTCAAACTTAACATATGCAGAAAACAAAAAAATGTGTGTTTTCTCCTAAAAACATCCAACCATCTCAGTTAATGACACCTCATTCTTTCAGTTGTTAGGGCATCAGAGTCGGTTTGGTAAGGTTTTAGTTGTAGAGAACATACGTCTCTCTAAGTAGTTAACAGAGAGTGATTTATTACAGCACATAAGCCATTTATAGAATTGTGGCGGGGACTGAAGAAACAAACTTTAGGTTGAACTTTCAGGAATGAGTCTCCAAGCTACACTGCAGAATCCACAACCAAGGGACATGCTGTTTCCTCCATGATGGGGTAGCAAATAATTCAGGAACCAAAATGTCACTAAGTGGCTTATGCATGACAGATTTATTTATTTGATGTGAAAGTATGATCTGGTAGAGATATTTAATATAAAAAAATCACCAGGGACCTAGGCATTTTTTTTTTTTTTTAGTTTGACCATCTCTGCAGGTTCAAGAGAGTGCATCATGGTTATATCTCATTGACGTGATCTTTTCATGTGGCCACACCTAATTGTAAGGGAGCCTGGGAAGTGTCTTTCTTTTGGGCAATCTTGCACTCAGCTATAAATTCTAACACAAAGGAACATGGCAGAATAGATATTAGGGGATGTCAGCACCCTCTGACATAGTGTCATCTTCACGCTACACGTCCAACCCATTGACAAATCCTGTTGGCTGTACCTTCAAATTATATGCAGAATCTAAGCACTTCTCACCATCTCTACTGCTACATGCTGTCTAACAAACCATCATTACTCCCATGAATTCTTACAGTAACCAAGTGGTCTTCCTGCTTCTTTGCTTACCTACCCACCCACCCCCATTTAGTCCTAAAAAAACATCAAGTATTATCTATTTAAAATATAACTTACACAATATCACTCTTGTCTAAAGTTTCCAATGGCTTTCCACCTGTTTGTAGGGAAGAGTCAACAGCATTGAAATCCCTGATATGATGTGGCCTTATCTCCTACTTCTTGCTGACTACTGGCTTTCCCTGCTGCAGTCCCAGTGGCCTCTTTGCTACACCTTGAACACTCCAGACACAACCCTCACCTTTGTTATTCATGTTTCCTCTGCCAGGAAGAGTCTTCCTTGTATAGGTTATGGTTTATTGTTTTTAATTAGATTTTCTTTGGTTACTCTTTATGTTGAACATTATTTTCATTAAATTGAGCAGTTTAAAAAATCTTTTACCGAATGCTTCTTACTGTTTTGTGCGTTGATGAAATGATAAATGTGATTATTATTTTCCCAAAGTGTATTTAATATAAAAAGATATAAATGCATAAGCTACATAAAAAAGATAGCATTTTAACAGATTTTGATTTAAAATTTTTACATCTGTGTTTTTTTCCTCTTAGGTTCAATCTGATGCAGCACAGAACTATACCATTTTCTACTCAATAAGTGGGCATGGAGTTGACCAAGAACCTTTAAATTTATTTTTCATAGAAAGAGACACTGGAAATCTGTATTGTACCCGGCCTGTGGATCGTGAAGAATATGAAGTTTTTGATGTAGGAGTTTTATTGATATGCATGATTTTAAATGATTAAACTGTGTTTCTTCTGATACCCTATGGACTCTTTTCTGTCTTCCTTCATTCTCTTCTTAGAGTCAAAAGAAATAAGTTGTGCAGTATTTTGGAATATTTGATTTGCTCTTTATCTTAACTTCTGTTAGGTAAGCCTAAAATGAGCAAAGAGGTTTAGTTGTATTTGGATGTATATTCCAGTATATTTCCAAGAGTTGGTTTTGTTTATGAGGTGCTTTCTCTCTCTGGTCATGCTACATTTTCCTCTCTCCAGGACGTGGCCACAGTTGACTAGAAGGGTCTTCTTCTCTCCTCCCTCCTCCTCCTCCTCCTCCTCCTCCTCCTCCTCCTCCTTCTTCCTCTTCTTCTTCTTCTTCTTTTTCTTCTTTTAGTTTTCTTTTTTTTCCCTCCTTCCACTTGTGTGATTCTCTGACCATGTCTGGGAACTAGATAAGGGAGCAAAAGTGGGAGACCAAATCCAAATAAGGTTAATAAGCCAGTCTTCTGATATTGATGAGCTTACAATCAATGGAGAATAACTCAGACAGTTTTCAGTGTAATATGGTAAATTGTATGAGGTCATGTGGTTATCCCTGTGGTGCAGGGGGGAATGTTCCTCCATAGGAAAGAGGGATTCTCTTCCTAGAAGAAGGAAGAGATGCTCGTAAGCAAATATGACTGAGGTCCACCACATGACATTTCTTTGCTTTTGGTTAGAAAATTTTTAACTCGGTGTTATAATCACATGTTGAATAGAAATACATTCTATTTGATATTACATTGCCCTTCGGTTACTTAGCAATGTGGAAACTGGTAAATGCATTTTGTCAGAAAAACTCTTATAAATATGTGATTTATGAAGTAAAACAATAAAAGGGCTTTGCTAGTTACAAATGGAAAAATCATGGTATTATTTAGATGATGTAGAGTAGGGATTTTTCTGTTTGCAGTGAGTTTAATTGTTGTCCCCAGTATAACTTTCTGATTATGGATAGAATATGGATTATGGATAGAATAAGACTATAATCTGAGTCTAATGGACAGAATTATCTCTGACTTGGCTGTACTATGGGGTTTTATTCAAAGTGTAGCCCTTTCTACTAAATATTGGATGCTCTTTACTGTACTTAAAGTGTTTTCCATTCGATGCTTGGGTGATTAAAAAAGAATTGAGTAGAAGTTTTTAGTGGTTTGTTATCAAAAAGATTTGCAAAGAAGGTAGCAGGTAAAGCATAGTGTTCTCTCTTGCTAGAATCTTGTATTAATGGACTATTGATATTGTTTTTTCCTGTTTTACAGTTGATTGCCTATGCCTCAACTGCAGATGGGTATTCAGCAGACATGCCTCTTCCACTGCCCATCAGAGTGGAGGATGAAAATGACAACCACCCTATTTTCACAGAAGCTATTTATAATTTTGAAGTTCCAGAAAGTAGCAGACTTGGTAAGATAACTTTTTTAAATTGAACTTTCTTGCATATGGCTTCTTTTGCCATTTGTATTTTTTTCTTTTAGGAACTGTATGTGCATTTCCTTTGCTCTTATGTTCCTTGGTGTTTATCTTGCTCTTAACTGTTTCTTTTTTTAAATCTACCTAAAAATGCTCTTTACATATTAAGGTTATTAACCTATTGTTGCACTGCAAATATTTTCCCATTGTATTGCTGCTTTTCAGTTTACTTTTTGAGGTACAGAGGTTCAGGACTTGCATTTAGTTAAATCAATCCTTATTCCTATTGGACTTTATGGTAAGAGAACTTCTAAAAGTAAAATGTATTATGCTAAATATCTTTGTGCACATTTTTTTGAGACATTGGGTTTTTTTATACCAAGACCAGATTATCCTGAGATGATATCAAACCAGTATCTACTTTCCAGAATACATTTAATCCTATCACATCCAAACAGAGTGTAACCTATAGGATATTACAAGAGTTTGGTGTGGTCTATATGATACCAATTAATTATAAAAGCGGATAACAGTTATTTAATCTTGGAATCATATTCAATTTATATACTTTATTACACTTGATCATTTTGTGGATTTATCATCATTCTCTTCTCTAATACAGGACATATAGGATAGAATTACAATAAAATTAAAATTAATATCAATATTTATATTAGGTTTTATTTAAGGAGGTGTTAAATGACATCTACTGAGAACACAATTTTTTAAAGCTCTAATTTATATTACCTCTTTTCTTAAAACTGCTACTTTACTACTTCCAATTTGGAATGAATATGGGGATAACTCTAGAGAAGCTTACATCACATATTCTAAACACTTGCTCAGACATGGAAAGCCAAAATGTTCAGGTTAGTTGGCCCTGATGTCTTCTGAGACTTGCAACATGGAAAGTAGCCATTCACAATAAAGTTGAAAGAATGTGGACTCATTCATAAAGGGTGACTTTGCTAAATTGCCTATTAAAGTTTCTAGTAGTTACTTAGGTCTTCAGTATATTTTTATATCTGCTATACCCCTTTATATTTTACTTGGATAATTTGATGTCATGGATGTTAGCCTCCTTATTACTCATATGGTACAATTAAAAAAATAAAAATTGTTGGTTTGGAGTTTAAAAAACCTAGTTTTTGATTTGGGGTCTGTTATTAATTCACTGTGGGAAATGGTGGAAGTCCCTTTGAGTTCCCTGACCTATAAAAGGAGTTAATTACATTAGATGACCTATAATATTTTCAGCTTCAGTGTGACTGTGACTCTGGTACAATTTACTTTTTTTTCAAAGAGAGATTATTGGTTTCAAAGTCTTTCTTGAGAATTCTCTTCTTTATGATAGTGATAGATGAGAACCAAGGGCAAGTACTTTGATTCCCAGATGAACCCAAGGTACTTTAAGCATCCCACATGAGAAGGTTCAGACCAGTTTGGGCTGTGATACTCTGAACTGCTGGGTGTTCTTTGAGTTTGCCTTAATTCACACACAGAATTTGGGACATGGGGTGCTCAACTAATATTTAAGTATACTGCTCATGAAAAGGGGTTTTGAAGATTTTCAGAGGATTTTCTGTGATAAGTAAAACAGTTTTTAATCCAGAGAATTAACATAGTGTTTGTGTCCTGTCAGTAAAATCTCAGGAAGAAAATATTCTGCCTTAAAAAGATTAGGAACTTGTTTTCTATGCAAACATAGATGAATAGCATTTGTTTTCTCATAATAAGATAATTACTTCGTGTCTTCATATTGATCCACTGCAAAAGTCTTGTCACTATTTATGAATACGTAACTGGACATTCTCTATAATGTTTATCTATCTGTGTGTGTGTGTATGTATCTGTTCATGTACACACACATATATACAAATTTTAAAGACATTACAGTGAAAACTATTTAAAACTAATATTTCTGGCATTAATTGGTTTTTATTTCCTTCAAATACTGTATTCAGCAAACGTGTGTGTGTGTGTGTGCGTGTGTGTGTGTGTGTGTGAATGTGTGTGTGACTGTATATGTCTATGTATTTGTTCTTCAGGCCAGCCCTTACTGGGCTATAGGCAAAGTGGATCTATGTATTACATTTCCATGGGCATTGGAACACTGACCTTACACTGGACAATACCACCTGTTTGTACTCTTTGATATGTATAATCCTTTACCTGAGCAATACTCTTACATTCCATACAGATGACAAATATTAATAGCTCCAAATGAAGAAACAATTGACCTAAATTCTCCCTGAAGGATGAATAGTATGAAATCCCTTACTGAGGATTAAGTAGGGCTGAGGGCAGTGCGGTGTGGATGCTAAGCGGGTGAAAGATAATGAAACACGTTAAAGACTGGCACAAAAAAGAAAAAATACTGGAATAGAGACTAGACTGTGAAAGGTCAAGTTGACCACTTATACAGTTATACCCCAAGTCAGTCTTGATTTATCTATTAATCAGAAATTCAATTAAAAAATCTGATTTACTTAGGAAACATGATTTCTCTCTCCAGCTCGGTTTGTTATTGCAGTATGTGGGAATATGTGTTGAAATTATTCTTGATTGCCATTTAAATAAGTTTTTAGTAATTTCTTATCAAATTTTTTTTAACTGTGAGCAAAGTAGAAGTGTGCCTTGATATAGAGTCTCATAGTGTTTATATTATAAATTTGAAGCCCTCTTCATTGGTGCTATTGAAAGATGGAACATGTCTCATAAGAAACCCATTTAAAATTAGATTTCCACTACCATTGTCAAAATTTGAAAAGTGTATATATTCATAAATATGTTTTGCAGTTCTGCAAATTAAAGACTCTTTTCTTTCTTTTCTTTCTTTCTTTTTTTTTTTTTTTTTGGAAAACATGTAGGTACTACAGTGGGAGTGGTTTGTGCCACAGACAAAGATGAACCGGATACGATGCACACACGCCTGAAGTATACCATTTTGGAGCAGACCCCGAAGTCCCCGGGGATCTTCTCTGTGCATCCGACCACAGGTGTCATCACCACAGTCGCTCATTATTTGGACAGAGAGGTAGCTTTCCACTCCTTAGAATATAATTTTACCAGGGGCTTAGATCCCTACCCCATTTACTGTAGTTTGCTCTCCCGTGAACTTAGGAGTTTCTATTTTCTTTTATTTAGGTGTAAGACAATAAGAATTTCCAGCCATGTTATATGCTTTTTTTTTAAATATGACTTCTGTTTCCTTATGTAAGGAAAGCCATTGGAATAGAAATACAGATCAATTGGTGTTTAGAAGGAGTGGGAACAAAATACATTTCTTATGAAAGTTGCTGCTGTTGAATATTATTCTGTTCTTATGTGTGACTAATTGGTTTCAGCTCAGGAAAGCCTTCAATTCTCATGTAGGACAATTAATTTTGCACGCTCCATGGGTTTAGATCACATGCGGATTCCTATCCAGTTATTGTGGATATGTACTTTTTATTAGGAAGGAATTAGTTGATGGCTTATTATGAAATCTGTAACACTATTTGGATCATAGTACTAGCACACTATCAGGTATATAGCATTTTATGTTCAAATTCTTCATGCATAATTATGTTCGATCTTTATAATTTCCTCGTTTGACTAGATAGGTTGTTACATCCAATCTATAGAGGACAAACGTGACAGTCAGAAAGATTGATTGACTCACCAGAAACAAATCATTGAACTCAATCTTCTAATTTTTGTTACTCTTGCTCTATTTTGTCAGCCTGTGTTTAACTCACAGACCTGAATTCCTGACTGAGGCAGATTAATCAATTTCATGTGTACAAAATAGCTCTATTAAAACACTCAGTGGTTCCCACTGCACCCTGAATAACACAAATAGAAGGATCGATATGACTTGGACAGATAATGTACAGAAGTAATCAGTGGAATTGGTTGCCAAAGAAAAAGGAAAGGATGATGAGAAGCCACGGAAAGAAATCAAAAATAGCACAAAGGTTTTATTTGTCATTATTTTTATTTTTGGGTGTGGTCAGTACATTTTATGTGATAAAGCACGTGATGATAATAACAAATGGGAAGGTTTGAAGGAGCAAGATGAATGTGTTTTTTGTATATGTGGAAGAGGTAGAGCTGATATAGTGACCAAGTGAAAACAAGCATTTTCCCTCAGTTTTTACACATTGACAGTGAGGCTTAGAAAAATTAAATAATTTAAGGGCATACAGCCTGTAAGATACAGATTTGTGGTCACACCCAGGTCTGCTTTCCTGATCAAAAAAAGTCAACAGAGGGGCGCCTGGGTGGCTCAGTGGGTTGAACATCCTACTTTTGATTTCAGCTCAGGTCATGATCTCACGGGTTTGTGAGTTCAAGCCCCACGTTGGGCTCTGTGCTGATAGTGTGGAGCCTGCTTGGGATTCTATCTCCCTATCTCTCTGTCCTTGCCCTGCTTGCTCTCTATCTCCCTCTCAAAATAAATACAAATAAACTTAATTTTTTTTTAAAGTCAACAGGATTTTGGGGGGAACTGCCACAAAGTGTGTTGTGGGGAACAACACAGGAAATAAAGAAATGAATAAGGGAGATATAAAAACAAAACCAGTGCATTTAGAGGAAGAAGAAGCAGGGTATCAGAGAGTGGAGCCAAAGGAGGAGCATCTCAGGGTGAGAATGTTGGTTTCTAGAAAATGGAGAAAAGTAAAAAAACAAAATGAAACAAAACCAAAAGGAATAGCTAAAGAATAGTAAGAGAGAAGAGAAAGTTAACAGGATTGTGTCACAAAGTAATCAATTCATCATCCATCACCACCCCGCCATTTGCAAAACTCTGTTCACAGAAAGTCAACAGTGACCTCCCAGTTGCCAAATCCACCTGTTACCTAAAGCCCCTGTCCATTGTTGGCACTTGCTAACACTCTCTCTTCTCTTGGATTTCTGGTTCTTTTCCTGTTTCTCTGATCTTTCCTTTTTATTGTCCATCACTTAGTCTTCTTACTTCCCCCATGCTTGACATGCCACTGTTACTTCTATCCTTAGCTCTTCTTATCCTTTAACCTCTTTTCGATAAATCTGATGCCTGCTACAATTTCAGCCACCATCTACATACTAATGGCTCCCAGAGTGGTATTTCTGGCTATGAACTCTCCTGTAAGTAGGGGGCCACACATCCAAGTGTCTTCTGAACATTTCTCCTTAGATTTCCCATAGGCACATAAAATTCAGTATATGCCAGGCACAACTCATTCTTTTTGGCCATTTTTGCTCACCCTGCTAGTGCTCACTTCCTCAGAGCACAGGCTGTCCTTCTGCATTTGCTACATTGGTTGGTGATACCCCTCTGCTTTATCCAAATAGGACACCTGAGCATAATTCTCAACTCTCCCTTCTCTGAAATTTTATATAGAATCTACCATCACATCCTACTAAATGCTAACTCCCAAGAAGCTTTCCTGTCACCCTTATCTCTGTCCTCATTGCCACTGCCTTAGATGTGGATCACCTATCTTAGACTATTTCAGGAGCTTTTTAACTGGTTTCCTTTTTTTTTTAACTTTTAAAAATTTATTTATTTATTTTGAGAGAGAGAGAGACAGCGAGCAGGGGAGGGACACAGCGAGAGGGAGAGAGAGAGAATCCCTAGCAGGATCTGCACTGTCAACACAGCCTGATGCGGCTCAGTCTCACCAACTGTGGGATCATAACCGGAGCTGAAACCATGAGTCTCATGCTTAACTGACTCAGCCACTTAAGAGCCTCTAACTGATTTCTTTGACTTTCAGCTCAGTTTACTTCAAATTATGCTGAATCTACATGAAGAATATTCTTTCTGAAACTCCAGTGTTCTTATTTTGTGCTCCCCCTATGACTCCTATAAAACTTTTCCCTATTAGCCAATTAAAATATGTCTAAATTCTTCGTCTGCCTCTTTGTAATTTAACCTCTGTCTACCTTTCCAGCTTATCCCTGTCTACCCAATTCTTAAAGTGTCTGCAAATATGGATCAAATAAAAGCGTGGATTCACACAAATGGAAGACTACACAACTGAAGTTTCATTTATAAGTTGGAGCAAATGTTTTCAAAACTAATTAAGTATTTGCTTTGTTTCCAGACTGTAGATAAGTACTCACTGATAATGAAAGTACAAGACATGGATGGTCAATTATTTGGACTGATGAGTACCTCAACTTGCATCATAACAGTTAAAGATTCAAATGACAATGCACCCACTTTCAAACAAAATACTGTAAGTATATAATATCAAAATCTATGTCTACTTGTCAATTGTTATTTGTTATTTAATATAAATTAATAACATATGTGTCATGCTTTGAAGTATGTATGTTTATTTTATGAATAAAATTAAAGTTTGAACAGCTGACATATAAATCTCCTTTATTTATTCATAGTAGTATTTTATCCTCTTGTAACATTTGTCTTTATTTGTAATGAATTTCTTTCATTTCAAAGATAATCCTTTGAAAGATTCATGGCTTTAAAATACACTAGCTAAAAACTATAAGAACCAATACTTTTGGAGTGGAAGAAATACTTTACTTTCTTTGTAAAACTTCTCTTTATAAAGTAAGTTTTTAATGAGTTCTTTCTGTTTCAGTATGAAGCATCAGTAGAGGAAAATTCATACAATGTGGAGATCTTACGCATATCTATAGAAGATAAGGATTTAATTAACACTGCCAACTGGAGAGCCAATTTTACCATTTTGAAGGGGAATGAGAATGGACATTTCAAAATCAGCACAGACAAAGAGACTAATGAAGGTGTTTTGTACGTTGTAAAGGTACAGTAATAATGGATACTTGACAACTTGGCAAGTTAACAAGTTCTCTTCAACTATTGGTTTAATCAACCAAATAGTTTCAGATCAAAGAATCCACAAGATGGAATAGAGCTTCGTCTGTTTAGTCCAACTGTTCCCATTGAATGCTGTCTTTCTTCCATAATTTTGTTGCCAGTCATTAGTCACCTAGCTTATGCTTGAACATTCTCAGTTCTGAGGATCTCCATTGGCAGCTTATTCTGTTTTTGGAGAGCTCTGATTCTCAGAAGTCCTTACTTCTACTGTGCTCGAATTATTGTCTTTCTATCCCATGTCTAGGTTCTGTCTTTAATGGTCTGGCTCTAATCCTATACAGAAGTATAATTCTTTTGAAAAGTTTGCTATGTCCATTTGAAACGTACTTTCTCTAGGATAAATATTCCTAATTCCTTTAACTATTCCTTACATGATATAATTCAGAAGCCCATAGTCTTCTCACTTACTCTCTTTCTGGAATATATGCCTGGTTGTATCTGATCCTTTATAGGTGATTTTGAGGGTGAAATACAGTGTTGTATCAGACAGCATATATCTTTATTCTATATATTGTGTTTTTGGTTGCCCTGTTTCATTCTAGGGTCCAGGTTATGAGGGCAGAGAAGGCCCTATTTGGGAAGGACCCTTGGTTTTATATTTGTAGCCCCGAACAAGGAAGAAAATTGTCCTATGGGCAGGTAAAGGAGTCATCCATTGAATAAAGCAAACTTTCCTGCCAGCAACAATATGGTGTAGACTTTGATACAACAGTATCTATTTGTAGTTATTTCCTCACTAAAAATTTCCACAGATTATGTAATCAACTTTGGCAAGTTCTATCCAGATGTGAATAGTCAAATATATTTGTTCCAGATGACTCTCAACATCAAACCTCCCTCTATTTCAGTTTTCTATAATATGATCCACTCAAATTGAATACTAAAAGCAGCCACTTAAGAAAAATGAAGTTTTATAACTGATAGTGGTAGGAAAGGAAATAAGCAGGTGCTACTGGTCATATTTTCTTTGTGTTGGCCCACCTCAGTCAGTCTTCCTTTGGACTCTCCAGAAAGCAGAACACGAGGCAAGGACCTCAGTGAAGGAAACTATTTAGGAAGTGGATCCTAGAAAGCCAGAGTAAAAATGGAAAATTAAGACAGAAAAGAACAAAAAGCCAATCAAGTCTGCATTATTGACTTAGTCACCTCTGGTGTTCAATCATGCAATGAACCGTGTAGAATGTACTTCAGAATTATCTCCTCAAAAAGTGGTACCCAGGGCATTTGTCCATCAACTCCCATTGTTGATACCCATGCCTCACTGGTTGAAGGTTGCTTCCAGGGAACCTCAGCTCTCCTGCACTTCTGGGCGTGGCTGTGCCTGCCTGAGAGAGAGCTGCTTAGCTTTGAACCAAACTTTGAATCTGAAGAGCTGAATCTTTGTGCACTTGAGGTGTGAATCTATCAGTATAAATGGTAGAAGTGTTCACCAGAGCTGCAGCTTAAGTCAGGTAGGCTGAGGGTCTGTGGTGTGTAATTCTTTTGAAAAAGGCTGCTATGCATCAGTTTCCAAAGCTGGACAAGCATTTGCCTCAAAATTGATGTGATTGGCAACAGATGTTTTGTTAAAGTTTTCTCCCGTACACCTTCCTCTGCATACCCCTCAACCACACCTTTCCTTCTTTCTAGAAATAAGTCAAAGGAATAGTTTGAGATCCAAGATGGGTAGATTATACCAACTGCAGTAGCTCAGGTCAAAGACCCATGCTCAGACCTTTTAGAGTGTTTTAGAGTATCTACTGCTTGGTTAGATACTTGGCTACTTCTCAGTTACAAGCTACTACTGCTTGGCTACTTCTCAGTTCTCTCTATTCAAGGCCATTATTAAAGACCTGTTATTATTATTATTTTTTAAATCGCAATAATTTTATCTTGGTTCGGGAGGCCAAATTTAAGTAATGCTAGGAATTAAATTTTTATTATGAGTTTTTTGACCAATACAAAATGAATTTTAGTAAACTTTAAAAAAAAATCATAGTATGTTGGCACATTTGATTTTTTTCATATTCAGAGTGGATTTTTTCTCCTCAAGGAATGTTTATCATAGAGACGTTAAGAAAAATGTTTGCACATATTTTCAGAAATAATAGACTATATTCTAGAATATCTCTTACTCCATGTGACTAATAAACATCTGGTGAAATATTTTATTTCTGGTGAACAGCTTCTGGGTACCATCCCAGGATTCTTTAGGAGAGAGAGCAATTACATGGTGATACTTTACTTTTTTTCACTGGTTCATTTTAAGTTAATTGGACATATGAAGAATATAGAAAAATCCACGCACCCCTCCCTCCGCAATAAAATTTATATGCATTTAATCCCATTATCTTTAAATATAAGATAGTTGCACTGATAATTATATCCTAGTTATTTTTTTAAATTTTTTAAATGTTTTTATTTATTTTTGAGAGAGAGAGAGACAGAGCATGAGCAGGGGAGGGGCAGAAAGAGAGGAAGACACAGAATCTGAAGCAGGCTCCAGGCTCTGAGCTGTGAGCCCAGAGCCCGATGTGGGGCTCGAACTCACAGACTGTGAGATCATGACCTGAGCTGAAGTCGGACACTTAACCAACTGAGCCACCCAGTCGCCCTATCCTAGTTTTTATATCTAGGAAATTCTTTTAGAATTTTAAAAGTAGTTACCAAGTACTGATCACCTTTCATGCCAAGGGAATGATACTAAACATAAACAACTAAACTAGTTGTCATATCCCCTTTAGGATACGATACTATTATTATCCCCATTTTACAATAAAAAATATAGTTTTCTTAATTTGCACAGTTTCTGTTTAAATCAATATTAGGTATGCTTTATAAAATTAATTTATTTTGCTGCTTTCCCCATGTTTTGAAATTGTAAAGGAAAAAAAAGCCTCCAAAAATATACAGGATTCCAAAGATTTATTTTTAACTTTCATAACAACCCAGTAGTTGTTCCTATCATTCTTCCCATTTTCAGATGAAGAGGCTGAGTCAAAAGAAGTAAAGTCACTTGCCCCCATTCATAGAGATAGAAGGTGACAGATCCAGGATGCAAACTGAGACATTCCTGATGCAGAACCCTTCGTCAGAGCTACTGTGCTATTCTTCCTGCGTGGTACCCTTGGGGTCATGTTCCCCTTAGCTCTCCTCTTTCCCATACTTGGGTTACATGGCTTGATAAAATCATGACTTCAGTTGCACAAGGAGGTCTTCTCTTTTTGTATCTTCAATAAATTTCTACTTCTATGAGTTTACTCTTTTTTTTTAAATGTTTTTTTTATTTATTTTTGAAGGAGAGAGAGAGACAGAGCATGAGCAGGGTAGGAGCAGAGAGAGAGGGAGACACAGAATTTGAAGCAGGCTCCAGGCTCTGAGCCATCAGTACAGAGTCTGATGTGGGGTTCGAACCCACAAATTGTGACATCATGACCCGAGCCGAAGCCGGATGCTCAACTGACTGAGCCACCCAGGCGCCCCATCTGAGTTTACTCTTTAAGTTATCTCCTTCCTCTGTCATTATTAGCTCCTTTGGTAGTTTTACCTTCCTTCTTTCTTTAAGCCCTTCATAATATTCTCTAACATTTTGGGCAATAAAATTTGCATTCTCTATGGTATATCTTCCTTTCTATATTTTACGCAACCCCTTAGAAAATCTGAATTCATTACAGAGATCCTTTGGTAACTGCACTCGTCTTTAAAGTTATTGTATCCTTGGGGAGCCTGTGTGGCTCAGTCGGTTAAGTGTCTGACTCTTGATATCAGCTCAGGTCATGATTTTTCGGTCTGTGAGATTGAGCCCTGCATCAGGCTCTGCATTGATAGCGTGGAGTCTGCTTGGGATTCTCTCTCTCCCTCTCTCTCTGCCCCTCCACCACTTGCTTTCTCTCTGTCTCAAAATAAGTAAACAAATATTTAAAAAATGTAAACGTACCTTATCTTTTACCTTGCTAAAGATTTGTGTTCGTGTACTTAAGTTATATATTTAAGTACTTTGTAACATTGATGAGGTATCTTCTATTTTAAAACCAAACACTGTATAACCAAGGCATTTTGAAATCCATCTTTCTTTCACATAGGCTATGTACTTAATAATGGATAGGAATGAACTTTATTCATTCCTCTATACCAAAAAAGAATGAAATAATCAGTAATTCAAGCCAAAGATTGCTCAAATATACTTCTTTATCTGAACAAAGCTTCCAAACATTGTCTTGTTAGTTGGTGTCTCCTATTATGCATCATATTGGATGTTAACAAAAAATACATCACCTTTTTCTTTCGACTGGCTGCGTGACAGCCGGAGAGATTACTAAAACCTATAGTGTAAAGCACTCGCTGTGGGCTTACAATGTTAAATGTTATTCTTACAACAGTTGTGCAGAGGACAAAACTTAGTGTCAGAGAGATTAAGAAATTTACCCAAAGTGACACAGCTAGGATGCAGTAGGACAGGATTTGAGTGAAGGTCTCTTTGATTCCAAGTACATGCTCTTAAGCACCATGTTCAATTGCTTTGCATAGCTATGTGATCTTGGAAATTAGCCTCTGTATTATCTATAGAATATAAATAATACTTCTCTCTGCCTCCCTAGTAGCTATTCAATTATAATAATGAAAGTGAAAACACTTGGTGAACTGTAGGATATTATTATTCTATTTTTAGAAGCCTTACATGTTCTTGGGTCTTGTGTTATAATTGTCCATGTCAGAGAACTTTTCTGGAACTGTAGACCCTGAGCTGATGCAGTCTTCAGCTCAGTCCTGGGTAATCTTTCCATCTCAGCATTTCCTTTCTATTTGAGCAGCAGCAGTTGCACATGGGCTTGATGAAGAAGATACTCTACTTGGTCATTCTCAACATAGAGAGTCCGCCATAAAACAGCACTTCATTTTCTAGCGAGATACTAGCATCTCAGTGCAGATATAAGATATTTTTGAACATTTTTTTAGTTGATGAAACAGGTGCCTGGGTGGCTCAGTCGGTTGAGTGTCCAACTTTATTTACCGCAGGTCATGATCTCACGGTTTGTGAGTTCGAGCCCCACATTGGGCTCACAGCTGCTAGCCTGTCAGTGCAGAGCCCACTTTGGATCCTCTGTCCTCTTCTCTCGGCCCTTCCTCCGCTTGCATTCTCCGTGAAAGAAATAAATATTAAAAAAAAAATAATAAATGATGAAACATTAAAGCTACCGTGTGGTGGAAGAGAATTCCTGGTTTTTCATTAATCGCTGATTTCATCCTACTAGATTTCCAATCTTGCAGAGTTTTAAGCCTCTAAACCAATATGCAGTGCAAACCTCGAACAATTACATAAAGAAATTCTAAGGCTTTAGTAAGTGGCCCTGATCAAATCACTGCACCTCCCCCAGAGCAGCAGCTGTTTCCTGACTTTCTATCCATGCCTCATCTCCAATGAATGCTTTCATTCTCTGCATGATCATATATCAACACATGTAATTTGTGAGAGTGTTCATTAGCAATAGATAAACATATTAATTCTTTTTCCCTTCTTGCCTCTCTGTTTTCTAGAATGTTCATAAAAAATTTTTAAAAAGTTTCACCCATATTTTGTGGATTCTAAGATTCAGAAATTTTCTTGACTTCTTAGCGGACTTATGATATTAGTATCTCAGCTTGATAATAGCTAGGTATGGGGAGAGGTTTAAAATAAAAATGTTACTCCTCATTTTTTATTTTGTTCAATGGTCAACCAGTGATGGTTTTGATAAGCAGAAAGAGAATCAAATAAAAAAAAATACTTCAAATTTGCAGTACAATGTAAAATAATGTTATTATGGGTTTGCTTGATTCGCTGTCTAAAAATCAATTATAATCAAAGGATTCACTTAAATGTTTTTAGAGGCTGGTGAACCAATTAAGCAGCATAGTGTAGCAGAGGGATTATAGTGTGGTGGTTAAGGAAATGGACATAGTCAATAGGAAGTAGTGAGTCAAACAAAATTGCATTCTCCTGGAGTTAGATGCCCCTTCGGCTGGTCTGTTAGCGCTTTAAAGCAGGGTCATAAAAACACTGTCATCTCTCTGCATTGTCTCCAGGTTCAGAATAATCTTCCTTAGTAAGAATGAACTATGAGAGTATAACTGGAATTGTTTTTCCACAACTCCATAAAACCATCTGTAGAAACTTTTGGACCACTCTTGCTAAAGGCTTAGTGAAGAATCACCTCTCTCTTTAGCAACGGGTAAAAGTCCATATTGATTGAATGGGAGCATAGAATTTATGCACCACTGTTCATTTTTGCAGATGCTCACTTGTTATTTGAAATTCCGAAGGTATTTTACACTGATGCTGATATGCATGTGCTTTTTTGAAAAGCCGCTGAATTATGAAGAAAACCACCAAGTGACCCTGGAAATTGGAGTAAGCAATGAAGCTCCATTTACTCGAGATTTTGCACTCAGAACAACCATGAACAGAGCCTTGGTCACAGTTCACGTGAGGGATCAGGATGAAGGACCCGAATGTAGCCCTGCAGCCCAGTATGTACGGATTCAAGAACACTCAGCAGTGGGGTCAAAGGTCAATGGTTATAAGGCATATGACCCTGAAACTAGAAGTGCCAGCGGCATAAGGTATGAAGAAGTCTGTAACCACATACTAATAATGTATTTGTAATAACTGAGACAGTAATTTATTTTAATATGTTTTATATTGCTGAAGACTTTTTATTTTAAATTAATAGGTACAAAAAATTGCATGATCCTAAAGGATGGATCACCATTGATGAGATTTCAGGGTCAATCACAACTTCCAAAATCCTGGACCGGGAGGCCATGACTCCCAGAAATGACTTATATAATATAACAGTCCTGGCAATAGACCAAGGTAAAAAAAAAATGTTAATTTTATTTAATATGGTATCTTAGGAGGAATTGGACAATAAGCTGCAATTATTATTGTGCAGAATTGTTGTGATAGGTATTTTTGAATTGTCAGAAATTACTTTGAAGACGGTTCCTATTTCTCTTAATCATTTAACGAGGTGAACCTTCATAGCAACAAGAAGCCATTTATTTATCTTTATATCCCCAGCATGGTGGGACCTCACATGCTTATAGATCTCTTTGTTGGAGGGCAAAGAGGAAACTTAAGTCTTGGATCGGATGAGACGATCTCACCAGAATCTTCTAGATCTTTTCATGCCATTTTAAATCGAATCTTTGAGTAACTTAGCTGATTATTAGGTCACAGTGACCCTTTGCTTGAATTCCGTTGCTTAAAACAACTCAGAGTTTCTTAACCCTGGCTTCATATTACAATAACTTGGGGCACTTAAAAAATCATTTTGTAGGGGCACCTGGGTGGCTCAGTCAGTTAAGTATCCCACGTCGGCCCAGGTCATGATCTCACCGTGAGTTCAAGCCCTGCATGGGGCTCTGTGCTGACAGCTCAGAGCCTGAAACCTGCTTCAGATTCTGTGTCTCCCGCTCTCTCTGTCCCTCCCATGCTCACGTTCTGTCTGTCTCTCAAAAATAAGTAAACATTTAAAAAATTAAAAAAAATCATTTTGTAGCATTGACTTAGATGAAATGAATCAGAATATTTGGGGAACCCAAGCATCATATATTTTCAAAATCTTGCTAAGTGGATTAAATGTGTACCAAGATTAGAATAACTTTTTGTAGCCTTTCTAGTGCTCATTAACATCTGTACCAGAGGGGACCCCTGCGAATACAGAGTTCACACACTGATTTTTCTTGTTTGGTAGTGATCCTGGCAAAAAGTTTATTGGCAGTTGTAACTGATATTATCAATGGCAGTACTCATTTTAGATGATCTACAGGTTTCGTTTATTCTTCTACATTCTTATTTACCATTTTTTCTAATATCAGCTTATTTGAGGAAACATGTATCATATATAGAAGGTAGTTAATTTATTTTATTAAGAAAATGTTAACGCATAAAACTACACTAAATCTTTTACCTTTCTTCCTAGATGGTAGATCATGTACTGGGACACTTGCAGTTAACATTGAAGATATGAATGATAACCCACCAGAAATACTTCAAAGTTATGTAACAATTTGCAAACCAAAGATGAGGTATACTGACATTTCAGCTGTCGATCCCGATGAACCTATCCATGGCCCTCCATTTTATTTCAGCTTGGCAGACACTTCTCCAGAAATGAACAGAATGTGGACCCTCACCAAAGTTAATGGTATTTAATAAACAGTAACGATTTATATGCTCTAAAATAACTGAGGGTGAATTTGCTTGTTTGCTAAAATATTCTCATTGACATATTTTAGAGCCTAATTCGACCATTTACAAATATTATGATGGGGTCTTTATATTGTATATAAAATGAAAGAAATTGTCATTTTTTATGAAGGCAAAATTTACATTTACAACAAAGACAAAAAAGCTTTGCTGAAAATATTGGGCAACTTATCATTAAGACGAATTGTTTCCGGTGTGGTTTTAAAGTGACTCCAGGGAGGTGAAGAGAGAACAGAGATGGGGAGTTTAAATTTTAGTGTAAGCAAACTCTGGAAATGAGAATGTGGGTATAGGAGGCAAGCACTCTGTGGTGTTCTGGAAAGAAGCATGGTGAGCTGTGGACAGAGATGTTGGATGGGAGCCGTCAGGACAGCATCCTGTGATAGTGATTTCTGGGGGAGTGTAGTTCTATATTTCAGCCACCATTCACTGCTGTTTTCTTACTATCCATTCTCTTCCATACAATTGGATTTTTGTGTATGCTATCCTTTCTTCCTAGAATACTACCCTTCCCATTTCATAGCTTGGTATTAATTCATGAGGTTCTTATGGAGCCCCTACCATCTACTATGCACCGTTCTTACCCTGGTGATACACGTAGAAATTAACAAGACAGACATGACAGCAATTCAGATGCTCACATCTACGAAGTCTTTCTTGAAGTAGAAGGAGTAGCACCATGACCTTTTGTACCTTTATTATAGCTTCTTTTGTGTTGTGTTATCACCTGTTTACCTTTCTTTTCCAATACATGAGTTTCTCAGGATAATTGTGATTCATTTGTGTCTCGCCAGCACCTAGCCCAGTGCTTAGTAGATACTAACTGCTTAATTAAGTGTTTGTTTAAAAATAATTGGTTAATAAACATGCATAAAGAAGGGAAATGCTAAGGGGATAAATAAACCAGTGTTAGAGTTTAGGTTTTAGCAGGAATGCCCAGAGAGTGGCGGCCGGGGGGGGTGGGGGGGAGTGGCGATGGAATCTGGTGATGAAGCACCTTATGTAGTAGGCTGAGGAGACTGACTTTTGTACAGTCGGTGACAGCAGGAATGCACTGAGAGTGTGCCAGTAAGGAATGCTGTGCCCAGATTTGTCTTAACAAGGTGACATTGGTGACAGGACAGTTTGAAGAGGGCAGAGTTGAGTGACAAGGACAGCAGAGGTGACTATGGTACAGCTTGTGGTCTTGAGGGAAGAGAGGAATTTGGAGGATTTTACCTTAGCCACAATAGGAGATGGGAGGGTTCCATCTAAACCTTAGCAGTAATTCACACTCCTCTGGGGAGCCCTACATTTGAGATGCAGGCAGAAATCTTTGAAGTTCTTAACAGCTGTAACAGTGCGTTTAAGAAAGGCTTAGACATTACAGATGACTTCCAGGATGTGCATGGTGCTACTTCTTCATTTCACTTACTGCAAAACTCAGAAGGTTGTGATTGGCATTAAAAATGCATGGAGCTTTTGATCAGTTGATAATAAAGTCATTACAGTAGGTATCAAGACTATTGGGGAAATATCATAGTTGATAAGAACATATTGTTAGGATACAGATACATCTGTTTTTATGTAAGCCTTACACCCAGCCTGGGTGGCATTAACTAGCTTTGTGGTATTGAGATTACTTCTAGAGGGAAGGCATAATAACAAAGGGTCTATTGTACTTTGAAAAGTTACCTTGTACATAAAGATAATGGACAGATACCAGAAAATAAATGGATAAGAGAATGTTGACTTCGGACATGCTTTGTGTGTAACAATTGTTAATTCTTTATAAGTACCATAAACTGATACTATAGAAAAAAGGTTGAAGTGTGTGTCAAGAGCCAATGTAGCATCATTGGTTTGTAAATAAGGATATAGATAAGTAATATTAAATGCTGCAGAAATGCTACTGGGTCACTCCAATGCCAAGTTATTTCTCTAAGCCTCTCCTCTAGAAAGTTACGATGGGCAACACATACATGGTAATATTAGTGCTGATAAAGGTAGCACTAAGAATAGAATAGAAGATAGAATAATAGAAGGTAGTTGTCCATTTTTATTCATTTTCATGTGGCAGGTGGTTCCTTGAGAATAACATGTTTAGAAACAAGTGTGATGAAACAAATGCTAGAAGTAAATGTCCATTAAAAATATAATTCTTTCATTTTCTTTCAGATACAGCTGCCCGTCTTTCATATCAGAAAAATGCTGAATTTCAGGAATATAGTGTTCCTATTACTGTAAAAGATAGAGAAGGTCAATCTGCAACAAAAACCGTGAGAGTTAATCTGTGTGATTGTACTCATCCAAGTCAATGTCTGCCGACCCGAAGGAGCGCAGGAGTAATACTCGGAAAATGGGCGATCCTGGCCATACTGCTGGGCATAGCATTACTATTTTGTAAGTCCTTTTGCCTACTTAAAGTTAAAATATATCACAAAAAGGGGCCCTGGGTGGCTTAGTCGGTTGAGCATCTGATTTCGGCTCCGGTCATGATCTTGCAGTCCCTGAGTTCTAGCCCTACATCAAGCTCTGTGCTGACAGCTCAGAGCCTGGAGCCTGCTTCTGATTCTGTGTTTCCCTCTCTCTCTGCCCCTCCCCCGCTGGTGCTCTGTCTCTCTGTTTCAAAAATAAACATTAAAAAAGAAACTAAAAAGAATCTCTATATCTATCTATCTATCTATCTATCTATCTATCTATCTATATCTATCTGTATCTCACAAATGTCTGAGTGCAGGAAAAGGTCCTTGAAAAGTAATCTTGTCCAACTGTCCAGCCGGGGTGAGTCCTCATTACAAATTGCTTTCGTGTTATTATCAGATTTCTGATGGAATATTTTCGGGAAGAAGGAACAAGATCCTTTTTGTGATACAAAATTTCATATTTGGACAGGGCTGCTTAAAGTTCCTTAGATTTTTCCAAATCTGGCAATGTATAGTTTCCATTTCTTGGTCCTAGTACTACCCCTTTTAGGGCAAAATCAACACTCTAAAACTACTGCCGTATGAAAGTCCACTATAAGCCACTGTGATCTCTTGTCATCATTCAGCCACGGACTTAGGGCACTTACTCGGATCACAGCAATATCTCTTTTTGGGTGTATCTTGCCAGTTTTGGATTTTTTTTAACCTCTTGCTTGTCAGTTGTGTCATTCCCAATGGTACCATATTTTATCCTCTTTTTTTTTATTTCCATCCACTCTTCCAGCCTAGATTAGCCGTTGTTCCTTTGTTCTATGATAGGACTAGTGGTTCAGAGCAAGACCCAGGCACCAAACCATTGAGTTCATAACCTAGCTCTATCATTTGCAAGCCATGAGACCGGAGGCGAGTTACTTAACTGTGCTTCAGTTTCCTCATCTGTGAAAGGGGGTATTTGTAGTCTCCTTTATGGGGCAGCACTGAACATTAATTGGGTAACCCATGTGAAAAGCTTCAAACAGTACAATGCTCATTATTTTTCAACAACTGAACAAAATAAATATACATTGAACACCTACTATATTCCAGAAATTGTCCAGGTGCTTGGGAGTCATCAGTGAACAAAACAGACAAAACCAAATGCAAACAGTGTGCCTTGTGACAGTAAACTAATAAATAAGTGAAATGCTGTGGAGGAAAAAATAGAGCAAAATAATTAGGAGCTGTAGTGCTGTGGAGTGTGTGTGTGTGTGTGTGTGTGTGTGTGTGTGTGTGTGTGGTGTTGGGGGAGGATTAGGGGTAGTGACTCCGGTTTTCAGTGGATGGTTTGGCAGGCCTGACAAGGTTATCTTCAATGATTTTTGTGAAAGGTCAAAGAGTCAGCTAAGTACAGTACTTGGGGGAAGAGTTTTTCAGTCAGAGGTCAGCACAAAGGCCCTGAGGTGAGAGGGTGGCTGGAGAAGTCAAGGCATGACAGGGGCACTGATGTGGCTGGAGTGGAGTGGATCAAGAGAGTGGGGTAGGACACGGAACCAGAAGGTTTAACAAGTGGCCACATAGAATAGGCAGAGATTGGTACCCTTTTTCTGTAAAGGGCTGGATAGTATATATTTTACATTTTGCAGGCCATGTGGTTTCACGTATAACCAGGGAAATCCACCCTGCTAGTAGGAAAGCAGCCATAGAAAATATTTAAGTGATGGGCATGCCTGCGTTCCAAAAGAACTTTATTAATGGATGCTAAACTTTGACTTTCATATAATTTTCACATGTAATGAACTACTATTCATTTTAAAATGTTTTAAAAAAACATTTAAAAATGTAAAAACCATAGTTCATGGGCCATTCAAAAACATGTGGTCATCCAAAAAATTCATGGGAAGGGGTTTGGGGTTGCAGTTTGGCCATCCTTGGTGGAGGAGCCTGTGGAACATGGTAAGGAACTGTGATTATTAACCATTATTATTATTACTGCTAATCTTATTGACACATATTTCAACCTCCCACAGGTATGACATAGAATGAAAATTTTGAATAGACAAAATACAGAGTAGTTTTAATTAAGATACTTAGAGACAAGATATTCTAGAAAAAAGTATGTTTGTCATGCTTTTCATACAGGCAAACCATTTTTTTGGGAATGAGTAAATCTCTTAAAGTCTCTGTCTTAAATTAATGTCATTGAATTTTTTGAAAATTTACTGTTTAATCCACGATTGTGAATACTTTAACATGCATGATAGATAGAATTCGAACCCTTAAAAGAACTATTATCAAAATATACATATAATTAATGGGGCTGCTGGATGGCCCAGTCAGTTATGTGTCTGACTCTTAGTTTAGGCTCAGGTCACAATATCACGGTTTCATGAGTTTGAGCCCTGCAATGGGGCCTGCTTGGGATTCTCTCTCTCTTCTCTGTCTCTCTCCCTCTCTCTACCCCTTCCCCACTTGTGCTGTCTCTGTGTCTCTCAAAAGAAATAAACTTAAAAAAATATATATATATACACACATATAATTAATTCACATTTTTAAAATCCAAGCTAAATCATGACCTATTAATTTAGAAAGGCCAAGGTAATTCATGGGACCGTGGTTAGTGGTTTTCCTCCTGTGCACTCGAGGTAATAAAAAATAAAAGATGAGTATTTTATTCTCTATATGTTAAACTTTTTTTTTTTTTTTTAAATGCAGCTGTATTGCTAACTTTGGTATGTGGAGTTTTTGGTGCCAAAAAAAGAAAAGGTTTTCCTGAAGATTTAGCACAGCAAAACTTAATCATATCAAACACAGAAGCACCTGGAGATGATAAGGTGGTAAGTGTTTTAAATGAGTATCTCTGAATATCTCCCATAATTTCTTTTACTGATTCTTCTGAAGTTATTTTGAAATTTAGGGGTTAATTTATATTTTTAATTTGGTCAGATTTTGTAGGCATAAGTATTTTATCTGCCGATATTCAGATATTTATGTAGTGGCATTTATTAGAATTCTTAACACATGTGTTGTTTTGGGGCGCCTGGGTGGCTCAGTCAGTTGTGTCTGACTTTGGTTCAGGTCATGATCCCATGGCTTGTGAGTTCAAGCCCCACATCGGGCTCTGTGCTGACAGCTCGGAGCCTGGAGCCTGCTTTGGATTCTGTGTTTCTCTCTCATTCTGCCCCTCATTCATTCATGCTCTGTTTCTCTCTCTCTTAAGAATAAATAAAACATTGAAAAAAAAATTACAAAAAGACATGTGTTGTTTTAATTATCATTTTTCCACCCTCTAGTGCTATGATTTAAAACTTTTTGATGTGGATTTATTATAATAACAGTGTTTCAGCTGCTCTGTACCATGTACATTTCCAGGTATCATTTGTTTCTCTCTTTGATTATATATAATGGGGGAAAAAACCTACTAAAAGTTCTGACGATAAATTAAGAAAATACCAAAGAGATATATATTTTTATATGGTGGAGGGTAGATTACTTGGAAGATTATTGCCACTTTCTTTCCTTATGTATTTCTTGGGACTGCTGAGGTGCTTAGTACTAGGCTTCTTCTTTGGGGGGGAGCGCATATATTTCAAGAGTTCTTACAAGGCATATTTTTCCCTCAAAAAGATTTCAATGTACTTGTGAGCAGTTGAATCTACTTCTATGGGAAAAATAAGTAGGAACATTTCAGTAAACATTAGCACCATGACAGAGCACTGTTAGTTCAAAGACACTTGTGATACATAAGTGCATTCGTGTTCTCTGGATCAACCTGAAGGCCTGGTGAAAGAGGTACAGATTACTCTGTAACTGAAAGAGTAAGAAGGGGTTGAAAGTGGAGAGGTTGTGGGAATAGTTAAAGAGGAGGAAAACAGCCTTAAGAATAAAACAGGAGGGGCGCCCGGGTGCCTCAGTTGGTTGAGTCTTGATTTCAGCTCAGGTCATGATCTTGCAGTTAATGAGTTTGAGCCCCGCACTGGGCTCTGTGCAGCGCAAAGCCTGCTTGGGATTCTCTGTCTCCCCCACTTTCTACCTCTTCCCCATTCACTCTCTCTCTCTCTCAAAAGAAATAAATAAACATGAAATTAAAAAATAAAGAATGAAAAAGGGGATGACAAAGTTTAGGGATTATTCAACAAATAGTAAAGAAGTTGTTTTGAGATGGAAGAAATGGTGTTTTAGAATAGAAGCTTGAAACTTAGGGTTTTGGGGGAGAGGATGTAAGAGATGGGGCTATCATATGCCACACTAAGGATTTGGGGTTTATCTTCTTGGAAAGGAAGGGCCAGTGAAAGTTTTCCTGCATAGATTGGCATAATGGGAACAGCATGATGCTGAGTCAGTAGGGTGATCGGTGAGAACAGCAAGACACTAAGGATGGGGAAGTTCAAGGATTAGAATCTTGCTATAGTTTAAGCAGGAGATAACTCTAGTAGTCTAATGATAACTGGAAAATTAAAATAAGGATAATCAGTATTTCAAATATGTAAATGATAGCTTATTAACTCTAGAGTAACAAAATAAAAAGTGAAGCCAAAGTGACAGAGGCCATAGCCAGGGACAGTGACTTCATATCAAGCCTTTGATATGTCAAAGATACCTTTCTTATTGACTTTCTCTCTTTAACCTCCTTCCCACCATCATGCAAAGTCATAGCCCTCCTGTGCTTGACATGCCTCCATGTGGAGCCCTGTAATTATTTTTCCATTCAGAAAATCCATTTAGTCCCTGATAGTCCTTGGCTCAAAGTAAGATCTTATTTTATATCTGAGAATGGAATGATTGAGATGTTCTTCATATTTGTTCTTTACCATTTGATGCTGGAGCTGATGGTATTAGTTGGCCATTTCACCATAACATACTCACACCTATTTACCTGTTCTCTGTTAGGAGCACTTCTCAGAAGGATTTGGGATTATTAATTTATACCAGAACATAATTTGAGGCATATTTTTGCAAAATGTAACAGGGGTGCCTGGGTGGCTCAGTCGGTTAAGCATCTGACTTCAGCTCAGGTCAGGATCTCGCAGTTTGTGAGTTCGAGCCCCGTGTCGGGCTCTGTGCTGACCGCTTAGAGCCCAGAGCCTGCTTCAGATTCTGTGTCTCCCTCTCTCTCTCTGCCCCTCCCCACTCACACTCTGTCTCTTTCAAAAATAAATAAAACATTAAAAAAAATTTTTTTAAAAAATGTAACAAAACTTTGTAGTGAATGGGTAAGCTCATTTTAGTACAATGAGTAAAGGTGATGACGTTACTTTTAGAGCTAAGTTTAAGTCAGAGGCAGTTCAGATGGGGTTAGGAGCTGGTTGAAAAGTCAGGACTGGAGAAGTTAAATCTGGAAATCATTGATGTGGAAAAGGAGCTGTTGTTACCATGTGAGAATAAACTTTGGGCGTGGAGATGGTCAGGAAGGAACAGAGAATAGAATGTGAAACATGGAACTGTGGACTCAGCTTTGGTTTTAGTTTATCTTCAAGTCTCCCGGTATTAGGTTGGGTGATCTCTGAACATGTATTTATAATGACAAAAATTATACCATCAAGGAGATTTGATAATCAGGATTTTTTTTTTTTTTTTTTTTTGAATAGAATTTCAAGGTAGCAGCAACCTAAGCAAAAAATATAGGGCAGCAGCGCCACCAAATGGCTACTTTTTAGTTCTCCTTTCTGGTATAATTTTCTAAGGCAATGAGATACTATGTATGACATTTATAGATACATTTCAGACTCTGAAATATCTGAAACTCCAAATCATCTGAACTTGAAAATCTTCCAGTTTAGTTAGAGACTCTGCATATTCAATAGAAGGAAAACAAATTGGCAAGAAGATGGCACAACGGAGCCTGATTTTAATGGAGTTCTTGTCTGAAAGTAACGGTTTATAATTAGAACTGACACCCTGAGGTTGCCACGGTAACTCGACTTCTCACCCATGGCCCAGACTTCCAACTGCGGTTCCAGCATTAAGTTACTGTTGAATCAAGTCTTTTTCATCTTCAAACATCCCCTCAACTCTGTCTGCTCTAGTTCCCTCCATGTCTCTTTTTCTTTGAAACTGAACTCTTTGAGAGATTTAATACTCGATTTCTCCATGACATTAGTTCCTGTTCATTCAGCACTTCGTGGAAATTCTTTTGACACAGATCACCAGTGGCCACTCTTTTACTTGAATCCGAGAGGTGATTACTTTACTTGGACCAATTCTTAAACAACTTTGATATTTTCTCCTTACCATAATCCTCTCTGCATGGCTTCAGAGTTTGTCTTTTGGATTCCTTCATTCTCTCAGTTGCTATTTCAGATCAGTTCTGCCTTCTAATTCCTTTACCAACCCCTTAAAACATTTGTTCTTGTGTTCTGTTATTAGCCTTCTTTTTGTTTAGTCTACCATTTTCCCTGGGTGTTATAATTTATCCCTGTGACTTCAACTACCACCTATATGGTGGTGACTTCTGGAATTAGAGCGTCAGCTCAGCTCCCCTACCTGAGCTCCAGACCCCATATTCATATATGCATTGTGGACATCCACGGGTTTCTTAAACTTGCCATGCCCCAAATTGAATTGTTCCCCCTCCTCTCACCCACAAGCACATCCTTCATCCCAACTTCAGGGAATTATGCCATCTGGAGTTGCACAAGCAGAGCACATAGGAATAATTCCTTCCATTTGCTGCTTCATCCATCTAACTGCCAGTAAACTTTGTGTGGGGTCCAGCCACTTTGAGTCATCTTTGCTTCTACTTTGGCTTAGATCCTTATCATGTTTCACCTAGAATGGTTCAGGTGATATCTGTGATATCTCTCTGATATCTGTGACACTCAACTTACTGTCTTCTTATTTGTCTTTTACATTATCGCCTAGAATGACTTTTTAAAAATATGTGCCTTGCCTGTCTATTAAAACCCTTCTTTGAGTCTCCGTAATCTTCATGATAGTCTATTTTTTTTTATTAAATTTTTTTTAACGTTTATTTATTTTGAGACAGAGAGAGACAGAGCATTAACGGGGGAGGGTCAGAGAGAGAGGGAGACACAGAATCTGAAACAGGCTCCAGGCTCTGAGCTGTCAGCACAGAGCCCGACGCGGGGCTCGAACTCACGGACCGCGAGATAGTGACCTGAGCCGAAGTCGGACGCTTAACTGACAGCCACCCAGGCGCCCCGATAGTCTATATTTTTTAGCATGGCATATGGTTCTTTATATTCTCTGGCCTTTTATAACCTCTCCATTTCCTCTCTTACCCTGAACCCTATGTGGCAGCCACTCTCAACAGGCTGAAGCTGAAGACCCCCAAAGCACCCCGTTGCCTTTGCCTGTAGACCTTCCTGCAGGTGGTGGTTTTTTCCTCCCATTTCTCAGTCGGAGCCCCTACTCTTAGACTTCTCCACTTACTCTCTCTGGATGTGGATTTTAATGTGTTCCTCAGTGTTCCTATAGCATTCTGCATTTACCTACGTATACATTCTTAAAGTAATCATCTGATTTTTCTGCCTCACTGGAATAAGAGCTTCTTAGAGCTGGTGAGGGATCATGCCCATCTTTGTATCCCTAGACCAGGCACACAATTAGAAAATACGGATGAATCAATAAAACGTTGAATAAACATTCTCTCTCCCTTGCCTTCTTATCACTTGGGATCCATTTCCTCCTGATACAAATGGTCTTATTTTATTTTATTTCAGTGTTCTGCCAATGGGTTTATGACCCAGACAGTCAATAACTCTGGCCAAGGCTTTTGCGGTACCATGGGATCAGGAATGAAGAATGGAGGGCAGGAGACCATTGAAATGGTGAAAGGCGGACACCAGACCCTGGAATCGTGCCGGGGGACGGGGCATCATCACACCCTGGATTCCTGCAGGGGAGGACACGTGGAGACGGACAACTGCAGACACGCCTACTCCGAGTGGCATAATTTCACCCAGCCCCGCCTTGGTGAAGTGAGTTTCCCTCAGCGTTTCCATTCTGAGGTTTACATATCCAAGTGTAGAACAAGAGGAAATTGAAATTAGCATACAGTTGCAGAAGTTGCTTTTCCCTATGTATCTTTTCAATGTATCTTTTCTCTTTCATTCTCTGGTCCTTCCCAGCACTGCCCTCCTCCACGCCTCCCCACCCCCATGCCCTTTGATTTTGTTACATTATTTAACATAAAAGAGATTTTATTCCATCTGTCATATTTCTTTTAATTTCTAAAATCTCATGAGATCTGGAAATTTCTAATATCCAACCTAAAGCCACATGCCACTTCTAGATGTAGTTTACCTCACGAATTATTTTCATATAGAAGAATGTGAAAAAAAAATCTTACTCCCTACAATCACAAAACTCCCCCAAATCAAATCTACATCTCTCTCTGAAAACAAAACATCTGCACACAATTCTAGGATGAACATTAAATAATATGAGCTGTATAAACTATATGTAATGTAAAAAGCACCATTCATATATAAAACATTTTTATTCAGGGGACAGCAAGGATGTAAAACAAAGGAAGGATTAAATCATGATTTTTGAGTCCTGGGAGCACATCAAAATCCCCCTGGAGCTTTTAAAAGATATTAATGCCTGTGCTCCACCTTGAAGGATTTGGATTCAATTGGTTTGGCTTATTATTATTATTATTATTTTAAATTTGTATTTATTTTTGAGGGTGGGGGAGGGGCAGAGAGAGAGGGAGACACAGAATCTGAAGCAGGCTGCAGACTCTGAGCTGTCAGCACAGAGTCCAATGTGGGACTGGAACCCATGAGATGGGAGATCATGACCTGAGCCCAAGTCAGACACTTAACTGACTAAGCCACCCAGGCGGCCCTAGAATTATTATTTTTAAAACTCCTCAGGCAATTCACATGTGCCACCTGGGTAGAGAACCACTGGATTGAATATTCTTCCTGGTACTAAGTTTTCTTTTTATCAGAGTGTGCCAGTACCATTGTAACACCAACAGTGGACCAGAAGCCCTTAATCCTTTAATGGATTGCAACTAGGCACCTTTCTGTGACGCGGCTATAGCTTATCGCATGTCCATAGCATATTTTTTCCCGTCAAATTCAAGTGTTAATCTCTTTTCTGTTTCTAGACAGCCAGTATTCATGTAAGATCAGGCAGGGGAAGGAGTGAAGCTTAAGAAGCACTCCTAGGGGTGTTCTTCAATGTGCACATCACTTAATGGGATACGAGGCTGAAGCGGTCATGAAGAAAGACACTTGATAACATGAGCCAAGGAAATAAGCTCTGGGTTAGAGAGGCAGGAGGCACACAGGTGAGGAGGAGGAGCCCAGGGGTTAGACAAGCTGGCCAGTAACAGACTGTGAGGGTGGATGTGGCTGAATGCATGGCCTCTCCAGTGCAAAGGGCTGGTTTTTGCAATCCGGGTTATGTTGAGTATTTTTAATCTCACTAAAATGTCTTGCACATCTCTCTATTTTGTCATGTTTTGGCTGTCTCAGAAAACGTCATTCTGAAACCAATGTGATAATTCTTGCCTACTTTAAAACTGCATGTAGTAGTGGTTTTAGTTAATGTGTTTTGAATATTTACTATGTGCTGGGCGAAGGAAGAGTATTTTTCATGCGCTATTATTTCATCAGTATCGTGAGACAGTCACTGTGTATATTCCCATTTTAGATGTAAGGAGAGTGAGAAGTGAGACTGAGAGATGTTTAGTGACCTGCTCAAAGTCACATACGTAGCTGGTACAGCCAGAGCTGGGACTCAAAACCCGGACTATTCAGATATCCAACGTCAAATTCTAGGCCACCGTGCATAGTGTCACCGTTTTGTGGACTAGCCTGAACTCCAGATAGAAAGTTTAGAGTTAAGCATTTAATGATAATTTAAATATACATAAATATAACATTTGTATATATATAATTTTTTTTATTTGTATGGATTACTAGAAATGTAAGATATACTGATTTTATGGTATGGTTGTGATATCGACCAATCATGTGCATTTTTTGTATGTAGGACTCCATTAGAGGACACACTGGTTAAAAATTAGACATAAAAGGTAAATAAAATAATAAATTTTATGTTCATATGTTTAAGAATACTTAAAATAATACAACAATACAATCCTTTTTTCTGTTTGTTTATTTTACAGAAATTGCATCTGTGTAATCAGAATGAAAACCATGTGCCATCTCAAGATTATGTCCTTACGTATAACTATGAAGGAAAGGGATCTCCAGCTGGTTCTGTAGGGTGCTGCAGCGAAAAACAGGAAGAAGATGGCCTTGACTTTTTAAATAATTTGGGAGCCAAATTTACTACATTAGCAGAAACATGCGCAAAGAGATAATGTTAATGTTCTACAATGAGATGTGTTTTTGCCAGACATTCTGGAAGTTTCCAAAAGGGATATTTAAAGTTCAATTTCAATTGCTAATATATATATATATATATGTATATATATACATACATATATGTATATATTTAGCTATATATATATTAGAATTTCAATTTCTAATATATATAGATATGTGTTTTTAACATATATATTAGAAAAATAGATATGAAGTTTTCTAAATTTTTAATTGTACTATTTACCAATTTGTAGTTTTATAGCAATTTTTTGCTTATCTTTTCCAAGAAGCTTGAAATGTTAAAACGTATTTGGCCTTCTTTATTGCAAAATAAATAGACAGCTAGCAAAATCATGCTGTAACATTGGATTTAAGGTCTATAAAGGATCTGCTATTCTTTATAGATAGCTTTCCAACAAATGTGTTTAGTTAATATCAGTTCAATGATAACTATGCTGTATTGATTGAATATAGAACAGCTATCTGGGCTAGAAATTCTGTTCTTATTCCAGATTTAAGTTAATAGGATTATATCAAACATTATGGTAAACTGTACTGCAATTTTTAGCTCTTTAAAAATTTTGTACCACTGAGACGCTCCAAAGACTACTAGAATTTCATTTTCCTTCTGGTTGGCAACTAGATCATGAAGGGCAGTTAGTTCTGTCTGCTTGGTTACCCTAATAAGGTCTTAAAAAATACATAGCCACCATGTTAAACTACAACAGGAAATTGTAGACTGAAAAATTGTGTTGTTTTTATGCTTTTGAGTGTGTGCTTTATGGTTTGGAGAAGGATTATTATGAGGAATATATCTAAGTTTCCTTATTCTCAAGAAAGATAACTATGTTCACCAAACAGAGTTATTGTCAGTATTTGAACAAAAAACACCAAAGATCTTCTGTTGAGATTGTAATCCTAAGTATTAACATCTTTTTCCCTGAGATTCAGGACTACTGAAGATATAGAGAGAGTAGAGAGATAGATAGATACATAGATAGATAGGAGAGAGAGAGAGAGAGAGTGATATCCCTCACTTTTCAAAAGTTCATGTTATGCCACTTCACTTGCATGAAAACCTTGCATTACTACCTGTTTTTGCTAACCTAAAGGTACCTGAAGAAGAATTTTGCTTATATGCAAAAAGAGAGGATAGCATTTAGCGTTTTCCTTGCGGTGAGCCTTATAGAGGCAGCGTGTACCCAGGCAGAGAAGGGGGGCCCGCCAAGCTCCTTCCCCCGGGGAACTTCACTCAGCATCTCAGTATCAAGCTGCCTCAGCTTTGAACTGTGTCTGTGAGCATCTCTGCTTTATCTCCATTAATTTTGTACATCACTTAGTAAGATGTGTCCTAAGGTATCAGAGAAGCGTAAGAGAGGTTAAATTTTGGGACTGGGAACACTAAAAAAATTTTCCATGTAGATGAATGGTAATTGCTTCTTTGCTTTATGCCATTTCGCTTTATGAAAGTTTTCATAGGAATGCTCTACTTTTGGATAAGGATAAACACATACATGCACACACACACACACACACACATGTATATTAGTTAATGCAACATTTAAAATAAAATGAGAACCAAAAGGGAGGATGATGACATAAAGCTGAATGTATCTGACAATAGGAACCTAAAGTTCTAAAAAGAGAGAGCCTCTTATACTTAGTTCTTATGTGCTGCATTAACTAAGCATATTAGGAAATTGTTCATGTACATTTGGGTAATTTCTTTAAAATCGTATACAGTTAGGGGCGCCTGGGTGGCTCAGTTGGTTAAGCGTCCAACTCTTGATTTCAGCTCGGGTCATGATCTGAAATCATGGTTGGTGAGTTTGAGCCCTGCATCGGGCTCTGGGCTGATAGCGTGGAGCCTGCTTCACATTCTCCATCTGCCTCTCTCTCTGTCCCTTTCCCACGCTCACTCGCTCTCTCTCTCAAAAATAAACTTAAGAACAATTTTTTAAATTGTATACAGCTAATGAAACTTCTCTGGTTTCAGTGGGAAGGGAAGAGGGAACTAGGTGGAACAGTAGCCTTGCTTCGCAGTTTCTTTCTGCATGCACAAATGTGGAGCCAGCTGGCAAATGGCTGTTCCAGCTCAGGCTCCCTGACTCCCACCAGCAAGGCTCCAGAGATGAAATGCTTTTCTTGGAGCTAATACTGAACGCTTTTAAAAACCTAATTCTGGTAAAAAGATTCTATCACTGTTTTCCTTCCCTTTTCTATTAATCAACGTTTGTAAAATTTAGAGCCGATAAACCCTGCTGTGTTGGTCAGATTTTAAAGGATAAAGGGAGCTGGGAGGGGGGCACAAATCTTACTGAAGGGACTGAGTGGGGCATGACCATCCTAAGATTCAAGACCTCAAACCTATCACCATCTGCTGTGTTCTAATTCAAGCCTGGGAATTGTAAAATGGCACTTCCCCACTCACTGCCCTGTTTTTTTGTTTTGTTTTGTTTAAAATTTTTTTCTTAAATATTTTATTTATTTTTGAGACAGAGAGAGACAGAGCATGAGCAGGGGAAGAGCAGAGAGAGAGGGAGACACACAATCTGAAGCAGGCTCCAGGCTCCGAGCTGTCAGCACAGAGCCTGACACGGGGCTCAAACCCACAAACCGTGAGATCACCATCTGAGCCGAAGTTGGACGCTTAACAGACTGAGCCACCCAGGTGCCCCTCACTGCCCTGTTTTAAACTGATGTTGGTGTGATTCAAAAGAAATCCAGCTCTCCCATCCATCCCCTTTCTTTAATCTCTCTCCCAATGCGATCAATAACACTTAGGTGGTGAATACTCCAGGCTGTCAATCACCCTGTAGTATGAATTAATTTCTATGAGCTTGCTTTCTTACAAGGATGTTTTAAGTAATAGAAGAAATAGAAATTTTGAATACAGGAAAGAAAAAGACCCAGTGGTCATTTGGGAACACAGGGAACTTAGGGGGAGTGCAAGTCCACGTGGGGTATTTGGACAGTCAGCAACATGAAAACCCAGGCCTTCGAGGGCAAGGAGAGAGACCAATAAAGAGACACCGAGTGGTAGTAGAGACAAAATTAGTTGCTACTTAAAAGTTTTCTAGGCCAGGCTCCCCCTTTGCCTTCTTTTCTCAGGCCAGTGGTGGCTCCCATTTAAGTTCGGTGAAATATCACCAACCCTTTTTCCATGTCTCACCTTATTTGGAGTGTGGAATCAAGGGAAAAGCCGGCTGCATGTCAAGTCTTCAGGCATTTACAGAACGGGCCCAAACTGGCTGCGCAGAACAAATGGGGCATTCATGGGGAATACATTCTTCCTGATGTAGCCCTCTGGGCCCTGAGGTACAATGTCTTCAATGAAATGTGTGTCTCAATTTTTATTTGATTCTCAATTTTTATTTGTTGCCACTTTTCCCATTTTCTAATTTCCCCCCCAAATCTAGATTTTACAGACCTAGACTTTGAAAAGGGTACTTTTCTTTCTTCCTTATAAGGGTCTTCTTATGTCTAATGTAAACATTTTTAACATGAGGCATTCTTCTTTCCATATATATGTAAGGGGGAAATTATGCTAGTTTAGTGTAAAAATAACTTTCATTTTTTTTCCAGTGAATGTTCTTGAATTTTTAATGTCAATGTACAGATTGTTTTTTCATATTTTTATAAGGAAGCAGTTAACTGTCTAAAATGCAGTGAGGTTTGGTTTGTAGCATTTTTAACAGAATTTTTAAGTTTGCTATTAAAAGGAATTGCTTTGCTTTTAAAGGAACATGGCAGGTTAAAATAAGCAAAAATTGAATGTATAAAGTAATAGTTGAAGATATAGAATGTAATGAAACTGCTAACTTGATAATCTTGTCTTTGCCGTATTTAGAGATAAGATGATTCCAAGGTGATCACTTTGTAAAATTGTGCTTAAGACTGGCATGAAAATAGATCCTCAAGAGTGCCTTCATTGTGTTCATTGTATTCATTACTGGGATAATGTTTTAGGGAATGGGTCATTATCAAATTGTCAATATATTTACATATTAAGCTATTTGGGGGGAGAGCACTATTTGGGGCATAGCTTTACAGATGATATCTATCTGTATCTCTCTAGCTGATTTTTCTTGGGTAAAGAAGTATTGGAAGGTGGTTGTAATTGTAGGGTGTTCCAGAAATAAGATGCTGATATAGCATTCTTTTTTTTTCATTTTTTTTTTTATTTTTTTAAAGTTTATTTATTTTTGAGACAGAGAGAGACAGAGCATGAACGGGGGAGGGGCAGAGGGAGAGGGAGACACAGAATCGGAAGCAGGCTCCAGGCTCTGAGCCATCAGCCCAGAGCCCGACGCGGGGCTCGAACTCACAGACTGCGAGATGGTGACCTGAGCTGAAGTCAGACGCTTAACCGACTGAGCCACCCAGGCGCCCCAAGATATAGCATTCTTACCTGGAGCTGTGTAGTCAAGGGGAAGCATCATGAGTTCAAAAAAGCAAAAAAAAGCAAGCAATATTCTTTGTTCTGTCACTTACAGAGTATATGACCTTCAAGCTTTGTTCACAACCAAATTATGGTGCTGTGTACCTCACAGCAAATCTTTTCCCTAGCTGTGTATGTGTCTGCTTTCCCACAAAGGTAAGACTGACCATTTCAAAAATGGTTGGATCAAAAGCTTTAAATTGTAGTGTAAACTCGAGCCATGATTTCAATTTCAGGAACTTTTATTGTGGTTATTATTTTTGCTTCTAAGTATTTGTCTTTAAGAATGCTCATTGAATTTTTTGTTTCTTTTCTTTTCTTTTTTTTTAAGTTTATTTGTTTATCTTGAGAGAGACAGAGACAGAATGAGCGGGGAAGAGGCAGAGAGAGAGGGAGACAGAGAATCCCAAGCAGACTCCATGCTGCCAGCACAGAGCCCAACATGGCACTCGAACCCATGAAACCATGAGTCAAAACCAAAAGTCAATTGCTTAATGCACTGAGCCACCCAGGTGCCCCGAATTTTTGTTTCTGATATCCAAACATTTGGTAAATGCCAAGCATCCAGCAGAATTGATATGGTCATAGTGGTTGAGAATGGATGCCTCTAGAGTCAGACTTTTTGCAGTCTCAGTCTGAGTTTTCTCACCTTTAAAAAAAAATTTTTTTATGTTTATATATTTCTGAGACAGAGAGAGACAGAGCATTAGTGGGGGAGGGGCAGAGAGAGAGGGAGATACAGAATCAGAAGCAGGCTCCAGGCCCTGAGCTGTCAGCACAGAGCCCAACGCAGGGCTCGAACTCACAAACCATGAGATCATGACCTGAGCCGAAGTCGGTCGCTCAACCGACTGAGCCACCCAGGTGCCCCGAGTTTTCTCATCTTTAAAAGCAAGATAACAATACCAACCTCAAGGGGTTATTGGGACGATTGAATGAGTTACTATATTCATAGCATGTAGAACTGAGAAGGGAAGTGGGCAAAAGTGAGAAGGAAATCTGGCAAGGGCAGATAAAAAAAGGGGGTCAACCAGATGTCCGAGACCAGATGCTCCCCTTGAATGGTTTTGATTTTGGTAATCTTGCTTACCTCCTGCACTCCTGCATCTACCAACAGCCCGAGTAACACTGAGAGGCCTGAGAAAACTGAAACTTAAAAGCTTAAGTTACGGGAAACTGAAAGCTAACCAAGCCTAACCAGCTTGTTCTGCTTCTGTACAATTGCTTGGCGAGCCCGTGTATTCCTGATCAATCATTGTTGCTTGGCACGCCCGTGTATTCCTGATCAATCATTGAGATACCCGTACCCCCAGTTGTGGTCTGACCTAAAGGTAGGAACCAATCGAATACTGCTAAGTGTCCAACTGTAAACATCAACCAATCGCAGCTCTGTCACTGTGGAAAATCCCTGATTTCCCCATGACTTGTTTGTACCAGTCTATAAAAGGGGTGTAAAAACCTCTCTCGGGGCCTCTTAGCGTCACCGGCAACGAGTGCGCAGAGGTCCAGGTTCGAACCTGCAATAAATGACCCTTGCTGCTTAGCTTTGACTCTGGACTCTGGTGGTTCGTTTTTGGGGGTCTCTTGGACTCTGGGCGTTTCAACACCACTGATAAGTGCCCCCTCCCCTTTTTCATTTTTTCCCCTTGAGCCCCTACAATCCCAGCCATAAAAAGAGGCCGATGCCAAGGTTCGGGGCTCAGCCTTTGGAGATGACTCCGCTGGGTCAGCACCGGTGCAGAAGAAACAGTCTTTTCTGATTCCCCGAGTGCATGTCTCTTGTCTCTTCCTGGGCACCGAGTATTTGTGGTAACAAAGCACTGCCTGTATATAGTAAAAGATGTGTGTTAGGTATACAGGCAATGAATTCATGTAGTTGAATTTACTGAAATATCTAATCTCTTTTTAAGGAAAAGTTTATGCTTCTGTGTATAAAAAAAGATCTGAATAGATTCTTTCCAGACAATGGAATTATGGTTGATTTGTATTTTGTGTTCATCTTCTACAAGGAACATTGATAACATTTTATTTATTTATTTATTTATTTATTTATTTATTTATTTATTTAAAAGAGTTAATCCCAGCTCTAGACAGCTTCGTTATGACTCTTGCATTAGTCAGGATTAGGGTTGGCTGTGTGGACAGAAAACGTGGTGGCAGTGACTTAAGCAAACACTATCCAGATTAAGTTTGCAGGTTTAGCTGTTCTTTTTTTTTGTTTTGTTTTAAGTTTATTTATTTTGGGAGAGAGTGCATGAGCAGGGGAGGGGTACAGAGAGAAAGGGAGGGAGAGAATCCCAAGCAGGCTTCACACTGTCAGTGCAGAGCCTAATACGGGGCTTGAACTCACCAACCAGGAGATCATGACCTGAGGGGAAACCAAGAGTGGGACGATTAACCACTGAGCCACCCGGGTGCCCTGCAGGTCTAGCTGTTCTGTTTGCTTATTTTGATTTCACTTAATTTGAGCCTCAGAACTTTTGTTTTCCCTGTATTGTTTTTTTTTTCTTTTAATTATGGTAAAATTCACATAACATAAAATTCACCTATTTAAGGCATTTTAATGATTTTGTTTTAAAGTAATGCCCCTACTTGAACCATTTTGAAGTGTAGAGTTCAGTGTCATTCATTCAGAATGTGGTGCAGCCATCGACACTAATGAGTTCCAGAACATTTTCATCCTTCAGTTCCCAGAAAGGAAACCCTTTAAGCTGCCAGTCCTGTTTCCCCATTCTCTCAGCTCCTCGAAGCCACTAATCACCAAGCCCAGTGGTGGTTGCCCTGGGCTGGTGGAGGTGGGGAGGAAATGGGGAGTTGCTGTTTAATGGGGATACAGTTTCAGTCGTGCAAGATGAAAACACAACCTCGTGCTTATAGTTAACAATGCTATACTGTGCAGGTAAAACCTTTGAAGGTAGGTCTCAGCTTGAGTGTTTTTCACCACATTGGAAAACAACAATGACCACCGTAAAAGAAACCATACTTCCTTTCAGGATAAACTGGTTTTGCAGTGTTCTTTGGGCGAGGTCGTTTCCATGAATCCTCAAGGTAGGAGAGAGAGGCTGGGTGTTCTGCCTTCGCCTCCAGCTCTCAAGGTGTCAAGGCTCCTTTTCAATGATCTGTGAGAGCAGAGGACACACCCTTCAGTCACACCTACCTCCGCTGTGCTCCAGCACCGACCGGAAAGATACCTGGGGCTGCTCAAACCTGTGGGCAGTGCCTGGAAGCACTGTTGTTACTCTACGGGACCTCAAGAACAGAAGGGTCTTTGGAAGCCACTTTGAAAAATGCAAACATGGGCAGAAATACCGGCAATCTATCTGTCCTGTAATTGTTCTTTGTCTCCTGAGTACATTGCAACCATAGCGGGAGGTAAATATGCACCGCGGATATTATGAGCCAGCAGTTTACGTCCGGGGAAAGCTAATAGGTCCAATATGATGCCAGAATAAACTTGAGTATTTGTTACTAACTTCCCACATGATTTGTATTGATTTCACTTTCTTTTCAAAGTACATTAAGCTAAAGATACGCTGTGTGAGATTAGTGTATTTACATTTATTTCATTAAAAGATTTACATTCTAACCTTAATAGATTCACTTCCTGTATAGAAGTAAATCTGAGACTATGGCGTTAAACCGCATTGCTGGTTACAGAGTTCTGCTGAGACTGGCCTTCTGGCATCATACACTATGCAAGTTTCTCTGACAGGATGCGGCAGGTTCCAAGCTAAAGGGCAACTTCACAGAAAGTCCTAATTTCAATTTCTAATTGAAATTTCTGTGGTTTCTTCCCCCTTAATATGGATCATCACAGACAAGTTAAAGCAAATACGTAATAATATAAGGTTACTTGGGGAAAGGCAGGAAAATGGCTTAAGTATATTAGACATAGGGAGAGAAAAAGTAGAGAGGAAAAAAATGATGTGAATTTTACTGGAATCAAGCTGGGTGGGTTAGTCAACATTTCTGTTCTGTGATTCTAACTTGGTGAAGCTGGTTGTATCTGATCGACAAGGAGAATGTGCCCCAGAGCGAAACAGGAATACCTTTTCCAGTCCGATTCTCAGCACACTGTGTTCTTTACAAGGGACCCTCCCTCCCTCCCACCCTCGTGCTTCAGAAAGATCATACATCATTTTGAAGGAATTCTGTTATATATGTGTTTCCTTGGGCTACAGATAATATCCATGATCACAAATTCAGATGTACAAAATGTCAGTATTTTGTCATAATTTGTCTTTGTCTTGACACCCCCACCCAACAACCCCTATTAGGGTTCACCCTCACTCTCGTGTATTCACAAGTCGTGTCTGAGTTTCAGAGAGTTTATGCTACGTGCAGCAATTGGGAATCAGAGTGAAGGATTTCTGGTCCTGAGATCTTAAGAACCAGAATATGCCCCCACTTTTTTCACTATATTTACTAACTCTCAAAAAACTTGTATGCTCTTATAACCCATCTTTCTGACTGGATTTGCTAAGTAATCTAAGAATTTGAATCCATTCAAATTATTGAATCAAAGTATTAGCTCAGCCAGCCAATTAGTCTAATTTCCTATCTTCAATCTACACACCAACACACATACCAGATATGTAACAATAGAATAAGATTATTATCTTGACAGATGAGGGTAAGACAACATAAGAACAATGCTCAAGGGGCACCTAGGTGGCTTAGTTGGTTAAGCATCGACTTCAGCTCAGGTCATGATCTCATGGTTCATGAGTTCAAGCCCCACCCACATCAGGCTCTGTGCTGACAGCTCGGAACCTGGAGCCTGCTTCGAATTCTGTGTCTCCCTCTCTCTCTGCCCCTCCCTGACTCACGTTCTGCCTCTCTCTCTCAAAAAATAAATAAACATTAAGAAAAATTAAAGAAAAACAATACTGTAAGGAGAAGAACAACAAAACAAACCAACACACACACACACACGTATACACAAACAAAATAGAACTTTTAAATTTGAATGCAATTTCTGTTGTTCTTTTAAATGGTACAAAAATTGCTGGGCCCAGCTTGGGAAAAGACTTACCATGTAACTTGGATAAGCTTGCTAATCTCTCTGTGCTTCAGTTTATTGTCTAAAGCAAGGCTCTTCATTCATTCATTCATTCATTCAGTCGTCAGTCAATCATTCAATCAGTCAGTCATTGGCAATTATTTCTTGGTCACCTACCGTACGCTAAGTCTAAGTCTAGATGCTAAAGGTACAGCAGTGAGTAAAATAGCCAAAGTCCGTGTTCTCACAACTGCATCCCAAGAAGATAATAAACAAATATACAAATATGTGCTTAATGTCATGCTGTAATAAATGGTACAAAGAAAAATGAAACAATAAGGAGCAGAGAATAATGGGAGATTTTTATTTTATTAAGAGTTATAGAAAGTCCTTGTGTAGGTGACATTTAAGCAAAAACCTGAAGGGAGAGATTAAGCAAGTCATGTTGTTATAAGGGCAGGGGATGGGAGAGAACATTCTGAGGAAAGGAAACCACTAACACAAAGGCCCTGAGGTAGGATTCTGCTTGGCATATTCCACAAAGCTAGTACAGTGGAACTTGAGAGGAAGAGTTGGAAGAGGTGGGATGAGGAGGGCAGTGAGAAACCCCATCATCCAGGGTTCTGTGATTATAATAGTGGTTTGGGATCTTTGAATAAGGCAAGAGCCTATTGGGGGCTTGAGTTATAACAACGCCTGCACCGTATGTAAAATGAGTTAGCATGTACACAAGATTTTCTTCTTTCTCTTCCTCTTCTTCACCACCTTCTTTTCTTTTCTAAATATTCTTTTCCTCCTCAGTTTCTTTCTTCCCTTCTTTTCCTTCTCTTCCTGCTTGACCTCCTCCTCCTCCTTGTCCTCCCCCCCTCCCTTTCCTTTTTGTCTTAGATTCTGCCTGCCAGAATTAGAACTGAGTTTGCATCCTAACTTTGCCACTTGCCAGATCCTCGCATTTGCACATATGGTGGAGGCACCCATGTGAATGACTTGGGAATATCACAGGGAATGCATAAATAGGCATAAACCAGCTGGTCTTTTTGAGAACCTAAGTTGCTAATGTCAGCATTTGGCCTCTTGTTCCTCTTCTAACAATGAGAATCTGACTTGTCTTCTGACATGTCTTTATAGCTATGAGCCTGATCTGATTTCAGATCTGATGTTTGCCTTCTGGCTGGTTTATATGACCCTTGATGCTTTGTCTCCACCCCAAGTCAATCCATTCTGGCTACAATGCTTGAAAAATATCCCTTTTAGGCAGAGCCTGCTTGTCCTCTCTAATCTTTCATCAAGACTTGGGCCTTCTATATTCCCCTGTCTAGGTTTCTATTCATCTCTGCACCAGCAGCCCTATAATTTTATGTGCTGGTAGGAAGGGTAAAAGACATAAATATTCATGTTCCCAGGAGCCTACCAAATAAATATACTGAACCATCTCCTTGATGAGTAAGCAGATTTTAAACTGCAAAGATCTCAAGGAGATAAAATTTGGCAATATAGCTACATTTATTATAGATTAAAAATCATCTCCATTGTGTTTACTGACTTTCACTATAAAAAGAGATGACACTTGTCAAATTATTTTGCTAGAGGGCTAATTTTCTCCTTGGGTTTATTTATGTGTCCAAATAATATGTTTGGATATTTTAGGAAGACATCAATATGACTAGTGCATGATACAATGATTATTAATGCATTTTATCTATTCCTAATTATGTCAGCTGTACCCAAACTCACAGTTAATTCGGTTTTCTTTTTTTTTCTTTTCCCTTCTCTATTTAAAACCAAACGCTTTATTTCACACACCATAAAAGCTCAGTGCAATTCATGTGTGGTGGATAGATATTTATAAGTGCTTTCTTCCTGCTGCTGCTGCTTATACCAAACATGAATCAAATAAATGTACTTGAGATGGTTTCTATGAGAAAATTAATTTATTTTTCATACCTTGCCACCATTAGGTGAAAATCCCAGTTTGGGGCTACGGGCTATTTTTCAAAACTTATATTTTAAAATTAATGAGGTTAAGAATTCAGGATAGAGACCAAATATATAAGTGTCTTTTTTCCACTTCTCTTTAATTTCTTACCTAAAATAATACTTGCTAAACCTGCAGCTATCCACGCTTATACTTCTGTTGGCAGGATGACTTTTTTTTCCTTCCCCAAATCGGGGCAGTCTCAAAAAAATGGGAAATTTTTTTCCAGGCAGAGTTGTAGATTTTAGTAATTTCACTATGACCCTTGAGACAGAAATAATGGGCAATGGTACCCAGTGTATTCGTTTATTCTTAATTCAAGGCAGTTTTAACAGACAGATCTCTTTCCATTCTTTAAGAGCACCATTGCACGGCAAGTTGGCATAATTTCTGGGCTCTGAAATTTCTCAGAAGAATTTTACAAAGTACTTTTTTGGAAGTGACATAGACTCATAAATCTCTTGTCAGCGATTTCACTCTGAATAAAGTAAGAGTCCACTGGTGACTTTTAATCAGACGAGAGACGTGAGTTACAATACCAGTCCCCACCTCATTGGATCGCTCTAATTACCTTGGCCAGGACAGTACTTAGAATATTGCCTGGCCCGGAGTGAGCATTCAACAAATGTGAGCATTTGTTTGGTTGCTCAGTTTTACTAGATCTAGAATCAGAACTGGGTTTGAAGTCCCAGCTTCATCACTTCCTAGAATCCCTCATCTATGATATTGTGGAGGCTCTCACAGTGACTTGAATGACCGTAATATCATGACCCTATGAAAAATATGCTGAGGGTCATATACTAGCAGGTTACATTTAGAACCTTCACCCTCAGCAATTATTTGGCATCTTATCCCTAGTGATCCAAGAACCTAAACAGACAAAAAAACCTATTGGATGCTTAATCACCTGAATGTCTTGGCACAAGGGTTAAGATGCTATGTGTTAAGTAACAATGTTATACCTTACAGTGATGCTTGATCAAATTCTTTCTGTTAACCTAAAACACCTTGCCCCTTTCAATGCGATTCATACTTTTTCTCTCTGGGAAGAGTAAATCCCATTAACATGAAATAAAATGTAATTTATTAAATTAGCTTATTGAGGAGTTTCCTGGGAAAGAGAGGGCACAATCACATCCCCACCTGAAGATCCCCTCCCTCTCTTCAGCTTCTTACAATTAGGGTGCATCCATGCTATGCCTTCTATAATCCTGCATGGTTTGCAAATATCTATAAACTAACCTGAGTCCTTGATGGTAACTAGTCACCCCACATCCCATACAATATTTGAAAACAAGTTCTAAAGCTTTTGCACGTTAGCATGAGCTCTTTCAAAGAATGTGTTTTTATTGATATTTTCTGAGATTTTTCTCCACTCACTTTTCAACTCACTGCTTCTTTATTCCTCAGAAGGTTTCTGATTTCAGCTGATTTTACTTGTCCTTGCATGCATTTTGTTGCCTGAGAATTACTTTGTACATTCATTTTCTATTGTTGTGCAACAAATTAGCATGCATTGAGTGGCTTCAAACAGCACACATTTGTTCTCTCCACCCCATGGGGCAAGAGCTTGAGCACGGCTTAGTTACACCCTGTGCGCAGGGTCTCATGAGGTTGTAACCAAGATGTTTGCTGGGCTGTGGGCTCATCTGGAGGCTTGCTATGGAAGAATCGCTTCCAAGCTCTTTTAGGTTTTTGGCAGAACTCATTTCCTTGCAGCTGTAGAATCGAAGGTCCCCCACTTTGGGGCTGACTATTGTCCTTATCGGTTGCACGTCCTTCAGGACGAGCAAGTGTTCAAAGCCACTCTATTTCCTTGTCCTGTGGATTTCCTCAACACAGCTTCTTGCTTGTCTCTCCCTCCAGTCTGCTAAGCCACCTATTTACATAATGCAACCTAATCATGGCAGTGACATCCGTGATCTTTGCCATATTCTATTGACCAGATGCAAACGACAAGTCTAATCTGCATGCAGAGGGGAGGATGACACAAAGGCATGGACACCAGCAAACCATAGGGGGTCACCTCTGGGTCTGTTACCACAGCCTGTCTCCTGGTCTCACTGAAAATGGAACTTCAGGGTTTTATGTCTATTCTGCTCTCTCTCTCTCTCTTTTTAAGCTTATTCACTAATTTTGAGAGAGACAGAGACACTATGAATCGGGGAAAGACAGAGAGAGGAGAGAGAAAGAATCCCAAGCAGGCTCTGCACTGTCAGCGGGGCTCAAACTGAGGAAACTGTGAGATCATGACCTGAGCTGAAACCAAGGGTCCAGACGCTCAACCAATTGAGCCCCTATTCTGCTTTGCTTTTAATGTTTCTTACTGCTGTCTTATGAATTCCCAAAGGAAAGGTAGAAAAACACTGCCTTGGAGCTCTTTGTTAATTCTGAAAGCCCACTGATAGAAATTGTAATGATTTATTGAGGGCTCCCATTTCCTTAGGCCATATTATAGTTTTAGATATGTAATGTCTTGTATCTGTGTCGTAAACCCATCACATTTTCTGTTGTAGCTGTTCTATCTAGATGCAATTAAGATTATAATGTGCATCTGTAATGTTTAGGATGATTGGGAAGAGGAAAGGAAGAAAGAAAACTAGTATCACTGAGTACATGTTGGATAGTAGAATTTAGTTCTGACATGTTACTGTACTTACCTAGGGTGTATTACCATTTTAACAATATTATGCCTTCTGATCCACAAAGATGGATTTTTCATTTATTATATTTCTTTCAACAATATTTTTCAGTTTTCACAGTACAAGTTTTACATTTCTTTTGTTCAATTTATTCCTGGTATTTTTTTTTTTTTTTTACGTTATTGTGAATGGAATTGTCTTCTTAAAGTCATTTCTGGATTTGTTGCAACAATAGAATTGTTTTGTGTATATTGATTTTGTATTTTCTGTTTGTGTCGCTTTGTTTTAGGTTCATCTCTCATATACTTACATATTCTCAAAGTGGAGAATTTTGTTTTGCCTCTTTTTTTCCAATCTAGAGCTGTTTTTCTTTTGATAAGTGTATTAAGGCTTGTTACGCTTGTGTATATTGAAGGAATATTTAGTGGTAATAACATTGGCATGTTACCTCTTCTCTCTTCCCTTACATTTTTTTGTACCACAAAGTTTCAGTCAATAGTATTATCTTCCATCGTGCTTACTTTCGTACTTTTAAATCTGCTGAGATTTCTGTTATTTGAGTCGTCCTGTTCACACAATGTATTTTAAGTGTCAGCTAATGCAGGTAAAGTAACGAGTATACATATTCTAACTCCTTTCTTTCTCTTTTTCACTTACAATTTTTAGCAGATTTATGGTTTTTACATTGTCAGGTCAGGTCATTTCTTTCTTACATACTGCTCTGTTACTTCAATTCTCATATCTGCTTCCTCTTAGTTCTTAGTTAATACGTTTGCATATTTAATACATATACATTATAAATGTAAAATGCTTGTTGACAGTCCTTTAGCCATAGTTTTTAGCAAGCAACTCTTGGATGATGGAAGTTTGAAACCTATTAGTTTCTAGGTTTGAAATCCAGTACTTTCCTGGCTATTGCTTATTATTGTATATTGAAATAAAATGTCTTACTATTTTTACTTTCATGATACTTAGGTTGTTGCAGCTCAACCATTAGGCCTGAGACAAATAGAACAACTGAAGACATCATTACTGTTTTTTTCAAAATCTTTTATTTTAAGGGCATCAAGTCAGAGAATATTTGAGGGCTCACAGAGAAGGTAAGTGGAAGGTAGTGATCTCAACATTTTGGCATCACTTTTTCCCATGAGCTACTTACCAATTTGCAAATAATTCATATTTAACACTGTCTTAAATTCTTTGTTTTAGCAAAGCTTGATGTCTGGGCTTCCTCAGGGACAGTTTCTGCTGAGTTATTTTGCTTCCCTGAATAATCAATAGTTTCCCGTTTCTTTGTCTGCCTCGTGATTTTTTTGTTGTCGAATACTGGGCATTTGATTTTTATAATGTGGCAACTCTGGAAATCAGGTATTTCCCTTCTCCAGGGTTTGCTGGATTTTTAAAAAAGCTATAGCTGTATTTGTTTTGAGACTTTTCCAAACTATGCGACATGTATTCCTTGTCATGTGTGCTCATTGAAGTCTCTGTTCCTTTAGCTCATGTTCAGAAAATGCTTTGATAGAGTTTTTCTCGAATGCCAGGAGCTGAAACTGATAAAAATACACTATCAATCACTCAATAGAAAGAAACAAGGAAGGAAAGAAAGAAGAAAAAGAAAGAGAAAAGAGAAACAATGATGATTCCCAGTCTTTGTGGAGTAGTTTTTTGCCGTGTGTGTTAAGTGGGAATCCTTCGTTGATTTAGCTAGGTTTGCTCCAAGCCTAGGATCAGACCAAAGTTAAGGTTTATGATTTTCTCAGGACTTTTTTGAGCATGCATCTTGCCCAGGCACGCACATGTGACTTTCTAAAATCCTCTGTATAAGCAGTTGGTTTTGAATGTCCTGGTATCACAGTCTCACCCTTAGATTTTCCCCCAGGCCTTAGATGGTCTATTGTATGTCTCTACCCATAATCTTTTACTCCATGTGTTGTGGGTTGTAGCTTTTATGAAGCGTGTTTACCACTGTTTCATGCCTGCATTCCAAGTTATGGGAGACAGAAACTAACAAGTCAGGCCCACAGATGTCCTGCAGCTTTATTAGAACAGACAGGCGCAGTCAGGTCCAAGGATTAGGGCAACTTGGTATTGGGTTGTTGCCGCTCAAGACCAGGGAAGAAGTGGGGTGAGGGCAAAGAAAAACACAAACTTTCATGCCATTTTGGAGTCAGCTTTCTTTTGACTGGGCATTTGCTAGGTAGCAATCCTTTGTTTCTAGAGCTTTTACAAAATTGGTTTACTTAGCTTCTGGTTGTTTTGTTAAAGTTTTATGTGGGAAGGAGAGTTAGGACCTTCCTAGGTTGCCATTTTGCCGATGTTGGATTCTGTAAGAATTTTTAACTACCCAAAGATTTCCAATTTTTTTCATGTTTCTCCCTACCTTCTGGCATTTTATATGTGGAAAGATGAGCTAGGGAATAAAAACAAAATCAAAAGATGCATTGTTTACCATGCAACAGATTAGCTTTTATTCTCATTGTGCCAGAAGTAAATACTAAGTTCTAATGATTCAGGTTCAATGATAGCATTTGACCATAGAAATTATTTATAAAATGTTTTCTGATTTGTGTAATATTTATGTAAAACATCTTATGATCCTGCCTTTGATTTTCTTGTAGAGTTTGTAAATATCTTTATATTTTAAATGTTTCAATATGCACTTCAAATATCACTTATGTTTTATTTCAAGTCATAAAATTATTTGCTTTCAATTTAAAAGAAGGAATTGCGATTTCTCTTTTATTTTTTAATTTTTTAAAATGTTTATTTATTTTTGAGAGAAAAAGAGACAGAGTGTGAGCAGGGGAGGGGCAGAGAGGGAAGGAGACACAGAATCAGAAGCAGGCTCCAGGCTCTGAGCTGTCAGCCCAACCCAGGGCTCGAACCCATGAACCATGAGATCATGACCTGAGCCAAAGTTGGACACTTAACCAACTGAGCCACCCAGGAGCCCCACTATTTCTCTTTTTAAAAATACAATTTAAAATATCTAGTAGTATTTCCTTCATGTTTAAAATCCCTTTTCCCCCCTGTTTTTGGAAATTTCTTGTATTTCTCTTTTTAAAGAACAATGTTTCTTTAAAAGTGAAACTATAGTATGTGGACATAGGAATTGTCTTTGTGAGAGTAATTTTCAAAATCGCGTTGATTTAATGAACCCAATCAGTGTTGTAATTATAAGATGTCTTCACAAGTAGTCTTCAAAGTTGGTTTTTGCTTTCAATTACCTTTTCAATTAACTAACAAGTGCTTCATGGATAAAAATTTGTCCAAATAAGACTTTTGAGAATAAAGGGGTCATTTTGACAGAATGACCAACCAAAAACAAAGGATTAAATAAAGAAGCAAGGATAAACATTAGAAAGGGGTGAGTTGTTTTATTATTTTGATGGCCTAGAAGAGTGTGCCAACACGTTTATGCCCCAATGAGTCAATCGCCACTTACTATCATGATAAATATTCTTGTGCATATGATGGTAAATATCTCCAGTTACCTCCTTATACTTTTTTATGCATTGTTATAAATAAAAACAATAATAATTGTTTTATTATTAATGCATTTAAATTTAAATAATGCATTGTTTTAATAAGATAATGCATTGTTTTAAATAATGCATTTAAATAATGCATTGTTATAATAAAATTGATACGTGCTCATTATTAAGAAATATAAACATTTAAAGAAAAGCATAAATCATAAAATACATACCATCTCCAAATTTTATGAGTCTAAACTATCCTGGTAGGGATCTTTTCTATTGTCATGGCACCAAAATTTCACCCTCTATTCAGCCTAGTGCCCTGATAGATGAAAAGATGTGTGTGACCTTCCTGCCCAAGCTAAGGTCTCAAGGTGAACATGAACTTCCACTTCTAGCAGTTTTCTGCTCTCTGTGGCTTTTCCTTTGTAATTTCTAGGTCTGCTCACTCAAAGTGTTACCCAGTTTATCTCAGAATTGAAGGAGGTTGGTTGGGATACTAAAAAAAAAATTAAAATAACTTCCTTTTATTCCCTTCGTAGTCTGTTTGGGGTAGGGTGGGGTCAGAGGATCTGCTACATTGTAAAACCCACAAATCTTTATTTATTTTGGTGTTACTTTTCAAAGTTATGGGCATATGATTAAGCTTCATTCCTTGTTTCTCTGCAACTGATGAATTTATTTTAACTGGTTTTATTGTACATGTTAACCTTGTTTGAGAAGAAATCATTATAAATTTATCTAGATGTCATACAGTGTATCAGAATCTTATATCCGAGCTTTGTTTACCAACATCAAAAGTATTTTATCCACAGGGGTGCCTGACTAGCTCATTGGTAGAGCATGGGATTCTTGATCTTGGGGTTGTAAGTTTGAGTACCATGTTGGGTATAGAGATTACTTAAAAATAAAATCTTAAATAAAATTTTATCCACAAACATTCTATTCATATCATGTCAAGAATCCAAGTATTTTCAATAATAGATGTTATAAACTATATTTAGCTTGTGAAAACAATGGTAGTGTTTGAACAAACTATTGCTTTAGTCAATTTTTAAAATATATCAAAGAAGAATTTACACCAAAACACTTATTTTAGTAAGTCAGCATGTATTTAATTTTTTTTTTTTTTAATTCTTACTTGCTATCTTGCTACAGATGTGCTAGCTGGAAAAAATGCTGAAAATCTTGATATTTCAATAACAGTTCCATATTACAAATGGTTTCTCCCAAAATGGATTGCAAATTTCCATTAGAGAGGTGCCATATGAAATATTTCTAAAATATATTTATAAATATTTAAAGACCGTATTTTAAGCTACCTCCTGTAATGTGGGAGTTTTCCTTTCCACAAAGGTATGGATCTTTAATCTGTGTGTGAGATTAGTGAGGAGGGTAAGAATGTTCAAACTGAGAAGAATAATAATCCTACAAGGGCACAGTTATTTTTCTGATGCTTGGAAGTAAGTGGGATGCCAGAATTGCCAGGGTGGAAGGATGTTTGATGAATAAGATAAATATATACAAGGTGATAAAGGCAACATTTGAGTATGGGACCAAGAGCTGCAGAAGAAAATAATAGGCTGATAACAGGAGAAATAATAGACAGATATCCTAAATTGTGACTCTGAAAACCAAAACCAGAGTCAGAAATTTATTAAACAAGCCAGTAAAGGCAGATGTAAAAACAAAATAGCCAAGATCCTTATCCAGAAGAATAGCCTGTGTGCCAGAGTTTCAAGAAAGTAAAAGAAAACTAGAATTCTGGAAGCAAAAGCATTCAAAGAGATAGCATTCACACTGAGGGTTTAAATTATTTTATATTACAGTAGAATCTATAAGAACTAAGGAGAGTTTTACAGAGGCTCGATGGGAAAGAAATTTTCATTAAGAGAGGCAAAAAGAAAAAAAAAATAGGGGAGGGAGGTGGAAATTCCCAGCTATAATTAAAAAAAAAAATGATTTCAGGTGGCTCAACCAGATAACTTAAAACCATGAGTTTGTACTCACGTGTTGATGTGGTTATGTACTCAAAATAGCTGTGTGTGTAGAACCACAGTGAAAAAAAGTAGAAAGAAGGTGCAGCTGTCATAAAATCAAAGCATGGAAAAAATCTAAAATCCAGTGGCAAGATATTAGGAATTGCTTCTGGTTAAAAAGAGGAAACCGAAATTAATCTAGCCAACAAATCGGATCAGGGTGGGCACTCTGGACTTTATCAGGTAATGCCGATTGATTGTGAATGCTTCTTCAGTTTGTGTCTCAGCTGCTAAAGGACAAATTCTCTATCTTCATATGTGACTACGATCTCTTCTCCAGATCATATGGGTTTTCTCTTTCTTCTTGTAAGCTTGCTAAAAGCAAGCGTTAATAATTGCCACCACCTTTAACTTAAACAAAACGTGATAGCTTAAAAACTATTAACCGAAAGCTTACTTGTTACAGCTGAAGGACTGTGTACATTAAGCAGAGATGGATCTCAGTTCGTGTGGTGTCACAATCCCATTTTATACTCCTTTTTCTTACGATCTGCTTTGTAGACATTGATGATCTGGCATCTGCTCCTGGAATGCAAGCAGGAAAGGGATGCCAGAAACTGGTACAATGATGGTGAAGAGACATGTGGCTACAGTCTTTCGTCTGATGGTGCCAAGAATTCCTTTGAGTCATATTCAAAGGCCTGACAAGCTGTCGCTCATATTGACCCAGAACCACTCAAAACATCCTTTCTCTCTGCCTTCTGCTGTACCTTCCTGTAGTGCACAAGCTAGAAAAACAAAAGCTACATTTCTCAGACTACATCGCATTTTGGGTTTTGGCTACAATTTAGGTTCCATCCATCAGATGGTTTTGCACAGGTGTTGGAAGGTAGAAGATGGGCAGAGGCCTGGTTTTTGTTTCTTCCATGCCTTTCTTCTGAAAATGTCTTTGGAGGTGTCTTATTTTCCTCTGATGGCCTCCTGGTAATTGATGCTTCTTGACTGTGGCTTTTACCTGACAATGGTAATTTCATGAATGCGGCAGTGGTGGCTTACTCCTGGAACTAGCCATTGTAGAAACAGTTCCTATGGTACCTGGGTGGCCCTGTATTATTTCCTACATGTTCAACGTGTTCAGTTAAGTTCAATTCCATTCCATGTGTTTCCTCAGGCTTCACAAGTCTGTAAGAACTTAATTCCCTTATATCTGTTGCTAAAGCTACCTTGAATATATTCTGTTTTCCCTAAACCCTGACCCATACAGTGCCATATCTAATGATGAGTCCAAATATTTAATATTACTGCTGGCTGAGTCAGTGTGATTAAATATGGATGAAGTTAAATATTGCCTAGACTTTAGGCGGCTCTGAAACTTCTGGGGCTTGGTGCTGAAATGTGTACCCTGGCAGATATCACTAGTGTGCATGGATTGTACATTATCCACTGTATTATCCAATGGTGAGACACTTCCTTACTCTTCTTTTGGAATGGAAAACTTAAGAGACGTTTTCTCAGGTCTCGAAGATATGGTTGATGTGTCATGTGGGTCAGAAGGGCAGACTCCAGTCTCTTGTATGATAAATGTGTATAGTAAGCACTCTTCACGATGACCACTAACTTTATCAAGAAGTTTCATCCCATCTGTGGCAGGAAGACTTCTAGAATGTTTCCCAGTTTCTTAGTATCCACACAGTTGGGTATGAGTGGGACATAGTGACTTGGTTCTAACCAATAGAGTAGAACAATGTTGATGAGCTATAACTTCTGTAAGTTGGTTACAAAATGTTGTAGCATCCATCTTGCTTGAAGATTCTATTGCCTTCTTGCACTTTTTGTAGTTTTTGATGAAGCAAGCCTCCATGTTGGGGATGCCCATACCCAGAAAGGAACGAAGACCCTCATTTCAATTGCCCAGGAGGAACTGAGTCCTGCCTACAACCAGGTGAACTTGGGGGCATATCTTTGCCCACCTGAGCTTTGTGTTGATTAGAACAGAGCTGGCACCATGACTGCAACATATGAGAGATTTGAACACATAGCCAGTTAAGCTGAGCTGGATTTGTTAAGCAAAGAAACTGTGAAAATATAGTAAATATGTTTTTTAAGCCACTGAATTTTGCGATAATTTTTATTCCGTGATAGATTTTTTTAAGCTTACTTTTATTTAGTTATGCTGAGTTTTTAGTAGGTGCTTTGAAAAAGCACCTAACTTTTCTGTTGTCAAGCTGGGACTTCCAAACAGTTTTAAATTCCAAAGATTCACAGCAGAGGGAAAAAAAATCAATGAAGTAAAAAGGCAACCTACAGAATGGGAGAAAATATTTGGAAACTATGTATCTGATCAGGACTTAATCCCGCGAATATATGAGAAATTCCTGCAACTCAGTAAAAACGACAACAACAGTAACAACAACAACAACAACAATAGATAACTAATGACCTGGTATAAAAATGGGCAAAGGACTTGAATAGACACCTCTTTAAAGAAACCACACAAATGGCCAATAAGTATATGGAAAAAATGCTCAATGTCATTAAACATCAGGGAAATGCAGACCAAAATCTCAGGGAATATTACTTCACACTTGTCAGGATGATTATTATAAAAAAAAATAATAAGCTGGGATATGGAGAAATTAGAACCCCTCTACACTGTTAGTAAGAATGCAAAAATGGTGCAGCCACTATGGAAAACAGTGTGAAGACGCCTTAATAAATTAAAAATAGAACTACCATATGATCTAGCAATTCTGCTTGTGGGTATTTATTAAAAAATGAAATCAGGATCTCAAAGGGATATTAACACTCTCATGTTTATTGCAGTACTGTTCATAATAGCTAAGCTGTGGAAACAACCCAAGATTCCATTGACAGATGGATACAGAAAATATAGTATATACATTCAGTGAAATATTTTTTTTTTTTAATTTTTTTTTTCAACGTTTTTTATTTATTTTTGGGACAGAGAGAGACAGAGCATGAATGGGGGAGGGGCAGAGAGAGAGGGAGACACAGAATCGGAAACAGGCTCCAGGCTCCGAGCCATCAGCCCAGAGCCTGACGCGGGGCTCGAACTCACGGACCGCGAGATCATGACCTGGCTGAAGTCGGACGCTTAACCGACTGCGCCACCCAGGCGCCCCTCAGTGAAATATTTTTATTTGGACTTAAAAAAAGAAGGAAATTCTGCACTATGCAACAATATGGATGAACAATGAGGACATTATGCTAAGTGAAATAAGCCAGTCACAGAAAGACAAATACTGCATAATTCTCCCTACATGAAATGTCTAAAATAGTCCAATTTAGAGACTCAAAGAGTATAATGGTGATTGCCAGGGGCTGAGGAAGGGAGAAATGAGGAGTTGCTGTTCAGTGGGTGTAGCATTTCAGTCATGCAAGTTGAAAAAATTCTAGAGATCTGCAGTACAACATTGACCCTATAATCAACAAAAACTATACTGAACACTTGGAAATTTAAGAGGGTATGTCTCATGTTAAGTGTTCTTACCACAATAAAATCAAATTTGAAAAAATTCTGAAGACTAAAACTATTTGAAACAAATGGGGACACTTGTATCATTTTACCCATGTTTTGGAAATTGAAACTCTGTCGAGAAGGGACTGATTAAAAATAATCACTTTGAAAATAAGAGTCTCTTTCTCTCTCTCTTTCATTCGCTCTCTCATTGCACTGCTTCATAGGCCAACTGGCTTAAACTTCAGTTAGTGGTCATATTACCATTGTTTTCTATCATAATTTTATTATGTACCTAACCTTTTTTCCTTTCTTACTTGCTGATTGATGCTTACCTTTCCCCAAGTACTTTTGAACTTCTTTCCAAGTGAGGAAGCTATGAAAACTCTCCTCTTTCTCGCTCTTTTTCTCTACTTTTTCCTACACTCTGGATGTAGTGAAGGAAGATAGTCTATTTTTGAAGGGAGGGTAACTCCCTAGGACAGGATGAACCCATCCAGAGTGGCTCAGCATCATTTTGAGTGAAACCACTGTCAGCCTTGGGAGATGACCTCAGCCCTTTGTTGTTTAAGGGGGGAGACTCCCAGGTGCTAGCTCTGAATAGTGTGAGTGGAGAGGTCGTATAATTATATCCAGAGACCTCAACTGTCAACAGTCCTGTTTCCACGTAACTACAAACATTGCTTGCCCCAAGAAAACTTGCACTCCACGTCCAACAGCTGAGCGGGATGACCAGTCTGCCAATGTCTTGGACCAGCCTCACCACAATCCTTGTTATATGAGGCTATCTGCTTCATGATGTCCCCATGCCCTCAATTTCCAAGCTGACTTCTGCACACCTGGTACAGTAGCGATGTGGTTGTAAGTGGACTCTCATTTCTGTCCTTTAGGTGTTGGATTGGGTGGTTTAGTATACTTAGTCAGGAAAATTGGGGGTAGATACCACTGGAGTGTAACCAAGCCCAAAATTTAATAACATAAAGGGACACAACATAGTTAACACAACTCACTGGAAGAAATACATATTCCAAAAAAGCTGACTTGAAGTAGTCATAATTGACTGCTAAGGAATGGTGATGTGCATTTACCTTTGAATATGACTTTTGGTCTACTTAGAATTCTCATTCCCTTACAAGTCTGATCCCCTTTATTCAAGCTAATTTCTTTTTTTTTATTATTAAATTTTTTAATGTTTATTTGTGAGAAAGAGAGGAAGAGAGAGAGAGAGAGCATGAGTGGGGGGAGGGCAGAGAGAGAGGGAGACACAGTATCCGAAGCAGGATCCAGGCTCCAGGCTCCCAGCTGTCAGCACAGAGCCCACCGTGGGGCTGGAACTCACAAACTGTGAGATCATGACCTGAGCCGAAGTCCCGGACGCTCAACCAACTGAGACGCCCAGGTGCTCCAAGCTAATTTCTATTAATTTTTCAAGAATCATTCTAAATGTTATGGTCTTCCAAACCTTTATTTATTTATTTATTTATTTACTTAAATATTTTATTTATGTTTGAGAGAGACAGAGACAGCGTGAGCAGGGGAAGGGCAGAGCGAGAGGGAGACACAGAATCCCAAGCAGGCTCCAGGTAATGAGCTGTCAGCACAGAGCCCCATGAGGGTATCGAACCCTTGAACCGTGAGATCATGTTATGAGCCGAAGTTGGATGCTTAACCGACTGAGCCACCCAGGTGCCCCTTGTCATGGTATTTTGAGAGACCCAGGAGGAAACCAGTAAAGGAAAGGGGGCTATTTCACGTTGACTGAGTGCCTGTGATTGGCAGTAACACTGCGTTGGGTGGCGGTGGGTGATACACGCTGTGACCAGTAAGGAATATAGGTGGAGAAGAAGCTCCTGGGTACATAAATGGGTGGATGTGTGAAAACCCTTTCTTCCCCAATACACTAAGGAATGGATGGAACTGATTATTAGGTTAAATTCTAATTAAGTACTTTCCATGTATTATCATTCAAAGCTTGTTTCCTCCTGTACATGCCCCATGAGCCAGAGATTGGATATATCCTGGTTACGATTTACTTCTACTTACTAGCATATATTGCACTAGGTAGGTATTTAAAAAGTATTGGTTAAGTAAATGAAATTGTAACTATTTTTAAGGCTTACATTAGGCACATTCCATCACTTGGGGAACCGAACGCAAGTTTAATTTTCATTATTTGCAATTAGCTGGTATATTATGATTATCATTTCTTCTGAAAGGCAATGTGACAATCACTAACTTGACATGATTGGTAAATTTGTAACTTAAATGTATATGAACAACCGTGTAGAAATATACGTGAGTAGGCAGATCAAAATCAGCCTAATATCCAACCCCTTTGAAATAGTAAACTTCTTTACCCTTAGAGGCATTCAGTATATTTAGAAAGTTGATAAATGAAATAACTTAATAGATTTTTGGAATTAAATTCTCTTAACAATTAAAGAGAATTCTAAGTTCATCCGAGTTCAGTGATGATCTACTCTAAAATTCTATTACTGTTACGACACCTTTAAGCCAAATGTCCACTCCATTTCAGTCCAAACTGTGATTCAAGAAATGGCCACAAGATGGCAACATATATTGATGTTATTTTTCAAGGTTATGTCCGAGTTATAGTTACACAGTGCACAAATTTTACATAAAAATTTATTTTATTTTATTTTTAAAATTTTATTTTAGATAAACTGAATTATTTACATTATTTAAGATATGTAAGAATTTTTATTTCTTTCATTTTCTTTTTTTTTAAATTTTTTAAATGTTTATTTGTTTTTTGAGACAGAGAGAGAGAAGGAGGGGGAGGGGCAGAGCGAGAGGGAGACACAGAATCCGAAGCAAGCTCCAGGCTCTGAGCTGTCAGCACAGAGCCCGACGCAGGGCTCAAACTCATGAGCTGCGAGATCACGACCTGAGCTGAAGTCGGACGCTCAAACGACTAAGTCACCCAGACACCCCTGTAAGAATTTTTAAAAACAGGGTTCAAATTGTTGTCTCAGGAATTTTGAAATTTTCAGGGTTAAATATTTTGGGTTGATAACTAAGTGGATTGGATAGGTAGTATTTGTAATGTCACATGCCAGTTTTGAATGTAAGACATATTATGGAACTTGAAATGTAATCTTAATGTTTTGACTTATATATTTTAAATTAGCATTTATTGGTGCACGTTAATGGCAGGATTTAAAAGCTAGATTTTTAAAAGATAAAATAGTTCTCCTTTGTAGGACTTTTCAGAGATCGAATGTTAGTGTGTATTCCTTTTCTTCAAAAAAGAGGGTATATGTAGAATTCCTTAAATGGAACATCTTCTATGAAGCATTTCCTTACAGAATAGTATTTAACACCCGAGGGAAAATGCTGTCCTAAGTGAGGATTTCTAACATGACAACTAACATCATCTGAAGTGATTGTAGGCATGTGCAGAAATAGGAAATACATCTAAAGTAATAAAATATGGAATGTGGGAGTACTAAAAAAATCTAAACTAATTTTTAAAAAGATTACAATTTTTAAATTTTAAAAAGTACCTAAAATTCATGGGCTAATTCATCCAGCTTGAAGATAAATTATATCCAGTTCTGCAGAAAGATAAGGGGAGTAAAAATCCTGTGTTAATGAGCCGAAAGAACGTGATATAATCAGAATGGTTTTTGTACCGTTTAGTTTCTTTTTTATGAGAGGGAAATGGCACCAGAGACGGGAAACTGAGTACTGATTCCTAAAAAGCAAACTGTAAGACTGTCATGGACAGATATTTTACATTTCTTGAAGCTCTACTATTTCTCACTGCAAATTCGTGTTCACACTGGTGACACCGTGACCCTACAAGATACTACAGCATGAAAGATAGATGCTGTTATGTTTTCCACTGTACTCAATTGAGAAATTACTTGGTGAGGTGTCATTGCAACCACACACGGGTGGACTAAATATCGCACACATTTTCTCCGTGAATGAATTTGTTACCAGTTCCATGTGTTAGGCACCAAAAGGAATCCAGTCTGATTAATAACCTCTGGTGGAGGATTTTGAATTAAGTGATCAATTTTGATTTATCGTCCTATGCTGCCATCCGGTGGTTACTTGAGAAATGAATGAAGTGGGGGAAATCTCATGTTTAGAAAAAGGTTTGAGCTATTTGCTTCAGTGGAATCATAGAAATAAGGGACTCAGGCAGACCTGTGCGTGTGTCTCCAGAAGGGATGATATTCAGTGGCTGTCCTTCATTTATTTTCTCTATCTTTCACCCCTCTGAGATAAGACGAGTTTAAAATAGTTGCTGCATAATGTATGAAGGAGAAAAATCCTGAGAGGACTTAACAGTTCTGAGAAATAATTGTCTCTTATTCTTAAATATTTCCATGGAGGGAGGGAGGAAGAACATCTATTTTCACCTTAATTTTCATTTGATCTGGAGAACTCATTCCTTTCTGAACAGTTTGTCTAAACTAGGTTTTGAAAAATATCCATCATATCCATACAGTAATGAAAAAAGCAAAGCCGATCAGCAGAGAGCCGGGCTGATTTATTTTGGAATGCGACTACTTCAGGTTTTATCTTTTTTTATCTTAATGAAACATGGTGCCATTATGCAAGTGGTCTTGCTATTACCTGCAAAATAATCTACCCTGTGATGGAATGAAAGTCTCTTTGAGGCAATTCAAGGTGGAAATGCTTTCATTTATTCACAGCAGATAATGAATTATCTTCTAAAAGAAGGGTAGCCTTTGATCAGCTGTTTCCAATTTAAAACAAATTACTTGCTCTTTCCTTGTTGGATCTAATGAAAAAATAATTTAATAAACATTATATTGAGGATTAATTTTAATAATATTAATTCTTATTATTGTACTAATTGTCAAACCAATGAAAGTCATTAGTCAGTCAGTCTGTACTTACCAAGAACTTTTCTGTTAATTTCTATTTTACATCAATAGCTATGATGAGGTTTAGGATGTAGATCAAAGCCATAGAAGAAGACAGAAGTGAAAGAAAATTAGAATTCTAAACTATTGATTCAGCTTTATGTTTAATTATTCATTCATATGATATTGCATTTCAGAAAACATTAAGTATTGCAATTTTCTTATTAAATATTTAGTTCTGGCACTTTCATGTTACAATATTGACAAGCCATGACTTTGCCTAGTCAAAAAAAGAGCCATCATGCTACCTTGCTAAAGTTTATTTTATCCCATTTCTGCCTTCCGGTTGCCTACTAAATAAGGACATAATTTGTCAGATATCACTGTTGAAAATCTGGTTGTGTAGAATATCACCGTCTTTGTAATGCATGCTGAGTTTAGTAAACCTATTACAATGCAGTCACCTTATCAATTATAAGAACATGGTTACCTCATCATTTTAAATGGACTTAATTTCCTTCTGTAGGGGAAAAAAAACTATATGCATAACAAATCAATATAAAATGGAAAAGGTAAACAACAGCTTGCTAAATAAATAACATAAAGCAATTCTCCATCAAAGCCTCCGTAATTACTGTGTGGAACAGGCTGCCCTTAATACAACAATTAATTAATTTTTCCAAATGAATTATGCAAGCCAACATTTTCTCTTCATTAATGTTTTGTTGAAGTCATTAAGTTTCATTAATGAATAACAAAGAAGCAATTGGGTCTTTATCCTAACTGATATATATTAATGCACTTAACTTGAACTAAATGTGTTTCTCGTATGTAATCAGATTTGAATCAATCAAGTCAATTTACCAGTCAAATGTCCTTTTGGAGCTCCAGCTGCTTCATATGGATGGCTGTTCACAGAGAACGTGCAGAAAGTGACCCAGAAGTCTCTGCGGTTCCGCCAAATACCGCATCAATTCCTAATTACAATCCACTTGGTTTTCTAGAGGCGGCTACTAGGGCCTCACGTAGAATTCTGATTCTAATTTGATGAATGTGAATAAAAACTTAAAATTAATCAGTGCAAAACAATGACTGTTAGCTAAGATGTCAGTTCCTTTTCTAAAGAAGTAAGAGAACAAATTCATCCTAATCTTAGCTCTGCAAGAGTATAAACATAAGCAGGTATTACTGTTCCCTTTTCACAAGATGTATGTCCGAAAAGCAGCAAAGCTCATCTTGTGTTTATGCCATCGCTGTCTATACGAAAATTAAAAAAAAAAATTGATTACTGAATTACCTGATATATGGCATCGTGACCAATAATCTTACTACGGAACAGAGCCTGACCATATCCCCTTATGCAATCTGTGGAACATCTGAACAAGAGACATTCATCAAGATACCTGCATTTGTCCATGAGTCTGTCTTTTTTAAAAACCAGGTTTTAGGGGCGCCTGGGTGACTCAGTCAGTTAAGCGTCCAACTTCAGCTCAGGTCATGATCTCGCAGTCTGTGGGTTCGAGCCCTGCATCGGGCTCTGTGCTGACAGCTCAGTCTGGAGCTTGCTTCAGATTCTGTGTCTCCCTCTTTTTCTACCCTTCCCTTGCACTCTGTCTCTCTGTCTCTCTCTCTGTCTCTCAAAAATAAGTAATCGTTAAAAAATTTAAAAACCAGTTTTTAGTAGTAATTAAAATAGCTCTTTACCTTGTATTTTATTTTATTCTAAAATTTTTTAACGTTTTATTTATTTTTAAGACAGAGAGAGACAGAGCATGAACGGGGGAGGGGCAGAAAGAGAGGGAGACACAGAATCGGAAGCAGGCTCCAGGCTCTGAGCCATCAGCCCAGAACCCTATGCGGGGCTCGAACTCACGGACCGCGAGATCGTGACCTGAGCTGAAGTCGGATGGTTAACTGAGCCACCCAGGCGCCCCTTTACCTTGTATTTTAAAAATGAAATCAAGCAAATCATATAAAAAATTCTAGAAAGGTTCATTTTGAAGGGGCAGGCATACTTACTCTAAAATTTCTTTGGCAAGGCACAAGCCCAACAATCTCGACAAAGAAAAATAAAGTGGGGAGAATTACTCTACTTGGTGTGGGTATTAAGCCTTAACATACAGTTACAGTAAGACAGTGTGGTGGTGGTGGAAGAACAGGTATATAGGTTAATGGATCAGAATAAAAGAGCAGAGATCCATCCACACAAATATACCTGGCTGATTTTTGACAAAGGTATAAAAACCAATTCAATAAAGGAAAAATAGCCTTTTCAATAAATGCTGCCCAAACAATTGAATATGCATGGCAAAAACATTAACAAAAGCAAAACAAAAAGACCCTTGACCTAAAATATAAATCTCATATAAAAATTAACTAAAAATAAATCACGGAGTTAAATGTAAGATGTAAAACTATAAAACTTAATTTTTTTTAATGTTTATTCATTTTTGAGACAGAGAGAGAGAAAGAGAGAGTGTGGGCAGGGGAGGGGCAGAGAGAGGGAGACACAGAATCTGAAGCAGGCTCCAGGCTCCTAGCTGCCAGCACAGAGCCTGACATGGGGCTGGAACCCACAGACTGTGAGATCATGACCTGAGCTGAAGTCGGATGTTTAACTGATTGGGCCACCCAGGTGCCCCTATAAAACTTTTTTTTTAGAAAAAACATAGTAGAAATCTTTGGGAACTAGGGCCGGCAAAAAATTCTAAAATCACAATCTAAATTGATAAATTGGTATTCACTAAAATGTAAACCTTTTCTCTGTGAAAACCCATGTGAGTTGGATGAAAGGAGAAGCTAAGACCGGGAGAAAACATGTCCAAATCTCATCTTCAACAAAGGACTAGCATTTAGAGTATATAAAGAACACTCACAGTTCAACAGTATAAAACCAAACAATTGTAATCAGAAAATGAGCAAAAGACATTAATAGATCTTTTAACAAAGAAGATATACAGATGACAAAGAGACATATAAAAGATGTTCAATATCATTATACATCAAGAGAATGCAAATTAAAACCACAAGATATCACTACACACCTATCAGATTGGTTAAAATAAAAAATGGGATAAAACCATGAAAAAGTTACTTTCTCATAAAACCAAACATGCAACTACTGTATGTCTCAGCAATTGTACTCCTGAGCATTTATTCCAGAGAAAATAAAAGAGTGTACAAGGGATCTCTCTGTATCATTTCTTATAACTACTTGTGAATCTATAATTATCTCATTAAAAATTTCAGTGATAATAAAAAAGAAAAACAGAAGTAATTGAGAGTAAATGGAAGCATATGGTTGAATTTGATATATTTTATTTTAGTCAAAAGTAGTAGTTTAGTCAAAAGTTAACATCAAAGTGCACAACAACTTATAATTAAGATACATATCTCTCACACTTCCAGAGTTCAAGTTATATCACAAAGCTGTAATAATTAAAAAAGCATGGTCCTGGCACAAAAATGGGCACATACATCAATAGAACAGAATAGAAACTCCAGAAATAATCCCACAATTATATAGTCAATTAATCTTTGACAAAGCAGGAAAGAATATCCAACGGAAAAAAGACAGTCTCTTCAACAAATGGTATTGGAAAAACTGGTCAGCTACATGCAAAAAAATGAAACTGGACCAGTATCTTACACCATGCACAAAATCAAATTCAAAGTGGATAAAGACCTAAAGATGAGACCTGAAACCATAAAAATCTTAGAAAAGAACACAGGCAGTAAGTTTTCTGACATGGGCTGTAGCAATATTTTTCTAGATATGTCTCTTGAAGCAAGGGATACAAGCAAAAGTAAACTATTGGGACTACATCAAAATGAAAAGCTTCTGTATGGTGAAGGGAACAATCAACAAAACTAAAAGGCAACATACTGAATGGGAGAAGATATTTGTAAAGGACATATCTGATAAAGGGTTAGTATTTAAAATAGATAAAGAACTTCTACAACTCAACATCCAGGAAACAAATAATCCAATTAAAACAGTGGGCAGAAGACTTGAATAAACATTTCTCCAAAGAAGATATTCAGATGGCCAACAGACGTATGAAAGGATGTTCAACGTTGCTCATCATCAGGGAAATGCAAATCAAAACCACAGTGAGAAATCACCTTATACATGCCAGAAATAGTACAATCAGTGACACAAGAAACAATAAATATTGGAAGAAATGTGGAGAAAAAGGAACCCTCTCGCACTGTTGGTGGGAATGCAAACCGATGTGGCCACTGTAGAAGACATGTGGAAGTTCCTCAAAAATTTAAAAATAGAACTACCTTACAATACAGTAATCATGCTACTGGATATTTACCCCCAAAATACAAAACATTAATTTAAAGGTATGCAAGAACCCCTATGTTTATAGCAGCATTATTTACAATAGCCAACTATAGAAGCAGCCCAAGTGTCCACTGAGAGATGAATGGATAAATAAGAAGACTAGTGTGTGTGTGTGTGTGTGTGTGTGTGTATACATTATATATATTATATATATATTATATTATATATTATATTACAGATGTAATATTATATTTATATATATACAGATGTAATATTATATTACAGATGAGACTAGAGAGTATAATGCTAAGTGAAATAAGTCAGTCAGAGAAAGAAAATATCATGTGGTTTCACTCATGTAGAATTTAAGAAGCAAAACAAATGGGGAAAAAAGAGGGAAAAGGAAAAAAAACACAGAGAGAGAGAGAGAGAGACAAACCAAGAAACAGACTCTTAACTGTAGAGAACAAACTGATGGTTACCAGAGGGGAGGTGGGTGGGGGATGGGTGAAACAGGCTATGGGGATTTAGGACAGCACTTGTTCTGATGAGCCCAGGGTGACGTATGGACTTTTGAATCAGTATACTGTACACTTGAAACTAATATAACATTATATGCCAACTATACTGGAATTAAAGTAAAATAAAAAAGATACATATCTAAGGACATAGACCATTTAGTGTTAGTTCCAATATCTGTACTCTAAGTAATTGCTGAAAGCTTTCTTTACATGTAACTAAAGAATATATTTCTATGCTCATCCTCTTTGAACCTTCATCTTTCACCTGATTCTGCACTGCCATGAGTTCTCACTGCTTTCTTGATGACTTACTTTAAAAATTAAAAAAAACAAACAAACTTTTTTTAATGTGTATTTTTTTGAGAGAGAGACAGATAGAACATGAGCTGGGGAAGAGCAGAGAGAAAGGGAACCACAGGATCTGAAGCAGGCTCCAGGCTCTAAGGTCAGCACAGAGCCCGACGCAGGGCTTGAACTCACAAGCTGTGACATCACGACCTGAGCTGAAGTTGGATACTTAACCGACTGAGCCACCCAAGCGCCCCACTTTTTAAATTTTTGTACACTCTGATCGAATCTTTTTCTTTTATCAGGCCTAGTAAGTCTAAAGTTTGTTGTAATTACTCCAAGTTCAGAATTAAAAAGAGCAACTCACCATCAAAAATATTACTATAGGGTCACCTGGGTAACTCAGTCAGTTAAGCTTCTGACTTCGGCTCAGGTTATGATCTCATGGTCTGTGAGTTCCAGCCCCACATTGGGCTCTGTGCTGACAGCTCAGAGCCTGAAGCCTGCTTCAGATTCTGTGTCTCCTTCTCTCTGCCCTTCTCCCTCTTGTACTCTGTCTCTCTCTCAAAAGTAAATAAACAGTAAAAAAATTAAAGAATATTACTATAGTTCATGCTAGGTAATGAATAGATATATGCAAATACTGGGTATGGGGTTCTACTCTAGGACTTATTCTTTAGAAAAGTTAACTTTGTGTTGGGAGTTGTTGGGGATGCACATGACCATCTCACCTTCTACCCTTCCTCATTTAAATTTTTTCTCCTTCCCTCTTTTTTTTCCATTATAAATTTCTGATTTTACAAGAAAGAATGGGGAATTTAGAAATAAAGTAAAATAACTGTAAATATTAAATAAAGAACAAACAAAGCAGAAAATCTTTATGGTCGTTTTTTGATTGGTTGCTGTTGGGGTATTATGATGTAGGCATTTCATTCCTATTTGTGTGGGTAACACATGATATGTGCTCCAAATAACTTTGTTGATATGGTTTGACTGCATGCAAATGCGTTTGATCAAATTTCTGTGTTCTTTGTTTACGGTGGTCATTTGGTGAGTAATGATAAGTATTAAATGATTAACTAGTTAGGTGGATAGATGCCACAAATCAAATTAGTGATATTTTCTGAAAATGACTGGTTTACATAACACAAGAATATATAAGTGTATGAATAATGATATCTACTAGGCAAATAGCTTGATAAATAACCAAAACCCTACTTTGAAAGGAAAGACAGTGAAACTATCAAAGTAGTAGAATAAGGTGAGTGGGAGGCTCTACACGAAGGAAAAATTTGACTCATCAGGAAATTCTTCAAGCAAAAGTTTAATGCTAGCATCTCTATTCTAAAATATCTTGTTCAGGAATAGACCTTGTGAAATAACAAGGCAGCATTATTACTGAACCAGGTTGTTCTAGGCTTTATATACACCCAGCAACCACCACATTCAAACTTTTTGAGGGAAAAAAGTTATTATTCTGTAGCTTTCCTGTCTTATTATCTGCCTAGTGGGCAGACTTTGTTGCCATAACTTTTTCTTTGCTAAATTCTGCCTTCAGGACTAGGAGTCTGGACCTCCATTCATCTAACTTAGAGCATAAGGTGTTGGATTAACATCAGTTCCTCCGTCCATGGAGGTGACTGCAACCCCAGTGATAATTCTCATTTTTCCAGGTTCTTCAGAAAGAAATAAATGTTAAGATTTCTCATCAATACACCTTACTATTTTCTAGTTTATATACCTATAATGAAGCATCGTACGTTTTTAATTATAGGGCATCACACAAAAGATGATAGTACATCAAAATGATAGTACATTACACTTCGGAAAGAGTAATGAGTACTTTGAGGTCCATTTAAAAAGCTTGAGCGGTTCAAGTTTGGTTGTGTTTATGTTATGGCATTTATAATGACAAGCAATCTGGATGAAAAGTAAAGGTTCTGTGAATCAACCAGATGTGTCCAAGTATCTAAATTTTCAGCCTCAAAAGACTGAGTGAATTTTTATCTTAGGATAATTAGCTTCTTGTTTGACTGTAAGATTGGGAGATTATTATACTGCCAATGCTTTGCAGCATTCAGATGACATTTAGCCGTCATTTCTTGATTGTAAAGAATTAGCAGAGGGCAGTGTGTAAGAGTGGGGCTTTGGGAGTTAGATAGTACCTGGTAGAAATTTAACCTCTCCCACTTGTCAGCTGGGTGCCCTTGAGAAAATTAAGAAATTTTTCTGTCTTCATCTACACTACAAAAATTTTAATCATGTCTATCTTCTTCTGGAGTTGACGTGAGGGTTATATACGCCTGTCTGACATAAAGTATTAAGTCAATATCAGGTAGGGCTGTTGAAGGCATGCTTTATTTCCCCCTCATATTAATATCTTTAATGTCAGGAACTGGTTTAATATCTTCCACAGGGCCTAATATACAGGAAGCACTCAATAGGTATTTAATAAATACATTAGAACAAAATCTTGTTATGTTACATAATTTCCTCCTTTTAATATAGCTTAGGTTTTTAAGTCCTCCAAGTTCTACTTCTAATAGTGTCTATCAATTGCTTAGTGATGTCTCCTTTGGGCAAGGAGGTCACGGCAGATACAGTTCTTAGGAGGAGGTTAGTTGAGAAAACTAGAAATTTCTTACTACCAAAAATTAAACACTATGTCAAAATAGTACATTTTACTTTCTGTTATTCTGCTCAAAGTCTTTTCACTATAGATGAGCACAGTAAAGTTTATAAGTTGCTGAAAGTTGTGTACTTCAACATTTTCTAAGAGAGTAGATCTCACGTTAAGTGTTCTTGCCACACACACAAAAACACACATATACACAAAAAAACATATGTGCATAAAAACAAAGGGACACAAGGCTACTCCGAAAGGTGTTGGATATGTCTATTATATGGATTCATGGGTGTTTGATGATGGTATCATGGGTGATGGTATCATGGGTGTTTGCATATGTCTGAACTCATCAAATTGTACAGATTGAATATGTATAGTTCTTTGTATATCATTTATACTTCAACAAAGCTGTTTAAAAAAGAGCAGGCACAGAGGGAAAAACACCATGACCCATTTGGCAAACTGCAAACAATTCAGTTTGGCTGCAATGCAGAAGAACACAAGGGAAGGAAAGGTTATGGTAGAAATGGCTTTGGATGAATAAGCAAGGGACAGAGGATGGAGGGCCATGAACGTCGGGCTTCAGTGTTTGTGCTTAATGCTGGAGTCAACATTAGCCATTGAAAGGTTCTAAATCCAGATTTTAAGAAAGCCCATTCTTGTAGGAAGAAGGAAAATTGGAAAGATTGAAGAATGAGATACCAGTTAGGAGACTATTATAATAATCTTGTTGAAGGGTGATTATGGCCTCAATGAGTGGGTTTCAGTGTTGGCTACCTAGGAAAACAACCTAGGGGAATTTTTTCAAAATTACTAAGTCCTGGGCTCCACTCTAGACTAATTAATTCAGAATCTCCAGGGGGTATTACCTGGCATGGGTATTAAAAAAAATCTCCAAGTGATTGTAACATGCAGCTAATTTTCAGAACTCATGGTATGGATTATGACAATAACAGCAGAGATGGAGAGAAGGAGTTGAATCCGAGAGTTTTCAAGGCATGAATTATAGAGCTGTGTCTCTTAAATAATAAACAGAGGATCTTACCAAAAAAAAACATGCAGATTATAATTTAGCAGCTCTGGGGTGAGGGCTGAGATTCTGTATTTCTAACAAGCTCTCAGATGATGTCAAAGCTTTTAGTCCTTAAACACACTTTGTTGTGCAAGATAATATATATTATTATGAGAGAGAGAGAGAAAAATGTAAGTCAAGAATAGTTTTTTTAGTTCCAACCAGGATGACTAAGAGAGTCTGATAATAAAAATTGTGAGAAAGATAATAATTCATTTTTGAACATATTGAGTATAATGTGCCCATGAATGACATGGGAGAACATGCAAATTCTAGAGTCTGGGCTTAATGCTTGGGCAGGAGACAAAGCTGTGTATGTCTTTAGCCTCTTGAGAGTAGTTGAAACCATAGGAGTTGATGAAAATGCCTGGGCAAAGTGTGTTCCGTAAGGGTGGCCAAAGACAGCATCTTGAGTAGGAAAGGGACCTTAAGGGACAGGTTAACTGCAAAAGGAAAACATAGTAAGATTTTCCAAGATAGAGGAAGATAATCAATGAGATAGCAGTGTCACAAAAGCCAAAGAAAGAGCAAGAAATTAAAGAAAGTAGTCAACTCTGTCTGAACCTGCTTGAGTCTGTAAGGTTACTGAAAGGGGTTCCTGGGGGTTACCAGTAAGAAGCTCACTGTTAATCTTGCTGAAAGCGGCTTCAAAGTCCCAGTGAGTGGATGGGTGAATAGGAGGCTGAGAAGTAGGACCATATTTCTGAGATGCTGGCTGGGCTGTGGAAGCAAGAGGAAGAAATATGCACTTGGGTAGAGGCAGTCTCAAGGTCCAGAGAAGGAATTTTTTTCTTTTATCAACTTGTTTGCACATTAATTTTGACCATCTCTCTTTCTAAGTTGATTGTCTCTCTTTAACATATGATAAAATGCATTTTTAATTGATTCTGACCTGAGCCGTCATTTTAGTTGATACTCTGCTGCCTAGCTTAAGTCACGAAATACCTCCTTGATGTCTTTCTGTTACTAATTCTGGTTTAGTTCTGAGTATCGATTGCCCACAGAGGGCCCATAAGTTCTAACACGACAGTCTTCTCGCATTCCCTGCTTCCAGGCTCCACTGGCTATTCTCAGTGTCCTGCTCCTATGCCATTCTACCGCACATCATCTGGTCTCTGCACTTTCTTTCTCTCTGGGGTACCTAAGTCAGTAATACTGTCCTCGCTCAAGGCTGCTCTTTCGACTCAGAGTGCTACAATCTGACACTTGAGGGTGGATTTTTATCCTTGAATACACACTATAATCACTTTCAGAAATACAGATCCTTGGGCCCCACCCCAGGGCACTTAAATCAGAATCTCTGAGCTACACCCCAGTACCAGCTTGTGATTCCTACATGCAACTGGGGTTGAGAAGCACTGCTTTATAGATACCAGTGCCTGTTACTTCTGCATATTCTATTGGAGAAACCTCTGTTTCTTCTGCACAGTCTGAAGATAATTAAAATACCCATTTTAACAAGGTAACAGGTTTCCTCATGAATATGAATATTTCCTCATGTTCCTCATGTTCCACGAACATACTGATCTTGGAAAGGTTATTTTAATAATGCCACAAGAACTTTTGTTTAAGTTTATTTATTTGTCTGTTTATTTATTTAGAGAGCAGGTGAGAAGGGGAGGGGCAAAGTGAGAGGGAGGGTGAGAATCTCAAGCAGACTGTGCCATTAGCACAGAGCCTGATGTGGGGCTTGAACGCATGAACCGTGAGATCTTGACCAGAGCCGATACCAAGAGTCAGACGTTTAACCGACTGAGCCACCCAGGCACCCCACAATCCCACAAAATTTATTGAAAGAAGAGACATTGATCATAGAAAGTTTAGGGCTAAAATAATCTCTGGAAAGAAAGTGTGAATTGGGATAGAAGATGGAAATGGAGGAAGTATCTAGAAACATCATCTGAAGACCAAGGAGACTGAAAAGAAGGCTGGAAAGATTAGAGTCAAACCAGAAAGAGCTGGAAGAGTGACAATGAAATAGGACCTAGGACAGGGCCCCAAGGGACAGATGAGTGTACGGGACTCTATTTATAATGCAGGAAGAGGTCACGTGCAGCTTGGAGTTGTAGGTGGCTTTTAGGAGAGCAGTTTCTACTTGAAGCCTGAAATTACATCTGATTGACAGACAAAGATAACCTTGCTTTTATGAGGAACTCAAAAAATAGCCTATCCAGGCTGGAGCTAAAACATGTTAGTATGGAAAAAGCAAAGTTTGCCAAATCCTTTATCTTAGTAATTTGCCAACAATAGCTTCTCATTTCAGGGTTTCAGTGATTTGTATTAATTCTGTGTTTGAGATCTAGGTGGTTTAGGTGAAGTTATACTTAAAATCCTATTTTTGGCTGAGGTTCCCCCCTCCCTCCCCCTCCTCCCTGGGAATAGATCATCATTAGTTGGTAAATGATCACTGCAATTTAGGCACTGGCATTCATAATTGTATTTAGTAAGTCCCAATGACCATTTAAAACCACCAAATTTAAATGGCCTTTCATGTCTGAACAATTGCTGAGTTCTCAGCAATATAAAAGCCAAAAAAGTATAATCAAGTGGACAAAAAGCTAACTCAGAGCAGAACGAATTGAGTGTAGTTTTATGCACATTGCTATCAAGTCATAGTCATTTTCAGACTTTCAAAATTATTGATAGTAAAAATTAGAAAGTGTTCAAATTCATTTTAAATTCCCTTTATAGCAATGTTATAATATATTAAGGATGGATGTTATTAATCCCTGCACTTAATCCACATTTATCGCAGTAATTATGAACTTGCTGTTGTGCTTATTGTTGCTTTAATTTGATTATGAATGCCAAAGTTGGTTTTAATGAAATACTTCTTTGTTGGTAAAGACACACATAGTATGAGGTAGTTCTATTGAAACTTCATAATTTGTTGCATTAATATGTAATCATTATAAAGTGGAAAGTTAATACTCAAAAAAGGAACAACTATCACATAAAAGGTATTAGAACTTATTGGGTAGCTAATTATAATTTATACTGACATAAAAAATTTAGCTTAGAAATTGGGGCGCCTGGGTGGCTCAGTCAGTTGAGCGTCCGACTTCGGCTCAGGTCATGATCTCACAGCCCGTGAGTTCGAGCCCCGCATCGGGCTCTGTGCTGAGAGCTCAGAGCCTGGATCCTGCTTTGGATTCTGTGTCTCCCTCGCACTCTGGCCACCCCCCTCCCCCCACCACTCATACTCTGTCTCTATCTCAAAAATAAATAAACATTAAAAAACTTTTTTTTTAAATAAAAAATTTAGCTTAGAAATGAAAACTTACTAGTTTAGAGAGATGATTTTACTTCTTAGGCATTTTTTTGACTCTGGAAAAAATACATTCTTATTTGTGAAGGAAACAATGTATTCCATGACTTATGTTTCTCTTCATTTGGCACCTCTAAACTAGTTGGTCCTCTGGAACTGTGCTGTCTAGAGTGAGTGCCACATGTGACTGTTGAGTACTAGAGATGTGGCCAACCTGAATCAAGGAGTGCTGGTCCAGTTTTTGGAGATTTAGCATGGCAAAAGGAATATAAAGTATCTTATCGACATTGTGATATTGATTATATGTTGAAATAATAACATTTGGATATGTTGGTACAAATAAAGAGGTATAAATGAGTAGTAGGACCCTGAGGCTCATGGTAAGTATTTGGGATTTTTCCCCTAATTGCCTAAGAAGACATTGACAGGTTCTGAGATGGCAGCAACATGAGGGGTTTTTGAAAAGATCATTTGGCTTCCGTGAGAAGAATGGAAATGAGGGGGTGTAGAAAAGTGGAATTCGAATTCTTGCATTAGTCCAAGTGGCTTAAGTAGAGTGCCAAAGGTGGAGATGGACAAAACTGGTAGCTTTATTTTGAAGGAAGAATAAAACGAACTGAGGAGAGAAGCCATATTCTGGAATGTGCTTGTAAGTTTGTTTGGCATGCAATGCCCACATTTCCCCTCTTCAGTGACCTAACTTATTATCAATCTTACAATTCAGAGTCTGGGTATATAGTTGTGTAAAATATCAGAAATCCGTTCATCTGGGTTTAAGGACAACAAGAAATCTCTCAAAAAAGCCTATGCTCTACATGTCTTGTGAAGGCTGTAAGTCATCACAAAAACTCACTGGCCCTGTGTATTTTCCTCCATAGAGAGAGCTGTATTTGACAGGAGTGGAGGTGATTTAGTGTGCTGTGCTATTAATCTTGATGAGCCTAATGGTCACCAAAACTCAACGAGAAGGTAAAACTAATTATCCAAAGATGTTGGGGGAAAGACTTTGTGCGTTCCATGACTTACATATTCTGTCTGCTTGGAGGCTTCGAATTGAGGCTGAATCTTGGTCGTATGCTTACAAAAAATGAACACAACACAGACATTTTCACTTTGAATGCCTCAGTCGCTATTTAACATTCCATCTTCATATACTGTCTACATTGTTAAATTGCCTGAAAGCACAGAGCAGTCAAGCAGTACACAAATTAAGCCACAAAGTAATCGGATTTCAATCACTAAATATTCACAGCTCAATTAAGTTATTTACTGAGATGTTTGTCTTAGCTGTTGAAATCTTTGCATATTTATAGGCACTTCACACTAACCTTTTAAAAATATCCTGATGTGAAAATAAAAAGCCACGTTTGTTTTATAAGGTAGGTTAAAGTTATGGCTCCAGGTATTTAAAAATGAGTAAGAAGTCAATTACCTTTGAGTTTTCCAAGAGTATGATTTGGTGTCTATAATAGAAAGCTGACTACAAATTGCCTGATTATGCTTTTGTTTCTGAAAAAGAATATTTAAAAAAAATGTGATCCAAGTTACAATTTAATCTTCTATTCTTCCCTCCACTTTGCAATATTATAGATGGATCATCTTTCCCAGATTCAGCACTTCTAGATGCTTCATATTTAACCATAAAATTTCGAGAGTGGCTCTGGATAACTTGGTTCAATTCCCTTTTGAAGTTTCATTTCCTTCACAGCAACGAAGGCGTAACAGCCACCGAAGACAAGGTGGTTCCAGGGTTCATCTGACAAGGGTAAAAAAAACCTAGTAAATACAGTGTGTTTATACTGTATGATTATAGTGGCTAATATTTGTAGCAGGGCCTTGTTAAGAGTCAGACACTGTTTAAAGTGTTTTACAAATGCCTCCTTTCATCTTTTCAAAAATACCCATTTTTGTAATACCCATTTTACAAATGAGAAATATTTAGGCTTGAGGATATTAATTGCTATGCCCAGTAGTACACGGCAGGAATGGCACATTTTAACTAGGCCTGTACGAATTCAAAGCGTAAGCTCTCAAATATTACACTTTATTGATTCTCTTATGCCAAATGATATGACCCATTCTATTAGTTTCCTATGCCAACTGTAACAAATCACTACAAATTTAGTGGATTAAAACAGCACAAATTTATTATCTTGTAGTTCGGAGGTCAGAAGTCTGAAACGGGGCCTAAGGGATTAAAATCAATGGCTGAATTCCTTCTGGAGGCTGTGGAAGACAATCCATTCCTTGCCTTTCCCAGCTTCTGGAGACTGCCTGCATTCCTCTCCAACTGTGTCCCTCCTGCTCTAACTTGACTCTCCTGCCTCCATTGCATAAGGACCTCGTGATCATATTGGTCCCACCTGGATAATCCAGTGAAAGACCCTCAGTTGAATCATGCCTGCAAAGTCCCCTTTGCTGTGTAAAGTAATATATTCACAGATTCTGAGGGGCAGGATATAGCGTCTTGGGGAGATGGGAGCCTTATTTTGCTATGTTCATATTGAAATAAAAAATACATTTTAGGGTGCCTGTGTGGCTCGGTTGGTTAAGCGTCTGACTCTTGACTTCAGCTCAGGTCACGATCTGGGGGTTTGTGAGTTCGAATCCCACAATGGGCTCTGCCCTGACAGTGGTGAATCTGCTTGGGATTCACTATCCTCCTCTCTCTCTGCCCCTCCCCGACTTGAGCACACCCTCTCTCTCTCAAAAATAAATAAACTTAAAAAAATACATTTTAGAACATATCTTGGAAAATGACTACTATCTTTATGTATGCCAGGTAAAGAATCTCATTCATAGAGCGGTATAATTTGATAGGTATTTTTAGGATGAAAGCTTGAGTAAATCTGACTATCGAAACTCTTTTTATATCTGTGGGTTGTAAACTGGCCATTGAGAGTATAAAAAGTTAACCAGCAAGGATCCTGCTAGGGGAGAAATGCTTCCATTGAAGCACCATCTGCATGGGGCAACTCCAGATCTGTTAATATTCACTAGGCTTGGAGAAGTTGCATCATAATCGGACATGATAATTACTTCATACCACTTGCCATTTTCTGCACAAACTACTCCTGGTGTAAAGACTATTTTCCTTATCACTAAATTATAGTTGTTCAGGAAAAAATGTTGGAGGTAAAAGGGTAAGAGAATTGAATATTTTTAAAAGATTTCTTAGAATTAGAAGATATTTAGAATGTTAAGAAAATATTTAGGGTATTAGAAGATACTCATAACATTGAAAAAATCATTAACTTAAGGGTTTTTGTTTTGCTTAAAAATAAATGCAACGTATCCAATATTACTGTTAGAAAGTGATACCTATTAGCTTTTCCACGAATGGCTATAAGGGAAAAAATGATCAGTATTGGCATTAGTCTTTTAAATCTTAATTTCATAATGGAAATACTTGTCCTTCATCCCTTCCCTTATAAAAACCTTTCTGTTATCTTCTTAGACCATAATTCCTGTTTTCTCTCTCCTACGTCCTCTTCCTTCCTTCCTTCCTTCCTTCCTTCCTTCCTTCCTTCCTTCCTTCCTTCTTTCCCTCCCCTCCCCTCTCCTTCTCTTCCCTCCCCTCCCCTTCTCTTCCCTTCCCCTCCCCTCCCCTTCTCTTCCCTCCCTCCCCTCCTCTCTCCTTCCCTTCCCTCCCCTCCCCTTCCCTCTCATTCCCTCCCCTCCCGTTCCCTCAGTTCCCCTTCCCTTCCATCCAGTTCCCTTCCCTCCCTCCCTCTTCCTTCCCTTCCTTCCCCTTCCCTCCCCTTCCCTTCCCTCCGCTCCTCGTTCCCTCTGCTTCCCTCCCCTCCCGTTCCCTTCCCTCTCATTCCCTCCCCTTCCCTTCCTTCCCCTCCCCCTTCCTTCCTTCCTTCCTTCCTTCCTTCCTTCCTTCCTTCCTTCTTTTCTTTCTTTCTTCTTTCTCCCCTCCCTCTTCTTTCTTTCTTTCTTTCTTTCTTTCTTTCTTTCTTTCTTTCCTTCCCTCCCTTTTTCCTTCCTTCCTTCCTTCCTTCCTTACCTTTTGTCCTTCCTCCTTTCTTTCTTTCTTTCTTTCTTTCTTTCTTTCTTTCTTTCTTTCTTCTTGTGACATATATATGAGAAAATTACAGTGTAAAAGAACATAGTTGGAATTTCTATGTGCACCTGCCTAAGTTTAATAGAACATTAAAATTTCTCCCAAAATTGAGTATGGGAGGATTTTTTTTCTCATGCTCCCCCTGTAACTGGAGCACAGTACTTGCTAATTCCAATTATGAGTCCCGATACTTCCCAGGTTAAGAAAACTAAGGGAGGAGAGAGCTCCCCTCGACCCAACGCAATTCGCAATTTGAAACAAAGAAAGAAACAGACATTTTCAGCATATTGCACGAAAGACGTGCGACCAGGCAAAGGGTTCTAAAGTCCTTGTCAGCATCAGAGCAAGTGACACTGCTGAAGCGAAGTACTTGGGTCTTTGGCTCTGAGGCTGAGGAGAGGAGAGACCCGGGGCAAGGGGGAGAGAAGGACAGAGAAAGGGTTTAAGAGTCTCAGGGAGGAGAAGGAGGGCATTGCTGAGAGCCCAGGATACTTTAGGCAGGAAAACCAGGCTGCTCACTGGTCTGAGGGACCAGTGGGTGAGCTGCAGATTCCCTGCCTATGAGCACTTTGCGCTTTGCAAGCCCTGGCTGGAGCCTGGCCTCAGGAGCTTTTGTGAAGACCTTTCGAGATCTACCTCACCTATGCTATGGAGATGCCAAATTGAGATTTTGTTGCTGTTATTATTGTTTTCGTTTTCTCTTTATAGGAAATGAATGTGTTGCCCTGACTTTCTGATGGCAAGTGCATAGTAAATAGGGGCTACACAAGCATTCAACTTATTAGAAATTATATTTCAAAGGAAAAATGCTTTCTTTGTTGGTGAAGGGCTTGGAGCGTGATTTGATCTGTCAGTGAAAACAAAAATGCTATTGTCGTATTTCCTTCTCTGAGGCTGACAGTAGCGATTACTTCCTATAACACAAGCAAGGTGAGAGCTGAACAGATGCCGGTTTTCTGCATTCAAAACTACTGTCTGAATTGCTGAATCATCTTCCTCTGCTATTAGCCTTATTCTCTCTGAGATAAGATATTTAAAAAGTCTTCTTTCTTTTCAGGGGAAATGAAAGTTCTTAATGGGAGCTTAGAGCATTATAGAATTCAGGGCAATGTGCGTGTGTTTTCAAAACTTTCAATAAAGTGACAACATAACCTGTTATAATTATTTTCATCTCTCAAATTTTATGCTTTGCTGTAATGAGGCATATTCCTTCACGGGAACAGTGCCTTTACAGTATTTACTTGCTTCATCATTAGACTAACAACTCACTGAGAACAAGGACTAAGGCTTTAGTCCTGTTACATAAGAGAAACTAAAAAAAAATGTTCCTTGATTAAAAATGAAAAATCAGCTCTCTTTTGGGAACTGGAGCTCAGATGGCAAATTCACAGACAGAATCTGCTATGGGTTGAATTGCATCCCCTTCCAAAAATGTATGTTGAAATCCTAAGTCCCAGTACCCTAGTATACTTTAGAGATGGGATGTGAACTTTTCTAAGCCAGTTTGATGGTTTAGGTATTGTATTTCCTTCTGCTGATATCAGTAGTCTTTAATTATGGGAGGCAGCCGATGGTGTGGGCTCCCACACAATCTCACTACATGATTGTATATGAAAGCAAGACCACTGACAAATAAAACTTTGCATATTTAAAATCATGTATTAGAAAGCTGTCCCCCAAACTATTATTCATGTAATTCTGTTAAGCTCCATGAGATCCTAACTCTGAGTCTTTGGGCTTCAACCAACTAAGACCGTACCCAGGAGCCCTGAAGGGCAGACTCCTCCTACATTTTTGAGTTGTGAACATCACAGGCTACTGTGTGTGTTAGGATTTAAAAAATTTTTTAATGTTTATTTATTTATTTTGAGAGAAAGAGAGAGAGAGTGCGTTAGCAGGGGAGGGGCAGAGAGAGAGGGAGAGAGAGAGAGAGAGAGAGAGAGAGAGAGAATCCCAAGCAGGCTCTGTGCTGACAGCGCAGAGCCTGATGTGGGGCTCAAAATCACGAACCATGAGATCCTGACCTCAGCAAAAATCAAGATTTAGAGGTTTAACTGAGCCTCCTGGATGGGTCAGTCACGTTAGCATCCGACTTGGTCTCAGGTCATGATCTTGCAGTTGGTGAGTTCCTGCCCCGCATCCAGCTCTGTGCTGGCAGCTTGGAGCCTGGAGCCTGCTTTGGATTCTGTGTCTCCCTCTCTCTCTACCCCTCCCCTGCTCACACTCTGTCTCTCTCTCCCTTAAAATAAGTAAACATTAAAAAAAATAATTAAAAAAAAAAAGATATAGATGCTTAACTGAATGAACCACCTGGGCACCCCTGGGGGTTCTATGTTCACCAAGAGGCCTATGATGTATTTCTAGTCAATCCACGTTTTGTGGACAAAATTCATTCTACCAATTAAATATTTTAAAATCCTTTATGCCAATTCATACCCTTTAAGTGCTTATGATAAAGTAATGATACTTAAAGCTTTTGTAGAAGCTGCCACTGGAATGAGAACTCCTGATAAGAGTGTTTAAAATGCTAACTAACCACTTTAGAATATGTAATCCTGATTAAAATATGGTGCATTTTATCAAATTGCCCATAGGCTAAACTGTTATACCAACCATCACACTAATTATGCTCAAGTATTTTAAGAAATAAATGTTATAGTATATTAGAGTTCACAGATTCGTTATTCTGTAAATATTTATTGAACACCCACTATGTGGCAGACACTAGGCTAGAATCCGAAAATACCAAGACATATAAAATATGTCCTTTGCCCTAAGGTTGTTCAAAGTCTAGTGCTGAAAAATCCGTAAGCTACATGGGCAATTACTTGTGTTTCTGTGTGCCCTTGGGAGTTGGGTCCTCTAAAGCTGGATATAGTGCATGTAATAATTCAGATATGCGTCTTTATAGTATGTCTATGCAAATGCGTTCCCAAGATCCTATATTGATAATCTCCTCAAATCTTCCAAACCCCTTTGCAGTAAGTAATCAGACTCCATTGTTTTTGGTATTTAATTAAACTTAACCCCTCAATTTTCTTCTCCACATCACGCAAATTAGGAAAGTCTGGATTCTTCCTCCTTTGTCACTGGTGGCAAATTCAAAGCACATTAGCTCCTGCCTGCATGTGGGATCCCTCAGACTGGTTTTGACTCCTAAGCGCAATAAAAACTCCAAGTCTGTCTACATTTCTTATTCTCTCAAGCCATGTCAGCCTAGCTCGGGAGACCTGCCTACTCTTCCTGAGAGTCTTTTCCTCTCCGAGAATAATAGAATGAATGGTGGTTGTCAGGGGCTGGGGAGATGTTGGTCAAAGGGTACAAACTTCTAGTTGTAAGACGACTCAGTTCTGGGTATCTAATGTACAGTATGGTGGTTATAGTTAACAATAGTATATAGTATATTTGGAAGTTGCTAAGAGAGAAAATCTTAATTTCTGAAACACACACACACACACACACACACACACACACACAATGGTAATTATGTGAAGTCACTAACCCTATCGTGGTGGTCATTTTGCAATATATAAGTGTATCAAATCAATGTGTTGAACCTCTTAAATTTACACAATGTTTTATGTTAATTATATCTCAAGAAAGCTGGGAACAAATTAAACACATGTATATAACAAGCAAAGAGAAAATACGCAGAACTACCAGAGCCCTGGTTTCTGTAATTGGTCACGAGGTCCTAGCTGGTATCTGTAGCTTCCACCTTCCACTGCCCATTCCATATTTCTCTTGCCCACAGTCAGAAACCCAGCTGCTCTTGGCTCCTTATTTAGTGGAGTGATCCAATCTTTCTTTCCCGAAGAGCATGGATTCTCAATCACTCTGCCTTTTTCTAGTTTCTGTTTTTCTGGTTCCTAATTTTTCATTCACTTTTGTTGTCGGCATGGAGGTAGTAAAAGGCCCCTCAGAAACCTCCTGGGTTCCAGACACAGTCCTTCTTGCTTTCAAGTGTAGCGGCCACCAACTTCCCCTTGTAATTGGGATCAATCATGACGGCCAACATATTAATCCCCTCTCTTTGGCCTGTTGGTTCAGTGGTATAAGGAGTGCAACAAAGCCAACTGGCAGTCTGGGGAAAGTGAAATTCTGAGATGAGCCCTATGATTTCTTCTGTTTGGTGTATCCACCCCGTATAATCTCCTCTTGAGCATGCTTGAGATTTGTAAATATAATTGGATATCACCTCCTTTATTATGTTTTATGCCAAAGAGCTTTTGCAGGTATAATTACAGTCCCTAAACAGTTGCCTATGACCCAAAGGGAGGTTATTCTTGGTAGGTCTGACTTAATCAGGCAAGTCCTTTAAAAGCAGAAGAATTCTCTTGCTGGTCTGGAAGAAACATAGCCATGTTGCAAAAGGAGGGGTCATGTCTGAAAGCAGTCCTCAAGGGACAGCAAGAAAACGGGGACTTCAGTTACACAGCTATAGGGAATTGAATTCTACTAACAGCCATCTGAGTTGGAAGAGGATTTTGAGCCTCAGTTGATATCACAGACCTATCAATACTTTTATTTCAGTCTAGTGACACCCTGAGCAGAGGACTCAGCTAACTTGTACCCAGATCTTTGACCCACAGAAACTGTGAGATAAATAAATTTGTGTTGTTTGAAGCCCAAACCAAACAAACCCCCCACCTCACCCCACCACGCACAAAAAAGGAAAAGTTTTCTGGGTGGATCTGACCTAATTAGGGAGCCCTTAAAGAAAAAAAAAATCTTGAGGTCACAGAAAGGGGAAGAAATAACAGCTGTTCTCTTCGGGACCTGAAGAAAGAAAGGGTATATAGAAAGGGTCCCTGGCAGGGAACTTCCAGAAGCTTCTAGGAGTTAAAGGCCTCTGTTCTCCAACCATAGGAACTGAAATTAGTGAATTTGGGAGATGAACGTAGCTTTCAGTGAGGTCCCAACTCTGGTGACACTTTTGAGCAGAGGATTCAGCTAAGTCATGCCTGATCAATGGAAATTGACATAATATATGTGTGTTGTCTTTTAGCAACTAAATCTATGGTAATTTGTTACACAGTGTAGAAAATTAATATACATATTTATATGAGCATATTGGCATTTTAGAAAGATTCTCTGAAAGATAGTGAAAAATAATTCAGAGGGATATGTATTAATTTCCTACACTGCCTTAACAAATGACCACAGACCTAATGGCTTAAAGCAACACCAATTTATTATCTTATACCTCTGTAGGTCAGAAGACAGACACAGGACTCACTGGGCTAAAATCACAGTGTCAGCAGGCTGCATTTCTTTCTGGGGGCTGTAGAGAAGAACTTGTTTCTTTGACTTTTCCAACTTCTAGAGACAAACTGCATTCCTTGGTTTCTGGTCCCTTTCTCCATCTTCAAAGACAGTAAAGTTACATCTCTCTGACTCTTCTTCTATCATTGCATCTCTCTCTTTGACTACATCCTGGAAGTGTCCTGTCTTTAAGGACTTTTGTGGTTTGATTGGGCATATCTCAAAAATCCAAAATGATCTCTCATTCCAAGGCCTTTGACCTTTGTCACATCTGCAAAATCCCTTTGCCCATATGAGGTAACATATCCATAGGTTATAGAGATTAGGTCATGGGCATCTTTGAAGGGTCATGGTTCTACCTACCATGACACATAGTCAGAGGCAGAGACTTTAACTTGGAAGTTAATACAGAATCTTGACAACATTTCTTGAGAATAAATGTTGACAACACAAAGGAAGTTGGAGTGGCTAAAAAAAGAACAACTTGAAGAAATGCTAGCAAGTCGAATGCTAGAGTACATGGAGAGGGAAGGAAAAAGGAGACATAGAAAGCTCTCATATTTAATAACTAGGTGAGAGGCAGCATTGTTTATTGAAACAGGCTCTCATGATGAGAAGATGACATAGGTAGAATATGAAAATGAGATCAGTGTTTCATAGGCTGAATTTAAGTTTTTGTGGGATGTTGAGATATAAATGGGCAGCAGATACACCTTCAAAAATAATCACCCTAGACATCTGCTGGTCAAGAAAAGGAAAGCAGAGCATGTAAGGTAATTAGTATGTCGTAGAAGACAGGAAGGTGAAAGTGACCAGCAAAAATGAGAGTCAAAATCACGGAGTGAGATTGTAAGTGAAGGTTGGAAAGAGACATCAGCTGGGGACAGAACTCTGGGAATGACTCAATGTACAGGTAATAAAGAAAAGAGAAGCCAGCCAAGAGGACTGGACTGTAATAGATAAAATGTAATAGATAAAAACGTAAGAGGAGAAACAGAGGGCACAGACAGTGAAACATGAAACAGATATATTTTTTAAGGAGTGGTCACGGGATGCTGTTGCAAAGGAATCATGTCAGATAAATCACCATCAGACTTTACAATCAGTAAAGTTTACCTGTTTCAGTGGAGGTATTGATAGTGGCTGCTGGCAGGAAGGTGGGTTAGGAGAAGGCATTTTGCTTGAGCCATAGACGTTTATGTCTCTCTTTTTTTAAAAAAAGTTTCAGATAACTTTGATAATCATTATGAAAACTTGAGTTTTTTAAATCTTTATTTTTGAGAGAGAAAGAGAGAGAGACAGAGTGTGAGTGGGAAAGGAACAGCGAGAGAGGGAGACACAGAATCTGAAACAGGCTCCAGGCTCTGAGCTGTCAGCATAGAGCCTGACGTGGGGCTCAAACCCACAAACTGCGAGTTCATGACCTGAGCTGAAGTCAGAGCTTAACCGACTGAGCTACCCAGGTGTCCCTGAAAATTTGATTTTTAGTTACTGTTTTACATATTGGAATACACTTTTGGTTTTTCACTTTGGAATTCAAAGTAAATGATAGGAATGTTAACAGAAGATTAAACACATAGTAGTACTCAAAAGGGAAAAAATGTTGAGCCAATTTTCGGCATCCTTATTAGTATAGCCAAGATGGGTGTTTTAAGTGTAAAATTTTAACTCAAATTTTGCATAAGTGTGAATTGCAATTATTTTCTTACACAAAGGGGTTCCTACTTTGAAGAAATAACTTCTAATTACGTTCAGTTTAATTTGAATGTAAATGTGTTCCTGGCATTAGGACCCTGTTGAATCTAACACCTGCTGTCTCCAAAGGCTAATCATTTGAAGTTGTTGCAGCTTTAAACAGGCCCTTTCATTGCTCCTGTTTCTGAAATGACCATTTTGAAGCTCTCATGTTTGAAATTCTGGTTTTTATGAAAAATTAAAAAAAGATTTTAAAGAAAAGCTACTCCTATCACCAACAGACAGAATAGTAGTTTAAAAAAAAGAAAGAAAGAAAGGAAAAAAATTAGCTCATTGAAAGATGTTAGTTTTAAGTAAAAAAAAAAATTCCTTGGTCTTCTGCTAAATGCTAGTGAGGCATAGCCTCTGGGCTGATGAGGCAGATAAATTAGGGTTAACTTTTTCGTTAGTTACCAAGAAGGCTATGATATCTGAAAACACATTCTAGTCTCATAGAAGAAAAACATATCTTTCCGGTTAATATAAAGTTGACTTTACAGTTTGTGAATCAACAACCCTGGCATTGTTAGATTAAGAACTGTTGATTCCTTCCAAAGCCTGGTTGAGGTCACAAGAGTCACCTGATTAACAATGAATGGTTTTGTTGAGCCATCTAAGAAGTACGACATCAGGCCCCAGTTAGAATCTTTCTGATTCTAAAAGTCTCTTTTAAAAGGAAAGGGTGGTTCTTAACATCCAGCTACAAAATAGTAGATGAAAGTTACTTGTTCTCAGGTTGTGAGAATTTGACTTCACATCTCTAAGAAGTTTTCCGTTAGGTAGTAATTTTTCTCCTTTTGGTATCAAATCCACATTATTATCATATTTGTTATTTACAGAGAATTTGTATGTGTTAACTATTGTTCTAAATGCTTTACATACATTCATTTTATTTGGTAGTTATGTAAAATGATACTGCCCTTGGACAGAAATATGTCGTCTTCTTTTTTTTTTTTTATGTTTTTATTTATTTTTGAGAGAAAGAGGGACACAAAACATGAGCAAGGGGAGGGGCAGACACAGAGGGAGAAACAGAATCTGAAGCAGGCTCCAAACTCAGCATAAAACCTGACGTGGGGCTAGAACTCACAAACCATGAGACCATGACCTGAGCTGAAGTTGCCTGCTTAACTGACCGAGCCATCCAGGAGCCCTGAAACATGTCTTCTTTTAGAGAAAAGTAAATTTCCACATATAAATCACAACAGCTTAATTATTATTTTTTCAGTTAACGTATAATTGCAGCCTTCCTATATTATGCTGTTGGAGTTAGTGGGGGATTGAGAGTGATAATACAGTGAAAGGCAGTGAATAAGATAATAAATGGGTTAACATTAGACTACACTCATTTAATTATGTCCTTTAATATAAACTATTATGGCTCTAAGGATTTTTTTTTAATGTTGTCAAAAAAGAGAAGTGATTTTGACATTCAGTTGATTGACAACCATTCAGTTGTTGATACTTCTAGTTGGATTTGGATTATTTTAAATGGTTGTTAGCTTTGGGCAGGATTTATCTAGCCTTTAAAATAAGGGCTACTTCTTTACAGATTAAACTGTTTCCAAACCTAATTAGAACCTTATTATTTTACAGTGTATTTAATATTTTATTAATTAAAACAGAGTATAACTACTTTGGCATAAAATTAACAAATTCTTCAGTAAGTAACCAATGTAAACCACTGGTTCCTTCCTCCTTCACTGATTGCCTAATATCATCTAGTCTTTTTTCAAGACATAAATGCAAGCAGGAATGAGAGATACCATTAGAAGTCAGATGTAGAGTCAATCACCAGCCCCTTTACACTATTTCTGTGCTGGTTGGAAATAAAGGAAGGCCACTCAAATGAGATCTTGCAGAGAGTATTTATTCAGAGTTTGCTCTAGCAAAAGAATCAGCCACTATCACTTGCGTTTGGCAGAGACTCAAAGGTAAGTAAGGAAGAGGGAAAGCTTCTTAGTGGAAAAATGGGAAGGCTTCAGGCACATCTGATTGGAGAAGACAGGGCATAGAGAAGTTGGCAGTCAATGACCAAGTCATGACTGTTCCGATCTGGTTGCTGCAGTGATTGTGGCCCCTAATTCTATTGTCATATATATGGTCTGGCCACTGTCCCTTTGTATATCCAGTCTCTTACTGGAATCTGAAGTTGGGGCAACAAAGACTCATTTATGTATAAGACACTTAGGCACAAGTCTAGGGCCTGAGAGATTTCAGGAGCCTAAGAACGTATCCTGAACTGGAAAAGAAATGTTGGATGCAAGACATAAAGAGAGAATCTAAACACACGAAATAAATACTGTTTAATTAGATGTCTGCAAAATGTAATACTATGTCATCTTCATAATTTGGAAACAATTTACGGGCTAAATTTTTTCAACAGGCAACACTTATAGAGAAAAATAGCTAATTATAATTAAGTGGTAGGCTCAAAGGCAAATAACTTTAAAAGCAAATTCATGGTACTCCTTGCAAAACTTTTGAGGCAAGTCTAATGTGGTTCACGGGGCATTTGATGGATTCGATATGATATGGAGTGAGGCCTCTCACAGACAGAGTCCTGTGCCTGTGGGGGAATCCACCAGCTCCAGCTTTTGGCCTCAGTGAGACCCTGAAATGGGGGTGCAGTTGATAATAAGGATCATGGTGAAGGGACACTTTCTTGTTGCTAGACTGATTCACTTAACTCTAGTTAAACTAAAACTTCTGCTATCATTCAAGCATCATTATAATTTAGATTGTGGAGGAGGAGCCTTCTGGGATGCTTTGGATGCACCAGAGTGGCAAAGACATATTGTGCAGTTAATTAACCTCACAGAAAGATGAAAGAAAACCACCCAGCAGCACAAACTTGACTTATGTTTATTTTTGTGTTTGTGCTTTTGTCCTCATTTGGTTTTCTTCTCCCCAGCCCACTGCCATATGCTGCTGGGACTCAGCTGTAATTATCTTACCCATAGACGAAACACAAAGTGAAATAAAGCAAACAGAAACTTCACCATCACAATTCTGGACCCTGCTTTACAGAAAGTGCCTGTGGTTAGCATGAGATGGAACACGTTCTTTTGCATGGACAAAGAATATTGAGACTGTTTCATGCAAAGCTATAGATGTGGCCACAACCAACCCATGACTCATACATCTGATCCTGTATTGAAACCCATAAAGATTTTCCAAAAAAAAAAAATTATTTTCCCCAGCTGCACATTAGAAATACCTGGGTACTTAAAAAAAATCAGCCCCTAGCTCCACCAGGATCAAATAAATCAAGAGTTCTGAGGGTAGGATTTAGGCATTGGTGTTTTTGCACCACTGTTCCCCACCTCCCCTCTACCACGTGTGGTAAGAGATTCTAACATACAGCCAGATTGAAAGCTATTGAATCATACTCTCTGTCTGTGTGTATTCTCTTGGGATACTTTTGTTGATGAGTAATTAATTAGCAGCCATTCTCTTGTGAAATAGTTAGTAAAGATAAACTATCCAGTTGATTTTCAAGCGTAAACAACTCAGAGCTGCAGAAGTTAAGCACTGTAAAGTGAAATTTCAAAGGCTTTCTTCTTTTTCTCTTTTATATTGCTACAAGAGAGTCCTAGAAGTTGAATTTAATTATTCCGACTGAAGAGATAAATTGACCAAACGGAGGAAATTCTTTCACATTTTTAGTAAAGTGATCGATGTGGTGTTTTTGCAAATCTACTCTTCTTTAAAATAAGCCAGTAGAGGTTACTTAGCAAATAGATTAGGAAGTGATAATTTACAACTATGCAGAGATCCAATTTGGAAGCCAATTACCAGGAATCCATTTTTTCTTAAGTTCTGATGACAAATACTAATGCATGTTTAATGACCCACTTTTCACGTACTTATTTCATATTCAGAGAAACTTTACCAAAATTTGTTGTCTGATAGAGAGTGACTGTATTAAACTTTGGCTAAACACTGGCAGTGACTTTTGAAGAAAGGAAGGCACCACCTTAAGGAAACTTGTAGAGCACAACTCGATCTATACAGTGGCCAAATAAGCATATGAAAACATGTTCCACCTCATGTCTTGTCAGAAAAATACAAATTAAAGCAATGAAAAGGTACTAGTACACACCTGTTAAAATGGCCAGAGACTTAAACACTGTCAAAACCAAATATTGGCGAGGACGTGGCCAGACAGAAACTGTCCTATGTCGCCGTGGGAATACAAAGCAGTACAGTCGCTTTGGAAGGAGGTTTGATAGTTTCTTACAAAACTCAACACTTCTGCTATACATACAGTCTAACAGTTGAATTGTGCTCTTGATATTGACCCAAATGAGCTGAAAACTTATGTCCACGCAAAAACATGCACAAGAATATCTATAGCAGCTTTATTCATCATTGCCAACACTTGGAAGCGACCAGGATGTCCTATGGCAAGTACATGGATAAGTAAACTGGTACATCTAGATAGTGGAACATTATTCAGTGTCAAAAAAATGTACTCTCAAGCCACGCAAAGACATGGAGTAATTGTATAAGCATATTATTAAGTTAAAGAAACTCACCTGAAAATTCTACATACCACAGGATTCCAACTCTATGACATTCTGAAAAAGGCAAAACTCTGGAAATGATAAAAAAAAGTCAGTGGTTGCTAGGGATGGGGGGAGGGAAAGGATGAATAGGCAGAGCAGAGGAATTTTAGAGCAGTGAAAATACCATGTAGGTTATTATAATGATGGATATATGTTATTGTGCACTTATCCAAACACATAGAATGAACAACACCAAGAATGAGCCCTAAGCTAACCATGGACTTTGGGTGATATAATATGTTGAGGTAGGCTGATTGTTCATAGCAAATATCATTATGGTGAGGATGTTGATAATGGAGGAGGCTATGCATGCATAGGGGCAAGGACAATAGGGGAAATCTCTGTACTGTTCTCTCAAGTTTGAAGTGAGCCTAAAACTTTTCTAAAAAAATGAAGTCTTAAAAAAAAAAACCTTATGCTAATTGTGGCACAGACGAGAAGGCTGCTATCTTCTGGCAATTCTTCAAGTATTATTTTTTTTTAAATCAGAAAAGTGGAATCCATTTTCATGTATCTGAAATCTCAACAAATGCAAACAGTTTTACTAGTTTTAAAAATGGGCTTTTTCCACTGTTGGCATAACATTGTTAGCAGCAGTCAAATGAAAAAGATTAGACCTTAAAACGCAGGTCGAAAGCCTTCTTTTAAATTATTTCTTGTGGAATTCTACCTCCTATCTCTGAGATTACAATTTAAAGCAATGAAAGAGTGTATCTAATTTATAAAAGTTCAATTCACATATACTTGCTTAGGAGCATATAACTTCTCTAAAAGTGAGGTATGCCTTTACACCTTGGCCAAAATCATGTGCTTGCTAAAGCTGAAAGGTGTTATCTGCTCTTTAGGACAGAAAAGAAACTTACAGGCAAGACATTTTTTTCCACTTAGACAATGTATAACTTTTTCCCCTTTTTTTCTTTTTTTTTTTGCCTGAAAGGCCTTGACATCATCAAGGTATATATTTGATCAAAACCTCTACTATGAGGGCCTTTGTTCTAAGCTAGAGTACTTTTTTTTTTTTTTTTTTTTTAAAGAAAATGTCCAAAGAGGCTGTATCTCAAAGTCAAAAATAAAGTTGCTCAACTATTTCAGGTTATATGTCAGCTTGGGCTATGAACTAAAAATAAAATAATGATGGGTATCATGACTTCTCTGAAAGAATAAAGATGAAAACTGAAAGCAGAGTGAAAACTTGGTGAGCATTAATGTCATAAAAGGGACATAAAGAATTGACTAGCCTGAAACACAGAAGGCATGTGCTTTGCAATCTTAACAAAAGTGGTTGAGTTGCAAAAAGGGTATGCTGAATTGGATAGGGTTATACACTGGAACCCAACTTGCATAGACAGGACTGGCTACATAATTTACAGGGCCCACTACAGAATGAAAATGTGGGCCTTCATGTCAAAACATTATTAAAATTCTAAGACGTTGGCATGAGAACGTAAAACTAAGTGCAATGGTGTTTTATATATGGGTCACAGGTTGCATATTGGGGAAGCCAGCTCTGGTCACAAAAGAGCTATGCATAAACAGTTTTGGTTGAATTAGAGAGTTTTGGTTGCAGAATAAGATAAGTTGTTGGGATGGGTGGCTTAGTCAGTTAAGTGTCCGACTCTTGATTTGGGCTCAGGTTGTGATCTCATGGTTCCTGAGATCAAGCCCCGTGTCAGGCTCTGCGCTGACAGCAGGAGCCTGCTTGGGAGTCTCTCTCTCCTCTCTCTCTGCTCCTCCCCTGTTAGTGCACTCTCTTTATCAAAATAAATAAATAAACATTTTTTTAAAAAAGATAAGTTAGTGGGGAGCAAATAGTCAATGTTGCTGACCTTTGAATCTTGAGAGTTTTTGTAGAATAAGCTACTAACAATTTATCTCCTAGGTTGTAGGCAACTATTGAGGGTTTGGTGGGGTACAAGCAATGACAGAAAGTATTGTTTAGGAGGATGAAATGGACGTAATGGGACTGTGGGGTGAATTACAATAGACAAAAGACCAAAGACAGAATAAACAAAAATGAGACTATTTCAATAGTCTAGGAATAAGGTGAAAAAGATTTGAACCTATACCCTCTCAGAGAAAACAAAAGTTATACATATGATTTGGAGAAATTGAGACCGTCATTGGTTGAAAACGTAAAGTACTACATGAGCATTTCCACATACTCAACATGACTCAGCAACTCCTCTCCCACTGGTAGGCCCAAGAGAAATGAAACACATGTTTACATAAACTCCTGCATAAGCATGTTCATAGTAGTATTATTCATAATAGTCAGGAAGTGGAAACAACCCAAATGTCCATCCATTGTTGAATGACAAAGCAAAGTGTGGGATATTACATACAATGGGATATTACGCAGTACAAAAAGAAATGAGGTACTGATGTGTGCTTGCCATGCAGATGAGCTTTAAAAACATTCTAAGTGATAGAAACCAAACACCGAGGGCCATGATTCCACTTGTAGGAAATGTCCAGAATAGGTGAACTCATAGAGACAGAAAGTAAATTAGCATCTGCCAGCGGCTAGGAGGAGCAGGGAACAGAGAGTGACCGCTGATGGGCATGGGATTTCTATTTGTGATGATCTCATTGTGAAATTAGAAAGTGGTGAGGGTTGCACAACTCTGGCTATACTAAATTGAATCTACTAAACTGAATTGTTAGCTTTGAAGAGTGACTTTTCTTACAGATTTGTTATAAGAAACGCATTACGTAAGTCAAAAAATGACCAAATTGTATACTTTAAAAATGTATAATGTATCATCCATCCATTATACCTCAATAAAACTGTTTGAAAAACCTTAAAAAGGTAATGCCCATATAGAAAATGAAAAATAAAAAAAAATTTTGAAATACAAAATATTTTCAACTATTTGCAAATATAAACATCCTTATGTGGATATTGAGAGAATTTTGAATGATATAAAGCCGAGATTAAGATTTAGGAGATTATTTTTTTCTTTTTCCCCACCGTAAACTTGTTTTGTTTGGTATTGTGAAAACCTGAAATCAAAGTACTCAGTCACTGAGTGGGTACTAGTCTAGGTAATAAGGAATAAACTTGAGACAGGTTGCTATGCGAACAGAGGAAAAGCATCTACTAGCAGATGTAAGAGAGGTTCTTTTACAATTTTATATTATTATTATTTAAAATATTTATTTATTTTTGACAGAGAGAGTGCACGCATATGAGCGGGGGAGAGGCCGAGTGAGAGGGACACAGAGGATCCCAAGCAGACTCTGTGCTGAGAGCAGAGAGCCTGATGCAGGGCTCAAACTCAGAAACCTTGAGATCATGACCTGAACCGAAGTTGGACACTTAACTGACCGAGCCACCCAGGCGCCCCTATAATTTTAGATTATTTAGGGCAAGAATCATCTCCCTGTTCATTGCTGAGTCTGTAGTATCTACCATAAGGGTAGGTCAACAATGACCCAAAAGTCAAATCCAGTCTGCTACCGCTTTTTTCTATGGCCTATGACAAAAAAATCAAAAGAAAAATATTTATTCAGGACACTTTAAAGTTATATGAAATATAAATAAGAATTTCAGCATTTGTAAGTAGTTTTATCATAATACGGCCATGCTCATGTTGTAGTTTTTGTGCTACAATGGCAGACTTGAGTAGTTGTGACAGAGACATACAGCTTGCAAAGTCAGAAATATTTATTATCTGTATAGGAAATGTTTATTGGTCCCTGATCTAGAAGAAAGCCAGCATGTGGTAGCTATTCACAGATTATTTGTTGAATTAGGCCTGAAGGGAAAAACAGATAGACTATGGAAGATAACACATTCTCGGTGATACAGTTAGTTTGAAGGAAGGGGATGGGAGAGAGGCATCGAGTTGGGGGTTAGTCTCTTAGAATGAAAGTTATGATGTCACTAAGAGAAATCACTTTAAGAAAAAAGAGTAGAGAAGTGGAGGACTAGAAGATTCCTATTTTATGGACTGGAAAGAGAAAGCAAAATAGAGATAAAAGGTAGAAAAGGATCTGTTAGGTAAGGGGAGAAGGTTTGGCAAAATCACAGAGAAACCCGGAGAAGGAAGGACGCGTTTCACAAAGGTTAGTTTTGTTGAGTGTCAATTGCTACAATTACAAAACTAGGGGTGACCTGGAGAATACAGTAGTTTTACAGAGGAGAAGGCAGCCGTAATGCTTGGAGGAGAATGCCAGCCAAACGGTTTTACTAAACATGATATTGGCTAAAGCACTGAGGGTTTAAATAACCTTTTTTCAAATATGTATTATATAGGAAAGCTCTGAAAAAGAAATCATGCTGTGTTCAATCTGTAGAGATATTTTGATCACCCAAGCACAAAGACACACAGGGTGGCAATGCATCATTAAAAATAAATTGTTAAATTAATTCCTTCATAACTCGGGCCAAGAAATCCAACCCAAGACACTTGACCACATGCTTCTTTTGAGCTCAGAATATCTGAGTAAATGTATACGTCTTATGCATTCTTGAAAGGAAAAAGAAAAATACTTTAATTTGAACAACAGACATTTTCCCCATTTAATCTTTGCTATTATTTTATCATTTACAATAAATGGTTCAATAAAAATAAAGTATGATTTTTTGTCATCATGCTGTGGTTTTCTTCTGATGTTCAGTAAGCACTGTGTGGCATACGAGTCATTTAACTTTCCCCTAAGGTCTATTGGCATTAGGTAGAGATCTTGATTGATAACTGTTTATGTGCGACACTAAACCTTCTTGTGTTTTGCTTATTTCTAGTAAATGAAAGTAAGTCCCTCTAGACCTCGAGGCAAAATTTAAATCAGTATTTTACCTCATGCTGCACTATCTTGCCTCTCACTGATCTCATCCTGACACAGCAAATGCTCCTTTTCTATCACAGCCAAAGCGATCAGGCAACTTTAATTGCTTCAAAGTAGTACGATTGAATTTATACTTTTATTGGCTAATTTCCAGTTCTAGCAAAACCTGGAAGTCAAAGCACTTGCTACTCAAGTCACTTTCACTCAAGTGCTTACATGCGTTCTTTTAGTTTTGCTCTTTAAAGTACACCAATATCAGCATGTCCTGTTACAGTGCCTCCAAATAAAAGATGTGCAAATGAACATTCTTTAAAGGCTCTTTCATTTACTTTGGTTATATTCTATCTTACCTTTTTCACTTTAGACCCTCTAGGGGCAGTAGAATACAACTCAAAAGACTGGATTATAAATACGTTGTATCTTTTTTATAAAACAGCTTAATTCAACAATAATTTGTCTGAAAGATGAATACTTTAGAAATGTTTCACTAGAAGTCAATAAGTGCATCAAGTATAATAAATGTAGGAAAGAAAATAGTATTTACCAAAACGAATGTTTATAAAACAGAAGATGAAGAATTTAACATTGGCTTATTACTAATGTAAGACAATCTATTTTTAATATCAATAGCGTTGAATTTCAGTTTCATTTTATCCATTGTTCCCTCTTTTGAACTACATTGAGCTCCTCCTGTTAGTTTGGTGTGATATTATTTGATTTCTACGTACTTGACTGTGAATGCACTCGGTTTGCTGGGTCCAAACTAAGATTTGACAGGGTCCAGCTCCTAAAAGCTGAGATGGCAGGAATTGTAGAACAGTATGCTAAAAGGGAATTTATTTTTTTTCTTTTTGCCATTTTCCTGGATCTGAGCATTTCTTTCTAACCGTATAGTTGGTGGTGGTTTTCTTCTTTGAATAGCAACTGGGGAAAATGGAAGTGTAAGGTACTTTGAGTTAGAGTTGTGGCTAAAGCTTTGTTTTGAGAGATTTGAAATCATAAAGGTTGGCTGTAGGGTAGAAGAGATACCAAGAACAGGGGCACTTGGGTGGCTTGGTCAGTTGGGCATCCCAGCTCTTGATTTCGGCTCAGGTCATAATCTCCCAGTCCTGGGATTGAGCCCGCTGTCAAGCTCTGCACTGAGCATGGAGCTTGCTTACGATTCTCATTCTATTTCTCTCTCTCTCTCTCTCCCTCCCCTTCTGCCCCTTTCCTCCCCTTCAGTCTAAATAAATAATAAATACATAAATAAATAAAGTTAACATAAAAAAAGAAGTACCAAAAACATTCTTATTTTAAAGTGAAAAGCAGTTTTCTATCTTAGAAGCAAAGCTCTGAATACATTTTAGCAAAAACCCAGTTTTTGTAACGGGCAGACCAATCTATTAAGCCAATCTATTCAACAAGTCCATAAACAGTGTGCATCAAAGGGTTAACCCAGCAGGTCTAGTTGTCTAAACTGCATACTCCAAACGTCTTCAAGACTGGATCTTGGGGCACCTGGCTGGCGCCGTCAGATCATGCACCTCTTGGTCTCAGGGTTGTGAGTTCCAGCCCCACACTGGGTGCAGAGAGTACTTAAAAATAAAATCTTAAAAAAAGAAAAAAGACTGATGTAAACTAGCTCCTGGGAGATAAAACCTCAGAGTCTTCAGGAACATTCAGTCCAATAAGAGTGTCTTTGCATACTTGGCACCTTGGGCTATACCAGATAGTTTAACCTAATAATGTGATTTACAGTGAATGCCTGGTTTTCTTTGTTTCTGGTCATAGGCTGTGCAATATCAGTTTGGCCTCTGGGGGCGCTGGAGACTAGATAGCTGAATGCAGGGGCTCCATGTGACAGAGCCCCGTGAAAACCTTGGACATGGAGGCTTAATGAGCTTCCCTGATTGGCAAGACTTTGAATGCCTTGTCATACATGGTACTGGGAGAATTAAGTTTTGTCCATGTGACTCCAAGGAGAGGACAACAGGAAGTTTGGATCTGGCTTCTCCTGGACTTCACCCTATGCACCTTATAATTTTGCTGATTTTAACCTGCATCTTTTTGTGTAATAAATTGTAATCTTGAGTAGAATAGCTTTTCTGAGTTCTGTGACTCCTAGCATGTTATCAAACCTGAGGGTGGTCTTGGGGTCTTGGGGTCTCCACCCCAAGCAGAAGTTGAGGTATGTGAGAAGTTGTGACTCCAAGTGGTTAAATTACCTTAGGAAACAATGTATAATATTTTTGTGTTGTAAGCAGAATTTCATCTCTATATTATGTTTCCTCTTGAGAAAAGTATCTTTTTCAAAATAGATTTTAATTATAGTGTGATTGCAAATTGTTGCTTGTTTTTTGGAGATACATATATTTTTGTTTGAGATGCAACTTGGAATTGTCTGTGAGACTTACAAACTGCAGGAAGGATATGAGTTATGTTCTTTATCTTATTTTGAGGGAGAAACCCCCAACTCTCCGGCTTTGTGAGGCTCTAGCAGGATTATAGTGTTGATGATGACATGAATAATTATTAAAGTTGGATAACACAAATATTAAGAAATGTAAAAGATGACAGAGCTGTCCTTCCTTTTGATAAATCAGAAGAAATATGGTCAAATTAACCCTCTGTTACTGCACCCCTTGTACTAATATTGGCCTATTTCAATTGCATATTATTTTTTTGCAAGGGCCATAGATTAAAGTCATGGGTAGATGGGGAGGAATCTGCTAAAAGAAGTGTACATTCCAATTTCAATCATGATGGAATGAAACAAGTCCTATGACAGTAAACAAGCCCTGGGGCCATCGCTTTTCCTTTCCTAAGTCTGGACTCTAGAGAGTCTGGATGTGCTTGGAACCATCCTGGATGCTGGGAAAAGACGGTGTACTTCTGTCCCAGGAAAACAAGTTGGGAGCAAGGAAGGAAGATAATCTGCCTGAGGTAGGGAGGCAGGTGTGCAGGCAATCCCCGAGGAGCCAACATTTTCAACCCTGGGAGCCGTGTTGCTAGGAGCAAGTTGCAGGAGATTCTAAGGATATTTTTCCTTGCTGCTATCCTCAAGTGCTTTGTAGAATGTTTTGAATGATACAGCCTGACTTTTCTCTGTGCTGTGGGAAATTAAAGAATTATGCTGGATGTTTTCTGGTTGCCCTCCAGATATACTTTCCATTCTTCCTCTCTGTTGTATGCTTCAGGGAGCACAACTATGGACAGCAGCGGCACTTGCTCACTGGCTTCCACTTGGCTACAACCATGAGAGACAATATTAGGAGATCAGAGGTTGGGAAGAAATTAAGCCCAAGATTTTTATTACCTTGGCTCCTTCTCTGCTTGGTTGGCACCATCTGTCATGACTCCTTTCAGAGTCTTTCAGAACTGGCTTTCTCCAGGTTCAGGTAATTATTCTCTCCCATTGTTCTTGCACACCCAAGGATTGTAGCAGCTCTGAGTGTTGCTAGTCCTAGCACTCATTATTCCTTATTGATTTCCCTCTACCCTGTCCATAACTTTTTAACAGTCAGTTACCTTCTTGGAGCATGCTGTGTCCTGTCAGGACCCTGAATGGGTTAGCAATGAGCTGTGTAATCTTGAGTATGCTATGAAAAGAAGTATAAATACACCGGGAAAGTATTTGAATTATTATTTCTGCCCAGAATACCTCTCTTAATTCTTCCTATCTTCTTTTTCCTATAATGTTTATTTATTATTTATTTTTTAAAGAAATAGAGATTGGGAGACAGACAGAGAATCTCAAACAGGCTCCGCACTGTCAGTATAGAGCCCGACATGGGGCTCAAATCCACAAACCATGAGATCATGACTTGAGTCGAATGCTTAACCTATTGAGCCACCCAGGCACCCCAAATCTTCCTGTCTTAAGATTAGTTTAGTAATATTTCCAGACTCAACCTTTCTCCAGAAAGCCATCTCTTGCCCTTTTCTCCATTTTCTATCTTTCTGTCAACCTTTCTTTTCCCACCTTCCAGTTTCGTTTTGATGCTTTTCTACATATACTTTATCATACCTGTATTGTAATTATCTGCTTGTTTGCCTGCTTTTAATAGATAGACTATAAGCCTATGAAGTACTATGCCTTCATCTCTCTTAATTGTTTGAACTTTGGAGAGTTTTTCTTTTGATTTTATTTATTCTTTCTTTTGTTAGACCACCGTTTCACAGAGAGTTATAAATATAATTCAGAAATAAATGACAAGAAATTATATTAGAGTGGTAATTACATAAATGTAGAAAGGAGGATAAAATATAAAATGCTGCAAATGAAAACATTAACATGTGGTAACTTAATGGAAATATTTGGCAAGTTAATGGAATAAAAGGCAGTTAAAGATATAGGTAAAATGGCAATGTGTATGATTTTTTTTCCTTAAACAAATATATCACTAGCAAGATATCATTGTGGGTGCAAACAGAAAATCTCTTGTCCAAATTATAGTTACTCTATAATTCCTGAGTTTAATAAGAAATATATTAGTTAAAATAATATTAAGTACAATTACCATATTAATAAATTACATTAATAGTGTTTATTATGTATGTACACAGTCCTGAGAAGTTGTAAAGCAACGTTAAGACATGATTTCTGATTTTTAGGTGTTACAATCTAGTTCGGAACACAAGAAGCAGGTGAGTAATTATGTTGCCAGACTACAATCAAATGGATTGATAAAGTGCATTATAATGTTAGAAAAGGGAGCCTACTATGTGCTAGAAAGGATGGAAGGAGAAAAGCAAATGAACTGGGACTTCAGCTCAACTTTGAAGTAAGACATGGATATCTGAAATGGAGGAGAAGGACATTTCAGGTAGGAGAAACCATCTCATGTAGACTAGAAGTAGGAGAGGTATGATGTGGTTGAATGGCAGGGACCTTACAAGGGGAGGGGTAGAGGCATGGCTTGTGAAGGGTAGTCAGAGAAATAAATTGTGATAGTGTGTTGTAACTAAATGCATAGAAGTTGGAATGCTTGACTAAGCAGTTTGGACTTCACCTGCTGGAAAAGAGAATGGTGAGGGCTGAAGTTTTTTGAATGGACTACTGGAATGAAGGAACTAGTGTTTTAAGAAGAGCTATCCGACTATGACCTACAAAATCAAATAGAAAATTTGAATAGAAGGAAGCTAGAGGCTAACTAGTCAGATAGGAAACTGATGCAGCAATTAGTTGGGAGGTGGCGAGCACCAAATTTGGTTGGTGTCAGTGGAATGAAGATGGAGTCACAGATGTGAGAGATGTGGAGGAAGAAAAAGGAGAGCATTGTTGTAGGTGAGGCTTAATTGGATTTAAATTCTGTCTCTGACTCTTAGAAGTTGTACAAGGTCTTTGGTGAGTAGCAACTCTGAGTTTTAATTTTCTCAACAAAATCGTGGTAGCCACTTGAGAGATTCAAGGTGAATGATGACAGTGTTCTGCTTTTGTCATTGAGGCACCTCAATATCTTGGAAAAGTACTGGGTACTCAACCAATAATATTTGTTGGATGAATACATGGATGAATGGATGGTAAATATGACTATTTTCACTGCCTTCATTAATAATTATAAATGAGGGCATTTGATGATTGATTGGGTTACATGGATGGCAAGTAAAAGACGATGTTCCCAAAGTCAAGAAATTTGGTGTTTGTAACATCATGTTCATTTATCTGTGATCTCTTTGAATGGTCTTCAGATTTAGGTCAAAACCCTCTACAATAATCTGAAAAGAAAGCACAAGGAATGGAACACGTGGCTAGATGAACATCTTTTCCACTGGGCTCCCATCTCCATAAACTGTTATGCTTTGCTAGAAAGGTATGTGATGTTGAGAGTATTCACATTGAAAACCAGAGATCTTATTCCTGTCCCATGTCTAACACTTACTAGCCATGTGACCTAAGACAAGGTATCTGGACCTTAACTTCACTATTGGTAAAGCTAGATCAATATAATCTACATCACAAGTGGTAAGTATACTACGAAAATTTGTATTCTATAAGAAAACATAAATAAAAGACACTATCATTACATTTGGCGTGGAAACACTATAATTATTATTTCAAGTGGAAAAGGTAAATTGCATCAAATGGGTTAGGGCATAAAATCTGGTTATGCAGAATCAAATACTAGCTTGAAGAGTTGGAAGTGACTTAAACTGCAATCATAAGCCAAAATTTTGATAATTCTTTTTTGTCAGAAGGTTTTTCAATCTTGAGATTTAATTGGAATTACTGATTCTCCTGGTTTTCCATATGATATAAAGTCTCTATCATATGGGTGATATTGAGCAATATAGAAATTATTGAACACTCTTCCTGATACAAATGATTGCTAATGTTATACATGAGGTATCTCACTACAAAACAGGTTCTCAGTGCAATAAGTGAGGCTTTCCTGACAAAATAAATATTCAACATCAGTGCTCTCTGTCAGAAAGTCTTGACTCAATGTGCCAAAGCTATAAGTGTGTCAAATAATCCTTTAATTAGATTACAAAATGCAGCTATTATATGTCAAATATCTATTGATCCCAGGAAGAAAATGGCTTGAGGTTTCTTAAGTATGCAACACCAAAATTCATTTGCCATGCAATTAACTCCAAATTACCTCCTTGGGAAATTAATATTAGAAAGCATGTTTAGGCATGTAAAAGCATATCATTGACATTTAACAACAATCTTAGTGATGAATAATACAGGGTTTTAAAAACATTTATTGCCAATGCATACACAATTTAGTATTTTGCTCCCTTATACCTGGTTTTTACATGCAATTAGCTGAGAATTTGTCTGTTGGATCACAAATGTAAAATTATTTGAGCTCTGGGAAGAAAGGAATTTTTCTTAGAGCTACACAACATTTAAGCATCAATTCTCGTTATACCAAAGGGGGTTAAAAGGACTCATGATTCTATCACATAGTACTTACCTCAGGCCTAAGTGAGGCCATGTTATGGGAGGAGGACTAAGTGACAGTGGCTTGGGGAGGCCCGGGGCAATGGGGCAAGCAGCAAAACAAAGGGGACACATACAGACAGGACCTCTTCTGGATAACTTCCTATTCTCTCCTTGGGTTTTGGCAATTTGCTGTTAAGAGGTGGACTTTACTGAAGGAGGCGAATGGGCCAGTTGCTTAACACAGATGCTCCTGCATAGGAGATATGGGGCCGGCATTGGTTTCTAAGGAATACAGTCCTAAAAGCTGAAAGGGGGGTAAAGACACAAAGGTTGACTAAATGTCTGAAGACAGTGAGTTGGTGACAGTGCTCCAGAAATCATCAATTCAACTACCTTTACCTACTAGGAAGGAGACCTCACAGTGACAGCAGGCACAGAAGCAGGACCTTGGGTTAACAATGAGAGGCTGAGGCTAAGCATGAAGTTTGATCTCTGCATTTAGTATGAGATTCAGAAGTCAAGGAACAGATACCTGCTTTATTCACATTTTCCCTAGAGTTTATAATTGAAATTGAGAAATATTTGTTATATGACGCTCCAGGCTCTTACTTCTAGAGGCTATTTCTTAATTTGATGTTGACACTGTCTTCTGAATAACCTCCTTCACACCGTGCAAATTTAATACCATGGGAGATATCAGATGGCCCAGCAGACTTTTATCTAAGTTTCTGGTGGAGGTGAGAGTGACACTCCAAATGGTAATCTTTCCTGCTATGATTTTTGGTTGCTGACGAATTAATTACATATATTTACATGGTTGTCTATAAATGTATGTGACACATTTCTCCCAATCCGTACGTTTGCATGAAGATAAAAAATTTCTTGGGAGACTCTGAGCACCGATCCTGGAAAATCTGAGCATTCCGTATTTTAAATGCTCTGAAAGCAAAACACCCTAAGGAGATAAAGGACAGGATAATTGACATAAGAGAAGCTGGAGTGATGCATAAAAAATGAACAAGAAACAAAAAGAGAGAATGGGAAGATCGAGAATATTCTCGACAGAGGTCTGGATGTATTCTCATTGCCGGATCATTTCCCAGAGACGATTTGATGTGTTTACTTATAAGGTTTGGGAGAGAGGACTGTGACGGTAGCAGAGGAAGAGAAAGAGTAATTAAAAAACACAGATACATATTAATTTCTCAGGATACATTGGTGATACCCACGTAACCGATAAATAATGTGAACATTTTTAAAAGAAAATAAAACAAGAAAAATAAGGATAGACTTAAAAAGAGAGGAGGAGTGAAGAGAGGGAAGGAAGAAGTCATTTAAAATAGTGTTACGTGCTAACACTGCAGACTCCGCATGGAGTTGGTTCAATTTCTGTTGACTGTTAATCAACTGCACATACCTGGAGACCAGCAATGCTGAAAATTAAAAGCTTCAGAACTGCTGTGAGGGAGGTGATTCATGGCAATATTTTGCTTCCCACTCCAGGCAAATCTCTATTTATCTCCTACAGAGTTAGATAGTTTGGGGTTGACTTCTAAGACAGGCTGTCTTTCCCAACAGATATCTCATCTTTTGGAGAATCCAGGGCGGGGTTTTTTAAAAAGACAGTGTTAATATTTGGGTGTGGGATTTGCATTAGGAATTTGATAATTCTAGGAGGTTCTTTGGAAGCAAAAACTTCTTTTCCAAATTTGTAGTTTATGATCGTATCACCAGAGTTCCTGACAAAAGTCTGACAATTCTAATTAAAAAGCTGTGAGAAGAACAAATGAGATTTGAGTTGGCTTTTGCAGTTTTTATTAAAATTATCACCTGAGCCTTGAGATAGCTATATGATAAACTAGCAGATTTTGAAATAAAGAAAAAATTATATGTTACGGAGTGAAATGTGTCTAATCCTTATTAAACTTATATTTTAAACATGTATTTGGAGTAACTATTACGGTTTATTACTGACATTTGTTGGGAAGTAGATGTTGGACAATTTACTCCCGGTTCCACTTTTCCTAGCCATGTGATTTGTTCTACCAAAAAAATATTGGTTTACTCATTTGCAAAGTGGAGGAATAGTACCCATCTCATAAAGCTGTTTTCGGGATTAATGTAGAGCTTTCTGCATCGGGCTTGGCACTGAGTAAGCATCTGCTATTAGCTATCTGATTATCTGCATAGTATCTATATTTCTACCTATGTAAATGTGCATGGTACCACTTAGAAAATATTCACATTTACAATATTATTTTTCAGAAGGTGCTATTTGAAAATTAAAGGGACAAAATAAAAGATAACTCAAATTTATTCCAAATGCCTAGTAAGTATTATAGATAGCTCTAATGATAAATATTATATTGTCTCATTTAATTCTCAAAACAGTCTTATCCTTTTGTGCCTCTGAAATCAAGATGGGTCACCATCAGCTCTACTGGAGCCACCCATGAAGATGTGACCAGGTTCCCACTTTTTCCATGTAAGCTTACACAGCATGGTCCGATCTGGAAGTATGGCCTCTATGATTCCTGTCACTATTTCCAATCACTATGCAAAGGATATAGGCTTCATCAGGTTGGACTTATCCATTTTTCTTGATGAATTATCCTAGACAATGCTTGCTTGTTAAAAACAAACAAACAAACAAACAAACAGAAACACAAAAACTTCAATTAAAAAGAAAAACAAAAGCCAAAACAAAAACATCCAAATACTCCAGTGAAGAAATGGGCAGAAGACATGAATAGACGCTTTTCCAAAGAAGACATCCGGACGGCTAGCAGACATATGAAAAAGATGCTCAGCACCACTCATCACTAGAGAAATACAAATCAAAACCACAGTGAGATACAGCCTCACACCTGTCACGATGGCTAAAATTTACAACTGAGGAAACAACAGATGTTGGCGAAGATGCAGAGAAAGGGGAACCCTTTTGCACTGTTGGTGGGAATGGAGGGTCCTCAAAAAATTAAAAATAGAACTACCCTGTAACCCAACAATTACAGAACCAGGTATGTATTCAAAGTATACAAAAATGCTGATTCAAAGGGGCACATTACACCCAATGTTTATAGCAGTGCATTCAACAATAGCCAAATTATGGAAAGAGTCCAAATGCCCATCAACTGATGAATGGATAAAGCAGATGTGGTATATACATACAATGGAATACTACTCAACAATCAAAAAGAATGAAATCTCACCACTTGCAACAACGCGGATGGAACCAGAGTGTATTATGCTAAGTGCAATAACTCAGTCAGAGAAAGACAAATATGATTTCACTCATATGTGGAATTTAAGATACAAAACAGGTAAACATAGGGGAAGGGAAGAAAAATAAGATAAAAACAGAGAGGGAGGTGAATCGTAAGCGAATCTTAAATACAGAGAAAACTGAGGGTTGCTTGAGGGGCTTGAGGGTTGCTTGAGGGTTGCTTGAGGGTTGCTTGAGGGATGAGCTAAATGAGTGATGGGCATTAAGGAGGGCACTTGTTGGGGTGAGCACATGTTATATGTAAGTGATGAATCACTGGATTCTATCTCTGAAACGAATTCTATACTGGATGTTAACAAACTTGAATTTGTTTTTAAATGTTTATTTATTTTGAGAGAGAGAGGTGGGGGGAGGGGCAGAGAGAGAGAAAGGGAGAGAGAAAATCCCAAGCAGGCTCCACACTGTCAGCACAGAGCCTGGTGCGGGGCTGCATCTCACAAAACATGAGATCATGAGCTGAGCAGAAATCGAGAGTCCATGCTTAACTGACTGAGCCACCCAGGTGCCCCTGTTAACAAACTTGAATTAAAAAAACGAAACAAAACAAACAATCTCTTCATAGACTTTTGAAGTAGATGTATGTTACTCAGTTATACAGCCCAGGCAGTAGGTGAGGACAGAATGAGTTTCCAAAAGGAAAGGTTGGTAAAGCCTCACATTGGGATTTGAACCCATCTTTTTCAGCCCATTCAGTCCATGCTCTTTTCATGTCATCACTGTGCACCTCCCACGCAGAACTGAGAGTGAGTTTGTGTATACAGAATAAATAGGCTTAGTATGAGAAGTAGATGCAGTCAATATATACACATTATTGCTATCTTGGTTACTCCTATTGAGTGCCTAATGTGATAAAACATCTGTTCCTTTGTTTTTATGGAGAAAATGGGTGATAACTTTAATAAATATAGAATGCTAAATTAATAATATAGTGGAAATTTTCTTGCATTTTTCTGTTTTCCTATTGAAATGCAACAAATACGAATTGAATTTTAAAAGATTGTGCAAAATCATTGTTATATAATTGTACACATTAAAGCTTAAAAGCATTTGGACTCAGTTTAAATACAAACACATTCATGTGGTTCAGGATTAAGGGGCTCAGAAAGTAATATCCTTGGGCTATCTATGGGAGATGCATTTCAAGCTATTCTGATGACAGTAATTCTTCATTTGGACCAAGCACAGAAACAAGATTTAAATGTGGATCCAGCATAGTGGATCTTTATAAGAGGATTTAGATGTTAAATTCAGAAGAACCATAATTTAGTTATTCTTACGAAATCATGCTATTCATTGTCTTTTTTGGAACTTGTCTTACTTCTATCTACAGCTACTAACAGATGCTATTATGTGTGCCCATAGGAAAACCTAAAAACGCACTGAATTTTGTATATACTAAAGCTTAAGCTTTAGACATGTTACACTTTAAAAAAATACTTCCAGCATGTGGTGGAATTAAGGTCTGTAGCTTAGGGGCACTGTAGAAGTTGCTAAGGAAACACTGTGGGATATAGTATAACATCTCTAAGAGCAGCTCTTAAAATAAAGGTCGTGTAGAAAATGGATAGTAGAAAGTGGATAAGATCAAGATTTTGTTTAGGTCAACTCATAGGCTTACTTTTGGGTCTAAGAATTAATAATGGAAACTTTGCTGTAAGAAAAGATTATTCTGACTGTGAATGTTAAGAATTGAAAGAGAGGTTACATATAAACTAAGGGATCTCAAATAAAACCCCATAAATAGTTGAGACAATTAGATGGATAACACTGGTAGGTTTTAGGCTTTCTTTCTGAGCACCATTTTAATGTTTGCCTTAGTGTCCAAACACAATGTATTTGGATTGAGTTCTCAGAGTTTCACCTCACTCCCTCTCTCTCTCTCTCTCTCTCTCTGAATAGATAATTTCATAGCTCTGCTATGGATGTGGTATTCAATATATAGGGTCTAAGATCTAAGCATTTTTATTGTAGTATTTATATGAGGTTTTTTTTGATTATGTACTAAAAATCTTCAATAGGTTTTTAAAACCTAGAATTTCCTAAAAGGAATGTGTAATATAGTGAGTGCTAAAGTTACATAATAATTTTATATAAAGGATTACAGAATAGGTTTAGTCACTTTATTTTATTATTTTTTAAATTATCTTTGTTTTAAGCTTATTTATTTATTTTGAGAGAAAGAGACAGAGAGGGCGAGCAGGGGGAAGGGCAGAGAGAGAGGGAGAGCTAGAATCCCAACCAGGCTGTGTGCTGTCAGCGTGGAGCCCGACGTGGGGCTCAAACCCTGGAACCCTGAGATCATGACCTGAGCCAAAACCAAGAGCCGGTGGCTGAACCGACTGAGCCCCCCAGACGGCCCAGAATAGACTTAATCACTTTAGATAAACACTAAAAAGGACTGAGATGTTACTAATTCGGTTTTTGTTGTTGTTGTTTATTTTTGACAGAGAGAGTGAGAGCACGTCTGGGGGAGGAGCAGAGAGAGAAGGAGACAGGATCTGGAAGGGGCTCAGTGCTGAGCCGAGAGCCCCATGCAGAGCTGGAACTCCCCAAGCGTGAGATCCTGACCTGAGCCTAAATCGGATGCTTAATGGACTGAGCCACCCAGGTGCCCTGACTAGTTCTGTTCTTCAGTGTTTATCATGGCACCATGCCACCCAGGCTATCCCTCACTTTTACAGCACCTAATGCAAAACCATAAGCACACAATAGAACCAAACAACCGCACATAGTGACCAACCATCAATAAAGACTGTTTCTTGATGGTGAAGCTTTGTGGAGCTTAACCACCTGGATGAACTTGTGATTCATAACTGGGTGAGGAAGTGAAACTAAGTACTGCAAACAATCATTGTAAATTTGGGTATTTAATCATGAAATAAACACAGATACTCGTGAGTTTATATAAAATTTAATAGGCAATTTTGATTTTTATCTGATCTTGCTTTTGTTTTGAGAAAAGCTAGAGTGAATAATAGAGAAATTGTGAGAAAGTGATAAAAAGAAACATGCCCTAGATTCAAAAGCTATCATAGCATCCCGACTTGGAGAACACAAATTTCTCTTATTCTTAGACTCAATGTGGAACAGACATTGATACAGTCAAGGTAGAGAATATTTACATTGTTGCAAGGGTCCCTCATGTTGCCCTTTACAGTAATATATACCTCCCTTCTGCACCCACACTCTCCTTAAACCCTGGGAACGACTCATGTGTTCTCCATTTCTATCATTTTGCCATTTCAAGAGGGTTACACAAATGGAATAATATAGTCTGTAACCTTTGGAGTTGGCTTCCCCCCCCCCCCCGCCCCCGCTTCGCACAACTCTCTGGAGATTCCTTAAGGATCTCGTGTGTATCAGTAATTTGTTCCTTTTTATTGTTGAATAGTTTTCCATGTCATGGATGCACCACAGTTTAACCATTCACCTGTTGTAGGATATCTAGTTTCTAGTTTTAAGCTATTATGAATAAGCTTCTATGAACATTCCTGTATAGCTTTTTGTATGAACATATGATGGAATGGCCAAAAATGCAGTTGCTGGGTCTTAGGGTAATTGAGGGTTTAGTTTTATAAGAAATTGCTGAGAGAGATGTACCCTTTTACCTCCCCACCAGCAATGTATGAGTGATTCAGTTCCTCTGCATCCTTACAAGCTTTTTGTGTTGCCACTATTTTTCTTTTTAGTTTTTTGATGATAAGTAGTGATATCATGATTTCAATTTGCACTTCCCTAAAGGCTAATCATGTTGAACGTTTTTTCCAGTTGTTCCAGATGTCCAGTTCCAATGTCCAGTAGTTCCAGAACCATTTGTTGAAGAGACTATCTTTGCTTCATTGTAATGCCTTTGCTCCTTTGTCAAAAGTCATTTAGTTTATACGTATAGGGGGTCTATTTCTGGCCTCTATATTTTGTTCTATTGATCTACCTGTCTATTCTTTTACCAGTTCAACATTGTCTGAATTGTTGTGGGTTTATAATAAGTCTTGAGGTCAGTCAGCATCAGCGGTCCAACTTTGTTCTTATGCAATATTGTCTCGGTTATTCTAGGTTCTTTGCCTTACTATATAAACTTTAGATTCAATTTGTGAAAATCCATAAAATAACTTGCTGGGATTTTGATTGATATTATACGGAACCTATAGATGAAGTTGGGAAGAACTGATATCTTGACAATATTCTGTCTTCCAATTGATGAAAATTGGAATATCTATTTTGTTCTTCAATTTTGTTCATAAGAGTTTTGTAGTTTTCCTCATTTAGATCTTACACACATTTTGTTAGTTATACCTAAGTATTTCATTTCATGAGATACTAATGTAAAGAGTATTGTGTTTTTAATTTCAAATTCCACTTATTCATTGTTAGTATATAGAAAAGCATTTGACTTTGTATATTCTCCTTGTGTTCTGAAACCTTGCTGGAATCGCTTTTAGTTCTAAGAGTATTTTTGTTAATTTCTTTGGGTTTTCTACATAGATGATAATGTCATCTGTGAAAAAAAGAGTTTTACTTTATCCTTCCCAATCTGTATGCCTTTGTATTTCATTTTCTTGCCTTATTGAATTAGCAGGGGCTTCTAGTAGAATGCTGAAAGAGGATGAGAGTGGACACGTTTGTATGATAATTTTAACATCTGTGTTGTTTTGTGTTGGTTTTGGTTAACCTTTCAATTCATTATGAGTAGCTCTTTGAAGCCTGTTTACATGTTTGATAATTTTTTACTGGATGCCAGATATTGTAAGTTTTGCCTTGTTGGGGGCATGGTAGTATTGTTTGTCAATAAATATTTATGAACTTTGCTCTGGGAAACAACTATGTGACTCGGAAACTTTTTATATTCAGGTCTTGTTTTTAAGATTTGTTTTGCATAACCAGAGGAGTAATTGGTATGGTGCTAAGTTTTCTCCTTTACTGAAGCAAGACCCTTCTGAATATTATGCCCAATTCTGTATAATTTAGAAAGATTTCCAATTTGGCTTTTGGTGACACAACAGGGCTTCTAGCCTTGTGTAATTTCTGAATACCATTCTCTCTAATTCCTTCAGGTGGTTCTTTTCCTGGCTGTAGTTAATGTCTTTACATGCATACACTAATTATTACCCTGCTGAATCCTGAGGTGAACCCTCTGCATATGTCTAGAATCTTGCTCTGTGCAGTTTTCACTTCTCTAGTATTCTGCCCTGAAAACTCTAACCATTTTAGTCTCATTGGCTTTGCCTGCGTTCTGCCTCCTACACCACTACCTGAAAACTCTGTTAGTGCTTTAAAGCCGAAACAACTGTAAGAATAACCTTATTTGCTTTCTATATCTTAGAACTTACATTTTATTGTTGCTCGATGTCCAATATCATGAAAAGTATCGATTTTGTATTTTAATTGACTTTTCAGTAGTTTAGATAAGAGGGTAAATCCAATCTTTGTCCATCTTGCCTGAAGTGAAAGTCTCTTCTCATTATCTTTTTAATGATATTTGATACATAAAAAGAATATATTTGCTTTGTATGGAATATATTTGCTTTGTATGCAAATTATAAAAAATAATGTAAGTAGCATCAGTAAATCCACCATATGACCCACGAAATATAATATGAATGACATAACCACCTATGTATACTTCCCTATGCCATCCAACTTCTGAACACTATCATTCCTACAGTATTAACAATTATTATTATGTCTGTTATTCCTTTGATACCTGAAAATAGCTTTATCCAATGCGTATATGCGTAATCCATACCATACCCATGGGTATTACTGGGTATTTTTTGAGCTGTACAAAAATGAATATTCTCTCTATTACTTAATATCAAGTTTCTGAGTTTCAGCCACATTTTTTAGCTGTGAATCATTTATTTTTATAGCTTATTAATATTCTATTTTATTGCTATACTAAGATTCATTTAGCCATTCTCCTGACAGCATACATATCTGAGCTTCCAGTTTTATGTTATTTAGAACATTGACTTTTATGAACATTTTTGTCTAACACTACTCTATTTTTTTGTAAGTAACTTGGTTGTTGTGTCTTCGTGGCAGCTGTCTGACTGATGGTAGGACCTTACTGTTGTCATTAACACGTTACAACAATGTGTAAAAACAAATCTCTCACATAATATTTTGCTGTACATATGTTAAATTTTCAGAATTATCAGAGGCAGTTCTCTTTTCTCAGGGAACTATCTTTTTAAAAATGTTTTTGAATATTCCTTCTGTACCATTTGCTTTAGTCAATTTTTTTTTTTAAGTTTACTTATTTATTTTGAGAAAGAGAGAGAGAGTGTGTGCACAGGGGAGGGACAGAGAGAGAGGAAGAGAGAGAATCCCAAGCAAGCTCTAGGCTTGTTGCACTGGGGGCTTGGTCTCACAGACCCATGAGGTCATGACCTGACCCAAAATCAAGTAACTAACCCATTGAGCCACCCAGGCACTCCTCTAATTTTTTAATAGGCATTCAGCAGTTGGAGTTCTCTACCTGGTGTTATTTTTTTCCTACCTATGTGACCTTTTTCTGTTTCCCACTCAGGCAATTAGTGTAATAATATATATTGTAACCGATGGCCTTCCTTTCCACATCATCATCAACAAACTTGAACTGAAAAATTTTTTAATGTTTATTTATTTTTGAGAGAGAGACAGGGAGAGAGGGAGAGAGAGAGAGAGAGAGAGAGAGGCAGGGATTGGCAGAGAGAGAAGGAGACACAGAATCTGAAGCAGGCTCCAGGCTCTGGGCTATCATCACAGAGCCCAACGTGGGGCTCAAACTCACAAACTGTGAGATTGTGACCTGAGCCAAAATTGGATGCTCAACCAACTGAGCCACCCAGGCGCCCCTCAACAAACTTCAACTTTAGAGGCTGGAACTGTTACAAATCAATACATGAGTGAGTCAATTTTAAATCCTTCCTTGGTAATTATGTCAATGTTTTCTTTCCAAATTAATCTAGATATAGAACTTACTTTCAATTCCAATAAGATTTTATCAAATTGTCAAAATATTGTAAATTTAACCTCAAAGAACATACACAAGTGTACACAATAATATTTTCTGAAGAAGTATATTCAATCTGAAAGAATTCAAAACAGCATGGGTATCCACTTAAAAAAGACTATTTAGATAAAATATGGTAGTCAGTGTTATAGGTATTGTTTTTGTGGGTTTGAGGGGTTCTGGAATGAAATAACCATCTTTCAACAGAGACCTTCTGCAAGCAGTTCAGTTTCTTTGGGGATACAAAGATATCTTAAGAGAGAGAGATTTCTGTTGACTGCTGTTTTTGGATGTAGGAGAGATAACAGGAACTAAGTAGCATTGTTTTCCCTTGGGATTAAGATGTTAACTTCCCTGTATCTCATACTTGCTCACTGTTTTTTTGTGACTACAAGCTTAGAAATTTTCCAAGGCCCAACCAGGAAGAATATTTGCTATATATTTTGTAACCATCTACGGTATATGTTCCAAATTTCAAATTTTCATCTCCACTTTATTTCCTAATACAACTGATCTGTGTTCTCTAAAAATACTTTACAAACTCCAGTCCACTGGTCTCCTTCCCTCTATTGTTTTCAGCACTCTTATGATTTATTCCGTTATGTAACTTCTCAGTTTTATTTAATAAGATTTTGGTAGGGTTAGTAAATAATGCATGTGCTCAGTCCACTACCTTAAACCAAAAGTATAAATTTACTTTTACAAGTAGAGAAATAATTCTGCATTTTGAAGAAAAGAAAAGTACGTAAGCCTGAAGCTAGTAAATATTAAAGTCATTTCCACTTTAGGAAAAAAATATTGTTTCACTAAAAGGTTCTGACTCAATTTTTAAAAAGTGCTATATATTATAGGATTTAATATTTCAAATAAACTCGGAAAGGTACTGTAAACAAATGAAACTGTAAGATATGTGGGCAATGGTAGACTCTGAGACGTTCAAATTCATATGCAGTCCAGACCAAACATGCCTCCTATCTGGATTCTGCCTGTGAGTACTAGGTAATTCCTCATGTTCACAGAGGTATGCCCAGATTCTAACTCAAGGGATGTTAACATATTAGGGTGAGGCCAGGCCATGGCCTTGGTTAGGGCCAGTTCTAGGTGTGGGAAGGAGCACAGAAAGCACCTTCCTTATGCATCCCATAGTCTTGCTTCTACATTGTTTCTTCTGCTATTTTTCATCACAATCATTACGAAATGCCACATCAATGCATTACTTTAAAAAATTCTGTTAGGGAGGGAAGGGAGGGTGGGTGAGGGGTATTGAGGAGGGCACCTTTTGGGATGAGCATTGGGTGCTGTATGGAAACCAATTTGACAATAAATTTCATATATTGAAAAAAATAAAAAAATAAAAAAATAAAAATAAAAATTACAGGTTTTCCATTGGAATACTATGTAACAGTGAAAATATTATACTAATATAGAGTAAACTCCCAGATGAGATTTTATTTGAAAAAGAAAGGTGAAAAATATTATACACACATTATACAAATTTTATACATATATTTTATAGAAATAGATACACACACAGGCATATAAAACATGTAAAGAGTAAATTTCTGATAAGATACACAGAGGTTGATAATTTCATTGCCTTTGAGGCAGAAATGTGGGGAAGCACATTGGTCAGTATTGAAAGGGAGATCTTTTGGTTGTATGTTATTTTATACTTAACTAATTTTGTCATGTACATTTCTTAAATTTTTAATAAAAATGAAAGAGATTGAAACAAAAAAAAATTCTGTTAAAATATTGCTTTTTCCGGAGAATGTGTTCCTTCCCCCACTGACATGACACTGGGTATAATGTGTCAAAGAGAAGTAGAGTTAGAAAGATTGAACAGGAAAAGAACACTTTAGTGGAGCGTGGCCACCGGGGAGAGAGATGGAACTCAAGTCCATTGAAACAGAAAGCTTGAAGAAGTTTTAGACACTGGTGTAAGGTATTGTATTGTAGCTGTATTGTACTGTATATGATCATGCTTTCGGTGGTTGCTAATTGTCACTTACCCCTCAGGGACTGGGAGAGAAGGGTGCTGTCTTTCTTGATGATTACATTTCAAAGGAATGGCTTTCAGATCCTTGAGAAAGATATCCCTGGGTTGTAACACTGGCAAGAAGCTGGGAAAACATTTATTTACATCTCAAAGTGGTAGAGAAAGAACTTGTAATTACAAACTTCCTAAAGTAAATGCTCTAAGCAAAGGGAGGTCAGTGTTCTAGAATTGGGAAGAAACCTGTCTACAGTTTAGTCAAGCTGAGAGTCATGGTAAGGCCATTGTGGTAAATGGGAGGATATGGGTATATTTAAATTAATTATATAAGTTTCCAATCATATTCCAGATATTTTAATTGAGCACAAATCATACTTCTTATAAAAGTTATTAAAATTTTTAAATAAACCTACAAAATATGTATCAGTGATAACAAGGCCATCATTATCACCATACAGTATACAAAGAATTAGAGTAAAGTACTCTGGAGAATATTTGGGAAAAAAACCCCACAAAAATCTTATTATTTCTTAATATTTTTAGAAGATATTAGCACCTCTGGAATGTTCAACCAGCTAACAGAAAGATGTACTGGTTGAATTCATATATACGGATGATCGGTTTCCAACTAAAATAATAAAATTAGATCAGAGCATTTTTTCCCTAATATTTAATTAGAATGTGTTAGTTAGAAACACTTATGAAAATACTGTGATGCAGAATGCCTGAAATGTATAAATAGTTAAATGCATTAGGATACAATCCTGATATCTATTTAAACACACACAGAGTAACTTCATAACTTTGGTTTGTTTTGAGCTTTGCTTTTGTTTGATTATGGTTGATGACCATAGTTAGATTTCAGAAGAATTGGATCAGATATGTTGGACTGTTAACTTTGAGAATCGAGTCCGAGGACTGTGTGCTAAATTTACATCATTTGCCTATCAATCATACCGTTGTTTAAAAGTCTACTTTAAAGTTAAACTTTCTCCCTAGATAACATGATTAAACGTGTCTAATTACAAAATAACAAAGTGCTTTCACACAGTAGGAGAAGAAACTGTTTAAGTCAATTGAGCCCAAACAGACTTCTACATATCTTCAATATTTTTAGTTTTCGCTCTATGCAAACTCCTTAGTGCAGAGAATTAAAAGTAAGTTGGGGGCGGGGGGAGTCTGGCAGATAGCAGCGGTGGATGTGCGCCTTGCCTGAAAGGTGCCTCTCCTACATACACTCTCTGATTCTCATGATCTTGTTCTCATACTGCTTCCTCTAATTACTTTTCATCACAGTTGTACCCCTCATGGCCATATATTATATTTAAAATTGTATCGAAATAGTGTCAATTTAAAACAAATGTTTATTTTTGAGAGAGAGAGAGTGAGAGAGAGAGCACAAGCGGGGGAAGGGGAGAGACAGAAGGGAACGGAAGGTTTGAAGCTGAAGCGGGCACCTTGCTGAAGCAGTCAATCTCAAACTTGCAAGCCAGGAGATCATGACCTGATCTGAAGTCAGATGCTTAACCGACTGAGCCACCCAGGTGCCCCAATATAGCGTCAGTTTTGAAGAGTCTTCTCAGAGGAGCATCTCTTAGCCAGCTAGACTCATGGAGAAGTGGGACACCTGTTCTGTGGCCGTGTCACTGGAACCGCCCTTTGATGTGAAACACAATACACTTATCCAAGCTTTCCTGCTTGAAACTTGCCTTCTTTTGGGTAATTCATACTTTCCTATTTCCAGGATACAAACTCTTTGAAAGATATTTAAGAATAATTTCTGCCTCACTATGCATCCTGTTTTATGTTTTCTTTGTTACAGAACCTTGTAGGATCTAGTTAAGTGTTAAAGTTTGCTTTTACTGTTACCTATTCTTCCAATTGGATTGTCTTTGCTTTTTATTTTTAGTAACTCTTGACTCACCTACTTCTAATCAATTTTATCCTCTTTCTCTAATTGCATTTTAGTCCCTGTCCTGATTGATCTATTATCATAAACTTAATAATTAACTTATTGCTGCTCTAATCAAGTGTTGGTTTGCCATTATAACTTAATAATCCAATTAGCCCTATTAAAATGCCAAAACACTTTGCTTTTTTCAACATTCAATTCCTGAATACGGTTCATGGTTTCTTATACCAATGGGTCAGGTGACAAATGTTAGAATTTTCTTTTCTTTTCTTTTCTTTTTTTCCCCTGTCATCTCAAGAACACAAATTCTAAAGGCTTTGGGAAGAATTTTCTTATAGCTTACAAAATAAAACTTCTATGAAAACATTTTGTTTGTATCAATATTCCTCTGAGTCTCTTTCCTTTTTTGTCTGTGCTTTAAAAAAAAAACCTGCATATATCTTTTGCCGTTTCTTATTTTTTCCCTTTGTAACTGTTCACTAATTGGCCTAAAATATAAAACTGAATTGTATTTTAAATACATTACTGCATTTTTAATAAACATTTAGGTCTTATATTATTTATTTTAATTATAATGTTTCTCTTCTCTTTCCAGAAACAAACCAAAATTCAAACAGTGCTAAAGCCCAAATTAGGTTGCGGTTTCTTTATGTGGTTCACAGTTGAGATATATATATATATATATATATATATATTTTTTTTTTTTTTTTTTTTCCTGTGCATCAAGAGATTTATCCTTTGTCCCTATAGTACTAAAGCTTTTTACTTTGCTCTTGGTTCATTATTGATGATTGGTAAAGCTCTACTCTGTCTATTTCATGCCAAAAGATAGTTAGAGGTGCCAAAAAATGATGAATATCGTTAGGAAGTGAGCACTTCAAAGCATTGAGAGTTGTTAAATGTAACACTAACTTATGCATGGACAGAATTGCTGCAAATGGGTTGTTATGGAGTCTGACACCGTGGCAGCATGAATGTGTATTATGGGGATCAAGAAAGAATGAGACTTTATATTCTCAATTCATTTTAGGGAAGTATTTGTCATGTGACTTCATAAGCAATTTTCTGTGATAGCAATAAAATTGACTTGGACAGGCATCTCTAAGTGAATTAACATAATTAATATGATTTTATTAACACAGCCAAAATGTTTTCCTCCCAGGAAATTTGACAGAACCTAAGCCCAGCGGTACTTGGCCACTGGCAAAGTATGACTGTGTCTCCCTCTACACCCCCCACCACATCCCCATCAGTATTGGTCCAGTGAGTTTTCGGAGGCAGAATTCTTCAGGCAGGTGTCTGATGCTGGGAATATCAGAGATCTCAGTTAACTGAAAGTGACAATTAATAACTTTTATTGAGTGCCCAATTTGTTCAGAGCCCTAGGCACTGTGGGTTATCAGAAAGAAACAGAAGGAAACAAATAATCTCTTTCTGCCTCTTTGGGGTTTCTACTCATGGCAAAAAGAGGTACTCTACTGGGTCCACGCAGCAAGAGAGAGCAGGTGTTAGACAAGACATCAGTCTAAGTGGTATAACAGACACACTGAAGTTCAAGGGACAAGAATGGAATTGTCAATTTAATAAATGCCGTGAGATTTGTCACACTTTTGTGGCATCCTATTATTTTGTGATTTATGAGTTCTGTCCATATTAAATTTAATTCGGCAAACATATTTAAGATTATGATGCTATGTATAATATACCCCATTAGGTCTCATTGTTAACATAATGGTAAATAGAGTTTTATTTCTATCTTCAAAAATTAATATCCCTCTCTCCCTTTTTATCTGTGTGTCTTTCTCTGTCTCTGTTTCTCTTTCTCTTTCTCTCTACACACACATTTGTGTATCTATGCTACATATGTGTGTGTGTGTATATATATATATATGCACACACATATATAATGCAGATGTTGACAAGAACAATACTTATAATTACAAAAAGGTTACAATACATAGAGAAAGGAACAAGTACTTTGTGATAAGAGAAATAAATTTATATGGTGAATCTCTGTATTTATGTTATTGTTTAGAAAAATCTCATATAAATGTTAATTACAGTGAAGCAGATGCAACCATAAATTCATAAGCAATAAATGATCAGCAGAATAATGAATCAAAAACTGATCTATTGAGAGCAGAACAGCACACAAGCATATAGGTGATGGATGGGCAATGGTGGTGGCTTGTGGGCAGTAGCTAAATAAGAGAAGCTTAAGTAACAGAACAAGCCTAGGAAATACTTTTTGCCAGCTTGTCACAATGCAGTGCCGGTGCTTTACATGTAATATTTAATGTGATTCTTCTAACAGCCCTACAACCTAAGAATTGTGTTCCTATTTTAGAGATGAAGAAATAGATTCAAATGATTTGCTTGGCTAAAAACACCTGTAAGATTATACAGAAACTTTAATGAATGAGAAACCAGGGAACTATTTACAACATCCAGTGGGAAAAAATTTATTTACATAGATTCCTGGAGGAAAAGGAGAACACAAGTGTTTGGTAATGCTCATAGGAACAGATTAAGCCTATATACAGAGTATAACAAGAGTAATTAAGCACAGACAGACCTAGACCAGGAAGTCTTTGGGGAATAGAATGAAAATAATATGAAGAAATGTGAACATTATCCTTTCTCCTCCTCTGTAGTCTATGGAGATAAATTCTAGGATCGTCATGCATAGTACTGCTTCGTCAACTGTGGGGAAATGGTATTTTTGCATGAGAAATGGATGGTCTAGTGGTATGGTTGATGACCAAATTATTATGAAAAGAACTGGAAAGAACTAAAGGGTCAGTGCTATTTTGTTAACAGTGTAAATAAATAAAGAGTCTTTCTTCTCTCAAACTAGGGGAATAGTATCAGACAGAATTTGCACAGGAAGACAGCCAGGGTGCTACCTTTGAATACTACCAGATGCCATTTTATCTAAGCTTAGTGCAGAAACTAGTTCATATGGTATTTCTTTGAGCTCTTCTGTGATGCATATGGAGCAAAATTGTGTTTTTAGGAGCTATTTTCAATACATTACTAGCAAAATAAAATAAATTGCAAAAATGTCAAAATTCTCAGCTTGATTTACTTGACAAAAAGCTCCAGATTCCGCTCTTTTGATGTATATCAGTTGCAAAGTTTCAAGGATTTTGTGTGATTTATAAAAGTGGCCAAGCATTCAGAACTCTCAATTATTTAAACAGATCTTTTTGAAAGTCAAACTTTTCAGTTTTTACTATTAGCCCAGCAATTTTAATGACAGCAGACAAGATACTTTCTGAGCTGTACACAAACAAAAAAAACAAAGGGTTTAGTATTTTTATTACTTGGCCAAGACCAATTCTTTAAGATATATCACTGTAACATAAAACAAGTGTCAAAGCAAAGGATATCCTTATTTTCAAGAATTGGTAAGAGAAAAGAGTTTATAGTAATCTGAGCGTACTTGGAAGAACTGTATATCTTTACTTAGATCATCTTCAAAGAGTACAATTTTCCTTGACACTTTAAGGCTCTTCATGAATTTGGAATTAGAATACAAATTACTTTATTCCCCCCTAGGCTTTAGGAATTCACTATTAGTGAGGCTCTCTACGTGCGCTCTGTGAGGTCTTCTGGCATGGAACGTTTCTATTCCTTCGCATATTGGGAAGAAAGAGTCAGGCACATAGAAGGTGAATATTTGTCCCCCATTTGTCAACATGATCTCTGAGGGATAAGTTGGCAGCCAATTTTCATCTGTTACGTTCACTGCTCCATCCTCGTGCTTATAACATTGCTTAGCACATAGAAGTATTCCATATATATTTGTTGAATAAATGAAGAAGTTAATGAATCTGTTAGCCGCATGTAGCTTTTCTTTTTTTTTTTTTTAAATTTTTTTTTTCAACATTTTTTATTTATTTTTGGGACAGAGAGAGACAGAGCATGAACGGGGGAGGGGCAGAGAGAGAGGGAGACACAGAATCGGAAACAGGCTCCAGGCTCCGAGCCGTCAGCCCAGAGCCCGACACGGGGCTCGAACCCACGGACCGCGAGATAGTGACCTGGCTGAAGTCGGATGCCTAACCGACTGTGCCACCCAGGCGCCCCTGCATGTAGCTTTTCAAGATGACATCAAGTCAAATAATTAGTGAAGAATTAACTTTGCAGCAGACTTAGAGGATGAACATATAGATAATAAATTTCTTAAAACAACATAAAATAGTGGTGAACGACGTCTGTTGATAAGAATAAAACTGTTTCCTTAATTTTATTAATCATTTTTGTTAATATATTTATCTTAAACTTTTATCTTTCAGAAAAATCTCTGAACATTGAAATATCTAAATTAAAAAAATTTAAACTAATTTATTTAATTTTTTATTTTGGGAAAGGTGAGTAGGAGTGGTGGAGGGGCAGAGAGAGAGAGAGAGTCCCAAGCAGGCCCCACACTCAGTGCGTAGCCTGATGCGAGGCTCTGTCCCACGACCCTGGGATCGTGACCTGAGCCAAAATCAAGAGTCAGAGGCTCAAGCAACTGAGCCACTCAAGTGCCCCGAAATATCTAAATTTTGTAGTCTTTGCAGAAGGTGAAACTGGCTCTAGTGTTGGGAAATACCAAAAAAGGAGATTTTGACTTAAAAAGCTAGAGATCTTTATAACTTGGGAAATAAAAGATGATCTCAGAAGGATTCCATATTGGTTGATGTTTCAAATAACAATTCTAAGATTTCTTCCAGTGAGAACATTTTCTGATGTTATGATTCTTTCTCTAATTTTTTTAAAAAAATATTTATTTATTTTAGATAGAGAGAGAGACAGAGACAGAGAGCGAGCGGAGGAGGGACAGAGAGAGGGAGACACAGAATCTGAAACAGTCTTCAGGCTCCAAGTTGTCAGCACAGAGCCTGATGCAGGGCTTGAACCCACAACCGTGAGATCATGACCTGAGCCAAAGTTGGACGCTTAACCTATTGAGCCACCCAGGCATTCCATTTTCCTAATTTTTTGACCATTACATCTTCTCAGATCCTACAGATTTTATTGACCCAAAATTTAATTTAACCAAATGTTTCTTAACTGTCCATCTTTATATAAGCAGAAATTATGTCATACACTTTCATGGTATCCCCTGTAGGGTCTAACAGTATTTTCTACAAAGTATGCCCTAAGTATCTATTCATTATCAACTATTTGAATAAAATACAAGAAAATCTTATTTGCAGCAATAGGCTCTAAGTACTTTACTTACATTACCCAATTTAAGCCTGACTACCACCATATGAGATTAGTAGAACTGAGGTCAGAATTTAGGCCTGTCTGGATATATCTCTGCATAATCCATGCGGTTTAAATGATTGTCTGTCAGCATTTCTAATCTGAAGTTTTGAATAAGTGCGCTGCTTTTTTATGGTAATACAGTCTTCTTGGATTCTGTGGTTTGGCCAAGTCATATATAGGAATTTTAATATACATTATTCTCTCTAGGCATTTCTTAGGCATTGATGAAGTAATATCTTTTTCTTACATATTAGATGTTTGGCTGGAGGAAAAATCATGATGGAGCATACATAAAAGCTATGAATTTAGACTCAAAATTGTTATGAATGCCAAGAGTTATCATGACTAAACGTTTTCATCTGCTTCAGTTCCTTGATTTAAATATGCCTATGATTTAGCTTGGCATAAGTGAAGGAAAGTATTGTTTAAAATGGATTATTCACTATCTCATTTTTTTCCCTTGTTAATTGGCAAGCAACATAAAGCAATTTAAATCTTACTTGGTAAGTGCTTCAAGAGCATTTAATAAAAACATATGTGTTTTCATTTTCCTTTCAGCCTAAGTCCATTTTTCATTACTTGTAAAATTTACTAATTTTTAATTGTAGTAATTATTATAAAAACAAGTTTACACAGAGAAATAGGGCTAGTCATTTTATATAGGAGAATTAAAAACCTACTTATCTCTTACCTGGTGTAGACTTACCTGGTGTAGACTCTTAATTTGTCATTTTACCATTTTTCAATGTGACCCTGAGGTTTTACTAGCAGTGTTTAGAAACTCATGCCAGTCTTCATTTTGCAAATGGTCATTTATGTTATTATGCTAATAAGCTGAATAACTTTAACATTGGCCTAGGAGTGGATTTGAGTAAGCTTCTGGGAAACCTCCACAAATTCACAAAGTTAATGGCTTGACCTCACAATTCTCCAATGTAAAATAAGCTATAATGATTTTTCAGGCTCTTAGCTCCCTTGCATTAAAAAAAAAAAAGAGCTCTCATTTACTTCAGATGACTTGACTTTCCTTATAATTTAATTGTAAATGAATAGCCCTTTATTTATCTTCTAAAATGATTCTTGCCCATGTTTGGTTGAGACCCTTCTTCATGCCAGAAAAGAAAAAAGTTTCTAGCAGATGTTCTGAAAAAAGACAGTGATTTCTTTGGGATTTATGACACCAGGAGGATGTTTCAAAGAGGTAGCTCATATATTTGAGCAAATACCCAAAGAAGAAATATGATAAATACGTTTAATGCTCATTTCTGTGATTTAGCAGAAGGCTGGTAGAGTCAGAGGAAATGTGTGTAATATATAAAGAGTTGGCATGTGCCCTTTTAAAAACTTAGAAAGGAACAGTGTAATTTAAATTTCTTTAGCATCACTAAATCCTAAAAATTTCTTTTAAACTGAAACTTTGCCTATCATATTACATATATAGCTCTGTTCTTAATGAATGATTACTTATCCATGGCTCTAATACTGGAGTAAACTGGTGCTGGCTTAAGAGTGTCTTGCTATTTTTCCGTAGTTGAATTTAATGCAAATAGGGAAAAAGTAGCAGGGTGATTTTTGCATTATTGTGATATTGTTATCAAGTTGTGTTTTTGCTATACCAATGAAAAAATTATTATTAATAGCAGAAGCTAATAGCATAGGTTTAAATAGAAGTTAATCAAATGCTTATCTAATGTGGACTGATTTCAATCTGACCAAAGACAGTCTTTGTATTTATGAGAAAGATAGAAACAAAACTTCCTATTTATGGCTCTCTGGTTGCAAGAGAATGTCCTCGAGACTTTCTTGGACTGGAAAGTCTTTCCCTTTAATGGGTTCCTTAAAGTTCCTTGAAGTTCACCTACTCTAGTGTTTTGTAATCCACATCTTGATCAGATTTGAGTTTTAGGAGGGAGGTATGGAAAGGCTGGTTTTATAACACCAGTTTCCCTCATGTAAGGGTTTATTTAGAACTGACTGTAGCTTTCTTAACCTTTAGGGTCCTAGATCTGGGCAGAAAGAGTTCACATACTTAATTTCTTTCCAATACTGTAACGGCCAAATAAGCCAGTGCTATATAGTTAAGCAAGGATCTTAGGAGCTAAACATTTTGCCTTCTGTCCTGTAAGATTTTTCCCTGATGCCATTTCATATTAAGAATAGGATTAAATTTAAAGGAGAAGGGGCAGTTTTGAATGGAAAGCTATTCTGTTTTCCCTGGATTGACTAGAAGGGAACAAGGGCAAAGGGAGACACTAGATACAGCCATCTAGACCGGGTTAACAAAGCAGATGGTACTTTTGTAAACTGAATGGCTGTGGCTCTGCTGGCTCAGGTCATTGTGTGTTGCTGATAGATTCTCTATAAGTCTACAACATAGGCAACTGTGCTGAGAGGTACTTGTTCAGATAATCAGCTATAAAATTAAGTAAATAAATAAAATCCTCTAAGTTTCAATTTACGTTGCTAATTAATACCTTGAAATGGATCTACTCTTTGGGAAACTTAGGGCATATTCCCTTAAAACAACACTTACCTCTCATTAACAGCATCTTTGAAAAGAAGGCATATCTTAAAGTGATATTTACAACAAGAATGATTTTCTCAGAGACAGGGTTGTTATAAGAGGGAAACTAAGAAAATATAGCATCATGAATGTTGGTTCTGAGAACTTTATAATGAGGTTTTAATGTAGGCTGTGAAAAATTAAAGAGAGATATAAATTATGGAATGTTTACTAATATTTCTACCTGATGGTTAATTTATATACTTTTTTATAGCAACCTATGATTCTGTTCATATTTTGGCATTGATCAATGGGTTCTTGAAGCCAATAATTTAAAAAAATTGAGTTGCAATGATTGAGATATATGTAAACATTTCTATACTGGAAAAAGGGTCACTTGTTTGCCATTGAAATGACATTCAGGACACCTAAGTTTCTATACATGGCACAATTTTCGTTTCTCTCATGTACACAGGCATGTCGACACTGTGGCTTAGTCCTTTGGAATCGATGACTTTGGGACTTGGGTAGGGTTTTGTCACTAATTTATCTGGAAACTTCTGGCTCTAATTGGAACTCCTTTCTGTAGAAAGTTTTAATCAATGGAACAAATAGAATCACAGATAAGAAGGGACTGCAAGAGATCATTTATTCCCTTCTATGTCCTCAGGCTGTGAAAAAAACTTTCATAACATCAAGGTCTTCTTATCTAGCCAAAAGTAAATGGAAGAGTTGTAGAATTCTCTGGTGAATTTTGGTTGACTTTACAGGCAATATGGGTATTTTTTAGGAGAAAAATTTCATTTCTGCCTGAAGGATCTATCTTAAATTAACTCATAACTTTCTGCAGTACTCTATGTTGAGGTAATTCAGAAAGAATGGTTACATGATTGAGACCCTCTGAGAAATATAAAATTTCATGACATGTATCCTTTTCTCCTCTAGAATTGAGCCCTCCTGTGCTCACACCTGGTCTGTATGATTTCACCACTGGGAATGGATGAGTTTACCATACCAGTGGTAACTGACATTGGATTCTTTCTTTCTCTCCACCCCCCCCACCCCCGCCTCTTTTTCTCTCCCTCTCTACCCCCTGAAAATCCTTCCTCCTTACAAACACCTTCCTGCCCCTTTGGGCTGCCACCTATTTTCAGAAGTCCTGCTAGGATGGTTTTTTTTTTCTTAATGGATTCACCAAAAACATCTTCCACAAAGTTCTCTCACCAAGCACCGGAGATGCTTTGCCAGACACCATCATTAACAACAAACACGATTTCTACAATTTCAATATTACACGGTGGTGTGTGGCAAATTTGGAGAGAAAGTCTTGCTCCTCTGGTGTGATGTTCTTATAGGTGTAGGTCGCCGGAGATTTGAATGTGCTACAGAGTTTTAGGGCCCTAGCCTTCTCACTTTTTACGTAGTTCCCTTGCTCTACAACAGAAATGTGTAGAAGGAAGATCTGAGGAACAAAATCATGCTTTCAGAATCTTCCTACTGTTAACAGTTGAAGATGCATGAGTGGTTAAGATCACGGTGCCTGGATTCACTCTGCCTCAGGATGAGTTCTTCTAGGAGTCTTCCTGAAGGCAGACTCCTAGGGCAAGCCTTTCCCTGTTTTATGCGCTTACCCGGATATATCCAAGTACCACTTAGATACATGCTGGGACCTTCTCCACATTCTTGTTTGCATTGCTATTCATTGCATTACTTCATCAGTTTCATGAATTTAGTAGCAAATTAACTTTTCCTTTATAATTTCTTTAATTGTTCAAGGCTTCAGTTACTTTACTCATCTGAACTAGACCGTAGAAGAGAGTGACTATGTATTTTAAACATAGTTTTTTATTTGGAAGGTATACACACGTAAAGAGCTTGTGATTTTACTCACACCTCTGGATCTCTGGATTTCGCCACTATGATATGACTCAGAGATTGGAGACATGGTTTCTAAATCATTCCAACCGCAACAAACTAGAGCTCACGCTTTCCTTTCTGTAAAACCTGCAAAAGTTGCTCTTTTGGAGAATTTCCATGTGGAAGGACTAGATAAAGGGATATACCTGGAGGAGCTTAGCCGTTCTAGCAGAACTATAGTGCAGCTGTGATGTTTCTTTCTGTGTGCTGTTCTCAGTTGAAGTTTTTAGTTTATGTGTCCTAATATGCAGTTGGCACTACTTAAAAATTAGTTTGATTTCATCGACATCAAGGTAAAGGGAAAAATGGGATTTACATAATTTGTCTCAGCCCCCAGTGAGGCTGACACAGGGCAAAGCGAGCTATCTGTTCACCAGCATCTGACATTTCTACAGACAGAAGGTGGTGCTGTTGATTAGGAACAGTACCCAGGCCCACATTTTTCTATCAAACTCATGATCAAGTTATCATCGCAGTAAGTCTTTACTGAAGAGAAAAAAAATATCACAGTCACCTGGAACTTATTCTGGCATTCGACCTCAGTTACTTCGCTGCTTAAAATCGACCCCCCAAAATTCTCCAACCATGTTATTCTTATTACTTTATGTAAATCTTGTTAAGCTGTGTGAAAAAAAAGTTCTAAAATACAGTACATGTTGTTTCCCTTCATGCAGGGAAATTTACCGATATGTGCAAGACTGCAAGACGTCCAGGGGCCTGGATGTCTCACTGGTTACAAGAAAAAGACAGGCCTTTAAAACCAATGCAATATTGTTGCATTTGAACATGGTTGTTTCAGGAACATAGACTATTGAAATAAAACCTTTTTTGACTCTAGTTTGTTCCTATGCCTACATACTTCTATGGTGTAGTGCTCAAGCGAGTTGCAGGTGCCAGGAAAGAAGCCTGTCTTTCCCTGCCCGTGCCAAATGACATCGTGGTAACGTCTGACGACTTCTGGATGTGGTTCTCAGGAGGGATGATGAGTACCAGATATAGGCATGGGCTCATGTCTTCGTGTAAGAGCCCGAGAAGAGTGGGGAAGACCCAGGGAAGAGCAGAATCATTTAGAATCGTCGGCAGTACCATGAGAACAGGTCAATATTGCAGAAGAGTTTTGAAGTTTAAAAATAAAGTTTAGAGCTATAAGTAAAAAAAAAAAAAAAAAAAAAAAAAAACAAACAAACACGGGCTGACTAAACATCTAGGCAGCAAGAGCGAAGGTACAGAAGGGCTTGTTTTACATAGCTGCTGAGAGAGAGGTCCCGATGCCTATTAACATATTGGTTAACACCAGTTTGGGAGACCTGTGTTTAGCTTGAAAGATCTGTTTATGTCTTGCAGTATACGGTGACATCCTTTGGAGGAAGCTCAGACAAGAAGAGAATTTTAATTAGCAATAATTGCAGGTTTGAATCTTTCCCCTGAGCTGAGAATATGTATGCTCTCCTCTTTGAAAAATCCCCAACATTTCATCTTCAGTTTTCCTTCTCCAGGGGTTGTAGGTGAATCCTTATCTCATTCTGGTGGGAGGAATTGGCATCTTCTTGTGGTGGGAGGCAATACGGTATACTGGCTTGAAAACAGATTCTGAAAACAGATTATCTGTATTTTGTTTTATTTTTTATTTATTTTTTTGAATTTTTTGTGTCTCAATTTCTCTTCCGGGAATAATGAGAGTACCTAATCCGTGGGGTTGTACGCAGTCAGTGAGTTTGTATAGGTAAAGCAGGATGAAAATTCTCTGGTTCATAATACGTGTGGCATAAGAGCTTGCTAATTTTATTCCTGCTTACTCAGGGAAGACTGGGAAAGGATGCAAAGAGCAGAAGTTTTAGCAGTGAGCAGGTTTCTTTCAGATGAAACCCATTCTCTCTGCCAGGTCTTGATCCCTTTTTGAAATATGCCCTGGGGCTTCTGACATCACTGGTGCTTTGGGCTTCACTGTGTAAATGTATAGACAGAAGGAACGAGGATGTCAATGGTGGCAATAATTTAACACTGGACAGCCAGACACAATGAGCTTACAAACTGTATACTCAATAAGTCCCTAAATGACTTCCCAAACAGAAGTACTTTTAGAAAGGAAAAAGAGAAATCTTTGGTGTAGTTGTACTGAGATCAACGCACACTCCAGTGGACATACGTATGGGATCTTAAACATGAAGAAGAAACCAGAAAGGACATGCTTAGAGATGTCTGGATACTAATGATCCTTTTCAGCGAGTTGGCGAATCTGATACTCTTCCCTCAGAATTCCCATGGAGCAGGTGTCCATTTCCCAAAATGCCTTAAAATGTTATCTCCAAAGAGTGTCCTCTTAGGTTTGCATACTTTGCTTTTGTATATTTATTTCTGATTACATCTTTTTGGTGCCTTAGTGTTTGATGTAGGCTTTATATTTTTTTTAACAACTTAAAAGTTTCAATTCCTTCAAATACTTACCAAGTTTAGACACTTTATCGACTCCCCCCCTTTTAAATTGAAGTACAGTTGACACACATTAATTTCAGGTACATTAATTTACATTAACCTCAGGTACATTAATTTCAGGTACAACATAATGATTTGACAACTCTATGTGTTATGCTGTGCTCACCGCAAGTGTAGCTAACATCCGTCACCATAGAAGGTTACTACAATAACACTGACTGCCTTCCCTAGGCTGTGCCTTTTGTCTCTATGACTTATTCATTCCATAACCGGAAGCCTGTACCTCCCTCTCTCTTTCACCTATTTTCCCCGTTCCTCATCCTCCTCTCTCTGGCAGCTACCAGTTTCTTCTCTATCTATATATGAGATATATGATATATGTATATATGATATACATATATACATATGATATATATCTCATATGTATACACACACATATACATTTATACGTTAAAGTACATATTTTAAGGGAACACTGAGCTCTACAGAGAATAATATTTGTATATGATAGCTGTTGATAATCTCAGACTTTTGAGTTATGTACTTTCCCCTCCAATCCCACAGATTAGTCTTGTTGCCTTGCCTGTGTGTTCCCACACAAGAATTCCTATACAAAACTACTCCAGGCTCTTTCCTATCTTTAGAAGAATAGCATTGTAGTTGATTGTTTCTCTAGCTTTTCCACTTGCTAAATTTCCATAAAATTTAGCAAAGTGTTTAGAGTAGGAACTGAATAATATTTAATATTTTGGGGGGTGCCTGGGTGGCTCACTCAGTTAAGTTTCCGACTTTTTTAAAAAAAGTTTTTAGGTTTATTTATTTTGAGACAGAGAGAGAGAGAGAGAGAGAGGCAGGGAGGGAGGGACAGAGAGAGAGGGAGAAAAGGAGAATCCCAAGCAGGCTCTGCACTGTCAGCGCAGAGCCCCATGTGGACCTCCACCTCACAAACTATGAGATCATGGCCTAAACCTAAGCTGAAACCGAAAGTCGGTTGCTTAACCCACTGAACCACCCAGATACCCTTAAGCTTCTGACTCTTGATTTCAGCTCAGGTCATGATCTCAGAGTTCATTAGATCGAGCCCTGTGTCAGGCTCTTTGCTGATGGCCCAGGGCCTGCTTGGGATTTTCTCTCTCCCTCTCTCTCTGCCCTCCTGCCTCCAAATAAATAAACTTAAAAATTATTTAAAATTTTTTGAATGAATGAATGCATGAGTGATGGAAGGTGATCGTGTGTGTGTGTGTGTGTGTGTGTGTGTGTGTGTAGACAGGGAGGAGAGATTGAAAGGGAGAGGAAATTAGAGGGAAAAGATGGTAATCTGAGCTTTAAAGGAAAGAGTGGATATACAACTCACTTACCTGATTTCCCTCTAGAATTTCCTTGAGGGATGTGGGTTTCAAACTCAGTGCAGGTTCTCTGGGTACATCAGTGAATTTAAAGGTGCTATAAAATTTTTAATTTTTTTGAGGGAATCATCAATACTTTATACATGTTGAATGCTGGGAGAGTTACTGGCTGAAAGTAGTTTATAGACTCAACATCAGATCAGACTGCATTCCTTTCAATTACATCTTCTATTTCAAAAGTTGTGGGTTGTTTTTTTTTTTCTTTTTGACAGTTTTTGCCATAAAAAGCAGGTGCCGGAGGAAAATTGAGATATCCAATACGGTTCTAAAATTTCAGAATTTGTGCAGTGCCTTATAGGAACATACATCTCATTAGAAAGAAGTCACACTTATTTAAAAATCATTATTATTTTTTCTTTCAATTTGTGTGTATTATCTTTTTAAATATCTACTGTTAAGACATAAATACTTATTCAGTTGCTTACATCTCACAACTTAAAAAATGGAACTCTAGGTATTTCTTTTGGCCTGAGGGTACTGTTAAGAAATTACTGAGACACTAAGGGTGCTGGGCACTAAAAGGTTTGGGGCCCTCTGCTCAGGGGTAAAAAATGGAAAACTGGAAATGGAGCCTAGGATAAGAGTTTTTGAAGGTGGGATTCTGCCGAAATTACACTTTTGCTCCTAAACAGTGCTCTACAATTGAAGGTCAGGACAGATAATTAAACAAAGACCTTCAATTCAAGTCTAGGTGAACAATTTAATTATATTATTGTTTAATAGAATTATTGCTACATGAGGCTTGGTTTTATTTCCTCACAGACCATAAAGTCTTCCCAATTAAATATTTTTTCATTACTCATGGATCAAATACAAGAGACCCTAGAAATATGACAAGCAAGTATAAAATAATTTCTAAACTTCCCTTTAGAAAGGGAAGATGATATTTTATTTTTATCCTTCTTTTTAATGCTGCTGAAAAATTCTGAAGAAATGATTGGCAGTATTGTTTCACTGAGTTTCACCTGTAGTTGCCATCAGTCTTTTTAAGCTTTCTATTAGTCAAAGTAAAGAAATTAATCTAGAAGTATCAGATGATATTATGACTGTGGGCACCAGTCAAAAATGAGCTTTTGGTTTTGTCTTACTTTACATAGCTAACTAACCACCTAACCTGATAGCAGATGTTTTTCCTTATTGCATTTTTAGAACAGATTGTAATTCAAGAGACTTTGAGAAACAATGTAATTCTGAATTTTAGATTCATGTTTTAATAAAAATGTATGGTAACTTCATTTTTTTCCATAAAAGGTTTTAGACAGCTCTCTAAAACACCAACAGTGTCTTCAATATTTGCTACTTGTAACATACATAGGAAATATTTCCAAGGTCTGCATATTAATCTTGTGATTTTCTCTATTTGAAAAGAAAAAGAATATGCATGACCTGGCAGTCAATCTGAAGGCAGTGTTTTCCCTTGATGAATATCTCATCTTTTTTCTTTAGCACTGCAAAGTACTTTTGTCCTTTATTTGCCACTAATGCTTATGATAAAAAATTAAATTACTGTTCCTCCTTTCAATATGTTTTCCTCAGAGGGTCTCTGCTGAAGAACAAACATTTAAAAGAGGATGCAGAAGGTTTAGTTTTATACACAGCCCTGCTATATTATTCATTGCAATGCATTTTTAATGTTAGAGGAGGAAAAGTAAAATATATGTTAATTTCTAAGGTGAGACAGGCAGTGATCGAGGGAATGATAAATTTGCAGAGGCTGGAGATGTGTGTGTGAGAATAAGAAGTCTTCTCTCCTGAATCCTGAGACCCCTTTTTTTTTCTTCTGTATGTGGAAGGGAAACTTGGAGGTATTTTGAATAAAAATCTCAAGACATCATCTCCTGTAGTTAATGTGCCCCGAACCCTTTATATTTCCAGTTGAGAAAATGGTCACGAGACCAAAAACAAAAATAATACAAGTGAAACAAAACGGAAAAAAGTACTCTCTCAACATAATCAATAAGCTTTTGCTACATCCTAAATCAGCTACCTAGCTCTCATCTCTCCAACTCATTACATTTCTCAGCAAAATTTGCACCCTCGTTGTTCACAAATAAGCCACTTATTTTTTCCTAAGCAGGTGAAGAGATTTATGTAAGCATTCTTTTTACTTTTAAAATCTGATAGTATTTTAGAACAGCAGAAGAGTAATGTGCTTTATTTTGTCTATGAATTGTGAGGCTGATGGTCTTCTTTGTGTTGTGTTCTTTTGGAATTCAACAGTTTCTCTTCAATCTGAAAGGATTGCAGCATCTGGTAAGGAATCGATTTACAAACTTCTTACAATGGAAGAGAGCAGATTAAAGTTTCTAGAATTTGTTCTTCAAGCTCCCACAAGCTTTTCAGATCCTGAGAAAGGGATGGGCAGCGTTGTCTGATGTAGTGGAGATCGTGAAAGCACTTGAGTTCTAGGGTATTTTCTCAAAGTCTCCAAATCCACATTCAATCTGTTGTCATCAGAAAACACATATTTTGAATTTAGGGAGGACGAATGTGTGAACAAATAAAACTGTCATGTGGAGAATTGTCTGTTTTTGGTTGTCTGCCAAAATACCAAGTCCCAATTGAGTCTGTAGTTTACAAAAAAAAAGAGGGTATTTTCCATTTTCATTTGTTGAGTATGGATGAGCAGAAAACAGGGGGACCACACGTTTAGGAAAACACATATGAGGCATGAATTGCCTTTTCAAATATTTACTTTTATAACCCCTAAATCAAAAATAATGTGCTTATGGTGTATGGTTAATCTCAATACCGAACATCAGAATTCAGTCTGCCACCCAGTCTATGTTAGCACTACTTTTCACCTCTTCTAGATGCATTAATGTAAAATTGGAAATAGCTACTTTTAGGGTAAATGCATTTTTATTTCATTTCTCTAACAATATATAAGACAACAAATGCCTACTTTTGGAATTATGAACTCATTGATTTTATTCTAGACATGTAGTGGTCTGAGTTTTATTTTACTCATTTTATAATGACTATCACCATAGCAACCAGGCTGCTTTTACCAAAATGATAAAACATGCATTATATGTAGCTACCTACAATGATTCATGATAAACAGGCTACAAACCAATAGTGAATGTATGCTAATAAAATTCAAATTATCAGTCACAATCAGACTAACAAAGCCAATCATCCACCCAAATATGTTGTTTTGTTGTCATTACTACTTTTTTTTTCTGCTATATTGCCAAGGCACCTAGACACTTCATTAGTTTAGATTATAAAAACATGGAATCCTTGGAACAAAATTTCTTTAAAAAAATTGTTGCCATTATCCAAGTGTATTCAAATTAAATCTGATGGAGAGGTGTGCTTTCTCTAGCAGAGAAGTAACTAATGTGCCTGAGGCCACCCAAAGTTTTTAGTATGGTCCCAATGTGTCTCGGTCCCAGAAGGCAATGATTTAAAAAAAATTTTTTTTAATGTTTATTATTTATTTTTGAGAGACAGAGTGCAAGCAGGAGAGAGGCAGACACAGAATCTGAGCTGTCAGCACAGAGCCTGATGCAGGGCTCGAACTCGTGAACTGTGAGATCATGACCTGAAGTGAAGTTGGACACCTAACTGACTGAGCCACCCAGGGGCCCCCAGAAAGCAATGCTTATATAAGCATGAAATATTTCTTCTGGAAGGCAAAAGGGAGTCTTGTCCCAGGCCCTTGTGAACTTGCCATTTTCTGGTTGTGTAGCCTTACATCATTGACTTGAAAATGCTGAAGCAAAGCAAGAGATATCACACCCAGACTTCAAGCTATACTACAAAGCTGTAATCATCAAGACAGTATGGTACTGGCACAAAAACAGACCCTCAGATGAATGGAACAGAATAGAGAACACAGAAATTGACCCACAAATGTATGGCCAACTAATCTTTGACAAAGCAGGAAAGAATATCCAGTGGAATAAAGACAGTCTCTTCAGCAAGTGGTGCTGGGAAAACCGGACGGTGACATGCAGAAGAATGAACCTGGACCACTCTCTTACACCATACACAAAAATAAACTCAAAGGGGATGAAAGACCTAAATGTAAGACAGGAAGCCATCAAAATCCTCGAGGAGAAAGCAGGCAAAACCTCTTTGATCTTGGCTGCAGCATCTTCTTTCTCAACACGTCTCCAGAGGCAAAGGAAACAAAAGCAAAAATGAACTACTGGGACCTTATCAAAATGAAAAGCTTCTGCATGGCGAAGGAAACAATAAGCAAAACTAAAAGGCAACCGACATAATGGGAGGAGATATTTGCAAATGACATAAAGATAAAGGATTAGTATCCAAAATCTATAAAGACCTTATCAAACTCAACACCCAAAAACCAAATAATCCAGTGAAGAAATGGGCAGAAGACATGAATAGACACTTCTCCAAGGAAGACATCCAGATGGCCAACAGACATGTGAAAAAATGCTCAACATCACTCATCATCAGGGAAATACAAATCAAAACCACAATGAGGTATCACCTTACACCTGTCAGAATGGCTAACATTAACAACTCAGGCAACAACAGATGTTGGCCAGGATGCAGAGAAAGAGGATCTCTTTAGTATTGTTGTTGGGAATGCAAGCTGGTGCAGCCACTCTGGAAAACAGTATGGAGGGTCCTCAAAAAACTAAAAATAGAACTACCCTATGACCCAGAAATTGCACTACTAGGCATTTATGCATGGGATACAGGTGTGCTGTTTCAAAGGGACACATGCACCCCCATGTTTATAGCAGCACTATCAACAATAGCCAAAGTATGGAAAGAGCCCAAATGTCCATCGATGGATGAATGGATAAAGAAGATGTGGTATATATATATAATGGAGGATTTCTCAGGAATCAAAAAGAAGGAAATCTTGCCATTTGCAACTACGTGGATGGAACTGGAGGGCATTATGCTAAGTGAAATTAGTCAGTCAGAGAAAGACAAAAATCATATGACTTCACTCATATGAGGACTTTAAGAGGCAAAACAGATGAACATAAGGGAAGGGAAGCAAAAATAATATAAAAAGAGGGAAGGGGAGAAAACAGAAGAGACTCATAAATATGGAGAACAAACTGAGGGTTATGGGAGGGATTGTGGGAGGAGGGATGGGATAAATGGGTGAGGGGCACTAAGGAATCTACCCCTGAAATCATTGTTGCACTATATGCTAACTAATTTGGATGTAAATTTTCAAAAAATTAGAAATAAAATTTTAAAAAAAGAAAATGCTGAAGCTTATTTTTTAAATCTTTAAAATGGGGTTTCTGCAAAACACGAGAATAAACAAACAAACAAAAAGCAGAATCAAATATATAAATACAGAGAAGAAACTGATGGTTTCCGGGGGAAGGGGTGGGGGAAATGGGCAAAATGGGTGAAGGAGAGTGGGAGGTACAGTCTTCCAGTTATGGAATGAATAAGTCACGGGAATGTAAGTTACAGCATAGGGAATACAATTAGTGAAATGGTAGTTGTGATGGATGGTGACAGAGGATAGCTACACTCGTGGTGAGCCCAGCATAACATATAGAGGTGTTGAATCACTACCCTGTACACCTGAAACCAATGTAATACTGTGTGTCAAATAGACTCAAACAAAAATAAAATGAAGTAAGATGGGGGCTTTTGCAACAATGAATTGCTAGCAATTGTGTATATCTTCAAACACAGTGGCTGATACATGAAAATTGCTCAGAAATGTTAACTATGATAACAGTAGTGTTAATAGTGGAATAGTGACACATTCTCTGTAAGTGTATCTTTCTTCTTTTCCATCTCAAACCATATTTATTCACTCTACCTTGTGGGATTAAAGTTAAATTTTGGAATTTTTCAGTTCCATACAGATTTATCAAGTCAACTTTAAAACATAGGTCTCTCTTTTCTGTAAGCAGTATGTAGCCATATGAGTCATGCTTCAGTGTCAGCATCTAATAAATTTCAGTCTTGTATTTACTCATCTTGAAAAAATACTCATATGTGCAACAATGAAATTTTTTGTCTATACCATTCATAAATTGTTTACAATTACAAAATATTACTTTGAAACTTTCAACAGTATTTTCCTTTTTTTAATGTAAAACTTTATTTATGAAGCAAAGTTAGAGAAGGGTACCCTGTGCTCACAAAAAGCAGAATAGCCTTATTGATCACAGGATATCAACACTTTTATTTAAAATTACTAAAATCGCTTTGCATAAACAAAACAGCAACACGTGTATGTGAGAGAGCAGACAAGCATACACATACATGTGTGTAAATGTAAACGAGAGAATCCCTGCAGTAGGGGTTCCAAAATCAACCTCACACTGTGATTTCTTTAATATTTTCCTTCCCACAGTTTGAGAGCAGGCAAGCACAACAGTCTTTTCTTGAAATAATTTTCTTTCTCTATAGCTCCACTGGACTCTGGCCAGACATTAGCACCCTTTTTCCTTAGCATAATGGAGGCACGTTAGTCTCAGACTTGAGTACTATAGCTCAGATCAGAGAAAAGGAAATTCTGGGTTGTCTTTGTGTTTACTGATTATGAGCCTTTTATGGTTATTGTATCCAGTATAAGACAGAAATCAGAATACAGTCACCTGGAAAGTTACTTCTAGAGACTATAGTCAGAGAGATATAAAGACTAGACCCTGTAGTCAAATCTGGGACTGTGCTAATTCTTCTCAAAGGCTCTTATTATTGATGCAATGAAGCACATTCATAAAACTTTGGAAAGATACAAAAAGAGATAAGTGATAGAAGTCTGCAGGTAGATTCAAATTTCACCCTCCCACCTCTCAAAATAGCATACATTCTTTGTTGTATACAGTGTAGTGATTATGGTAAATAATACTGTATTATATACTTGAAAGTTGTTAAGATCTTATATGTTCTCACCACAAAAAAGAAATGGTAATTATGTGACATGACGCATGTGTTAGCTACTATGGTGGTAATCATTTTGCAGTATACAAGCGTAACAACTCAGCATGTAAACTTGCACAACGGTATATGTTAATTATAACTCAATGGAGCTGAAAAAGCATGCGCTCTTTATTGTATACATATTACATATTGGATATAGTACTAGACACTCTAAAGACAGCCTTTATTTGATTGCCACACATTTGAGAGTAGATATTATTACTTTTGAAATTTAGAGAGGATAACTAACTTGTTCACAGCTATGGATGACACTGAACTCAGGTCTCATGGTCTCCAAGGATCCTCACTCGATCACTGCAATGCTAACTGCCTCACAGTAAGTGGGATCTCAACCTTTGAGTAATTGCAGGGTGGGAAATGTATTTATTTTTCTTACCAGATAGTACTGGATACCTTTTAGGAAGATAGGTGTCTTTTTTGGGAAACGCTTTTGTATACATTCTTATGATAGATGGGGGCAGGGAGACATAAATGTTGTCAGATATCAAAGCATAAGTAGGGGAAAGCAGCTATATATATGATAAAGTAAGGGATTAGGAATTTATAGTTTCTTTCTCCAAAAAGAGAAGAGAAGAGAGGAATAAGGAGTGATAAGAAAGAGAAGAGGAAAAGGAAGAGCTCATAAGATGAAGAAATGCTGGAACGATGGAAATTAGTAAACTTTGGGGAGGTGGGTAAGCTAAAGGCCAATTAAAAATGATGCTGGTTCATGCCCCCTTAAAGGTTGTCTTGCTGTGATGTAAAGTACTCCTTCAGCTCCCCTGGCAAAATTTACTACGCTTATGAATACATTATGGGAGTGGGTCTTGGGGTCATCTCACATATTCCTCTGGGAAACCCACATCTGGAGAGACATGGAGAAGCCCAGAGATACCAGGTAAGGAAGCAAATGCCAGCAGGCAAAGTAGATGTTGAAAATGTGTATCTGGGACATTTGCATATCTTTTTGTGTGTTAATAATGACCTGCTATTAACAATCTTCAAGTCAAGTATGTGTAGCTTAGAGAGGTGACGTGCTGATTATCTATGCGACATTTTAAAGTATTGAGTGACTCTTGACTTCAAGGGCAGGATGAAAGTGAAGTTTCCTTCATGTACCTTGGCTTCTTAGATGCTGGAATATGGCAGAAACTTATTACCACACTTTTCTGGAATGCAATAACTCTTAGAGGTGAATTACAGACGGAAGCCATGGCCTATGCTACTGCAATCATCAGTATTAAATCCTCCAAACTCCTTTGCTACTTGTGAAGCATGTTCCAAACTTTGTATCATCACCGTTGTTTACTTTTCCCACTCCTGCTTCTGCTCCTGTTTATAGGAGACTCATCCTGGCTGAGAAAAACCAGAAAACCATGCTGAACAAGGGACTTCTTTTTAGGCTCTGTGATCGCAGGTCTGAGCTTGCATTTATTGAGACCACCCATTGATCAGTTATAATTCCACATTTCACAAAATATCACAACCACTCTTGGAAAATTTTTTAAATTTTGTTTATTTGTTTTAAATGTTTATGTATTTATTTTGACAGAGAGAGAGAGAGAGAGAGAGAGAGAGCAAGCACGAGTTGGGGAAGGGCAGAGAGAGAGGGAGAAAGAGAATCCCAAGCAGGCTCTACACTGCCAGCACAGAACTCAATGCAGGGCTTAATCCCATGAACTGTGTGAGCTCATGATCTGAGCTGACATCAAGATTCGGACACTCAACCATTGAGCTATCCAGGCGTTTCCACACCCCCCCCCCTTTTTTTTTTAATTTTAAAGAGAGAGAGAGAGAGCACACAAATGGGGGAGAGGGGAAAAGGGAGAGAGAGAGAAAATCTTGAGCAGTCTCCACACTCAATGTGGCTTCGGGGTTCAATCCCACAGCCCTGTGATCATGACCTGAGTTGAAACTCAGCCACCCAAGCACCCCAGAACCACCCTTGTGTTAGGCATGGTTATCCCCATTTTGGAGATACCTGAGGTTTCCAGAGGTTATATAACTAAGAATAAAAAAATTAATATGGGTAAAGCCAGCGTGAAACATCAAACATCCAACAACAAACGTGTGCTGTCTGAAGTCTGGAACATGGCCACTTCAAGGTGGTCTATTTATGCAAAATTGCTCTTCCACTTTCCCAAATCAGATCCATCATCTTACTTTCTTGAAATCTTAGGGGTATCATTATTCTCTTAGTTGTTCAGACCTAGCATTTCAGAGCTATCTTTGAATTACCTGCCTTATCCAGTACATCCAATCATCCCCAAGCCTTCCAGATTTTTCCTTGGAGTATCCTTCGCATCAGTTGTGTCCTGTGCATTTCTACTGCTTCACACATACTCCAGGGCCCTTTCCCATCTGGATTATATCACTTCCTTTGTTCCCTAATGGATCTTCTTACTTTAAAAAAAACATTTTTTTTTTAATGTTTATTTTTGACAGAGAGAGAGACAGAGCACGAGTAGGGGAGAGGCCGAAAGAGAGGGAGACACAGAATCCGAAGCAGGCTCCAGGCTCCGAGCTGTCAGCACAGAGTCCAATGCAGGGCTCAAACTCACAAACTGTGAGATCATGACCTAAGCCGAAGTCGGACGCTCAACCGACTGAGCCACCCAGGCACCCCGGATCTTCTTACATTTAATATCTCTTCATTATGACCTGCTCCATATGTAGTCAAGATCAACCTTCTTTAAAGTAGCCTATAATTTTGGCACTCTTACCTAGCGCTCTTCTATAATTCAATGCTGCCTACTGAATAATGTCTCAAATTCTCCCTCTGGAATCTGCATACTATACACACGATCCCTCTCTACTTCTCTAACTTTATCTTTTCTCATCTTTATCCTAGCCAAACGGAGAGAAATTTTAATCCTTTAGTTTTCTTTTATTTAGCTAAATTGGAGAGAAGAAATACAAAATTTTCATGGAACCAATAATTCTATCCCTTTTCTCAAAAATAGTTCCCCTAAAATAATTTTAAGTTTCTTAAAATTTTCTTAAATTTAACATTGAGTTTTTGACTCTACTATCTTGGGAATGGATTTTGTGGGTAATATTAATTTTTTTAATGTTTATTTACTTTTGAGAAAGAGAGAGACAGAGTGCGAGCAGAAAGGGGCATAGAGAGGGAGACACAGAATCCAAAACAGGCTCCAGGCTCTGAGCTGTCAGCACAAAGCCCGAGCTGGATTGAACTCACAAACCATGAGATCATGACCTGAGCTGAAGTGGGATGCTCAAGCAACTGAGCCATCCAGGCGCTTTTCTTTTTTTAATTTTAATTAACTAATTTTTTTGTGTGTGGGTGATATTCAAAGTGAGACATGGTTTTTGTGTCTAAGAGAGTAGTGCTGCCATCTTCCAGCTCTGACAGCAAAGAAGATAGTTTTTATCACTTAAATGTACATGAAAATCCATCACATTTTAAAAATAAAGTTTAGGGGCACCTGGGTGGCTCAGTCGGTTAAGCGTCCGACTTCAGTTCAGGTCACGATCTCGCAGTCTGTGAGTTCGAGCCCCAGGTCGGGCTCCGGGCTGATGGCTCAGAGCCTGGAGCCTGCTTCAGATTCTTTTTTTTTTTTTTTTTAATTATTTTTTTAATGTTTATTTATTTTTGAGAGACAGAGAGAGACAGAGTGTGAGCGGGTGAGGGGCAGAAAGAGAGGGAGACACAGAATCCGAAGCAGGCTCCAGGCTCCCAGCTGTCAGCACAGAGCCCCACGCGGGGCTTGAGCTCACTAACTGTGAGATCATGACCTGAGCTGAAGTCGGACACTCAAACGACTGAGCCACCCAGGTGCCCCCCTGCTTCGGATTCTGTGTCTCCCTCTCTCTCTGCCCCTCCGCCGTTCATGCTCTGTCTCTCTCTGTCAAAAATAAATAAATGTTAAAAAAAAATTTAAAAAAATAAAAATAAAGTTTAGTATAAAGGTATAATGTCTGCTAGGGTGGTGGCACTGTACTGTTTTCGGTACTGTATAGTATTTAAAGACAATTTGTTATATGATTTCTATCTCAAAAATGAAAAATAATTTGTTTTAATTTTTTAATTTTTTTTAAAAGTTTATTTATTTTTTGAGAGAGAGAGCATGAACCGGGAAGGGGCAGAGAGAGGGGGAGACAGAAGATCCAAAGTTGGATCTGCATTGATAGCAGAGAGCCCCACGTGGGGCTTGAACTCATGAGCCGGGAGGTCATGACCTAAGCCGAGGTCATGACCTGACCCCTCTCTCTGCTCTTTCCCAAGTTACGCTCTCTCAAAAGTAAATAAAACATTAAAAAAAAAAACCAAAAAAAGCCTCTTTTCCTCCAATCCTTTCTTGTTTCTCTCTTCCTTAGTGGCTATTCTATCCTCCAAGACCAAAATATGATACACAGTATAAATTTATTTTTAAATAAAGCAATGCAATGGCAGTGAATGAAGGTTTTATGCACAGAATTAAATCAATCTGAAACGGTGAGAAGCAGGAAGTCAGTAAAAAAGCGATTAAAATCTAAAGAAAAAAGCATATTGGATGAGAGTGATAACAAAGGAGTTTAGAAGTAAATGAATTTAAGATGTATTTTTGTAGATGAATGTTGACAAAATGTGTTGATGAACTGGAGGCTAGGAAAGGAGGAGTGTGTTGTGATAATCCTTAGGTTTCTGGCTTGAGGAACCAGAAGATAGAACAATGTTCCAGATAATAATAATAATAGTAATAATAATAATAATAATAATAAAAGCAACTTGTTTTGTGTTTTGAGAAATTATTACCAGTAGTTTGATTTAACTGTGTAGTTCTATGAAAGCCATATACTATTACTAAGTAGGTGCTTTTATTATATCTTATACCTCATGAAATAGTTTAATAATAACTGTAAAATTTAAGTAACATTTTCTTCCTCTCTTTTCCTTTTCAAACTGCTCATTTGATCTACATATGACCCCATGACAGGTACAGATCATATGGGGATTTGGTGACAAAGACAGAATTAGAAGCTATAATCATCAATTTCTAGTCCAGAATTGTTTTAGCAGTTGGCATTTCTTTTTTTTTATGCTTCACTACGTTCACATTTTTGAGTTTTATGAGAAAAATTAAATCCTAGTTCTATTTTATATCTCAGTTTTCATTTCCAAGAAAATCATTAAAATTACTTTATGTCTCAGTTTCAATAGATATAGAAAGAGAAAAATTTGACAGAAATCCAGAGAAAGAAAAACAAAAATTAAAACCCTGAGTATTTTCTTTCTGTGAGCAAATGAGGTCATTAGTCATGTCTTTCCACCAGCACTGTTCCCCAGTCTATGGATGTGCTCACTTCTTCAGCTTCTACAGGAGAATAGTGACCAACAGCGTGATCAATGTAAGGAGCTTAAAAGGGTTGTTACATGAAGACATCTCCTTCATTAGCCCGTCTAAAATTTCCACCACCGCAATTCTTTCTACTGTTAGGCACCAATTACATTTAGCAGCTATTAAAATATATATTATCTAGGAAAGATAATACAGGTACTAGTTCCCATATGCATTTGTCAAAAAGCGTGTTGTCAGATTTGCTTACTGGATACCTGGGAACAAAAGATTACTGAACCAAAGAAACTCAGGACAGATTCCTTTTTGTGGAGAAAGAAGAAGGTCAGTAATGCTCTGTACACACACGCACACGCACACAAACACAGGCATTTCCATTCTGCTCTTCCAGTTCAATCTGCAAACAGTGGCTCCTTAGCATTTTCCTTCTTCCACATTATCCAGCTGCTTGGACAACTCAGAAGTCTACTCTCTGGCATAGGAGAAATAAAACGTAATCTTATTGCTATGCTGCTTTTCAAGCATTAATGTTGTAGCTTTGACATAATGAATTAACTTTCCAACAAAATAGACTTGCATAATTTGGAAATCTAAGTAGCTTTATGCTAAAATATCCAATAATCACTCAAAATTTCACCTTGGACTTGCTCTGTGACATCTATGCAACAAGGATTTGCAGATGGGTTATAATCTGTCTTTGCCCTCCTGTGGGATGTTACTTGACTAATGGGTAGTTTACTAATGAATTTTAATTTCATTCTGACTTCCTCAGTTAGGAGAGCCATTCAATGCACACAATGCTTTATCACTAAGCTATCACATTTCATGTGATTTCTTTATCATCGCTAAAAAAACAGTGGACTGATGAATAGCAAAATAGGGACAAAGGCTGAAATTGAATACAAGTGCTTTTTTCCAGACTATCTGATACTGTTCTCATACAGTCTTATTCCCCTCCCACAAAAGATTTTAAAGTGTAGAAATGTGGTTATCACTTTAGTTCAGGTCCTTAAGTTTTCTCCTTCATAATCTATGAAGGGATATCCTTTTCTCATTTTAAATGTTTTAAATTATGCTCATACCTGTATGAAAAAAAATAAATATCCCAGAAAAATTTAGTATCACTGCTTCCCACTTTTTTTCACTCCACAGAGAAAACTACTTTTTAATTATATATACCTTTTACTTATATTTTTAATATTTAAAATTGATTATGCTACTATTTCTTTTTTTGATTCTTCTGTTTCTTGATTTTCAACTTTAGTTTTGTGTTTTCACATAGTGCTTTGCTAGGATTTAGTCCTCACTTTTTTATTGTTCTTTTTTCTTAGGATTTGGTTCTTGTTTTGTGAATGTCATATTGAATGAATATCCATGAAGATGCTATTTAGATTCCTTCCCTCCCCCTCTCTTTTCCTTCTTTCCTTTCTTCCCTTCTTTTTTTCCTTTTTTTGTTTCCTTCATTTCCCTGAATTATCTTTGTATCCTCAAGGGTCCCTTTTCTTTTTATCTTTGTTTCCTGACCTGGGTTGTAAGAATTCCTCAAATGTCCAATAATTCTCACTTGGTCATTCAGAATAAGAGTACAGGAATAGGCACCCTTTGATAGCTTGGCTGGAAGAACAGAAGACTGTAGATGGAATGAGTTAAGTCACAGGGATGAAAGGCATAGCACAGGGAATATAATCTGTGGTATTATAATAGTGCTGTATGGTGACAGATGGTAAATGTGCTGTGATGAGCATAGTATAATGTATGCAGTTGTCAATCCCTATGTTGTATGCTTGAAACCAATGTAACATTGTGTGCCAACTATCCTTCAATTGAAAAAAAAAAGGACTGAAGGAATGGGAAACTGGCTTGTGTTTCTGGGTTTTTTTTTTTGTTGTTGTTGTTGTTTTTTGTTTGTTTTTTGTTTTTTTTTGCATTTATTCAGTTTTGAGAAACAGAGAGTATGAGCGGGAGAGGGGCAGAGAGAGACACACACACAGAATCCGAAGCAGGTTCCAGGCTCTGAGCTGTCAGCACAGAGCTCAAGGTGGGGCTCAAACTCACAAACCTGTGAGATCATGACCTGATCCAAAGTTGGCCCTTTAACTTCTGAGTCACCCAGGTGCCTCTTTGCATGCATAGAACTTTGGGGAGGTTAAGTATTGCTTAGCACATGGGGAATTGGGTATTGCATTGAATCTCTAGTGTTTTTTGGCAACACCACACAGAAATTGCAGGGAGTTTCTGCAAATTTTTCTGTGTTTTAAAACCTAGCTATTGGCTTTGCTACATGCCAGAGTATTCAATTAATACCTGACTTTTTTTTTTTTTAACCCCACTTCTTACTTTCTTCCTGGGTTATATCTGACATAAGTGATCTGGGGGTCTTTTTTTTTTTTTCTTAGCAGATTCCTTTTTATTTTCGCTGTTGTCAGCCTCACTGCACAGGCATCAAATATTCATCCTATAAATTATTCCCTCATGGAACTTATATCCTAATAGGGGAGACATTTCTTCTACTTCTCCTGGGGCTGAACATTTTTAATCTGATTATTGACCACTTGGATTTCCTGTTTTGAATTGCCTATTTTTCTATTGGGGTGTTTTCTTCTGTCACTACTTTATACGAGGTTTTGTATTTTGGAGATATTAGTCATTGTGTCATGTATTTTGTAAATCAACAACAAGATATCATAATTTTCTCATCAGATTTAGAAAAATTACAAAAAGTAATAATATCTAGTGCTAGTAATGATGCAAGAAAGTGGGCACCATCTTGCTTTGATTATGAAGAGTGAACTGATGTAACATTTTAAAAAGCAACTTGGAGATTTCTATTTAAATTTAAAAGTCAAACAGCATTGATTAGCAATCACATTTTCCAACACTAGCAGATAAAGGTATTGCATACCGAATACATTCTCTTCTTCAGTAGGAATATAAGACAATATAAAAATGATGACTAATGTTCTTGCTAAAGTTATTTGTGTTTCTGTTATATAACTTCAATTCTATGTCTATTTCTATAATTATCAATAAACTATATTGTGTCCAAGGATACATTAGATTTGGAAGTCATCTAAAAATTTCTTTTAGGTTTCACCTCTGGGACCATTCAATGCAAGGCAAAGAGAACATGTGTAGAAGCAATTCTTAAACATACATCAGTGTGAGGGGTGACTGGGTGGCTCACTCAGTTCAGCATTTGATTCTTGATTTCAGCTCAGGTCAGTCTCACAGTTGTGAGATGAAGCCCATGCTGGCTTCCGTGCTTAGCATGGAGCCTGCTTAAAATTCTCTCTCTCTCTCTCTCTCTCTCTCGCTCTCTTCCTCTGCTTCTTTCCCTGTTAGTGTAAGCTCTCTCTCTCTAAGAATTAAAAAAAATCATAAAAAATGAAAACAACATACATCAATGAGGAAATGATTTTAAAAATTGTAGTATATCATGGTATGAAATATTACATAACAGTTTAAATAACGAATTTGGTCTAAATATATTGACATAATATTTTAATGTATTGAGTGAAAACTAAGTTGTAGAAGAATGTGTATTATATAACCCCATTTAAAAACAAATAAAATAAAACATATAAACATTTTATTTGAGCATAAGGAGAATCGTAGAATGATTCACACAGATTGTTACCTAACAGGTGTAGAAAAGGAAGAATACGGGTGCATATTTAACTTATTCTTTATTAATATTTAGATTTAAAAGTTTTTCTTTAAACAAATATGTGGTATTTTACAAATAACTAAAGGAAGTTTTTACTAAGACAAACAAACAAACAAACAAAAACAACCCAAACAACCAAGTATACTATGGTCCCTCCCTAAGAATTTCCAGATCAGAACCTTTGGGATGAAAGTCTTAGAAATTGAACTTTTAAAGTGCTCATTGTATGGTTCTAATGCACACTTTAATGTTAGACTCTGTCACTGAGAGAAATCAATAATTAGGAAAATAATAAAAATTAATTAATGTATCAGATTAAAATATATCCATGTATATACAAATAACATGAATTAAGTTTAATGGCTAAATTAAAGAACTTGCCATAGCATAACGTAGTCCTGTGGGAGAAAGTTCATTAGACGTTGATTCAAAAGGCAGGTTTGCAATATGGTTATCAGTGAGCTTTGTTATTTCAAAACAGTCAACAATTCCCTTTACTGAAATGTTCAGAAGAATTCGTGCAGGCTATGAGAACCATTTCAGATGATGCCTTACAAAAAGTCTTTATCAATGTATGTAACATAATTAGAATGGGTGCATAGTCACCCAGAACAATTCATTAGAAAGCGAAGACTGGTTTTTATGTAAAAATTCTGATATGCAAATAACTCATCTGGGTTCCAACATAAGCAAGGCTACCACCTACAAGACAAAACATGGTAATAAAAAAGAGGAATCCTGGATGTGGGTCATGCAGGAGGCCAAATCCTGGTGTAGAACTATCAAAGAAAGGGGCCAGGAAGAGTGGGCAGCAAACAGAAACAGGTAAATCACCCTAAAGAGCATGAAACAGTCTAGTATTTTCTTGCCAGGTTTGGAGATCCAAAACAATTCAATCTCACGGCAGAAGTAGTTTCCAGAAAGTAGCCATAGCCAAACACTAGAAGGTGGCAAAATTGTTATCCTGATCTCTGAGGTTTGAAATGGGTAACAGCTATGCTTTCTTATTCCAAATCTGTTCTGCATGTCTTGTATCTGACTGCTGGGTTTTTTTTTTCTATGTTTTAAAAATGTATGAATGCATACACATATTTGTTTATCATGTATGAAGATGTAATTGTGTGATGAACATTTGCTGTTTCTGCTGTTTTGGATACTTCACTCTTCTGAGAAGAGTAAACTGATTTAGTTCTAGGGATTCGTTCCCTTCTCTATTCCCCCACTGATGTTCCTCAAGTGGAGCTGTCTTAACTCCTGGCTTGAGGAATGGCCATGGGTGACTGAGTTCAAGTGAATTAGAGTTTATCTGTCCCTTAGGCACAGTGATTGGTTTACGAATGCACACTTGTCCCAGACAACTCAATTAGGCATTCCAAGAGATATCCCAGGATTTTGTTTGTGTGTTTGGGGGACTGGAAAAAAACCCAAATTTCTTCTTCACAGGATTTGAACCTGGGAATATGATATAAAGTTGTGGGCAGCAAGGCTGTTACCAAATATTGCAGAGACTGTTGCTAACACAGAAACAGCATTTGGAAAATGAGCAGGTCCTGGATCCAGCGGTCAAGCCCCTAGATCAAGCTGCATCTGAAGCCCAAGGGTTTTTCAGTTATGTGAGCAACAATTTCTCATTATTTAATTCTGTTTCAGCTTAGTTTTGTCACTTACAACCATAAGAGCCCTGGGTAATTGTGGCAGATTAAAGATGGCTGCAAATTCTTTGATACTGTCTTTACTGAGAGATTGAGTCTGTGATTCCCTCCTCTCGCCCTTGAATCTTGGAAGGTTATGTGACTACCTTGCCTCATGGTAAATGGCAGAGAGACACTGTACCAGCTTCCAGTCCCAGGCCTTAGGAAACTGGTAGTTTCTGTATCTTGTCTCTTGAAATACAATCTCTGGGAGCTCTGAGACACTGTGGAAGAAGCTCAGCAGCCAGGAGTAAGTGCTCTGGGGAGCAGTCCCAGCTGAGAACGGCCTTCCAGCCAAGGCATGGGACACGGGACTGAAGCCATCTTGGACTCTAGACTAGTTCATCTGTTTGAGACCCATTCAATTAGGGAAAATAAGTAGCCAAATACCAGAGTGACCTCTACAAGTGATACTAGATGGAGCCAAAAGAATCACCTAGCTGAGCCCTGACTAAATTCTTGACTCACAAATTTGGTAGGTACACTAATATGGCTAGGTTGGGGGATAGTCTGTTATGCAGCAAAATATAACCTGAAAATAATTGTTTTACTTATTAAAATGTGAACGGTTCCTTAATTATTCACCTATTGCTAATTAGTTTCCTTCCCTTCTTTCTTTTAGTGTTATGTATAGCCAGTATGGGCTGAAAAATAAAAGATTTTCTTTTTCAGGAAGGCAGTAATAAACAAGCCGATGTCTTTCTCATTTGAGAGGTAAAAAATAAGACTTCTGATTTCTTAGGTGTGAGCTACATCAGACAGTGCTTTGTCAATATTGCAGTTTTAATCCAATTATGTAACTTGTTTGATCTTGGTTCTTTAGTTAATAAAGTATACCTTATTAAATAACTAAATATAGGTTTCAAATGAATATATACATATATATGTGTGTGTCATAAGTTATAAATATCTGTACACAGTTTAAGTTACCATTACAATTCCACTCTTAAAGTCATATGTGGAACGTGTGTATAAAGAATACATTAGTGAGGGGACACCTGGGTGGTTCAGTTGGTTAAGCGTCCGACTCTTGGTTTTGGCTCAGGATACGATCTCATGGTTCCTGAGTTTGAGCTCTGAGTCAGGTTCTGTGCTGACAGTGCAGAGCCTGCTTGGGTTTCTCTCTCTCCCTCTTCCCTGCTCTCTCTTTCTTTCAAAAATAAACAAATAAACATTAAAAAAACCAATACATTAGTGAGTAAAAATTGATTCCTATCATCACCACCACGACCTGTTTTCTTTTGTGGAACTGTATACATAGTCCATGGAAAAAGTTATTTCCATTGGAAGGAAGATTTAGAATTATAGCTAAGAGTTGACTAAGTACAAGGGAAAAATAAAACCTTCACACAAGGTTTGGTGAAAATGCGGGATTCCAAGTTGGTAAGACTCTTGTGGTCAAAATTGAAGAGGAAGGGGGCTATGATAGATTTTTTGGCTCAGAAGGTATGATTCACATACTGGTTCTGGCACTCAGTAGCTTTTGTATTTGGAGCTCATATTTGTATCCTTTACAAATCATACAGATATTATGGTTTTCTTTGGTGCATAACTTATTAACTGATTTTGAAAGTAACCCTTAAGTGCATGAGTAGTATCTGCAGGAAGTCTATGATCTGAAAAAAGGCATATCTGCAATTATCTTTTTGCATCTTTTATCTATCTTTGTGTGTTCAGAAGGTATCTATTAAAAAATATGTCATTCCTGGGGCGCCGGGGTGGCTCAGTCAGTTGGGCGTCTGACTTCAGCTCAGGTCACCATCTGGCCGTCTGTGAGTTCAAGCCCCGCGTCAGGCTCTGTGCTGTGTGCTGACAGCTCAGAGCCTGGAGCCTGTTTCAGATTCTGTGTCTCCTTCTCTCTCTGACCCTCCCCTGTTCATGCTCTGTCTCTCTCTGTCTCAAAAGTAAATAAACATTTAAAAAAAAAAAAAGACTTGAAGTCTTAAAAAAAAATGTCATTCCTTTACATGCTTGTCGTATTTGTTCCTTGTTCTTCCAGTATTGTGAATGAATGCAGCAAGATAGAACTGTGGGCCATTGTTCACAAAGCTCCAAATTTACCTAAAAAGTAATGTAAAATTATGTGCATTGAAAATCACTTCAACGCAATTAAAATTTAATAAAGTTAGAACTGCTCATTTCATTATTTTCTGACATTTTATAAATATTAAACAATGGTTTATTTCTTTATTCTGAGAAGAAGTTAATTGCAAACATCACTGTTGTCTGGAAAGAGTCACTGTCAGGGGTTCCTTATTCCTTTTGTGGTTATAAAGCAACATTGTCATAATATCCTTTTTAACTGGTGATGAGTGAGGCTTGATTTCTTTGCGTTTCCTCCTTTGTAACTCAGAAAGCCTAATTTTAAATGATGTAATTTTTCATTTTAAAACTTTCTCAGGTTTCTGTAATGATTTAAGCCTATCAATATTTCCTGCTTAGTTTCTAGCCTACAGCTGAGTTGTGAAAAACATGATTTTTCCTCCAGAAGCTCTATTTGATGCTATAGTTCATATAATTGAAAAAAAGAAAAAAAACAACCAAAAAACATTTGCAACCCTATTTGCATTAACTAGCCCCTGACATGAGGAATTAGATCCAGGCATCTTTGCTAGCATGTGTATACTACAAGCTATGCCCTGTTTTACCAGTTCTTTCTACCTGAGCCTACTAGATTAGAGTTCATGGACCACCTCAATCAAAATCACCCTTAGGAGCTTGTTAAAAATGAAGGTTCCGACATCTCATACACAAAATTCTAATTTAGTCAGGGTGAAATGGAACCCAAGGATCTACATTTTTAATAAGTGTCCTCGGGAGGTTCTTAAGGATACGTATAATAATCGAGAGAATAAATATTAGACTCACTGGTCATAAAGTTTCCCTATGTGTATAATACACATTCATAGACAAAATGAAAAGGAAAATAGAGATAATAATTTGACGGGTTTTTGGAGAAAAATCCCTAGTGTGAAGGCATATCTACTTGAAGGATTATGTGACTCATTTAATCATACAATTGAAAATCTTACAACCTCATTTGTTTCTCCATACGGCTGTAACAGTGGATGAGAACTTACGTAGAAATCAGTTAAGTTGTTGTTCACATGTTTGTGGTTTTAAAATATGTACACAAATTCTCTGACGTTCCTCTCTGCAAAAAGAGCACCCTAATTCCTCCCCTCTTCTGAATGTGGGCTGCATTTAGTGACTCTCTTCAAAGGAGCAGAAAAGCGTGGAAAGGACAGTGTGTGATTGCTGAGGCTAGGTCACAAAAGACACTGTGGCTTCTATGTTCAGCTTTCTTTATCCCTTTTTCTGGAAGAAGCAGGCTGCCATGTTCTGAGCATGCCCTACTAAAAGTCCACGCGGGGGGACTCAGATCTCTTGGGGGTCCGTCATGAGACTGAACCGCCTTTAAAACAGATCCTCAAACCCTAAACAAGCCTTTGGATGATTCTCACCCTGGTTACCGTCCGGGCTGATGCTGAGTCAGACGTGATCAGCCCAAGCTATCCCCAAATATCTGACTCACAGAAATTGTAAGCACTATTAAAATTTGTCATTGTTTAAGTTGCTGTTTTGAATATGCCACAATAAATAACGAGTAAATGTGTTAGGTAGCTATATTACTTGCTAATATCTTTATTACTTCATTTTATAAAGAAATTAATGAAAACATTTACATATCCAGTAATCTAATAATTCATGCTGGAGACTGCAGGTAGTCCATAGGCCTGCATTCATCTACTTTTGCATTCACAGTAACTCTTTTGTTATCCCCCACAGCTAAATTGCTAAGCTTCTTTCTAAACACTACATATTTAAAAAGGGCATTTTAGGGGCACTTGGGTGGCTCAGTCGGTTGAGTGTCTGACTTCAGCTCAGGTCATGATCTCATGGTTCATGAGTTCGATCCCCGTGCTGGGCTCTGTGCTGACAGCTCAGAGCCTGGAGCCTGCTTCGGATTCTGTGTGTGTCTTTCTCTCTGCCCCTCCTGCTCACGCCCTGTCTCTCTGTCAAAAATAAACATTTTTTTTAAAAGGACATATTAGCTATAATATTACTTAATAAGTAGGTGAGAAAGTGGGTATTTTTTCCCATTTGTCATCTATTGTTTCTCTCAACAAATATTTATTGATACCTACTATGTGCCAGTCACTCTTCTAGGAGCTTGTATACATCAGTCAGCAAAAGAGACAAAAAATCCCTGCTCCCGTAAAACTTACATTTCAGTATGAGCTAGTAATTGTTCATTAAAGAAAGATGTATTGAGGACATGTTAGGTACACACAGAAATATGTATATGGCTTAGGCTCCGCCTTTACTTAAGTTGGCAAGTACCTGCCACACGGATGCGTCAATATGAACTCAACAGTCTTCAAAAGTGAGCTTGTAAACAAATTTGCATCAATTAAAATGTACATTACAGTGACAAAATAAATTAAAACAGCAATTTTGTCTCTCTCCCATCTCTTCAGTATTCACATACATGCAATAAGAATGCTTGAGTTCTTCAGGTTATTCTGTCTGTCAGCCTTCACATTTTAATGTCAACTCTATTCATGAGGGACGTTCTACCCAGGGAGCTTTTTATCTTTTGTTTCATTTAGCGAAGAGTGATAATGTCATGAGGCATGTGAGATTTTTTTTTTTTTTGCATAACAGCTCCTTGACATACCAGTACTCATACAATAAGAAGGAAGAGAAGATAGCTGTTTCTTTTTACGTTGAGGAAGATACCGTCCACTATTTTTGTAACATTTATAGTAAAGCTGTGTATTCTTGGATTTATCATGGATCTATAGAAGTATACTATAAACATAAAATGATGAATGCAAGTTTATAAACGTAAACTGTATTTCAAGAGAGGTCAGCTTTACAACTGAAGTATAATTAGTAATAGCTGTTAGTAACAACAGCCTTTCATAGACTTGAACAGAAGAGTTTCTAGACCAATACTTAACTGAGTTCAGTTTCATTGTTTACAGATAAGAAACCACTCAAGAAATTTTAGTCAAACTTAGCTATTGGCAGAAAGGTGATGAAACCCTTAGTCTGTGACTCAGTCTATGGTCTTTTTCCACACACGGGTTTTATCTCATTATTATGTTTCAAAAGAAGCAAAGAAATATTCATTTCACAAGTGCTTAATGTTTCATCTTGCAGAAAGTAACTTCAAACCTTAATGTTTTACATTCTTAACTATTTGTTGGGCCAATGTGAATTCTTTATTCTATTTTTATTTTAAAATGGACTTAACTTGAGAAAATGGCATTACAGAAAGTTTTAAAATAGAGCAAAAAATCTATAAAATCACTGAACCAAAAAAAATTGCATTTATTTTTGTATTCTTACATTCTAGTCTTGAAGGTAATTGTACTAACAGCAAACATGCAATTGTGTTTATGTGTGTGTTTGTATATGTTTACTTAATATTCTGTAGGTTGCTCAATTTTTGGAATTGCAAACCCCATTGCAAGTAATATCTTGTATGTTGGTTTTGTCTATTTATTATTGTCTTTATTTCATTAGAATTAATTTTTGAAGAGTATTAATAAGCTAAAAGATATGGGCACATATGCTTTTGCTATGTATTTCTATGTCATTTCCCCAAAAGGCATGATAGTAATTCTCAATGCTGCTAGCAATGGAATACCATTGAAGTTAAATGAATCTTTTTCTATTTTCCCCCCACTATTTCTCCATCACGTAGTCAAACTGGTGCAAAGCCCTAAAAATTGTTGCTAAATGGATAAATAAATATAAAAGTTAAGCTTCTATCCCAACCAAATATCCACTCTACTGCCCGAGACAGTACTATTTGAAAATATTTTGGTTTCCTTAGCCATTTATATAAATTTTAGTGTTTTTTTAAATATTAATCAATATGGATTTTTACTCCGCAGCCACTAAGTCAGTATCGGCTCATACTGAGCCGGCTCATACTCATATATTTCCAGAACTTGCTCATTAACTATTTGCACACTGTGAAAATATAAGCCAGTCAGGCTCCAGAATCTCTGAGGTGAGAGAGAAAGAAGTTGAATACCCATAAACTGAGAAAGAATTGGGGCTTGTCAAGTAATAGATAGGGTAGTGAATTCCATGTTTCATGTTGTCATCTTTAAGTTTTTGTATATTGTGATAAATGTAGGGTGCTGATCAGTAGAATGACCATATAATTTGTGAACTGAAACACTTTTGAGCAAAAGACTGTTTTTCATAAGTATGCTGGGACAACAGGCATTGGGGTGCCTTGGTGTCTCAGTCCATTGAGCGAGTGACTTCAGCTCCTGTCATAATCTCGTGGTTCATGGGTTCAAGGCTCACATCAGGCTCACTGCTGTCAGTGCAGAGCCTGCTTCAGATCCTCTGTCCCCCTCTCTCTGCCCCTCCCCCACTAACACTCTCTCAAAAATAAATAAGCTTTTTAAAAAAGGACTTGTTTAAAAAATTTTTTTAAAGTAGGGGCACCTGGGTGGTGCAGTTGGTTAAGCGTCTAATTCTTGGTTTTGGCTTGGGCCATGATCTCGCAGTTTTGTGAGTTTGAGCCCCTTGTGGGGCTCTGTGATGGCAGCATGGAGACTGCTTGGGATTCTCTCTCCCACTCTCTGCCCGTCCTCCACTTGTGCAATCTCTGTCTCTCTCAGAATAAATAAATAAATAAACAAACGAAAAAAAAATTAAAAACATAAAGTTAGTTTTGTCCCTAACCCTCTACTTACATCATTAGGGGAGAGCGTTCTGTTAAAAGAAAAGTGCTGGGGAAGGAAAGTCCATCCAAACTGCATTGTCGGAGACATTACTTGTAGATCAGTAGAGATCTATGTCACAAAGGCATTAGAGGAGAAGAAATTCAAAACATGGACAACAAGGCAACCTAGAAATCACCATATTTCCCCAGGCCTGTAACAAAGTATGGGTGTTGTTAGCAAAAGTGGGGAATTAGAGCTGCCCAGTAAGTATTAGAACAACTGTGGAATTGTCCAGGCAGGAGCTGGGAGCGAGCTAAAATGAGCTGTTTGTGGAGGCTGGAACCATGCGGAGATAGAACCACTATCCTAGGCACATCTCTGAAGCAGAGGTGGGGTGAGACTTACCCCCCATTTCACCCTTCCTCCTGCTTTCTGGTGTGTCCTTGGTTGAACCAGAGATCAGCTCTCCGTGGAGGCTGGGGATTATACTTTGCAGAGTCAGCCCCCAGTGATATCAGACAGAAAACTACATGGGAGAAGGATGGATCTGAGAGCAACTAGGAAAATGGACACCCCATCTAATATAATCAGCATTTAAAGAGAATGAAAAGCAACATACAAGCCAAACTGGCTTGTTAGTTGGCTGCACTGTTCAGGTCTGATGTACAGCAAGACACAGTGTGATTTTTCATGTGAGCTACAGTCATCTATCAGTCATTACAGAGTTCCCTGGGAACTTAGGACCAGAACACAGGCACTGATCTGAAGGGGTCTGGAAGACATCATGTTTCTAGTCAAGGGCACAGGACGGTGCAATTCAGATTTTTTGTTGTTCATGAAAATACATAAGACTTGTGGGTATAATAAATAAATAACCTGTGTTTGTACTCCCAGTTTAGGATTTTGCTTTTATTTCTTTTACCGAGAGACAGTAGGAGAAAAGTCAATAAAGAAACGGAGTTCTTTGAAATAAAAAATCTTGATGCATATTAGTAATTAGTAATTAGAGTGCTTTTCTTTTTTCTTTATACTTTAGAAGTAAATGGGATGCGTATGTATCTTTTGAGAAGAAATGCTGCTTCTGTCTCACCCTCACTGTCTATAGTTAAGATGTTGATTTCTTGCTTTTTGACTTCTCTTAATTTGTATAGGCACCCACATGGTCTATATATCATCCACACTATGAGACTTTCTGAAGCAACAAGAATCAAGAATCCTTCAGTATAAATCGGAGGAAAGCTCCTCTTCTGAGAGAGAAAATAACTACTGGCTAAAGTCTAATTAGAATTCTAAATTACGGGCTTCAAAATTCTTAATCACTAGGATTCTCTCTGCTTAGTTGATCTCATTTTCTGTAACATTTAAAGTCAAACACTGTGCTCCACAAAAGCAAATATATTCATTCTCACCCACACAAAGCTCTGTAGACCCAACCTCGAATCCTGTTCTCCTAATTTCACAGCCTAATGCTGACTCATTACTTTCTACCAGTCATAACAGCCTTCTCTCAGTTGCCTTTTTTTTTTTTTTTAAATAATTCATCCTTACCGTGATGACTTCTCTGACTATGGATAGAACTATCATGAGATTTTTCTCAGATTTTAGTATCCAAATCGGTACACTTTTAAGAGTAAGAAGGATGCTATTCATAATTACACCAGGAATAGGCAACATTCACAACTGTCCATGGCAAACTAAGATAAATGATCCACCCTACCTGTAGCCCTAATCATTCTGTAAGCCTCTATGCATCATAAACACATTTAAATAAATACAGATTTATACAGATATCCTCTTTCTCATTTCCTTCATCACATTTTTCCACCCATTATTTGCTATGACCTTGATTTTGCCAAGATTCAGGGAAAGTATTATTTCCATATTTATGTGTATGAGTTTTCAGATAATAACTGGCCTTATTATTTCATCTTTCTTTAGTGTCCCCAAAATGTCTTCAATAATCATGGTCATATGACCATTAAAAAATAGTTGCTCAGTAAAGAAATACTTTACTTGTAAAAAGTGCATTCAAACAGACTTTGACTACCATAAGAAATTAAACGTGGTACAGAGTTGTTTTTTCTTTTTTAAATCAACGTGAATAATACCAAATAAGAAGGATATCAGAATTATCTTCCTATATCAGGACTGGTGCTATTGCAGTTAAATATCAACAACCAATGAAAGACTGATGAAGAATTTATTCTAGAATCATAGAGATGATTTAAGGATTAAAAATAATATCAACATCAAAAAGCAATATCTGGCTAATTCTTGTCCCTCTGTGATGAAAAGCTATCTGTTATAAACTCTTGCTGTCAAAGCACCATACAGACGGGGTGGAGGCGGACTGTTCTCTGCTTCCCTGAAAGCCACAGAGATGTGTGTCTGTTTTCAGACTGGTTCTCTGCTTGTAAAAAATATGGAATAGTGCTGGCAACCACCATTGGTGGATACAAAGATGTAACTGATCCCTGACCCCGTTTGCAGGATGTCTGGCCTGAGAAAGATTATTATTTTGAAATTGTACTCATTATTCTTCATCAGTACCAAGAAAAAAAAAAAAAAAAAGGGAAAATGTCCTTTCACTATGCTGGATTTCATGTATACCCAAAGGCTCTTTTGGAAATAGGACAGTGAGTGAATTTCTTTGGAGGTCTTCTTAAAAACTTCTTTAAAAATTTCCTCTGGTATGACTTAAGTACAGTCTTTCCTAGAGACTGGAACATAGTTTAAAGATGATCTTTAATTCACTTCAACTACCTTTCCTCCATGAATCTCACAAATATCTGTGTATATTATGCATAAATGTGGTATGACTTTTTAATTTTGTACATATGTGTACAGATTCATTCATTAAAAACACTTTAAGGACAAATAAAATCTGGGTTATACTTTCCTTCTTAAACACCCTCATTTTGTTTTGTTTTGTTTTGTTTTGCTCTTTTTTTTAAGAAACAGTATAATGGTAAGAGGAAAATGAACTTGACCAAATACAAAATTAAGGTAAAATCTGTCCTGGAAAATATACAAAAGACATACAAAAATGACTGAAAGAGCTTTACTTTTTTTTTTTCAATCATAAATGAATATATCTGTACCTTTAATATGTCTGGAGGCTGATAAACACAGCTGTCCATAATGAGAAAGCAGATTACATCATGTTACTCTAAATAAGCCTTCTAATGAGAAATCAGGATTAAGTTGAATCTGGAGAAGAAATTTGTATTTGCCTTGAGAATTTCAAACTGATCTCCCCCGGGGGAATGATGGAGCATTAAGAGATTTTAATTTGAAATGAGGTTATGGGATTGTAAATTGCTGACAGATATTTAGTAAATGATTTAGTGTTTGTGTTTATATTCTAGCTTAGGAAAGATTTTGACTTTTTCAGAAAACTGAAGAAATGTCTTCAAAACACATTTAGCTAATCAAAATGAAGTGTCCAAAGAATGGGGAAGAATGAGTAATTAAATCAATATATTTGAATTATGCATTAAAATTCAACAATAAACTTTCATTCTCTGAGCAAGACTCAGTGTATTTTAGGGTCATACAATTAATTTATTAGTATCAATTAAAGATCGAGTGGTGACATCCTTGAGTAAGTGTTATAACTTACAATATCAGGCTTATTAAAATACCTCTATACCTCTCTGCATTTCTAGAAGAGATCATAATTACACAAAATCCGAGGAAGTTTCTTTTTTGGTGATTTATCACACACTATTCCTAAAATCATTCAGCAAGCAAAGCATATGGGGGTAAGATATTGTGTTTATTCTGCACCCACCAGGAATGAGCAGCATAGCTCATGTCCAACTAGTTCTGTAAAAAGGTAGCCCCGTGGGGAAGATGGATAAGACCAAGACTGATACCACAACTTACTCCCTTTTTCCTTTTGAAAGTTTTATTTTCAACGTGACACCTACTATCATATACAGTCCTTTTCTGTTCTTTTGACAAACTCACACAGCTTGCAAAAAGTGATTCAGCCTTCATTACAGAAATGCCACCCAAAGGGTGTCTTTCAAAAGCTTTGTGTTTTTCAGCTGGAGTCAAGACTGAATGCATCGTGGTTTCTATGGCCCTACAATTTCTGGTCCAAGATAGACGCCACTGTCATTACAGGTATTGCAGGAAAATGTGCTATTTCTTACTGAGCTGCCTTGTGGACTAGTGTCACCGGGGAAATATCACAGCCTGGTTTATGGGAGGCTGTCCTATTTTATATGCAGGTACATCATAAAGAGCTTTATGCTTGGGAGGCTAGCTAGGAATACACCGCTTCCTACCTAGCCAAGATTCTCCTTTTTATTTCATCTCTTGGAAAAAGTGGCTTACCATTTACCTTTTTGTGTCCATTTCTAATGTGGCATAATCTTTTTTCTCTCACATTTCGAAATCTGACACTTGGGGTTTGCGTCCTTCTCCCCTGCTTCTTCCCATACATTTTCTTCTGTCCTAAAACCTATGCAATTAACTCCTGTCACCTTAAAAGCCTTTCTTACAGCACATTGCCCCAGCTGTTGAAGCATATGTAATTACATCCTACACTACCTGTCCTGGGGCATGCTAGTTTCATACAATTTTCATATCACCCTTTTTCATTATTCAAGCAGAGTGAAATTTTAAGGACAGTGTGATTAGGCTGAAATTGGAACTATTCAAGGTTTGGCATTGTGTAAAAGCAGGCTCTTTCCTTTCCTACACCAAACTCAAAAGCTATTGTTAAAAAGAACGGTTCAATCTGCTTGGTGTGCACACTGGTCACACATTCAGGACCGTCACAGTTAAGACTTTTCATGGAACCATATTAGCATTCATTAGTATTTTCGTGACTGAATTGGAGTTTAATCTGAGGGAAATGGTGTTAGTGATGAAGGATTTTATAGATTTATATGGATTCTGTCCTAATTTTGGCGATGAGAACCACGAAAAACACACGGAGGCGATGCGGACAATATAGGCAAAGTACTTATGCAAAGTAGGCCAGTGAGATACTTAAAGAATTTTGAACATAACTTAAAACATTCATTGTACAACAAAGGAAAAAGGAATAAAAAGCTTAAATAGTTGTTCTCTCTCTGCATTACATCTAAACAAAAGCCTCTAAAGCAGACATACAACTGGGAAATGAACTCAATCCATTTAAAATTAATAGCAATTTCCCTAACTTCCCAGCATCCTAGCTCCACAGTTTTCCAAGATACATTATGGTTCGAAGTAATCAATCAACTTTTAAATATTTTATCTCCTCAGGATTAAATTGGGCTACTAGAAACATTAAACTTATAAAGTCTCTGTGATCTTAGTAATACTGTGTACTGCTCACCAATTGGAAATAGAGTTGAAAAGTCGATCAGTGCAAAGCCTATGGTACTGTAATACGTGGTGTCCCTCATATGCAAGGGTACAAATGCCTGGTTATTTTGAAATAATTATGTAACACAATCTTATTGTTTTTATCAAGTGATTAAATTTATTCTGTTATCACATCACATTATCAGTAGCATTCAGTATATTTTGAGCTTCGGAGACAGAGGCTAAGCATTGAAGAGGTGTATAAATATTCATTTGTCACAATATGGGAAGATTGTGTATGTGTCTGAGCACATATGGTGGGCTAGGGGCACTAACCTCTGTGCAGTTGAAAATCCATGTGTGACTTCTGACTCCCCCAAAACGTAGCTACTAATAATAGCCCATGTTGGCAGGAAGCTTCACCAATAACATAAGCAGTTGGTTGTATGTTGTGTGTATAATATACTGTATTCTTACAATAAAACAAGCTAGAGAAAAGGAAATGTTATTAACAAATTCATAAGGAAGAGAAAATATGTTTAAAGTACTGTATTGTATTTATTTTGAAAAATGGCATATAAGTGTACCAGGTCAGTTCAAACCTGTGTTATTCAAGGCTCAACTGTAGAAGGAATTTTTGAATTTTTCTGTGCTATATTACTATCATTGGTTATTCTTTCCTTCTTAATTAGCAAAAACCCTAAAGAGCTGACTACTTATAATCCTAGCTACTGACGAAAAATCAGAGTACATTTGAATGCATGTCATTACAAGGATCCCTTCCAAATATGATTTACAGTCATAAATAATAAAAAAGATCTATTCACCAGGACTAAAATGTTATGATCATTTTGCTTTCTTTTGTTCAATAAATGTGAATCTGTTTGAAAGTATAGATTCATGTGAAAAATGAAGAGGTCCAAAAATATCATATATTAGAAGAGCTATGAAATAACCAGAACTTTTATTGAATGTTTGTAGGCATGTAAATTGGTGCAAGTAATTTGAGGAAGAATTTGGCATTATGTGGTAACATTGAAGATGCACATATCCTTTGACTGAGAAATTAAAATCCTAGATATGCTACCTAGAGAAACTCTTGCATGAGTGCACCAAAGGATATGCTGGGAGTGTTTATAGTAACATTTCTGTAATAGAAAACCACTGGGAAGTGACCCAAAAATCTGTTGGATGAAGAATGTAGAAATAAATAAGTCGAGGTATATTTATAGAATGGTATGTAACATAGTTGAAAAAATTAATAACAATATGAATAAACATGATTAAACCTCAAAACTTTAATATTGAGCAGAAGAAGCAAGTCTTTGGAAAATACCTATTATTATTATTACTATTATATATAAAGGTAAAAAATACTAGACAAAAAATGATTGTATATATCTTGGGTGCACCTACATCTTTGGTAAAAGTGTACAGAAATGCAAGAGAACAATCAGCCTACAATTCAAAGGTAGTGGTTATGTCTGAGAGAGACATGAAGAAGGAAAGAAGGAAGACAACACAAACACATTCAAAGGTAATGATACTGTTTAATTCCTTTAGGTGGGTGGTAAGCTCATGAATGTTATTTCTTATTCTTTAAACTACAGATTTTATGTATACGTACTCTTGAGAGAGAATCCCAGGAGTGCTGTCAGTGCAGAGCCCAGCGTGGGGCTCCATCCCACAAACCATGAGATCACGATCTGTGCCAAAATCAAGAGTTGGAAGCTTACTGGACTGAGCCACCCAGGTGCCCCTGGCACCTGTTCTCTTAATTGATATTTGCCATAACCTGTTTCTTGTTCTTACTTGAAAGACCATGGTAGACGGTAGAAAGTGATAATGCTGGGATTAGCAACAAGGCAATCAGAATTTCTTGACCTCTACACAAAATGCCTTCAAAATGTTTTCCTGGTTTTTCGAAGTAGCCTGCAATATTTGTTTTTTTAATTTTTTCAATGTTTTTTAATTTATTTTTGAAAGACAGAGATGGAGTGTGAATAGAGGAGGGGCAGAAAGAGGGAGACAGAGAATCGGAAGCAGGTTCCAGGCTCTGAGCTGTCAGCACAGAGCCCAATGCAGGGCTTGAACTCATGAACCATGAGATCATGACCTGAGCGGAAATCAGACTCTTAACCGACTGAGGCACCCGGGTGCCCCTCAATACTCATTTTATATAGAAAAAATACATTGTGCCATAAATGCAGTAAAGATGATAAGAAACAATGTTGCATAGCATGCAAAGTTGATTGATGCGTAATGGTGTTACAACTTTGACATTTGAAGTTTAATAATATTCTGTGTAGAAACTTATTCAAACAAATCAATTCATCGTTATTTTCACCTCTACTTATTACAGGAATTATTTCTTCAATTCGGAGATGTGAGACACATATATCTCTGATTCTTTGCTGTCACAAACCACTCAACTTATTTTAACTGACAATTCTAAAAGCATTCCCATTTTTAAATGCCTGTGGAACATAACATTCTAAGTATTGACTGAATGAGATGAATTCTGTGAAACTGTTACATCCCGGATCTGAAGGAATAATTCTGTTGATGAGACCCACTGTGGTATCCAGACTACTAGAGAATGCAGGTGGATAGGGGCAGAGGAGATAAAGATAGAGAAAGAGAGACAAAGAGAGAGAGAGACAGAGAGCGGGAGATTGATTCGGATCCTGTGATTGTGGCCAACAAACCTGACTGAAGACCTGCGTCAGTATTGGTCCTTGGAATCCCTGCAATGTATTTTACAGTTCAACCCATTGACCTTTAGGACTCCTGCAGACACTAAATATATGCTAAATAATTTTTTGAAAAATTATTTAAAGTAACTATTGTCACTCAAAATACTCTTAGGGGCATGTCGCTGTCATAGCTGTCCCCTCTGAGGAGATATTGAATGATTGGTGGAAATTAAACTCTGAAAGAACCTTTTATTAAAAACAAAAACAAAAACAAACAAAAAACAAAACAACCCAATCCTTTTTTATGTACAAAAGGAGGAAGTTGTAGATTCCTTTAGCAGTTAATTTTATTTTTCTAATCAGTTTTTCACTTGCTTATCCAGTTTGTTAACCATGATCTTTTTTATAGCAGTCCTTTACTAGCTCTTGCTATATGTATGTCAGAACCATTCTGAGCATTTAATGTGTATTGTTTAATGTATCTGCAAGTGTCACTTTAAAGTAGACATCAGTAACCTTGTTACATAGGGAAAGCAGGGTCATTGAAGAACTTGCAGGAGGTTCTACAACCAGCCTTTGGATTCGAACACAGATCGGCTGGCTCCAATATTTGTGTTCTTAACGTCTTCTACTGTGCTATTCTCATTAGCCTCCCAGAATTTCTCAAGCTCTGATTTTCTGTGCTCAGGTTAATCTCTTTGCTAAATCAAGTTTGTGGGAAATATATAACCAATTAATCAAAAACAGAATTCCCTTAACCATGATATTTTCTTTCTGCATGCTATCTAATCTGTAACTGCTGATGTTTACTCACATGCCATACTATCAACATTTCCTATGCTGATCTACTTGGTTACCATTTAGTCTTTGATTCCTTTGTAATCTGATTTTCAGCTTCACCATTTTATACTGAGGAAAGGCTGTGCGATGTAACAATGAACTTCCTTTGAGATACAAGAAGAGTCCTTTATCTCAGGATAAAAATAATTATCCTGCCTTATTTCCTAATAATATTAAGAAAATTCCGTGTCAGTGAAAAGCCATATTCACGTAAAGTCAGCAGTTAACCTCCAGAGTGGAGTCCATTTTTGATTTTATTCAGTTTACTGAACTTCTTTTCTGGAATTGGCCTCACTGACTATTTTTATCTTTTATAACTTGATAACTTTGTTCACTCTTTCTGGAATGTCCCTGCCCTTTCTTCATTTCATCTAATCCAATTTATTTTTCATTAGATTCCAAGTTTTTCCTGATTCTTCCTAGGACAAGTTATTCTTTGTGCTTCTACTGTAACCACTATTTTTCTGAGATCATTCCTTGTGTTTGCATCCATGGTGGTTTCTCTCATTGGAAAGGAAGCTTCAAATTGTCAGATATTATTTCAGAGCCATATTGATTCTTCCACCATACCTAGCACAATGAATAGCCCATGTGAGTTTTCGATAAATATTTGCTAAATTGAATCAAGGTTTTATAATAGTATATTGTCAATCATTAGAAACTTGACCAATGTAAAATATTTGCTGGGAAAATAATGAGATGGTGGGGGGGAAGCCTTATTTATTTGTGAAGCTGTTATCCATTTAAGTGTGCTTTTTTTTTTTGTCTGTCTACCTCATGGCCATGAAAACGATACAGGAGATAATAAAATAGTAATCTGGTTTTATTTCCCATCAATAAATTCCATCTGTGTCTTCAATGGAATCAAAGTGTTCAAAATAATATTCGTCTTAGGGTGAAACCCACTGCACACAACGTTTTACACCATTTTGTAAAAAAATGGTCTTTGGAACACTTTAGAATCAGGACAAAATTGTGTAAAATGTAAATGACAAAATTTCAAGGAATTTTTCCCACCACACGTGGAGCATTTTCTGGGAAGATGTTATTGATTTTTTGCAAAATGAAAACAATAGCATTAAATGCAGGACACGCTAAGTTCGTGGTTAGGAGGATTTGGAGATCTGGGGACGTGGTTTCTCTATAGGAGCCTTGAAGTGAGTGTTGATGTTTCCATTAGTGCCAATTCACAGCCTACGAGAGCTGTGGAGAGCTACCATCTGGTGGCCCTATTACACACAGAGAAGAGATGAACATCTCATGGATATAACTAACTTCCTGACAGATAATTTCTCTGTGAATAAATCCTCGAGAATTCAAGTATATATTTGTTTCAGCTTTTTATCGGAATAGATTAGACAGGTGAACAAATATCCATTAAGGAGTTACTGCCTTTCATAGAACTTACGGTGACAAGAAGGCGATCTAAAGTTCTCAATCATTCACAGAAGAATTGTGCAGCATGGTTTTCAGACATCCGATGGCACATTTGGACAGAAAAAATGTCTGTTGTTCTCTTAGATTAATATTCCAAACGTTGAATTTGAAGCCCAGAATCATGTGGATTTATTTTAAAGTTCAGCTGTAAAGCTTCCCAGAGTTATAACCCAGCCAACCAGGAAGGCTTTGAGCTAGGAATTTTGTGGTTCATGCTACTTGAGGATGAATATGGAAATATGATATTAGACAGCTTGTTGTCAGTTTCTAAAAATCATTACACCCACAGAAATTCTATTTGGCCCACCAAATTTTCACTCTTCCAGCTCATATTTCCTAGCATTATATCTGCTTTGCTGTTTCACATCATGAGGCTCAAGCAAGAACTTGCAAAAAGAGTAGAGGCCATCTCCTCAAAAATATCAGATTTCTCCCAAAATTGAATTATGTGGGAAAGGCAATGAGAGAATGAATATATTTAATTAAGTTTTCTCAGCCTAAATGCTGAATTTTATTAAATTCACTGAATATTTAGATTCTCAGCACATGGATTGGCATTTATTTTCCATCTCTCATCCTATGCTACCCTTCAATCTAGGCTAGTGACATAATGACAATTTACTGAATGCATATTAAATGACAGATCTTCTGTGAAATCTTGATATGCATTTATCATTTAATGCTAAACATCGACCTCTATGGTTGTTACCATCTTTATTTGCTGATAACTTGCACAAAGTTCCCAGCTAGGAACAGTTGCACCAAGTTTCAGTCTCAGTTGCACGTCTTATGCTCATGTTCATAGACAGAATGACATTTGTCTTAAGTGTTTATATTTACAAACCCATATTCTATGCTGCATCTCTCCAAAGATATTGCATCATATTTGAGATCTTCTCCAAACATTTAATTTATTACAGTAAATAAAGGGATCATAATTCAGTTGGTGATACTAGAGATCTTTGGATATGTATATGGAACTATAGAGAAAAAAAGTAGGGTTTATTTTGGAGAAAATATACCATCGCTTTAAAAAAGCACTTCATGGAGACAGGATTGATATACAAGAACTATACATAACTAATGCATAAACTTGATGAGTTTGGAGACAGATATATACCCGTGAAACCGTCCCTGCAATGTATGCCATGAACGTATCTATCACCTTCAAAAGTTTCCTCCCAACGTCTTTATTATTATTATGATATAAGAAAGCTTAACATAAGACCTACCTTAGTAATTTTTTAAAGTATATAATGCAATGTTATTAACCAATGGTACTACACTGTGCAGTAGATCTCTAAGACTTACTTATCTTGAATAACTGGAACTTTGTACCCTTTGATTAATATCACTCTATTTCCTCCTCCTCTTATCCTCAGCAACCACTACTCTACTCTCTGCTTCTATGAATTTGGCTATTTTAGATTTCTCATAAAATAAAGACTTATCAATTCTCACAAATAAAACATAAATTCCTCACAAATAAAAAGCCTGGATTGTGATGATAGTTCCACAGATGTGTACTTAATCTCCAAACTCATCAAATTGTTTAAATTAAATATGCATAGCTTTTTGTATGTTAATCATACCTCAATAAAATAAAGGGAAGTAAAGAACAATTCAAAAAAAGCTTCTTAACAACAAAAGAAACCATCAAGAAAATTACAAGATAACCTACAGGATGGTAGAAAATATTTGCAAACTTGATGTATTATAAAGAATTAGTATCCAAAATATATAAGCAACTCTTAAAACTCAATAGTGAGAAAACAAATAATCCAAGTAATACATGAGCAAAGGAACTGACTCAACATTTCTTCAAAGAAGATGATACAAATGACCAACAAGTATATGAAAAGGTATTCAACATCACTAATGATCGAGGAAATTTAAATCAAAGTGGTAATGAGATACCATCTCATAGCTGTTAGAAGAGCTATCAACAAGTAGACAAAGCAGCAAGTGTTGGTAAGAATGTGGAGAAAAGGGAACCCTTGCACACTTTTCATGAGAATCTAGATTAATGAAACTGCTAAAAAACACTATGAAGGCTCTTCAAAAAATTAAAACCAGAAAGACCATATAATCCATTAATCCCACTTCTGTGTATACCTATAAAATAATTGCTGTCAGGATCTTCAAAGGATATCTGAACTCCCATACCCATTAAAGCATTATTCACAGAAGCCAAGACGTGAAAGCAACCTAAATGTCCACTGACAAAAGAATGGATAAAGAAAAAGTGGTGTATACACACAATGAAATACTATTCGGTCTTAGAAAAGGAGGATACCCTACCATGCATGACAATATGGATGAATCTGGAAGCTAAATATATTGTTGCAATGACTAATGTGCCTCACTTGTTATATTTATTTATGCTTGTATACCTTATTAGCCTAAATATTATACTTCTATAGAGCTATTTAAGTGCTTGTTACAGTATAATGCAAGCATTGATTGTTTTATTTATTTATTGGTTGTTGCTTTGAAATCTTTAATGATCTTAGAAATCCTGGAAGCTACATGATAAAATGTGTTTTCTTTCAGCTCAGCTGAACTTATTTATAGCCTATTCTTCTTATGTCAGCTGCTATCATTAAAGATTATTATATATGCACCAGATTTATTTCAAGTCTGTTTTTATATGAAGTAGGACTGTTTGCTGAAAGAATATATAACTTAAACTTTCTAGGAACGTATTTACTTCTATTAAATCTCCTCAAAGATTTTCTAGTTCAACAACATGCTAATATCTATATTAGCAACATATCTATAGATTTGAGATCTATATTTTCATGTATGAAAAACTAGTTGATTTAATAAATGCAATTTAGGATACGTAAGAGCTTAATATAGGTCTTTGACAATGCATATTAAAAGCGAATAGTGTTTGTTTTGACAACACACACACTGAAATTGGAACAATATAAAGAGTAGCATGACTTCTAGGCAAGAATGGCATGCAAATTCACCAAGTGTTCCATAGTAAAACAAACAAACAAATAAAAACTAACAGTAAACACAATGCCTATAAACTTGTCTTAAAAAGGACATGGTGATTATAATGAAAAACAAATTGGAAAATGTGTGTTTAGTTAATATATATGTTGGCCAAAAAATGTATCCTTTAAGCTTCGCTGAATTTATCTACGGCCTTATTCCAGTGATGTCAGTAGCCATCATGAAATCAGCAAATCCTGGCAAGACTCCGATCCAAATCAATGTCTTACTTCTCTATTCTGCTGCTACATGGGGCTAAGGTGATGATAGAACAAATATTAAATGATAGGGATCTAATGGAGACAGTAGTTCAAAACATATCATGACCTAAAATAATACCGCTCAATAATTTGCAAAATAAAATCAGAGAACTTTCATGAACATAGTAATACCGAATCATTTACCTCCAGGCAGTTTATATTTGATATTACCCTTAAGCTATTTTCCATGTATTATGACTCCTATACTTAATGCAGCATTTCAACTTCGCCCTATTTCTTTCTGACCCTGTGTGGAACCATTAGAAGCAGATTAGTAACTATTTATTTTGATGATAGGTGTTTTTCTGTGTGTAATAGAAAAAAAGATTCAGAGTCCATGATGCTAGGAAATCATTCTGTAGCTGTGCTTTCTGTCTCAACCCTGAGGGAAGAAAAGCTATTGGTGTTGATGAGAAAGACTATTCACACAGTACATCCATAAACTCAACAGCTATTTTTCTTTGGTAGCTTTTTAAAGATTATTATGAGCAGGTAAATAATAGTGCTGATTATTTTTATGTCATTATGTATTTCTTATGTTCAATTACTTAATTGATGGAGATTATTTTTGTTTGGTATTTTAACAGAGTCCTTGGTTAACAATGTACTATTATCTCAGTCTATGCATGCTTGCTTTTTTTCTTATGATACAATGTCAAGCCATGAACCAACACACATATCAAAAATTCAACACGCTTGTAACATGTATCTTTGGATGTTCTCCTCCCTATCCCATTTTCTCCCACCGCCCTCGTTTTAGGATAGCCACTATTTCAAAAATAGGATGCTGTAGTTGCTTTATAATTGCATTTTTCCCTTAATTTTTTTACAAAGCTATTCTGTCCTCTCTATCTGACTATTCCCAAATCTGTAGTACTTACTGTCAAGCCTTTGTATCTTTTTCTGTTGTTTATCATCATAGAGATTTGGCTCCTAGTTTATTTGGCAATTTTCACATATGATCTTAATCCTGCAGCTATTTGAGCAAAACTTCCTCCAGATATAGTTTGTTTCTAATTCTGAGAGTGGCTAATACTAATCTACAACTATTTCGGCACCCTACTAACTTGGAAGAGATGTCTCAAGTTCAGCTTCCATACTCACTACTCTTCCTATAGTCATATCACGAAGGGCATGGAGACTCAGGTCAGCCACCAACTTGTCTACTCCAACTCTTTGCTTCTCTGTATTAGTTTCTCTGCCTCTCAGACTCTCAGCCTCATATCTAAGTCCAGTTTTCCGATGCTCCAACTCCAGGCTACTGAAGCTCTGATTCGCAATCCTCTAAACCTGCTTAGGTTTGTTTTTGTTTGTTTGTTTTGGGAAAATGGAGCATGGAGATTTTTCCTACCATTGGTGAAGAGAGCAGTGGTATAAAGAATGAATGTCACACTGGGAGACATCACCATTCTGGTGAAGTGTTGGTGAGTTTTTCAATCTTCCTTTTAAACACATGCACTATAGATATAGAGACAGAGAAGATATATGATAGATGTTGGATACATATGTAGACAGAGAGATAGAGAGATGAAAGATAGATACAGAGATAGCTATAGATTTTTTTCTGGCATTTTGCTTTCATGTTCTTTTGAAAAAGTGCCAATAAAACCCTTCTACACAAGGGAATTATTTTACCTAGCTCAGAAGAGTTTCATAGAGTTTAAGGGCTTCGTACTGTTTTCCTAATATTCAAAATCAATTTTCATTTTGTAATGGTATACTTCTGTTTCCTGAAATTCTTCCTATAATTGTAGATAATGATCACGGCCTCCTGAGTTTATATATTATATCCATTTCTTCCATTTTGATAATGATCTCTTATATTAGCTTATGCTTTATTAAGGATTTTGCAGAATTTTCAAAACACGGTTAACTACTAACACAGCTCTTGAAAGAAGACATGCAGTGGGAAAATCAAGTCTGTGTGAAAAAGTAATTGAAAACACCACACAATATACAGTAAAAATGCAATTACTTTAAAAATAGAATCTGTAAACTAGGTCACTGAAAGACTGTCAGAATATTTTGGTTTTCATTTGGTCTCCAACTTTTTAACAACACTATTTTCAAAGAAAAGGAAGCGAAACTATTGTCTGTGAGTTAAAGAATTTAAAGAAAACATGACATTATAAGAGAAGCTAATGATCTTCATCTGCTTAGATTAAAAAATATATGAGATGATAAATTAAATATATGTTTACTCAATTGCAGCACCTAGATAAAAATGCAAATGTGGTATGTAAAACTATTAACAGTGCTTAATTAAATAATGACTCAGTGTCTGGAGAAAAAGAGACCTATGCAATACTATGTTTTTGTTTTTGTTTTTTTGCTTGGTAAAAATGCAAATGAAATCATTAATAGTTTATAAATGAACCTAGCTAAGAGACAGCTAATGCATATCTCGTTCTAAATTAAATAAAAGCAATAAGTGGTCCATTACATTCATCGAGGTAAACTCCAAAAATCACTTTATATTTATAAAATATAAGATTTAAATGTTTATCTTATTTTTTTTCTCCCATGAAATCATTCATTATGCTGCTATGAATCTTGGCGTTAAAGCAAAGTTAGTTAGAACATCATTTTTTCTCATTATTCTATCCAGTTTCCCCTCTCCTCTCTCTCTGCCTTTCTTTCTTCACGCATACACATGCACACACACACACACACACACACACACACACACACATACACACACAGGCAAATATTGGTATATAAAGAGAGAGGATAAAAGACACAATAAAATCACATCAACCTATATGCTTTTAGGTCAGCCCCAGCATTAGGTAACTATATTCTTGCCACTAAGAGCCATTTAATATTCAGAGGAAGGGTTTGGTATGGTACTTTTCACTTTAATATTTATAGAATTTGATTGCAGCTGGATCCTCCACTTTATAGTGTGGTAGAGAAATGAACAAAAGCAAATGTGTTATGTGATCAACTCTCAGTGATTAGTATATTTTAAAACCGTGTGTCTTCTTCACGACGGAGTTTTGTTTATATCCAGATCATCTCTCTCTGTACTCACAATTCTACTCAGAATCTCCTGCTTCCCTGCCTAAGGAATGCAAATAATTTTAATTCTAGCAAGAAAAAAATGTAATTATGAAAGCAAATCCCCTGAAAAAACTGCATTCCCAAAACAAATATAAACTGCCCTTACCACTTTTAGATTATCAATGTGCTACTTCCCTTCATTACCAGATAGGTGAATTTCCTGTAAATAAATTATTTGAATAAGGCTGCGTACAACAAAGAGTATAAATTATAGAAATGAATAAATAATTATTCTAATATTCAAATATACTTTGAAATTCACACTGGTTAGTGCAGTGAGATGCAGAGGTAGTAAGGAGGATGTCAAATCAGAGGAGAATTTCAGGAGGAAATAATTTTGGTTCTTTATTTAACCATTTGTACTTTGACTTTAAGTATAAAAGGATTGCCATGACCTAAGAAGATGATATGTTGTTATGAAATCATGACTGAGCAAAGAATTTTGTGTGGGAGAAGGAATGATATTCACAGAGCAGGGTAAAATGAGCCAAAGCAAAGTATGACAATAACAAGAATTCATGTTTGTATAGTATTTTCAGCTGGTGAAGAACTCTAACATCCATTAGATCATCTGATATGTAAGCTTTCTTGGTTAAGAAGGTATATGTAATTATTACAACTTTAAGCATGAGGAAACATTAGCAGTCATAGCCAAGATACCCAATTTTAAACTCACAGAACTGGGCTAAATGGAACAAAGTAGAATAGTAGAGAATTTTATGCTTTTTTATGGGATAGTTTAAAATTAGTAAAGTCTTAGGCACTATTTCCTAGTGAGTGCGTACTTTAGAGAATTTTGACTGTGGTAAAGAAAGGTAGCTTAGCAGGCAGTTAGCCACTGAGCCTACTAAAATAACATTGATGACCTTATGAAATTGTTTTCAAAGATGGTTGAAGCAATTCCTACCATGCTTTTCCAACTCAGAGGTACAGTTAGCTTCCCCATCTCTTAAATACAGGCTAACTTTGGGACTTCTGCACTAAGTTTTCATCAGGCTTTTAAAATAGACTTGTTGATGGAAAAAAAGATTCATAAATATTATTTTCTCATCTCCTTTTTCAAGACATTGAGAACAGCACTGTCTTAACTTGGGCTCCTATACCAAAATACTGTTAACTGGGTGCCTTAAACACCAGACACTTGTTTCCCACAGTCTAGAGGCTGAGTAGTCCAGGATCAAGTCTCCAACAGATCCAGTGTCTGGTGATAGCCCTCTTTCTCATTCACAGACAGTTCTGTGTCCTCACATGGTGGAAAGAGTGAGGGAACTCCTAGGGTTTTCTTTTACATGGGCACTAATCCTATTCACGAGGGCTCCACTCTCAGGACCTAATCACATCCCAAAGACCTCACTTCCTCCTACCATTACAATAGGGATTACGTTTCAACATATGACACAAACATACAGGCTAGAGCAAGCATTTAATTCAGTGATGGACACTCCTTTCTCTCCATTTCAACCATTGTAAAATCTTAATCTTAAATGTGTATGCAAAAAATTGTTAATTGTATAAATAGATTTCACTTGTGACTAAAACAGTTTATTATTCAATATTTATCCATCCTTATCTCTTTACTAACAGTTTTGATTTTGTTGGATATACAAGTGATGAGTTACAAAACTACATTTTCTAGCATTTTTTGGTAAATATCTGATATAGTTCTGGCATGTGCCTAACTCCTTAAAAGGAAGCCAGTTCAGCCAGAATGACCCTTTGGCCTCTTGTTCTCCCTGGAATATGGTTGGAATATGGTTGTGATATTAGGGCTCTAATAGCCACCTGTCACCATAAAATGAGATGCACATGCTCGATAGCTGAGCAGGGAGACAAAAAGAAACTGAGTCTTTGATGGTATCATGGAGATGTTAAGCCTGATTGCAGTTCCTCATTATGGAATTTTCATTGCTTGAAGAAAACACACACTTATCTGGTTTGTTTGTTTGTTTATTTATTTATTTATTTATTTATTATGTTTTTAATGTTTGTTTATTTTTGAGAGAGAGAGAGTGATGGAGAGCAAGTAGGGGAGGGGCAGAGAGAAGACACACAACCTGAAGCAGGCTCCAGGCTCTGAGCTGTCAGAACCTGACACCAGGCTCAAAGTCACGAACTATGAGATCATGACCCAAGCTGAAGTCAGATGCTTGACTGACTGAGTTGCCCAGGTGCCCCATACTCAACTTGTTTATTAAGCCTCTATTACTTGGGTTTTCTGTTATATATGAGTGAGCTCCATATATTATCCTTATCCTGTGTGTATTTTTCCATTTTCAGGTGACCAAACTGAGTCCCTAGAGCTTAAATGATGTCAATGAGCATCTAGCAAGTCGACTTCAAAGTGGAAGGAGGAATTCTGGTTTTCTGAGTCCCTACCGCTGAACTTGTTTTCACTATAACACAGCTGAAGTGCCTATGGAGTGGTAAGATCTTTGGGAGCAGGAAGTTACCATTATTTTATTTCTTTTAATATATCTTTTGGTGTATGTGCCAGACTCTGTTTTTGGTACTGGATCCCCAGAGTAGAAAAGTCTCTTGTCGGCATGGAGTTTGTATTTCAATGGGTAAATGAATACACGAATGAATGTATGAGTAACCAATACTTTTTTTTTATCTTTTTTTTTTCTGAACGACTGACCTACCAGAGATGATCATGATTTATTCATTTTTCACATTTAGAAAAGCACATGAATATGTCTACCCCTTCCCTCCTTCATTGTACCAATGAGTAATTGGAGACCTTCTGACATGCAACGTTATGCTCAAGGACACAGAGTTCTGGAACAAACTTTGACATTATGTGACAAGTTGATATTACCACGATCATGAAACAAACACAGTCCATCAGGATTCATGTAACAAATTGCAGATGGGTCTACTAAGCTAGCTGAAGCTGGAAGCTGAAGGGAAGCAGGGTTTCTACTTCTATACCAGGCACATGGTGGCAGAAGAAATTTTGTATACTCTCTGCAGGCTAATAGGAAACGAAAGCCAGCAAAGTAATGATGGTTTCAGAATGTCTGCAAATTGAAGGATCTACACCAAACTGCGCAGAAACAAAATGCTTTCTTTCACATCTGAGCAATAGATAACCACCTGCGACCAAAGGACCAAGCAGAGTCTAAAACAGCAGGTGGATCCACAAAAAAGCAGTAGTTTTTGCAAGAGAGAACACCAAACATCTCTTTGAGATAGCGACTCAGTACACATAGGATCAGCCCTGGGCAAAGTTTCTCCTTTAGAAGTGTCTCTGAAAAGTAACTGCTTTTTGCAGGATAGCTTTGGTTGATGCTGAGTACAAAGAAACTAACCAGAACTGGGATTTAAAAAAGTAGTTAGTCCTTAATGCAATATGTTAACAATTTGGATCAAATCTGGCACTTCTTTGTCATGGGCCAAATAAGATTTACATCAAATATTTCTCAGCTGTTTGAAGAAAATCAATACTATTTACAGTTATAGCAAAACTTAGTGTGGATTGAGACCGCGTAGGTACCACGCATTTTGAATGGAATAATAGGTTTTGCTTTCATTTTTATTTATTTATTTTTTAACTAGTGGAACCAAGTCAGACTTAATGCATTTTATTGATTTTATGTCACACCATTTTGAATACATGTGTGCCTGGTTGGTACAATGGCATAAAGATATCCTGACCACTTTCAATTGTTTTCTTATCAAATGTATTGTATCAGTCTAGATTTCTAGGCTTTTGTTTTACATATTCCCCAAATTATGACGGAAATGTAAAGGACAGCACAGAATAACTGTGAAAGCCTCCCTGGGAAAACATGCCCACATGAGGAGAAACTTCCAGAAGATTCACTGCTGGTGTGATATGTTGACTGAATGTTTTGTTTATGTAAAGCAACACTTTACACAGATAGATTAAACTACATTTTAAGCAAGTTCTTCATTTTGTCTCATGGCATAAGGGTGTGCGTGTCGTTTACATGATCACAATAGGAGGGAAACAGCAGAGTTTGAAGTGTAGGAAGCTGATCTGAAGGCATCATTGTTCTTTATGAAAAAACGTAAGATTTTCAGAATTATGAGAACTTGCACATTTTTTGTACATAGGGCATCTTCTGTCATCTTTATATGAATTTCCATAATTAAAAATTTTGTTACAGTCATTTCATATAAACATGGGAAATGATTATCTTCATATGGAGTCTGATATTAGGTCTACAGAGTAAGCTTTTATATTTGAATACTGCTTACAAAGTCAGATTGCATTTTGAAAGCCAACCTATTCTGTATAAATGTGAAATTTACCCTTTTAAGAAAGATGTTTATATTTCAGGCTTGTACTTTTGCATCTCCTAGAAAGTATTGACCTTTGATAGATGTTGGTCTTTCATATTTAATACATTCTGTGTCACAGATGTCAGCACCTTGAGAAATATATACATATGAGGAATACGTGACATAACATATACACATAGTAACACGTCTATGATGTGTATATGAATATATACACATGCTAATTTTAGTAACTATCTTAATCTACATATTCTTTCCCTACCGTGGCATACCCAGGGAAGGCAGGTGTGATCTATCTTGATATAGGCATTGTCTTTAGATAATTAAAGAAAATAATAAAACCAACTCAAAATCGATATTTGTATTGACATATGTCAATAATTCTAAATACTGTCAATAATAAAACATCTCCTCCCTGAAAATATCTTTGGTCTGAGTAATAAACAAGTGCTAGAGTCACTGCCAAATTTAATTAATTGAACACACACGTATGTGTGTGCTTGTGTGTGCATATGTATGTGTGTGTGTTTCAAATTAGTACAATTTATTACTTAGCCTCTAACTACCAACTGTCTCATTTTCTGCGAGGCATTTTCTGTATATCCACTGCCTCATTTTCTCTGCTTTCTATCTAACCAGCTATGGAATATCAACCCATTTTTAACCTCCAAAAAAATAAATAAAATTTACATGCAAATATTTGTGGGTGGGCTTTTCTATTGTTATGCCCAGAATTCATGATCCCCAAAGACCACCAGGGAGCCGAGTCCGATGCAAAAGCAAAAGAGCCTTTATTCGAGCGCTAGCTCGAGCTCAATCCCCTACCTGCACCGATGCAGCGGTGAGATACCCGGAGAGAGAGTGAGTTTCAAAAGCACAAAGGTTTTATTGGGGTCTAGGGGCAGTTGGTGAGGTAATGGCTGTGGCCTCAGTCGATTGGCTGGGGAAGGGCCGTGGCCTCGGCCGATTGGCTGGGGAAGGGTCGGAGTCCTGTTACGCAGGTCGCCGGGCGTGTTTTGATCGGGAAGTTTGAACGGGTGAGCGGGAGGTTACTCAAGGGGAGGAGGCGTGGTCTGAGGTTTCTGCGATTTTCCCGAAAAGGGGTCATTTCGGGGACATAGTCACTCAAGGTGGAGGACACAGAACAAGATGGAGTCGGCCGGCCTAGGTCCGCCCTTTCACTACCAAAGAGTAAGTTTCTTGCAAACTCCATTCCATTTGCTCTAACATACAAAGAAGTTTAGTTCTTTACTCCTTCTGATTCTACCTTTCCCTAAAGAAGGATCATTAATGTGCTCTGCTCAAAAACAGATAAATTATCTGCTTTAGATTCCATCATTTAGCGGCACAGAAGAAATAGAAGCAGTTTGGGCATTTGCAAAATAAAGATGAATTCCCAGCTCACGTGAGCTGTACTACTGCCCTGCCATTTTGTTATAAATAATATTTCCGCTCCACTATATAGCAATTTAAAGATATTTCATGTTCATAAGAGCAGATTTCAGGACTCTGTGCCTTTGAGAGTAAAGTCAGCCTTGAGAAAAATCATTTAGCTCACTAATATTTAATTTCATTACCTGTAAAAAGGCGAGCTTATTTCAGAATTCCTTGTAAGTTTAAATACTGATGTTGAGGAATCTTGAATGGGACTTCTTATGGCTGCCGTAGTCAAGTGCATAAATCATGTTTTATTTTAAGAGTTTTATAGCTACCCAAACAGCCAATGTGATAGTGCTAACGACAACAAAAAGGACATTAATTAAACATTTCCACGCTTTATGTTAAATGCTCTGTATGCATTTCTTCAATTGATCTTGGCCTTTCCAAGTTTTCGGAGGGAATGGAACCACCCTCCTTTGACTTGTTCAAGCCCTTGAACACTTGATTCTTCTATGTCCTTTACCCCTACATGCAATCTCTCAGCGCCTCCTATCAAGCTCTCGTTGGGACGCCAGCAGTAACCTTGTAATGGTTTTCTGCTATTTCCCCTCCTACAATCCATTTTCTGTAGAGCAGTCAGAGTGAACTTTTAAAAATGCCAATTAGATCATGTTATTGACCTGTTTTAACCTTCCAATGGCTACAGAGTTGCACTAAAATCCATTTTCCTTAGCTGCATTGACCGGAGCCACCCAATGAGAGCCTGCTTGTCCGACCATCTCTGTCACTTCTCTGTACCTCCACTGTAGCCAGCAACCGGTCCTTGTTCTATTTTTCATGAATTCCATGTTCGTTCTCACCTCAGGGGCTTGGCATTTACTGTTCCTTCTTGCCGAGAAAGCTCTGGCCTGAGTGCTTCACACTGTTAGCTCTTTCTTGTTAAATGACACCTCCTCAAAGCCACCTGCTCATGAACGCTTCCTGGAGTATTTTCACAAGGATTCATTGGTCGCTTTTACTACATTATATCTTTTTGGTTTCAAAACCACCTCTCAGATGACATCAGTCCTCCGGTGGACGCCCCGGAGCCATCTGTCATTAGTGCAAAGGGCCATGTTGTGTGATTGTGTAAAAAGTGCTGGTTGGAAACAAACGGGTGAATAGATAGCCCCGTATGGGGGGGATTTCTCCCAGGGCCTGCTGTACTGTGTAGGGAGAAAATCTGTCACATACATATTTTAGATAAGATATTTTGTTATGCAAAAATCTGGAAATTCAGGATAACTTTCCTTTAGGAGCTCACAAAATATATATTTGAATATGCATCCTTTTACACACATAAAAATACAAAATCATGAATGTGTATCTTGGTCGGTTTTTATTGCGTCTACATACCCGTGAACCGGTATCCATATTAAGAAAAAGAGCATTGCTGGCTCCTGAGAAACCACACTGTTTTGCACTTCCAGCTACTATTACCTCTCTCCCACTCCCAGGGATAACCATTATCCTCACTTCTAGGAGATTAGGTTAGTTTTTCTGGCTTTGAACTTTTTGTAAACAGAATTGTGCTGTGTGTACTCATTTGCTTATGGCCTTTCTTTCCCCCCTCAATTGTAGGTTTTTCAAGATTTGTCCATGTTGTGTATAGCTACCTATTTGGGGGGATTGCTCCATAGTATTCCACTAATTGAAGAGAGCAAGTGTATTCCATTTGGACCATTTCCAGGTTTTGGGCGTATTAAGAATAGGTTGCTATGGACATTCTTGGACATGCCATTTGGCAACCATGTTAGGAGTAGAATTGCTTGGCTGCAGAGTGTGCATTTGTTCACCTCAAGTCAATGTTGACAGATTTTCAAAGTGACCGTACCAACTTTACTTCCAACAGAAGTGTAGCCTCCTTGGAATATTATTATTTTTTTCACTTTTTATGGAAATAGGTAGGCACAGAATACAACATGTATTTAACTGCAGTCATCGTCTTCAAATTATGGTCATTCTACTATATCAACTAAGTAAGAACTTCAAAAAAAGGGGAATGTTTCCTCTCTGCAGTCATTTCCCAAGGGTTATTGGTTTCAAAACAAGATAGAACTCCAAATCTGATAAGTCAGCAGAATCTTGAGAGACAGGTAACGTGACACATGGGAAGACCATAGGGCTCAGGGCTAAAAGGCTCACACTCTAATTTTGGCTTTTCCTTCTACTGACTCTGGATTGTTCACATCATTCTGTCTCTCTATTTTTTTAGTTACTCATCCACAAAATGGGAATTAAAGAAATATTTTATATAGCTAGGTTTTTGTGAAGCTTCAAGAAAGCAATGTGTGGGATTATCTCTCCTTACAAAGAAGTAGAATAATCCCTACTTTAGTCAAGAAAAGATTAACAATGTGGATGGAACTAGAGTGTATTATGCTAAGTGAAATAAGTCAGTCAGAAAAAGACAAATATATGATTTCACTCATATGTGGAATTTAAGAAACAAAACACATAAACATAGGGGAAGGGAAGGAAAAATAAGATAAAAACACAGGGGAGGTGAACTGTAAGAGACTCTTCAATACAGAGAACAAACTGAGGGTTGCTGGAAGGGAGGTGTGAGTGAGGGGGTGGGCTAAATGGGTGATGGGCATTAAGGAGGGCACTTGTTGGGATGAGCAGGGGTGTTTTATGTAAGTGATGAATCACTAAATTCTACTCCTGAAACGAATACTACACGATATGTTAACTAACTTGAATTTAAATAAAAAAAGAAAAAAATAATAAAAAGAAAAAACGACTACTATATTTGATAACACTTACAAATGCCTCAATAGCATCATTTACCCCCCATTCTCTCCTTTCACAAACTCCTGAATTGCCTTTGGAGATCTGTGTGGTTCTTTAGAAACTGATTCTATCCCTGGTCTTATGCATAGATTTGCAATATGTAGGCTTTGCCAACCCATGCTGTTATTTTCCCGACCACAGGAATTATTTTAGCAGGGAGCACTCCAATTACCTCTCAGATCTCTTCCAAGATTGTGGGAAGCCTTTTCTTCATTTTCATTTTTTATAACAGCTTTATTGAAATATAATTCAGCTATCATATAATTTACCCATTTAGAATGTACAATTCTATGTTTTTTAATGTATTCAAGGAATTATGGAACCATCTTCACTACCTAATTTCACAGGACTATTTCATCACCCCCAGAGGAACCCATTGGTGATCACTCCTCATTTTTTTCTAATCCCAGTCCCTTACAGACCAAGGCAGTCGCTAGATTTGCCCATTTTTGATCCTTCATATAAATGAAAAAATATAATACGTGGTCTTTTGTGACTGGCTTCTTTCACTCAGCATAATGTTTTCAAAGTTAATTCATGGTGTAGTTTGATTTTTGGTCTGAGCAGTCGATGGATACTTTGTAATTACTGCTGAGTGATCTGAGAATGCCTCCTAACGTTAGTATGGTTGAAGATCTCCTAGTAGTCTCCTCTCTTATTGGATTATGCTACACTGTTATAAGTCATGCCCTTGTACCCAGCTCTGTAGACAAAGATTTTCCCTCTGTCCTAAACATTTATTTCCTGAGCTGCTGGCGACCTAAAACTATACTGGCCTTTCTTCTTTGCCCTTCTTCTCAAGCTCATTGGATATTTATGTAAATCTGAGTTTTTGTAGCTTTTTCTTCATGCTGACCTTTTAACTTTGATCACTGAGTTGGTCACAAGTGTTACCGTGAATTCACAAATTTATCACAGTGTTAATGATTATTGTAGACTCCCTAAGTTACAAAATGTTAACTTTATGTTTTCCCAAACTCTTTCATTTCAATAGTTTAAAGACAAGATGGCATGTATTTGTTTCATGTTTTGAAATTTCCAAAAGATAGGAATAAACCTGGCAGTGTCAGTGTGTTCATTGTTTAAGCTTGTGCAATAATTCGAATGCTTTTCTAGACAGCAGCATCCAAGTACTCCCACTTATGGATCATATATATATATGTACGTATATATATGTGTGTGTGTGTATATATATATATATACACACACACACATATATATACATACACACATATATATATATACATATACACACATATATATACATATATATGTATATATATATGTATATATATATAAGTATATATGTACATACATATCTGTATATATACGTATATATGTATATATATATATATTTGTTGCTGCTCTTGTTATTCAAAACTGATGGTCATTTAATTCACAATGATTTTATTAGCTTTCTACTACTTATACTTACTACTTGTTCAATGGTCTAAAAAGTTTCAATTTGTAATATGAGCTCCCCCAAACTCCACCCTTCAAAAAAACCCCATAACAACGAAGGAGGAGAGGGTGAAAACAATCTACTAGACAGAATGAAAAGGACAAAAAAACCAATTATCTTTTTAATTAGATAAGTGTAGAAAATCACTTCAGATATTGCAATATAAATAAATGTCCCTTCTTCTCCATGATTTATATGGTGTTGGTATGGATTTGGTCAAGACTCATTCAACAAAACACATATAAAGTGTTTACTATAGTCATGGTGTGAATGGGCAATAACAAACCAAGCAAAACAAAGGGCTTGTTTCCAAGAATGTTACATTTAGAAGTTTGGACAGTTGCCTGTTGTTCTAATTCACTTTGCCAAGACTAAGAAAAGCTGAATTTAACAACATACAATTCACTAAAAACTTTCATCCCCTCAAAATTAGAGTTAATGTTAAAAATCTCACTTCAACTAAAATTTTCCTTGGATATTGTTTTTTTGTTCTAATTTGATGACAGTAATAATCCCATTTAAGGGCATTTGGATTTGATACAAAAGACAATATTTGAAAGGACAGGCAACATATTTATTAGAAGCAAACACCACCAAACATACAACAAAAGGCTAAGCATTTCTCACAGTTTGGGGGTAGCTATTTAAAGGTAACATATCATTCAACTGGGATCATTACTTGAAGATCTTCAGCCAATAACACAGAATGCTTGAGACCCATTCCAGTCATTGAACGCATGCTGGGCACTGTGGTAAGCAACGTTAACATAGTATTTATTCTAACCCTCAAAGCAACTTCAAGAGTTGCTTTTTATTTTTAACCCCATTGCTTAGATTAGAAAACTGAAGTTTAAGGGGATGGGTAATTTATCTGATTGAGGTCATACAATTCGGAAGCTATAGTATTACAGTATCATAATTCAAATTTAGGTCGATTTCCATCATCTGGTAACCATGCTGTTGTAGCATGAATTGCATCTGGGCAGGAAATGTTTCCAGTTCATATTTCATTTCTTTCTACTTCTTCCAATGCTTTCTTTGATGTGGGTTTCTTTTCATACACGAGGTTTCCACAGAAATAACTGTCGTGTCTATTCAGGTGAAGGTAAATTTGTTGTCAAAGTGTTTTACTTCATCATATAGAATAGTGTTGTTACTTTAAAGAAAAAAGAATTGTCAGATAATTTGTAGAAGTATATAAAATTAGGAAATAAATAGTGTAATAATTCATTGTTTAAACTTATTTTATCATAGAGCCATAGAACAGTGGAAAAGAGTGTGTACAAATAGTTTTACTTTTCCCCACTCATTTGTTTTTGGGAAAGGTTGAGATCCAAAGATTTAAAAGTTGCTTGGAGTCCAGATGCAAATAACCCACAACAGAACCAGGTCTCAATTCTTTTGACTCGAATTTCAATGATTTTTAGAAAATTAATTTAATTTAATTCGACATTTAAAAATATTTTCCGGGGCACCTGGGTGGGTCAGTCGGTTGAACATCTAACTTCAGCTCAGGTCATGATCTCACAGTCCGTGAGTTCAAGCCCTGCGTCAGGCTCTATGCTGTTGGCTCAGAGCCTAGAGCCTGCTTCAGATTCTGTGTCTCCCTCTCTCTCTGACCCTTCCCTGCTCACACTCTGTCTCTGTCTCTCAAAAATAAATAAACATTGCCAATTTTGATGCCTTTGATTTCCTTTTGTTGTCTGATTGCTGATGGTAGAACTTCCAACACTATGTTAAACAACAGTAGTGAGAGTGGACATCCCTGTCGTGTTCCTGATCTCAGGGGAAAGCTCTCAGTTTTCCCCATTGAGGATGATATTAGCTGTGGGCTTTTCATAAATGGCTTTTATGATGTTTAAGTATGTTCCTTCTACCTCGACTTTCTTGGGTGTTTATGAAGAAAGGATGCTGAGTTTTGTCAAATGCTTTTTCTGCATCGATCGACAGGATCATATGTTTCTCATCTTTTCTTTTATTAATGTGATGTATCACATGGATTGATTTGCGAATGTTGAAACAGCCCTGCAGCCCAGGAATGAATCCCACTTGTTCATGGTGAATAATTCTTTTTATATGCTGTTGAATTCGGTTTGCTAGTATCTTACTGAGAATTTCTGCATCCATATTCACTTTTTGCAGATGACATGATATTATACATGGAAAACCCGACAGACTCCACCAAAAGTCTGCTAGAACTGATACATGAATTCAGCAAAGTCGCAGGATACAAAATCAATGTACAGAAATCAGCTGCATTCTTACACACTAATAATGAGGCAACAGAAAGACAAATAAAGAAACTGATCTCATTCACAATTGCACCAAGAATCATAAAATACCTAGGAATAAACCTAACCAGAGATGTAAAAGATCTGTATGCTGCAAACTATAGAAAGCTTATGAAGGAAATTAAAGAAGATACAGAGAAATGGAAAAACATTCTGTGCTCATGGATTGGAAGAATGAATGTTGTTAAAATGTCAATACTACCCAAAGCTATGTACACATTCAATGCAATCCCAATCAAAATTGCACCAGCATTCTTCTCGAAGCTAGAACAAGCAATCCTAAAATTTGTATGGAACCACAAAAGACCCCGAATAGCCAAAGTAATATTGAAGAAGAAGACCAAAGCAGGAGGCATCACAATCCCAGACTTTAGCCTCTACTACAAAGCTGTAATCACCAAGACAGCATGGTATTGACACAAAAACAGACACATAGACCAATGGAATAGAAAAGAGACTCCAGAATTGGACCCACAAAAGTATGTCCAACTAATCCTTGACAAAGCAGGAAAGAACATCCAATGGAAAAAAGACAGTCTCTTTAACAAGTGGTGCTGGGAGAACTGGACAGCAACATGCAGAAGGTTGAAACTAGATCACTTTCTCACACCATTCACAAAAATAAACTCAAAATGGATGAAGGACCTGAATGTGACACAGGAAACCATCAAACCCCTAGAGGAGAAAGCAGGAAAAAACCTCTCTGACCTCAGCCACAGCAATTTCTTACTTGACACATCTCCAAAAGGCAAGGGAATTAAAAGAAAAAATGAACTATTGGGACGTCATGAAGATAAAAAGCTTCTGCACTGCAAAGGAAACAATCAACAAAACTAAAAGGCAACCAACAGAATGGGAAAAGATATTTGCAAATGACATATCGGACAAAGGGCTAGTATCCAAATCTATAAAGAACTCACCAAACTCCACACCCGAAAAACAAATAATTCAGTGAAGAAATGGGCAGAAAACATGAATAGACGCTTCTCTAAAGAAGACATCTGGATGGCCAACAGGCACGTGAAAAGATGCTCAACGTCACTTCTCATCAGGGAAATACAAACCAAAACCACACTGAGATACCACCTCACACCAGTCAGAGTGGCTAACATGAACAAATCAGGAGACTATAGATGCTGGCGAGGATGTGGAGAAACAGGAACTGTTGCACTGTTGGTGGGAATGCAAACTGGTGCCGCTGCTCTGGAAAACAGTGTGGAGGTTCCTCAAAAAATTAAAAATAGATCTACCTGTGACCCAGCAATAGCACTGCTAGGAATTTAGCCAAGGGATACAGGAGTGCTGATGCATAGGGGCACTTGTACCCCAATGTTTATAGCAGCACTCTCAACAATAGCCAAATTATGGAAAGAGCCTAAATGTTCATCAACTGATGAATGGATAAAGAAATTGTGGTTTATATACACAATGGAGTACTATGTGGCAGTGAGAAAGAATGAAATGTGGCTCTTTGTAGCAACGTGGATGGAACTGGAGAGTGTGATGCTAAGTGAAATAAGCCATACAGAGGAAGACAGATACCATATGTTTTCACTCTTATGTGGATCCTGAGAAACTTAACAGAAGACCATGGGGGAAGGAAAAAAAAAGTTAGAGGGGAAGGGAGCCAAACCATAAGAGACTCTTAAAAACTGAGAATAAACTGAGGGTTGATGGGGGAGTGGGAGGGTGGGGAGGGTGGGTAATGGATATTGAGGAGGGCACCTGTTGGGATGAGCACTGGGTGTTGTATGGATACCAATTTGACAATAAATTTCATATTAACAAAAAATAAAATAAAAAATAAAACTCTTTAAGAAAGTTTAAATAAATAAATATTAATACCATTTAAAAAATAAATAAAAATAAAAATATTTTCCTCTTCTGAGCATGTCCTACATACAGAGAAAATGTGAAAATATTTTCATAATTAGGTAGATAAATTGAGACCTAAAAGTTCTATTTAACATCATCATTTAGATCATTTTTATTACATCACCCAGAAAACTTGTTTCATAAAGTCAAGGGATGAAATTATAAGCTAAATGTAAACATCTTAATGGAGACTTTTTGAATGATGCTTTAAAAATACACTATTTGCATGTCTCAGCATAATTGACATGTTAGAATTTAATAATAAATCTTTACTCCTTTTCTTCTAAATTCTTAACATGGATTAGAATGATTGTCTTTGTTCCTGCTGTTTTAGAAAAATGCTTCAGTTGTTTGGGGTAAGTGCTTTAATTCTAAAAGAACAATTTACATTTCTAACTCTAACGTTTAAAAAATGATGTGTAAAATGGCAGATATTAAGAATAGAAATTCAGTTTTGACAGCCTTTCTTTAATTAAGGTCCATTAAATGAATCTACTTATAAGAATGTTTAATCAGCTGAGTTTCTCCTGACTTAAAAGCCACGTGCTTAGGAAATATCAAGTTAGAACAAAAGAGAAAATTCTGCATGCCCTTTTGGTTGGACCTATATCAATACTTTAAAAGCTTTTTCCTGCTTTGAAACACAGCATTGGTTTCCTGACAATGATTTATGTACTAATATCCCCAGCATATTGCCTCTTTTTCATAATCATAAAACTGTTCAAGTTTGGATACTAGAGGTAAACATGACAATATAAAACACGCTGACCCTGAAAGAGGTGTTTCTCTCACATTCAAACATAGAATAGATAATAATAAATGGTAGAGGTTAAAAAAAATGGAAAGACAAAATCTTTGAGCCCTTTAAAGGCTTTTTTTGTGGGGGTAGGAAATAAGAATATTTTAAATTAGTATTTTTGGACTAAGGGGTTTAAATGTATGGGCGCTTTAGGAATATTAATAACTGGGTGCCTCACACAAGCCAAGTAAGATGCCATCCTTCTAAACACAAGTTAGACTGTTTTTGTCCTAGAGGCTGAGGCCAAGGCAGAATGGCAGGACCCATGGAGATAGAATCAGTGGTTTCCTATATTGTAACCAAGACATTAGTTCTGACTGAGAAGCTGCATGCTGTTTTTCAAGAAAGAACTTGAATATAATGGGACTCATCTCTCTGGAAAGACCGTTTAGTGACCATCTGTTATTGTTCAAGAATGGTCCGTGGGATTCTCATTAACCTCCACTCTGACCCTACGTGATTTATCAAGATCTTCCTTTCAGCTACATCCAATATTCTGCTTAAGATGAGTTTTGGTAGGCACACTGTTGTCCATCCTGCTACACTGCAGGGTCTGTGTCCATTTCCTTCCAGCTTGGTATAATTTGGTGGAAGGGGTGACACTCTTATTATCACTGAATTTTCTCACTTTTACCCCCCTTTGACTCCAGTGGAAAGTGTGAAAAGGTGCATTAGGGGAGCCTTGTTCAAAAATATTTGAGACGCAAAGCCTTGGAGAATGATACTACAAAGGTCACCTTGGCATTAATAGTCTTTTTCAAGGCATAGGGAATCACTACTTTATATTTTCTTTAAACTATGTAGTTCTAAGACAGCTTCTGGTTCAATTACCTTAATATCTGTGATTTAAATATTAACATTTGATACCAGCCTTATTTAATCATCTGTAGTAATTTCATGAAAATCTCCAATAATGTAAAACAGAGAGAAAAATAGACTTAAAAATATTTTTTATTCCACAATGGGAAAATCCATAAAGCTTTTCATAGGAACTTCCAATTCAGTATAACTTTCTTTCCCTCAAACTCTCACTAAAACTCAAACCAAACTTATATCCATTTTATATTTCTAATCTTGTTAACATTGTCCTTTCATTAGTTCTTCTTCATCAGAAGAACTCGATCCTAGATTTCTCCTCTTCGTTACCTTCCAGAGTCAGTAACTTGGCACTTTCTCAGTCTTAAAAATCTCTCTTCTTGGTCCCCTCCTCTTCATCCTCACTGTACCTACCTACCCTAATTCTCTTCCTTTATTCTTCTCAGTTGATTAATTGTATTGCTCTCCTTAATTATCTTCTTTTTCTCAGGGCGCCTGGGTGGCTCAGTTGGTTAAGTATCCAACTTTGGCTCAGGTCATGATTTCATGGTTCATGGGTTTAAGCCCTTTGTCGGGCTCTGTGCTGACAGCTCAGAGCCTGGAGCCCACTTTGGATTCTGTGTCTCCCCCTCTCTCTGCTCTGCTCATGCTCTCTCTTCCTAAAAAATAAATTTAAAAAACATTAAAAAATTTTAAATTATCTTTCTTTCTCTATGCTTATATTTCTCTAGTCCATGCTCGATATCATCTCCAAGATGATCTCTCCAACACAGATATCTGACTGGTCAACTAAGAATGGAAATATAATTTTGGAAAACTTAATTAGAGAATAATCTGATGTTTTGCAAAATATATCAAATTTTTCTTAGTGTGAGGCTTCCTTAAATGTTTTATCTCAACTGATTCAACATTCCATTTTCCCCTTCTGAATTACTTAGTGTTCACAGACCTTGTCAAACTCATGCTTTCATACCTGATATTCCTTTCATCTGTCATGTCTGCTGCTGATTGTCACCCAAGTGCCTCTTCATCCTGTCAGTCTTAGCTCAAGGCTCCTCTGCTCCTTAAATACATCTTGGATTCTCTCAGATAACAATCAGCAATCTGCCTTAAGTTCTTCCTGCATCTGGCATATAACTTTAATATAGCAAGAATACATTGCATAATAATTTTGGTCAGTGTGCCTATACTTTCTATCTCCATTCTATAAAGTTCTAGAAGGTAGAGTCCAATCCTGCCCCCCATATTTGTGTCCTGAGTACCTAATATACAGCTTGAATGGAGTAGAACAGGTACAAATTTGTACAAATAAAACAAACTTGTACAGTACAAATAAACAAATTCGCCAAATAATCTCTTGTATGGATGCAAAAATACAAAAAGACATTATAGGTTTTCCAAATTGTGATTAATATTAAATAATTCCTCATTCATAACTGCCTTATGATCCCTAGCTCTTAAAATGATTTGTTTGTTTTTTTTTTCAAGAAACAAAGTACAATAGAATGCTGAGATTTCCACAGTTTTTGCCAATGGTGATAAACAGTAATAAGGGAATTGCTTCCCACTGGTTGTGAGACCATCAGGTAGAAAATCTTATCTATTAAAATGTAGAAATCCTAAATTCAAATATTTATACTTGTTCTGTGACACCCAAATTGTAGTAGAAACGTACATTTTATCTCCCTAAGGCATTAAATGAATGATAAGATACTCATCTCTGTTTTCCCCTGCAAGGAATAGGACAAGATACATATCAATTTCAAAAACATAGATTTTGATTATAGCAGGTGGATAGTGAATTTCCTGATGAGATAACATAGAGTTAGGTGGTTGTTAGGGATGTAAAAGTGAGCATCGTTTTATGCATCCTTATATTAGTTTTGTTAATAAATATGAAACTTGAATTTCTTTTATTTGAAGTGGCAAATTTCACCAACATTTTAATACAAAGTGATAGTGTCAACTATGACTTGAAGATTCCTCACCTGACAAATTGCCTCTTTTGTCAATTGTTATCATCCTCCTGATAAACTAAATCTATGCATACATAGGAGAAATATCATTAAAATAATTTACTCTTGGATCTTTCCTGATCCAGAGAATATTTAAAAAAATTTCTTATGTACCACCCAATGCAAAAAACAAAGTTAAGTTAGTTTTAAAAAGCCTAAAGACATCACATATCTTTAACATACACATGTGCATAAATCATGCCTTTAAGTATAGACACATAAATGTAATTATAGTCAAGATTAAAATAAGAGGATGGATGTTTGAGAAGTAGTATGAGTAAGATTAAATTGGATACTAAATTTTTACCAAAACTTTCAGAGTTCAAGCACACATGCTGGCTTAGGTGTAGTCATATGTGAAAATGTTTCTCCCAAACAGTTGCATTTGGTTTATGTGTTTAGAGATTCCCTTTCGTTGTCTAGGCACTGACATCACCAGCCATGTTCACTCTTATGCTTCTCCCCAGTGTTTCACGTTGACGAATTAGAAGGAAACATATACTATATGTCCCATTCAATAGTCTTTTGGAGTGACATGAAGTATGTTGGAGGGACCAGAACGCCTAGATAGGAGACATATTTCCCAGGAAGTGGGAGGGAATCCGTGGACAACTTACCATATTCTCACAGTAGACAGAAGTAAGACTCTCCTGACCCCTTGCTTCTTCTAGCTTGAAGGAGGAAGAGGGAGAAGGAGGAGAAGAAGAAAGAGAAGTGTCAAAGAGCGCCCCCCCCCATCCCCTTCTGCCTTCAGCAGACCCAAGGAGAGAGGGAGGGAGTAATTGTGCATTTTAGAAAAATGTGGAGTTTGGTTATTACTCTGCCTGAACACAACAGTTACTGAAATGGATCATTTGCATCCATTGGAGCCATTAATGTGACAGGAAGCTTTTATAAAGCAGATAATGGCTGGAAAAGTTATGGGCTCTGCTTGACGATTCATCCAGAAAAGGAGAAAATTAAACCTCACTGAAAGGGTGTGTACGAAGAGCGAAAGAAAAGTAAATAAATTTCATGATGGCATCTGAGAGTCAGACTTGTGTGGTGTTCCAGGTGGCAGCTATGGCTGGCAGCAGCCTCAGACATGGCTGCAGTGAGGAAGAAGGGAATTTCGTTTTTACCCTAGTTTATACAATTCTCTGCATGTGGAGCAAACTAGTAGTTATGAAAACAATTCCAAGCATTGGTTTTATTTATTTATTTTCCCCCAAGCATTGGTTTTCAATGCGGATAAACAATTTACTGTTGTACATAGGAGATGCTAATGTGGTCCTTTTATTCGTCCGGATCTTTAGTGAGGTAAATTGTAAGATTGGTACATTTTTGAAATCTGTGTTTCAGCTAATATTTACAATGCATTTTAAAATGCAACATTTCGTCCCTAAGATGTTTATATTTGTGGAATATAGGGGATTTGGGGGTAATTTCCATTAAAATTTTATTATATTCATCTATAATTTATAGGGCTGTTATGAAGCTCAAATAAGATAATAATGTACAGTACAAGCCCTTGACAACTTAAAAAATGTTGGATATTATAAATACTATTATTACATTAGTACTAACAATTACTTTACATTTATGACACAAAATACTTTAATTTTATGCCTTTTTAGCATTAAGAATATTAAGACATAAAGTTAGAAAAGCATCAATTTATTAGGCTGTATTATTCTGTTTTGAATTTTAAAAGCCATTTGGTAATGGCTTTTATATTTGAATAAGTATAGAAATCGAAATCTAACCATAACACAAAAGGTTACTAGTTTTACCACACTGCTTGATACCTTTTATTTAAATATTTCACAATTTAAAATGGTCTATTGAAAAAGTGGTAATACATGTTTCAATATATGATAAAATAATGGCACACAGAGAAAGATACAGAAGGTACATTATATGAATAATGGTTTAAAAAGTCAGTCTTTATGATTATTGCTTCCCTTTCCCACAATTAGTCAGTTTTGTATGATAGAAACATGGCTTATAAATAACTTAATTTATACAATAGAATCATTCTTAACCTACCATTCTGTGATTGGCCCTTCATTTTATGTTTACTGGTCACTTATTACAATCAGCTTTTTGTGCCATTTCATGTCAATTTACCATATTTTTCTTAATCCCTTGCATAATACTCCATTGTACAGCTTTATAGTAGTTTATTAGATCTGTCTCCTACTTCTCGATATTAACATTGTCAGTTGAATTTTCAAATATTTTTATCTTTGAGAAAGCTTTTGGGTATTTCCTTCTAGTGGGCTTGTGGATGTGTTGATTTGCAATATGAATTTTTGTATCTATACTTCTAAATTGCTTTCCAAAAATAGACATTTCCATCTCTAAAAATGACAATACCTATTCTGTCATAGCTTCACTAACATAAGATCTTATAAAATATTTTGTCTGGTATCATTTTGGCAGTTTGGAAAATGGGCATTGTTGCTGTTTGATAGTATATATTTTTTTGTGTGTGTATGTGTGTGAATGATCTGACCGTTTCTAAATTTATTCCCATCTTGTTTTCATTTTTTGTGAAATTGTTATTCATATAATTTGCATTTTCTTTAAATGAGATTTAAGAAATATTGATTAGTAAGAATAGTTTAATAATAGTTTAGTCCTGTGACTCTAGCTCTCCTTTCGTATAGGCAAGAGTTGTCAACACTGCAAAACTATACATAATTTTCTACATTAGAATAATTTTTTACTGAAATATGCTCATATTCAAAATATCTCCTTACATGAAATGACCATAAAAAATAAGAAATAAACATGTGAATTCAGGAGAACAGGGAGAATGGTACTAGGTAATTAAAACAGAATGCTAAAAAATAAAATGACAGAGAGGCACTTGGGTGGCTCAGTCAGTTAAGCATCCGACTTCAGCTTAGGTCATGATCTTGTGGTTTGTGAGTTGGAACACCACGTTGCGCTCTCTGCTGACGGCTCAGAGCCTAGAGCCTGCTTCGGATTCTGTGTCTCCCTCTCTTTCTCTGCCCCTTCCCCACTCACACTCGCGCGCGTGCTCTCTCTCTCTCTCTCTCTCTCAAAAATAAATTAAACATTAAAAGAAGTTAAAAAAATAAAATGAGAGATCAAGAGATTAGGATACAAAGCCCAGGAGTAGCCTATATTTATCATAATATTGGATAAGTGTGTCATTTGGAGTCAATAGGGATATTATGGGCTGTTTTTATTTTATTTTATTTTATTTTATTTTATTTTATTTTGTTTCATTTTGTTTTGCTTCATTTCATTTTACTTTATTTTATATTTTATTACATCTAAACTAGTTAACATATAGTGTAGTCGTTTCAGAAGTAGAATTTAGTGATTCATCATTTACATACAACACCCAGTGCTCATCCCAAGTGCCCTCTGTAGTGCCCATCATTCATTTAGCCCATTCCCTACACAGCACCCCTCCAGTAACCCTCTGTTCTCTGTATTTAAGAGTTGCTTATGATTTGCTTCCCTCTCTGTTTTTGTCTTATTTTCTTTCCCTTCCCCTATGTTCATCTGTTGTGTTTCTTAGATTCCACATATGAGTAAAATCATATGACATTTCTCTTTCTCTGACTGGCTTAATTCACTTAGCAAATACACTCTAATTCCATCCATGTTGTTGCAAATGGCAAGACTTCATTCTTTATGATTGCTGAGTAATATTCCATTGCACATATATACCACATCTTCTTTATCTTCATCAGTCGTTGGACATTTGGGCTCTTTCCATAATTTGGCTATTGTTGATAGCACCATTATAAACATTGGGGTGCATGTGGTCCTTTGAATCAGAATTTTTGTATCCTTTGCATAAATACCTAGTAGTGTAATTGCTGGATCATAGCATAGCTCTATTTTTAATTTTTTGAAGAACGTCCATACTGTTCTCCAGAGTGACTGCACCATTTTGCATTCCCACCAGCAGTGAAAAAGTTCCCCTTTTCCCGCATCCTCGCCAACATCTGTTGTTTCCTGAGTTGTTAATTTTAGCCATTCTGACAGGTGTAAAGTGACATCTCATTGAGGTTTTGGTTTGTATTTCCCTGATGATGAATGATGTTGAGCATCTTTTAATGTGTCTGTTAGCCATCTGGATGTCTTCCTTAGAAAAGTGTCTGTTCATGTCTTTGGCCCATTTCTTCACTGGATTATGTGTTTTTTGGGTGTTGAGTTTCATAAGTTTGTTTTATAGATTTTGGATACTAACCCTATCTGCTATGTCATTTGCAAATATCTTCTCCAGTTTATGGACAATTAAATAACAGATTAAAAGCTATAACCCAAATATGTTGCTACTTGCATCAGAATTAACTCCGTATCAATTTACATGTATAAGTAAACAATAGAAATGCTAGAAGAAAACATAATTTAGTTTCCCATTTTTTGAGTGCTGGTTATCATTTTAAAGATACTATAAAACAAAAAATTCCTACAGAAAGAATATATGACAATAAAATAGACATGCCATTACCGAAACACATCAGAAAATGAGAAAGAGAAAACAA